>NC_084464.1:104232094-104907094 GCF_027409185.1 Cynocephalus volans | reverse complement strand
TTAAATTCTGAGGGAGAATGAAAGAACAAAAGAAAGGAAGAAAGGAATGTCGGGAGGTAGGAAGGAATGTCGGGAGGTAGGAAGGAAAATTCTGGGAACACTGGCACTGGTTCAAGGGGACTAATATCTACTTCTACTTCAGTGAGGGAGTCTCTTGTACTCATATAATTTAATCAAAAGAGAAAAAATGTATAGTAAACTGATACTTAAAATAATGTATATATTTCATCCTCCACTTTCTCTGCTTTTTTTTCCCTTAGACTGCTTAGATCCAGTGGACAAAAAGGTTCAAAAGATGCAAATCTAACTAACAAAAATTCTGTCTAACTTGAATTTCCAGTTTGCTCTTCCTGGTGACACTCAGAAAGCTTCTCTGTCTCAATTTGATTCATTACCATTCTTGTAATAGTGGTAATATAAATCACTCTTTTGTCCTCAAATTCCCACTTGCAAGCAACACCCTGCAACACACACACACTTACTCACTGGCTCCACACTGTTTTGTCTGTGGTCTGCTTTATCTCCCTCACATTTAAGTCAGCATAGTTCTCATTCCAGTTCTAGTCTTTAGTTTTTTCAAAGCTAAATCGCCTCTCCACTCTAAGATTAACTACTTCACTTAGCTCTATCCTCTCTAATTCTTATCGATCTTGTTTCAATATCTCCCTACCTTCAAACTCCTTCATATTCACTTCTTAAAATTCTATTGGTCTCCAAATTAATATTTTTTCTGTTCATAAATATCATTTCAATTACCCAAATCTATATATTTAACCCTAATCATTCTGTGGACCTACAGTGAATTTCTAATGACCTGACAGTAGATGTTTTAATCCTGATGTTTAATATCAATTCATAATCTTTTTTCCTAATCCTTCCCTTTTAGTTACTTTCCCCATTTCTGTTAAAACCATCACCTGCCAGCATCCCTAAATGAACAATTGCAGTGGTCCTGCCACTAGCCCTTAGCTCGCTTAGACTCAACATCCTTTGAGACAACTTCAGCTCTTTACATTCCTTTGCCCCAAAACTCTCAACTCCAAATATTTTTCAGATTATATCAGTATACCTCCAGAATGTCTCTTTCATATCTTGCCTTTTCCTTCCCCTGTTTATTCTCATTGGTATCATGCTAGTTCAGGCTGTCATATCCTGTAGCAATAGTCTTGTAACTGGACTTCCCACTTTTTATCTGAAATGTATTATCTCTGTACTGCTGCCCAGTTAGTTTTTACGTAAAATAATTTTTGTAACATCACAGATCTATTAAAAACAAATCTTCAATCATGTCCACTGTCTATATGCAAAATATCTAGACATTAAGCATGAAATTCAAGACCCTTCACAGTGTGCTTCAAAATGCCTTTCCAAGATTATGATCCACTACTTTTCCTCGCAAGCCCTGATCTCCTGCTAGCTAAGATACTGGCCATTTTCAAAAAAAACCCCCTATATTTATATGCTTTTCTTTGTTTATAAATTCTTAGTAAGGACAATTGCCCTGGACTCTCTTTTCCTCCTCCTTCCTTTGGGAAATGGTGATGACTACAGAAGGAGAACAGTTGAGGATAATGTTGAGGATAACAGATATGCCTCACTAGCCTTGGACTGTTCTCCACTAGCCTGTGAGTTAAAGAGAATTAAATGTCTTCTGAGTCAAGGCACTGTATTTGGAGCTGTTTTTGTTCGAGAAGCTTAACCAGCACTTGAACAGCAGCTATCTCTTTCTTTTCTCCATATCTACAGCACTAAGAGCTTCCTGTAATACTTATTGTAGCCTGGTTCCTTCACTTTAAATTAATGTACATCTCTCCTCTTTTCTATTAGATTGCAAACTCAAACATGCAAATACACCTTCTGATTTATTTTTTCATCTCCTCCAATTTTTAGAACAAGGTTTCAAACCTAGCGGGAATGTAAAACATATTTGAATTATTCTTATGTTCTTATTTCTCCTCTCTTTCTTCTTCTCTTTCTGGCGGTACATCTAAAATGATTACCCTCCTATTTCTCTACATCTTCATTTCTCTTTAACCTTAAGCTTCCATCTCTGTACAATCTTGCTTTTGAATCCATTGTCTTTTTCCTCAAGTCTATTTTTTAACCATTTTTTGAGCTTTTAATAGCATTATTATTGAATGTTATCTTCTCTTTCAACTTCTGAGACCTGCATTCCTGCTTCTCTACTCTCTGCCTGGATAATGGGGACAGTCCTCATGGCTCAATCTCAACTCTCAGAACTTTCCTTCTTCTTTAAACACCTAATACACTGATGGCTGTAATCTCTATGCTGATGATTAAAAACTCTCTCAACTTACAGCCATAAATTCTCCCTCAATGCATTTCCACCTGTCTCTATAAGTTGCTGCCTAGGCAACTCACCATTACCTCATACTTCAAATGTTTAAAATTGAACCCAATAACTTCTCCCATACTAGCTCTCTTTACCAATTTCCCCATTTCTAAATTGATTTGGTACTTCTCTGAGTTCTTGAGACTTAAAGTTTATTTTTATCTTCTTTTAACCTCTTTCCTTAAATAAAAACTATGCTTAAGATATATTAACTTTTTATATATATAATGCCTCTGTGGATGAGCCTAACAGCTGCCAGTACACTTTTATCTCAGTTCTGAATCATGGACTTCCAAAGCCAATTCCTACTTGGTTTCCATTCTGAATTGCGAAACTATCCTCATATTAAGTTATTCATCATGCAACTCTCCTTCTCTAGAAACAATTTCCATTAGCTCCTGAATCAGGCTTAACATTCTCTGCTTCTGAATTTCAAGGTTCTGTATAACTGAATATTTTTAACTTCATTCAAACTATTATGCAGACTGGCCAATTGTCTCATTTTGCCTTTATGTTACTCCTACTAGTAAAAAGTTCTCTTCTCTTCAGTGAGTCAACAAACTTTGTTCTATTCTACTCCTTTCTGAAGTTTCATAGTGTTTACTTTTTTTGGATTACTCATTCCAAATCTCTATTTACTGCCTATTGCCTTCCAAAGTTTTATATGGTTCTTCAGAGATGGGCTTTTATTATTATTATGCTCATTATTATTATTGCTTGTAATGCTTCAGTGCCTACAAGAGCTATAATAAAATGACTACAGGTTTTAAGACTAGAAGACTTGAATTCCAGCCACATATATGCTTTGTACTTGGTGACAAATAACTAAATCTGTCTGAGGTAAATATTCATCTTTAAAGATTGGGGGGGGGGAGAATTAAACATAAGAGATGATATATGCAAAAGGTTTGCAAACTATATATTGCTAAAGTCTATCATCCTTGTTTAAAGATTTGTTACTCTAGATTCTTATACTGAAGAAATAGTTTAAACAATGTATGAAATAATCTAGTGCTCATTGAAGAAACATTTTTACCATATTATGCAAAATGCTAATTCAACATTAATTTGAACACTTTATCATATCAGAGGTAAACTACATTACAACTAACGGAGAGTATAAAAATGATTTTTACAATGTTATACATTATTTTGAGCCAATGAATGACATACTTTTATACATTTGAAAACTTTTTTTTTCTTGCTGTTTCCTTAAGCTAAAATGTGTCCTACTCATATTTCAGGATTTAAACTTATTGTGAGTTGATTATCATTATCATTACATGATAATCTTCAACTTTCACTTGCATTATGACAATCCAAAGCAAAACTTGTTTGAAAATTTACCAATAGTAACTGTGTGATACTCTGGGGGGGGGGGGGGGTTGCTCTGCTTTGTTTTGCTTAATTACTTAGCTGATATAGCAATCCCCACCTCATTATATATAAGAGTTAAGTGGGTTGGAATAGGGAAAACAAATAGCTTTATTTAAATAAATTTATATAAAAATAAATTTGTATGAGAAATACAAAGCTTTTTAGCATTATATACTGTTTACATATTGACTATGATTTTGCTTTTTGTTTTGTGGGTATATAATTAAACTGAGGTTTCAAAGACAAATGACCTACTACTTTTCAGTTTAGATTCCAAAGCAATTAAAAAATGTAAAATTTGATTTTCAAATTTTCAATTGGTGCTTTGATTTGTAAAAAAAGAAAAAATAAGATTATTTTGAATGATGTAACTATTTGCTAAGAACTGATACATTTTATTGAACAAAAATATTGAAGAATTCCCACAAAAAAGAAAATTGTCCCTTTTTTCTCATCCTTCTTCATAAGAGAAGTTACATTGTCCAATCTTTCTTTTTTTATATAAATTAGGTGACATGGTGATGCTGACTTGATTGTTGGGGGAGAAATGGGAAGGAGATAATTGCGACATAAAAAAAAATCCATATAAATTAAGGCCCTCCACAGAATGGGTATTGCCCTGAATAGGTTTTTTTCAAGTCACCCTACACTCAGTCATGCTCAACTTTTTACCATTACTTAAATGAGCCATGTGCTTTTCAGCATAGGTTATCAGGCCAGGTGAGAATGGAGCCATTGGTGTGTTTAGCATTTACTTGAGAAGAAGAGCGTGAGTGCAGATTTCATAGCTATGTCCAGCATGAAAACAATTGCCCAGATATGAAAAAAATAGTTCTAGACACTGGATCTAGATGGATGGAGAATCACAAGAGCAACTCTGCTTCTAGAGGATGAAGTTATTATAAGTTTAACTCAGAAATGCCTTGAAGAGGGCCAGCTATAAGAATTATGATACTTGCCAGAAAAAAAAAAAAATTAAAAGCCAGGACAAAAGGAAAGTGGGCTCTCTATAGGCTTATCACATAATAAACAATCTGACCACATCTCTGATAAGGCATGCACTTTCTGGTGAAATTATGCCATATTTATAACATATCTGGTGGGCGTAGTCATAAAGTGGGAACTTCTTAAGCCTTTGAAAAGCAGGTTTGCCTTCTACTAAACAGTTTAAAACAAAGCATGAAAGGACAAATTAAGGCACTCAATATAAAGCGAGTTTAAATAATAAACTATCGAAAATGAGATATACAATTAATAATAATATTACCTTATGTTTATGTCATACTTGCCAATTATAAAACAAACCCAGCTATACTATCTCATTTCAAACTGTAACAATTGACCTAAGAACATCATTATCATTAGAATAAAAAATTGAGATTCAGATAGATCAGGGATCTGCCCAGGTCCTTAACGGACCTCTCCTGTGAGCAAGTTCCTACTCTCATATTTCAATCCATCCCTCAGCATTTCAATTTTTGTCATCTCTTACTTTAAAAAGAAAAGGAAAGGAAAGGAAAAGGTAATTCTTAGGTACTAGTTCATTTCCTGGAAGAATACTATTTCTAGTTTTCCCAATGTCCAATCAATAAGGAATTGTTCAATTTTCACTCAGAATAGAAGACTCCTTGTTTTACCACTTTTTAGCACTTTTTCGTCCTACACCCTATAGAGCCAAATTGTGCAAAGTGAGAGAATTCAAAAATTAAGATTTGGTCATAATGCCTATGATGTTATTGGAATACAAAATTACACAAATGTTCAAGAAAATATCATGTTTTGATTAATAAGTGTATTAACTGCCATCTGATTTATACTCAAAAATACTGCATAATTAATATTATATTTTTTCATTTACCACCATATCAAGCCAAATAATATAAATATTTCAAATGTTAAAATTAAATAACATATACATATGTATGAAATCTTTAAGGGATGTTCATTTGAAGTCTAAACTATTTTTACAGTATTATCTTTGCTCTATATTTTACCACTGCCACCTGAATTCTAACTATTTTGCACATGGAATTGAAAATTGCTTCTTTTATACTGTCAGAAAAAGTTATCTCTTTGAATCCATGAAGAAGCTATCTCTATGAATCCAGGAAGAAAATGCAAAAAGAAAGAGCCTTAGTAATTTTTGTTCACCATCATGGTATCTTCAAGATGAAATAAATCAAGTTAAAGGATTTTAACTCAAAGTATTGAAAAGAAAAAAAATAAAAATAAAAAACTACCTTCCAGGGTAAAAAACATTCACTTTTAATTAACATTGATCTCAGAAAAGAAAATATCAAGAAGTAGCCTTAAAATATTTTATACGCCTACTCTAAACAATTATCAAAGATAATGTCATAACTTTGGGAAACGTACCATATTAAACATGCTGCTGTTAGGTTCTCTTCCTAATAGCCATCAAAACACAGGGGTTCACCATAAGACCAGACCCTTCTGTGAAAATATCCTTGCTTCCCTAAAGTTTAGTCTGTGCAGTTATCGTCTATAATATTACAAAAAGTCTAAGAAATAGAGACAATTTCCTCAAATATTGTTGTACTTCATAGTGAACAGGACAATGGCATCTTTTCAGTAGCATGCTCCACCAACACACCAAACTGATTCTGAGAAACTGCTTTGAATATTATTTATGTTCAGCCGGTATCATTTCACTTTTAGGTTGTATTGTTTTCTGATTTTTTTACTGGCTTAATTAATTTTAAACACTCTTCCTTAACCAGAAAATTTGCATTGTGGTCATTCCAAATAAACAGTCTTTATAACTTAAATAACAATTTTTTTTTTCAGAAATAAGGATAGTTGGTATTCTATATCAGTTGATATTATAAATGTTATGTTATTAGTTATCATTAAAAAACATATATTCCAAAATACTTTATATTGCTCAATAAATTAAATTTGCCTTACTTAAAAAGTAAGTATGTGTGCGTTAGAGTATGTCACACAAGCCCATATTGGAATTTTTAAATTGTACATATCTTAAGTATTTAAAGAATTGGTTTCTAAGAAAAAGACTTTCTTAGCTATAGGTAATTTTTCTTACCTTCCAAATCATTAATGAGCAGGATATTAGTTAAGGCTGTATTGTGGTTTCTATGGTCAGATGTAAAAGGCTTCATAATGTATAATGATATGGTGAGGTTTTGAAGTTGGATGAAATTAAACTATGGTTATGAAAGAAATGAAAGGAACAACATTACTATGTAAACTAGGAAATAATATACAAGTTTATAATTTAGAAAGATGATTTTTTATAAAATAAACACAGTTGAGTGTAAATATATTTGATTCAATTAAATACAGCTCAAGGCTTAGGAACTACCTTTCATTCAAACACTCATAATCCCATTTGATAAAGGTAAATTAACGCTATGCAATATATTAACAAGTTAGCACTATGCCAAAAGATGTCCAAATAGAAAGAGTGACAACTGTGGGGTGAAAAACCAACAACACATCATCAGGATAAGTAACACGACTTCACACTCCAAACCAAAGTAACTCCCACATTGCAAGGACTGTAATGTCAACAGATTTTTCATTTAAAGTCATTATTATCCCTATCACTGTAAAGCTAGCCCTTTTGTTCTTTTCAGTATAGCACCTTGCTGATTTTAGAGTAACTTGAACATCTATGTAGCTGGATTTCTCTTGTATTCCACCAGTATCCCAATTCTATATTTCCAGCTGCCTACAAGATATCTCCACCTGTTTACACTGCTAGACTTCAAACTCATGGTCAATATCGAATCGATCATCTCCATCTCAAACTGATACCCTGTCTATACTCGAGCAATTTGGCAGGTAATCCCAGTATTTTCCAATTATCCAGATGAGAATACTTGAAATAACCTGTCTTTTTCCTTCTTCAGTGTCTGTATCCAGTATATCATCAAACTTCATTGTATTTTTTCTTCAAAATAATTCTTGAATTTGCCCTTTCATTCCCATTTCATAATCCTCTTATTACTTTAATTTTAGCTTGGTTTTTGGTTACCTGTAACCGAATAGATCTCCCTGACTTCCCAAACTTTACTACTTATAATTCTTTGATTAAAAATTAGCAAGAAGAAAGAACACTTTGGAAAATATTATTACGTAAACTAGGAAATAATATACAAGTGCTTTTTAATCAATGTCAACCTCTTTTGTCCAATTTTAAAGGTTTTAGAAACAGAGTCATTTCGCCATATTTCCAACTATGCCCTAACAAAAATCTCATAGTTTATTCAAATAAGCCAATAAATATCTCATGCATGGCATTCATATTAACATCTCCACACCTTTTTTGATGTTCTTCCTCCAAGGTGAAATGTTCATCCATTACAGTTCATTAATTGATATCCTACTTATTTTTTAAAGCATAATTTACCTATTAAATGATAAACACTTTGACAGCAAAGGATTGTCATATTTATTTTAATCTTCTCTACTTGAAATGCTCTCTCTATTATCCTCTATTTAGTATTATTTTTTTCATCCTCTAATGCCTGATTTATTTATTGGGATAACAGACTCTTTAAAGAAAGGGAGTATGCCATTTTAACTTTGTATCGCTTACAGCATTAGAACAATATTGGAAATGGAATAAGTGCTCAATAAATAGTGTTGTTATATTGAGTCCATATATACAAAAAAATAAAACCTTTTAGCACTCTTTTACAGTGTTATTTATTATGTGATACCACCGGAAGCAGACAATTCAGGGTAGAATTGCTGATAATTATTCTTACTGATTAATTATCCTAATAATCCTTTTCAATAAATAGCACACAGGAGTTTCTTAGGTATAATGTAAAAGTATTCTAGAGTTTTAAAGCAATTAATAAGAGTTACCTGTTCTTTAGCCTCCCTATTATCGAGGAAGTGCAAAGTGGTAATATTGATAGCTAGTCAATATTTGACATTTTGGACAAATAGTATTTGTCATAATTCCTTGTTTACCCTGCCTACCTGTCTCTTTTGTGATCTACTTCCTGAGCAGAATCACTTCATATATTGATGGAATAAATCCTACTGTTTTAATTCTAAATATAATAAAATGTATTCAGAACACCATTTCTATATTTTATCCAGTTAAATGTTTCTCTGAACAATAAACAAACATAAGCTCAGAACAGACTGATTGGTGGGATCTAAGATATCACTGATCTGTAAATATACCTTGTAAGATGTATTTCCTTTAAAAAGTAAAAAATAATGTTAAGAACCTCAGGCAGCTGCTGCATGACCATCTCTGTAGAAGACACAACAGCACACAAAAAAGTGGACACAAGATATCTTCTAATGATGTAAAAACAAAACAAAACAAAAAAACATGAAACTAGATGAGCTGGCTCAGAAATTCTGAGAAAAAACAGTTCTCTTCATGAAATAGAGGAATAGGCACAATCATACCCACCCCTCTTAGCAGGATTTTGGCTATGAATGAAAGCACTGCCTTTAAATGTGCACAGAGAGGAGCAGGTCTCAGCCCGTTATTCATCCCTTTCAAGCACAGCTTTCCCACCACCGGTAATCGTTGATAACATAATCCTTGAGCATGAATTAAAGAGGTGCACATAAATACTGAGAGCTGACAGGGATGTGGGACTGTGACTGGGATTCCCTTCCACACTTAGTAGTGCTAAGTCCTGGGAGCTGTAATTGTTTAGAGAGTCTATTTCTTTGTCGTCCTAAAAATGATTAAAAAAAAAAAATCTACTCTTTCTCTTAATATCTAACATAAGTTTATAAGGTTAGCTTTGTGCTATATTTACGTGACAGTTTTTGAGACAGTGTTTAAGCAAGTTTTAAAATGTTTTACAGACAGTCTCTGAGCAAGTGAGTTGGATGCCCAATGAAGAATACACTGATAGTTGTCTTGACGCAACAGATTATGTAGTCTTGTCCATGGCACTCTCTGTTTTCTGTCTGTCTCTCTAATCATGTAATGAATCTCACTTTCCTTCCCTGCAAAATGATCTCAAGTACTTTTTCCTTTCTGAATGTTGTGATTTCTACATAGAGAACAAAGGATGCTTTGTTCTGTGAGGAGCTTGGATGGGCCCATTGTTTGAACTGCTTTTAATGAAGGATTCTTGAGAGTAAGAATACATTTTTCTATTGTGTTAGATTCAAGACAAGATAGAGAAAGGCCAGTGTTAAAATATTTTATTACCTAAATATTTAAACATTCAAATGTTTAAACAAACTAATCTAATTGTTACAAATAATGGTCACCTTTAAGTTTGAAGGATGTCTAAGATTAGTCTTTAATTCAATATCTCCTAAAATAAAACATTCTAAACCAGTAGCAGATACACTAAAGCTACCCAGATAATTTTTATTACATTACAGGAATGGATACAGTTTTTCCTGAATTCCTTAAAACTTTAAAGAAAATTTTAAGTATTTTTATAGGTATTTGCTTCATTCAATACATCTGGTGTATTGAATTGTACTTTACACTAAACTAGCATATTCACTGAAATATAGGAGCCTGGCAAAAAACTTTATGTATATTAACCCCTCCGAGAATCAGAAGTCATTATTCAACAACATCTTCAGCAACTTTAAAAGTATGCTGTAGATTAATTTAAGTAAAATTTAAGAAACAGTTAATTTGTCACTTTGCATTCAATTTTACTATATTCAATATTTTGTTCATTAAATGTGGACAAATCAATGAAAGCTCTTTACTTTTTAATTTGTTATGTAAATTTTTCTAAATTAAAAATATTCCATATACATTGATATATGAAGGTACTTCAAAAAGTTCGTGAAAATATATTCAAAGTTAACACGAATCTCTCCACAAAATTTTTAAAGACCTCTCGTTTGTATGTAGACACTGTTGAACAAAGAGTGAGATAAGAGAAAATTCTTGGTCGATGTTTTCCGTTAATATTAGCATTATCATCTGTCACTATCTGGTTTCCTCTCTCTCTTCCTCAGTTTCTTATTCTGTAGAGTGAAGAGGTCGATCCTGCTCATCACTAAAACTTCCTTCTCACATTGATAATCTAAGATTTCATTATTTTTTTAAAAGATATATTCTTATCTATCAATTCACAAGGGTAGATATTGCAAGGGTAATTAATTAAGCAAGGCAGGATTTAAATTTACAAGTAGATTCTTGTAAAAACTGTATAAAAATGAGTTAAAGCTCATCACTGTCAACATGCATATTTAAATTATGATAGAAAAAGAAGATAGTTGCTTAAATTTGCCCTTGGTAAGAGCCTTGAAAATTCTATCACTTTCAGGATATAATTTAGTGCAAGTTTGTCATTTATTCATTACTATTGTCTCTGAGAAGACTGAAAACTAGTTTAACTTACACAATTTTTGATTGCGATGAGTGTAGTAGTTTCCCGTTGTTTACTGTGTATATACTCACATACGAGTGTGTATGAGGGTACTTCAACCAGTTCATGGGAAGATTCATACTATCCTTAAATTTTATTTTTCTACAAACTTTTGAAAGTACCCTTGTGTGTGTGTATATAATTCTACAATAGTACACTTTCTACTACAGTAACAAAAAAAAATGTATTTTAATGAAATAAATACAAATCAAGAATGTACTGATCAACTATAATAACCAACTATGTCTGAATATTTGACCCATTCATGTAAAAAGGCAAATGGTTTTGTGGTTGTGGTGGGCACCTATGTTGGTGGAAAGGCTACAGTTGAAATCAGGCTTTGCTGTAGCCCTAACCTCCCAGCTGGCATTTATTATTTCTTCCACCTTCCTCTCTATCTTACTTGGATGCTCAATCACCCCAAACTGTCTTTGATTTTTTTCAAATATAGTTTATCCTCTCCTTTCCAGCTCCTTTCTTCCTTCTTTGCTGTATCCATGTCAGAAGACAAAAGAGCCTTCATATTTATGGGATAGAGATTAGAAAGCAAAAACACAAAAACAGTGGTTGGCTGCCTCTCTTTAAAGGACCACTGCACATTTATGTGAAGTGAATCCACTGAAGAGTAAAACAAAAATTATCTTTGACAATGCATAAAGATTACCTGAAGGTTTATTAACCGGATTCTGTGGGGGTGTGCATGGGGGTCGGGGAGCAGTGAGAGAGGTGGTACGTGTTTGCAGTGTTTTCCTATGACTACCTTTAGTCATGGTCCAATTCTTTTGCTAGCATGTCTACAGCATTCTTTAACCCTCTACTCCACTTTATTTGTTTCAATTTCAAAATAAATTATAAGATCTATTATGTAAAAGGCAGAACTAGTCAGTTACTATAATTTGTACAAAATAAAAAAAAATAAGGAATACATCTGAAAACCATATGATTTAAACGTACAACTTGCTCAAATATATAATTAGAGCTGTGTGCGTTATGTTTATAAATACAAGTACATACTACATAATTACAAAAAAAATCACAAAATCACATACTGCTTAAACTTTATTTGAATTGATGACATCCATATGTATCTATTTAGCTTCTATCTCCCATCAATTTAAGAATGGAGGAATATTTTCTGGTTGTTATGTTTTCACTTAAGGCTAAAACAAGTAAAGTAAATATTAGGTTAGCTTGGATTTTGCACCTAGTTAAATTATTTTATGCTTTAATGCATAAACTATTAATATGCTTAGAGCTTTTATTTCACTGCAAAACAGATTGGCTTTAATTTGATTAAAATTCCTTTTCACAACCACGTGTCAAAATTTCCTTATATTAAAACAAAGTTAGTTATGAACTTACTACTTGAAGTACATAGCAATATTGACTCACAGCCACAACAGTTATATTGAATCTCAAATATTAACTGAATACTATTAAAAGAGGGTAAAAATATAACAGGAAAAAAAAAAAAGTACATCTGAGACCACTTCTATTAATCTGGCCAAAAAAATTCTGAATGATAAAGATTTATGAAACCAAAATATTTATACACTGGTTGTTGGTACATATTAGTATAATATGATTAGAAACAACACAAGTATTTGGCAGTGTTGTGCTAGGCCACGTATGAACACAATCTTATTTAATATCTAAAACAACAACAACAAAAGTTCAGAGATTTTAAATAACTTTCTCAGGGTTGCACAACTAAGATTCAAGGTCAGGCCCAACTAACCCAAAGTCTAGGAACTTATTATCCACCCAACTCTATTACTTTCTAAGGTCACAAAAAGAAAAAGGAAACCTCCTATGTAAACACCAATAATTCAATGCTGGAAATTTTGTTACAAGAAAACTCTCAATAGCAGAAAAGCTTTATAAAATATTCACTACAACATTACTGTAATAACATTTTCAGAGAAAAAAAAATCTTTTTCCACAATTAGAAAATTCAAATACAGCAAATAAGCCTGTAAGAATAAAAATATTGTATATTTTTAAAATAAATTAAGAACAGTACAGTGGCTGGCCGGTTAGCTCAGTTGGATAGAGTACGGTCTTATAACACCAAAGTTGAGGATTCGGATCCCCATACTGGCCAGCCACCAAAACAACAACAACAACAAAAAACCCCCAAAAAACATTACATAGAAGCACAATTACATTTATGATACCTTTATATAAATAGCAATAATAAAGAAAGTACAAAAAAGAATAAAATATTATATTTTTGTACCTATAATTATTTTTAAAAATCAGGCTGGGAAGAAAATTGAAAATAGTTGCAGTAGCTACTGTTAGGGTTGACTGTTAGTTAATAGTGCTGGTAGGCTCATGAATATTACGTTCTATCACGCCTTTTAATGTTGCTGGCAATATTTTTACAGCAAAAAATGAGACTACTAATGGGTGAATGGATAACAAACTGGTGTCTATTTCACAGAATAACAACAAAAAAGGAATGGATACTAATAGTGTGATGTGGATGACAGGAGGATGCTCGACCCAGGAGAATCCATATTGTATTATTTTGCTTACATGAAACTCTAGGGAAGACAAATCCATGCCAGGGTGATTGAAATCAAATTAGTGGTTTCCTAGGGCCAGGTATGTTTCCTAGCCCCTAGGATTGCATGGTAAGGGGCATAGAAGAACTTTTAAGGTGTGGAATTGACCTTTATTTCAATCGTGGTTGTGGGTACATGGATGTATGAATTCAAAATTCATTGAAATGTATACCTTAAATGGGAGTATTTTATTATATGTACATTATATCTCAGTAAAGTTGATTATAAAAAAAACTAAAAAATATATGATGGTTTAGGGAATTTACTAATGTTTTGTTTGACTGATTATGCAGTTTGAATAAGTAAAATAGCATTTAGCTTAATAATATCGGAAAAAGAATTTTTGCCTTAAACTATTTTATTAACATTGGAACAAGCTCTGGAGTACCATAATATTCTACCACTTGGATGCAGGAATTTTATAAATGTGACATATATTTAGAAGGTGGATCATCTTCCTAATTATTTCAGCAAATACACCATGAATGTCATCACTCATAAATAGGTTTTCACAGGTATATACAGATCTGCCCTGCAGCTTTCCCCATCACTTTCCTATCTAATCCCCCAATTTGTTTTCCATTTTGGAATTTACTGTAAGCTAAGTCGATTTGGAAGGTCACACATATGGGCTTCTACTATTTGTATAGTCTATTCAGTGTATGAACATACTTTTATTTTAATGATGTCTTATGATCTGCCATGGTTTATAAACAGGAAAGAAAATTCAGGTTGCAGATAGGTTATGTTTGGCCAAAACCATGCCTTAAACATTTTCTTAAATTTAAAACAAGGATTGTCCAGCCTTGTTTTCTAAAACCTCTTTTTTTTCAACTGTACTGTTAGGAAACAACTTCCTCTGTTTCTATACTTCAATGTTTTAGTTTCACTGCATTTTTCTTATATCTGCATCTTGGTCAATGCCATGTTTGTTCTTAGAAATATAGAAAATACAACCATACATAACTAGATGGCTTTTGTGTAAGGCCAACACTGACTCTGGCCACCTATGCTGTATGTGATATTTGGTTTATTTTGTGGGCAAAGGAAACAGCTTTAATTTTCCAAATTGTGTAGGCTAGAATGAAAACCTGAGATCAGGAAGGCAAAATGAAGTGCAGCTATTTTTAACCAAGAGAGTATGTATTTAAAGGGACATTTTATACTTTTAAAGGTACATAAATGATTCCAGAATTTTCATTTTAGTCAATCAATCAAAATAAACTGAAAACCATAGCAGGCAACTTTGTAGACAAATTGTAAAGAAGTCTTCTCAATTATCTAATATTTATTTAGATTAACATAAAATATAGAAAAGTAGATAATACAAGCAGTTGCAGTTTTATGAGATGGAAGTAGATTGTTAGGCAGTAGCAGCAGTAGTAGCAAAAGTAATAGTATATTAATAAACATTGACTCAAATTTAAAAGAGTTATAAATTCTCTATTAATCTATTTACCCTATAGAATTATTTTCATTTATATTATTTTATTCTATATCAGCTACAAAGATTAGAATAAAGCTAATAATTTTAAGGGAAAAGCATAACATTTTATGTTATATTTTTTAACAAGGAAAATTGCCTAATCATGTAGACTTTGAAAACAGCATAGAATTATATTGGTCAATAGTCATAAAATTACCATTTACAATACCATTTATAATATTTTAACTTGCAAATAATAGTTTTGAGTGCAAAGAATGATTGTAAACTACTTAGTACATGCACCATCTTTATGCACTGGACTATAATCATGCATTCTTTTGTTATTTAAGGTAGAAAAATATACTACTGGTCATATTTTACAAAATATTTCTTTCTTATTATATATAAAATACTAAAAATAGTTTGAGTGATTTGTTTAATGCTCAAATTCTATAACTACATACAAGAGTTTTTAGAATACATATTTTCAAAATAATTATTAAATAGGAGCTTTTATATATTATAACATTTATACCAGTTTATGCCCTCAAAATGCTAAACATTTCCAATTTTATCAAATGTTTATATCTGCCAGATGCTTCTTTATATTAAGTTTATATAATTAAGAACTTTTTTATTCTTAAGATTCCTTAACAATGAAATTATTAAGAATTGCATTGTTTCTTAATGCAATTTAGAACTGCTTTTAACTTCTGGCCAATGGGATTGCATAAATATATATTCATATCTATATCCATAAATACAGTGTTCTGTGTGTGAATATATTATATATAAATTTACACACACAGATATGCATGTGTAGATATATATATGCACTTATATACACATTATTATTTATTTTTTTCAAAAAGGCCATGAACACATTTTATACACTTCCAAAAGACACATTCTTCTTCTGCATTTTTGATTTATTTAAATAGCTTTACTTACCCCAAGCCAATAAAATAGAAAATGTGCTCATGAAAGAAGGCCAAGAAGTCCATCTGTGTCTGCTCATTTCTCTAAGCTATCAGTTCTTTAATTTCTCAAAATATTTTTTCCGTCTCAAGCTTGACTATCTGCTTCACTAAAACAAATAAACTGTTCCAACTTCTTCTACTAGGAGATAGATACCTTTTCTTCCTATATCCGAAATGAATTTATTTTTAAAATATATATTTATATTTTTCTTTAGCATCCAGAACTGTTTTATTCACTCTGAAACAATCTTAGTATATATTTAAGGCTTTATATTATTCCTTCCTGCCCCTTTTTGTGGAGATTTCCAGGACATTATCACAATAACCAAGTTTATAAAATGTTGTTTTATAATTTGGGATACTTCAAAAGAATTTGTCAAAATATTTAACATTAAAATCCCTTCTACATTGATGACAGGGCCAAGGATTTAATCAGATTCTTATTTTGATGCTTTATCCTCCGTGTAACACCCGGTAGCTATTTAATAAAACTTATTTAATAAGCTTTTTTTTACTGTGAAGTTTTGTTTTACTAATAATTTCAAGCATTGTTCATAATCTCTTTTTGAAGAGAACACTTTAATTTTGTTACTACCTTCAAGAAACCTATATGTAGTCCTGTCATGCCTTTGACTATGTGACTTCCAGTAAGTCTTACAACCACTTGGTGCTTCAATTTTCTTATGTATAAAATGAGAGACTGCATGAAAATAACCTTGTCCTTTCAGAAAAATTTATAATGCTCTCTATATAACTGTTTTATTTAATCTGCCTTAACTTGTATCTGCTACTTTATTTCTATTCTTCATCTGTCTTTTCATAAAATATTTTTATTTGACTGAATATATTCACTTGTCAAACACATTATATTCTGCAAATTTATCAATGAAAGATAGTGGAACTAATAAATTAGTCTACATTATGTATTTTATATCATTTGCTATTCTCCTAATATTTATTATATTATTTGTTTTCTTTCTCTTCTCTCTGACCTCTCCAACAATAACATTGACTAAGAGTTCCTGAAATTTTCACATAAATGTAACATTATAGTAAGCATATTTATTTTAATCATTTTGCTCAATTGTGCTGAAAAGAGATGATAATCAAGAAATAGCTAAATTGACTGGAAAAAACCTTAACACATTCAAATTAGCTTAGATAGGGGCATTAATATATACTCAAAATTACATGAAGGATAACAAAGAGCAAATTTAATAAATACTGGTATGTAAAGAAGTTGGGCATAGTAAGACGACACAAGGATTTTTCATTGAGTCTAGACTAGCTTTACATTTATATTTATATTTTTAAACAACCTAAAACAATATAAGTAAATGAGGGACTAAGTAGAAAAACTAAAATGTAACATATTACTTAATACTGACAGAACTCTAAATTTATGCTATAATAATATGTAAAGATTAAAAACATTTTAAGAGCTTCTAGGGGAAAGGGAAGAAAAAATATCAATAACTCAATAACTACAAAATCATTACATATTATCAAAAACCAGATTCCTTTTAAAAGTTGCAAAATGCATTGTTAGCCATCTGTGTTACTTTGAACTTTGCTTATAATTGTGAAGTTTTGTTAATGGGTGGCTAAATCATGCCTTCACTTTGTGGGTACTTCTTACTGTTGTTATTTTGGCTACAGTTCTATGATAAATGCAGTCCTTTGTCAGATTGCTTCATTTCTTTAGACTTTACTTTCTTCATTTACGTGATGATGCTCCATTGATTATGTTCAACTTTTTTTTTTTTTTTTCTAATCAGAGAGGGACCTAGAGCTTCATAGAACGTTATTTAATTTGAAATGGTATGTGTCTTTTTATTGGTTTTAGTCATATAATTCAGTTATCCTAAATCTTTTAATGCTTTTGTGTAACATTTACAGGCCACCCCTGTCATTCCACTATTCTAATTTGGTCTATTTGAAAGTTTTGCAAGAACTTAAGACTCTGTATTATAAAATAACATAGCTATGTCCCAATGTCATATTTAAATATTGTATATCCGATTAATACTTTTTAACATTTTTATTTTGTTGCTTCATTTATTTATATGTCTGTTTTCAAGATATCATATCCAGATGATCTTCAGAATTGTATTTAGCAATCTTATTGACTTTATACTGCAAATCTCTGGCAATTTGTTAGCAATCTTTTAAAGATTTTATTAGTCATTTTATTGCTTTGTTCATAATGCTTTGTATCTTTGTTCACAACCTCAAAACAATGCAACAAGTACTTGGCTTTTAAAACTATAAATGAGGAAAAAAATAGTAATCAAAAGCAATTTACTGTTCTTTGCTGTGCTACCACATCCTAGTGTGGACTAATATTTATTAGGTGGTTAAAAGAGCCAGAAACTAAAATGGAATTGCTGTTTGCTGTAGTCTGGCGTATAGTCTTTAGATACATTATAGACAAACATATCAATAGGATGACAACTTCTGTAGGCATGCGCAATGCCGAAATGCCAACCATTCTTTCTAACTTCCTCTTAAGCCTATTGTGCAGATTGTGTGCCCTTTGAGAATGCTGTCTCATCTTGTATGCCTTTTAGAGTGCTGTCCTCAGATAAACTAATTTATTAATATCTGGCCCCTTCCCATGTACACTTGTCCTTTGCCAATATTAAATTTTAAATCCCTCCATTTAGACTGAACACACATTAAGTTTGCATTTTGCCACATTTCTTAAAGTGGGTACTCAAAGATTTGGGAGTAAATGGTTTTAAGTCTCTGGAGTTTATAGTGTTTATCTCAAAGTTTAAAAAAATAAAAAATAAAAAATAAAAATACACACACACTCATGCATAAGATCTTGCTTTATGATTAAAGTTCAAAATAGTTAAAGGATTTGCAGGAAATTCTTTCACACAAAAGTCCTTTAAAATATCCAGGTCCAAAATGAAAAGAAAAATTGTAGCTATTCTTGATAGTTGAATCTTCGAAATAATACTTTGTGTATTTCTATTACACAAAATTTCTGGATGAGTTTTTGTATTTGAGTTAAGAAAATCAAACTGTGTTCTTTAATTGCTGTATTTTATAGTAAAAAACACTTTTATCACCAGAATATTCATTCACTAAACTGTCATTGTCTTATATAATACTTTTTCATTCAATCAAACTTGATAAATAAAAGTTCTATCTTTTTATTTCTAAAATAGTTTAGGTATAGCCACTGGCAGGTTATTTCTAATAAATCTATATTGGAAATTATGAATGGGAAAGACATAAGGAAATAAAATTTATACATTTTAGTTTATGTGCTAATACTCATTAATAAATTGATGTACAAATGGAGATAGTATAGATGGATAGATAGGTAGATAATTGGTAGATGTAGCTGTAATAATTTTCAGTGATGAAAAGATCACTAAATGAAATGAAAGAATTGTGCATTAATGTTAAGGACCCAATCTGAATTTATACAATCTCAATCTAAGTATAAATTATGACAATAGGCCTAATACTTTGGGTGCATACTCTTTTTATGGTCACAGACGACGTAAATGATATGCCATCATTGATTTTAAGAAATAAATAAACAATATGTGGTCTAAATTTGAGAAAGAGTAGCTGACATTTATGAAGCTTTTATCTAACAGCATATTTGATTTGAACTAGGCTAAGACCTAACCTATAACATTTTTCATTAACAACACATGACAGTATATAAGAGGAACCAGAAGGCTTCAAACAAGAGATTAAAATGAGTGAATGCCCTGCAGGATGGGCTATATAATCCTTTGATAATTGTATTCATTTTAAGATAAGCTATCCAAATTGTTACCTGTCCAATCTGCACAAGATGAACAAACTAGAAACATGTAGAGAAAAATTGCTGGTTGTCCCTAAACAGCCCTTTTCAATATCACTATAGTCGAGTTTTAGACACTATAGACTCACATGCATGCTGAACTTACTAATTATCTTCTGGCTATTTGCACTGATGGTACTTGTATTCCAAGAGAAATAGTATATTAATAATTATTATTTGATGTTGTCTGATGTGTATAAGATTTAAAATAAAGTGATCTCCTTTCAGCCCTGTTTATACAATGTATGTCATAATCTAGACAAATAACAGTCTAACAGAAAAGATTACAACCTCATAAAAATATATAGCTTCAAAATTGTGACCCAAATTAAAATCTACATAATTCGTCTATCTTGAATACTGACAATTTATAAAGAACAGACAACTAATTTCATTCTTGCAATAAACACAAAATAAATTAAGAACTGTTTTGTAACATACTTCCTCCTTTAAAACATAAAGTAATATTATTAACAAACCTGTAATTTATTTAAATCATATGCATGCTTCAAAGTCATAATTTTCCACTATGAAAAGAAAAGCTGATTTGATAGGCTTTTTGTTTTGTTCTAATTTTCTAGTTGTTTTATAAATTTCACTGCATGTAGGGAACTATTTCCTTAAATATTTAATAAAAACAAAGGAAGTTATTAAAATTGAGACAATTGTAGTGTGATAATTAAAAAAAAAACTTTAAAGTTAACTTATGCAAGTACTGTTAAGTCATAAACTGTCATTTAAATAAATGTTATAGAATCTTACGTTTCCAGGCCCATCAGCAAAATGGGCACTAATAATAATTTCATGAGGAATCAGGAGCATAGATGCTAACAGTCTTGTTAGAGGTGACTTAATCTATATGGAATGAGCATGATGAAATTGAAATGAACTTAAACACTAAAGCAATGCTTTACAACTTTGATTCAGCAGAAAATTAATTAATTGGTTACTAATAGGCAATTGGTTATTATTAATTAGATATATTAATAATATAGAAGATTAATATAACTGGTTATTCTTAATAAGATATAATAGATTAACAGGGAAAAAAATTCCACTACCAAAAATGTTGGGAAAATGCTGAGTTAAACAAACCTAATAAGATTTCTTTATAGCATGTCTTTTCAGAGCCTTTAATTTGTTAATAGTGAATCGCCGAGAGGAAAATCTGTGCCTACCACTCCTGACCTAATTTGACCAAAGAGTTCTTTTTTTGGGCCCCTATAGTTTTTGGCATCTGACGTTTTGTAAAAACTGTCTTAAGATATACTATAAGACACTTGTTTTGTTGCTGTTGTTTTTTAAAAATCATTTTTATTCATGCATATTTGTGGGGTACAGAGTTGACTATCAGTATTTGTGTACAGTAAGTGATGATCCAATCAATATTATTAGCATGTTCATCATCACAAATCATAATTACTTTTTGTGTTCCTTACACTATTACTCTTTATTTCCCCTTCCCCTCCCCCTTTCCCACCTCTAGTAACTAAAGGTCTGTTCTCTCTTTCTGAATGTTCAACATTTTAGTATGGTCTTTCTTTCTTTCTTTGTTTCTTAAGCTTCCACTTATGAGTGAGGAAATGCAGTATTTCTGTTTTTGTGCCTGGCTTATTTCACTAAGCATAAGTTTCTCCAATCTCATCCATATTGCTGCAAATGGCAGAATGTCATTATTTTTTATGGCTGAATAGTATTCCATTGAAGACACTTATATTGGCCTTATGGAGAGTACCACATTTAACAACTTTTTTTTTTTTTTTTTTTTTTTTTTTGCTCCAACTTCTTGTTGGCTTTAAAATGTTGGGAGAAACATTGACATATTGGAATACCCCATACTAAAAATAAACCAGAATTATTTTCTATAGTATTAAAAATTTATACTTTGATAGCACCATTTAAGATATTAGAGTAACAATTCATATTTCTTACTCAAAACTAATTTGGTAAATGTGTATCACAAGAACATAAGCCAGGGCTAGAAAAAAAGTACAATAGGCCTCTCAAATATGAAATGTTTGGGCTTATTATTCATACATTTTAACAAGCTTTACTAATTTGTTTTAAAGAGAATGACAGTTTAGAATAATGAACAGAGTAGCATGCTGTTTAGAGACAAGCACTCTGACAACTGATGACAAAGAAGGGAAAATAAAACTTCAGCAATGGATACTTGAAATAAAGAATTGAGAGAATTGTATGTGTGTTGAAATGTTACTTCACAATTCAATAAATCTCCATGGCAGTCACTGTCAGTTACATACCCAATAATATCGCTTTTCTTACTTACAAAAGAACAGAGGTGACAGTATACACAGAAAATAGAAAGTCACTTCTGCAGCCTTTCTTGCAGCTAGGGATAGCCAAGAAAAATAATTCTAGCCAATAAGATATAGAGGAAATATTTTCTTTCTGAATATAAAGACAATGACTTCATCTTTTGGTCTTCTCCTTTCTCCCTTCTTTCTGGCCTGGGATACAGACATGATGCCTGGAGCGGCAGTGGACATCTTGCAATCACGAGGAAGAAAGCCTCATTCTAAGAATGGGGTAGCAGGTAGATAGAAGGTGCCAGGTTCCTTGCTAATAACCTGCAACAGCTGGTTCAATCTTGTTCTGCCTTTGTAAGACTAGGAGAACAATCATCTCCCTATTTAATTAAGCAACTGTTTTGTCAGGTTTCCTGTTGCACACAAGTGAAACTATTCCTACTAATGCAGTCTCTGAAGCTCTTACTGAATTTTCAGAGGATAATAATTGATATTTATAACATTGTGATTGAATGATCTTAGAAAGTTTTATTCCTTTTAGAATTTTTAGCTAAAAATTATAAGCAGGGAAAACTATACCATGGTTAAAAAAATTTCCATATAAAGAGTTAAAATTTTCTAATATAGTGATAAAAGCTCAATAATTCAGATAATATAAATATCCACAATCACTCATTCCACGAGATTATCATATAGCAAAGGTTTTTCTAGTATATTTTCTCTTTTCCATATGTATTTTCATAAGCAGTTAACTTAAAAATGTTACGCTAATTGTTTATAAATCAAATGGTTTTGATGAGCAAGAAGATAAGCGCATTTACTTAGTTCAGAATTACTTCAAAGGTTCTAATTGTCTTAATAAAAGCCCATCTCTTTACCTTTGCTTCAAAGCTGTACAACCTTGCCATTATCTTCCACACATCCTTTTCATACATTCTGCATACCTGTATATAAACAAATTCCCCCTGGACTTCCTGCTATTCACTTTTATGACCTACTGCTTTACCCTTCACTTGCAAGTATTATACAGTGGCGGTATGCTAAAGCCTGCTCATACTGACTTGTGAGAGCCAATTTAGTAAGTATCTTCCTAACTCTGCATTCAGTGACACTCCATTGTTGGCAAATGGGAATATTTAAACTGTACAAATTGGCAAATGCTGCAAACAACAGCTTCTTTCACTGATATAGCCAATTATTAATTAAACAATTTGTCATCACACCACTGAACAATACACATCATTTATGTTAAATTTTTAAGCCAATTGTATACATTATTTATTAATTGACCTTGACACTGTTTGGTAGTGTTAGCACCAGAAAGTTGGTAGATCTACACAGTGAAGTATAAGGATTATCTGGACATAAATGTTGCAATAATGTGCTATTGAACATATTATTTAGTAAATATAAATGAACTGGAAGGGCTTCATGAAATGATAATAATGATTAGCTTTACTAACTTATATATTAATGAAAACAAATTTATATTGTGGTCGATTTTTCTTAAATATATTATCCTGAAGAAAAATGAATATGATGTAGCCTACAAATAGATAAATAAAAACAATAAAATAATGAGCATCTTCAAAATTTAGGACTTCCTGCTGACTCCATTTAAAATTAACATTTTTTTTTCTTATTGTACCAATTTAAAATTTACATTTGAGGTAGAAAATTAACTTCATTAATAAGGTGATTACATATCCTTGTGACCCATTCTTATGCCAATATCTTTTTAAATAAACTTAAGTCATAATTGTGCACTGCAACATGAGTTATTTATTTAACCTAGCTGACATATTTTTATTGTTATAAGATTTTAAAAATCCTTATAATAATCAAATATTGACTAATTATTGATCATTGTAAGATTTCTAGAGGAAAGCCAAATACTGATTGCTATAAAATTCAGGCAATTTTACAGATGTCAAAGAAACGGAAAAAATATAATTCCACATTCAAAACTAAAGTCTATCTTTTAAATTATACAGTGGCTTTTATGTAGTTCCATTCGGTGTCTCACAATACCATTTTTTCTAAAACACCAAATTGTACAATCAAATCAAGAGTGGCCTTAAATTGAGAATAATAAGGAAAATGGCTCATATATCAATGTTGAATAAGGAAATATAGGTTTTTTACTATAAATTTACTTCTTACCAATATAGCTATTTGTTTGTGAGTGAAGTGCCAAACATTAAAAAGTAGTCATTTTAAAATAAATTTGAGCATAATTAAATTTGAAAGGATTCTCTCTGAGACTTACAGATCAGAAGCAAGTGTTTAGCTTGCAATACACTTGCTAAGGATTTTAAAAGCAGTAAGTCCAGAATCAGAAGGCTCAAGGCAGACTGTCCTCAGATTAGTCAGGTGGTCAAGTGGTTTTTAATACTGAAAAATGAAACATAATATGCTTTCAAAAAATAAAAAAGATTACTTAATAAGAAAATGATGTTTTCAACAAGAACTTGAAGCTTAGCATTGGAAAGGTAAGCATTTGATTTTCTAGCATCACTTGGACCCTTAAATTGATTTAACTAATGTGTGAGTATCTGGATTATACAAAAATATCCAACTTCAAACATAATATGTAAAGCACATACGAATTTTGAATTATAAATTTTATTTATAAAATAATTTTATAAGAGCTTTCACAAAATTTAATGACTTGTGTGCCTTCTATTTTTCTGACTGAGTGTTGGAAGTGTCTTTTGAAAGTAAAGACATTTTATCATATAAAACAAATCAATAAACATTTAAAAATTATGTGTATGCATTGCATATGCAGTTTAGTCTCTACGACAACTGAGGTATGTTTGGAAATTATTCAGTAACTTTGTTTTTTTAACAGAAATATCCAAATTAAGAACTATAAAAATAAATATTTTTAAATTCTTGACAGGTGGAAGATTTGAAATATTTTTTGCACATTGTTTCTAATTAAAAAAAAATGTTGAAGTCTTAATCAAAAATTGAAGTAGTAATATTAACATTTGAAATCAACATACATTTCCCTGAGTGTGAATCTTGTTTTTGAACCTCCACCCACAAGCAAAATTTTCACTATTTTCAATTTTCATTTATAAAATCATTTCATTAGTACCAGTTTCCAAAACATATCTTCAGTCTAGTGAACTGCTAAACTTATATTGAAATATACCTCACAACACCCCCCCCCCCCCGCATTCTTGTTACCAGTAATAGTAAGGGAAGTAGGGAAACACTTACCTAATTTTATTATGTTAAAATGATATTCAGGTGCATATTCTGAACCAACTTAGATGACAGTTGTAGCCCTATTCTGTTTATAATGTTTATCATGCCAGTAACATTCAAAACCTACAATTTCACCTTTGCTTCAAATATTAAGTCCATCAATTTAACAGAAAAGTGTATTGTAAATGTATTCACTTCATTTTTTCATCTCAGGTATAGTCAGAAACAAGAGCACATGAGAATGAGAAATGTTATTAAATAATTAATTTAGGATTAAATATCTCTTATAAAGAATGAAAGAAAACTATGTTATATCCAGGCCGGGCAAAGGAAAATCACCCTTTATGTAAGTTATAGGTATTATAACTAAAAGTCTGCTTCAATCCAATGTACATTAAATAAAATAGAAATAATCATTATAGTTTTAAAATGCAGATGTGTATAATGCCTTCATTAATAAGATCTTTTTGTCATTAGGAATGTAAGGTTAATTTCTGGGCTTCCAAACAAAATTTCAAAAATTGGTATAAAATAAACAAATTTCTTACAGAGATAACTTCACATTTCTATAATATCTTTTATTATTCAAGAGTTAACTAGAAATATTTAAACTACAGGTGTTAAAAATCAATAGAATAGTTTGTGTTATTTGTTTTACTATTTTTATTTATATACAAAATAAATGCTATCAAATATATTGAGATTCCTGTTACTATTTGAGAGAGCCATAATATTTTCCCTAAAAGGAAAAAAAAATCTATCCTATGTATATACACCCAACAGGATTGATATGAAAACAGTTTACCTTGAATGATGTAATTATGTAATGGAATGTAAAAAATTATATCAATTAAGGTGTTGTGACATGTTCTAATGAATGAAATTACATTGGTTGATGATATTATATCTCTTACTCATTAATTATTTGGATAGAGTGAATTATTTTACTTAGTATGAAAAATCAAGTCATGAATTGTCACTAAAAATTTCATTTATACAATTTCATTTAATATTGATATATTTCTCTCACATCTATGAATAATAATTTAAAAAAAAAAAAACCTCAAAACAATACCAATAGCATTTGAGTCTCCAGAAAAAGTCACAGTGTGGTTCTGTTCTTTTTCTACATACAGCAAATAATTTTCAGGGGGTAGCTATTTTCAGAGAATAGGTTTATTAGGCAAATTGGCACATGTGTGGCTTTCTAATATCTCCTGTCTAGGTGCCCACTGACTGGAAATATTTTTTTAAGCTTTCTTATTTGCAGACTAAAGAGAAAGACACACTTCAAAGTGTACCTAATTAGCGTACTTTTTTTAAAAGGAATTACCTGTAAAACAGTATACAGCTAACACGAAGTATAGATTTAATAGAGCATCCTTTTAAAAATAAAGAAAAAAGATAGCTGAAGCCTTTGTTCTAAAATCTTAGGAGGAAAAAGCAGAAAGCAAATTTAACATGATAGTCAAAAAGAACAAAGTGATACAAGTTTCTTTTCTGTTTTCTTCTAAACCCATTTTCTTTTCTTTAGAACAATCTTCTTATAATAAATTAGAATTTAAAAGTGTAACAATAATAGCATTAAACAAAAAGAAAATATCTCTAAACTCATTTGGGTGTGTGGGGAGGGGATGACGGCTGATGTGTATATGTTCACTCTTTAAATCGAATTATAGAAACACACAGTTGCTAAAAAAGAAGAAAAAAAAGATAATAAATTAGTTTCTCTGTGGTTCTCAAATATAACCTGGCTACTGTTGACCTACAACATGCATTAATTTTCTTCCTTTTCTCTCACAATAGCTTCCGCCACAAGACCCACCATTCCGGTACAAGACTATACAGGGAAACGTCCATATCTGAAAGAACTCTTACACCAAAGAATTTACAGAAAAAGGACAGCTTTATCCAAGTAAAAATATTACTAATTTAGGTGCCGTGTTTACCCTTGTGAAAAAGAAAATGATTTCTCGACATTTCTCAAGACAATTGCCTTTTAATGGGCACAGTATTTTCAATCACTGGACAAAGACATACAGAAACAAAACAAAACAAAAAAACTAGAAAGCATTTATTTGTTTTCTCATTATCTTCATTTCACTGGCTTCCTGCACAGACTCCACTGTCTCAATGTACATGTTCATATATTATAGATTAAAATATTTTATAAAAAACACCATCAATGGAGAAAAAAGGCACTGAATTTCCTGAGATAGTTTCAGATTGAGAAGACATTTCTTAGTTGACTGAGCCAAGAAACCTCCCCAAAAGTCCAAGGGCACCATTTTTCCAGTGTGGACAAACAGAAATCTGGTTTTGTTTTGAGAATTAACACAATCAAACCAAAATGGTAAGGGGGCTTCTTACAAGCAATTCACAGTACTCTACAGCCATTGGAAATGTATCTACCTAGAAACTACACAACATGAAGGAATAAAAAAAACACTTGGTTCTCCTTGTCCTGTTGGATTTTAAGAGACACCTCAAAGAATATCTTACTTATGGTCCAAAAAAGAAAAAGAAAAAGAAAGAAAGAAAAAGAAAAAGGAAAGGAAAGAATAAATAAATAAAAAGGGAGATAAATAAGCCATTCACAGTATTGCTCTTGTCCTATTAGCTTTTCAGCCTGAATAAGGTAATGAGAAATATATTAGACATGGTGGCAATTGCCAGTGGAGCCACGACACCCCATTTTTCAAATCATTCAAAGAAAAAAGAATATTCTTACAAGGGTGCTACTTCTCATCAAGAGGTAGGGGTGTGTGTGTGTGTGTGTGTGTGTGTGTGTGTGTGTGTGAAACATAATCACATGTTCAATAAAGGATTCATTAAGAACAGAGGTGCCATTTGGGGAGCAAATTTAACAATCTAAGAAATATTGACCTTCAAGTTTTTAACTTTCTTGAATTTTTTTTAATGTCACCCTACACACTGTAAATTATTACAATTAATTTCTGTTATTTCCTTAGCTGGACATTGTGAAACTTCTGAATGAAAACAAATCATCATATGTTGACCATAGCTCTCAGAAGTTCAATGGTCAAAATATTTATCAAGTGGCCAACACATTTAAATGATAAGAGAAAGAGGTAGCCTTCTTGCTTACAGTAGCCTTTGAATTCAATTCTGGTAACTGAGGCAAGGAAAGACAAAGAGGCAAATAATTTATGCATAGTATTTGAAAAACAAAAATGGGCTATCAAACATCTGTTCTTGCATCAATACTTAATTTTGGCATAATAATCAAGAAAAAATTATTTTTATGAGGAAAAATAACTTTGATAGATATGTAGAAACTTCTAAAAGGTACTCACGCACAATTATTCTTAAAAAAAAATAAATGCCAACAAGCATTTGATTACTGAAAATTACAGAAAGAGTACTTTAATTTTAAATTACCTTTGTCTAACTAAACTTTTCTCAAATCTTTTATTCTTATAAATGTCTAGCAAAATTATAAAATTGGAAGGTAGAAAATATGTTCATTTTCTCCTCTGATGATTGGATTCTCTTCTTTGTCCTAGACAAATAATTATAGTCAAGATCTCTAGTGCCTCAATTATCTAGATACCATAGTCACCATAGCTGAAAATAAGTCATTGATTCAACATAGTTTTAATTGGTTTGGGTTAGTGACACCATGTCTGCTTTGCAACCATGAACATTATTGAAACCACTAAAACTAAAAATGTGCATTATTTTATAATGGATTTAGCAAATTACAATTTAGGGGGAAAAAAACGATGTTCCATGAAGAAATAGCCTCATCTCCTATGGAAAAAATTTAGTCCATCATTTGAGAGCATATTTAGTTTTAATCAATGTTGACTTTTGGTCTATACTTAGATAAATATTTGTTAATATATAATCAATTTTAACAATCACTTTCACATGTGTGAAAGGAATATTAGCAGAGCAGCACTTACTTAAAACTAAATTTTCAGTAAATTCTATGAAAATTTCTAAATGGGAAGAGAAAAAACAAATAAGCTTCCCTGCAATTTACTTCAATAAAAAATGTAAAAATAAACATAAATTATATTTAAAATTACATTATGGAAAGGTAAAATTGAAAAGATTTTCTGAGTAAGAAGGTGGCAAGCTGGTGGCAAAGGCACACAACAAAATTAGTATTTCATTTTAATGTGACAGCAGTCTTTTTGACAGCAGATTAGTTTAACATTGAACATCTCACCAAAACAGCTATCCATTTTTAAGCGCGTAATAATGTATTGTTGCCCTTCATCATTCATTAAATATCACCCATCACTGCAACAGGAATGTAAAAGCCATTGCACACTAGTCAGGAGCTGAGGTCAAAGCTGTGAATACAAGCACTGTGGACATGGCTTTCTAAAGTCAGCTAAACCTTCAAAAACACTATGTTTAGAACATCTTTACCTCTGGGCTCCAAGAGAAATATGGAAAAATTTAAACAGTAAAATGACTTTTAGCAGGCACTAGCTTTGTCATCTTATGACCACAGACCATGTTAGAGCCAAAACATGTCAAGACAGTCCTGAAGGTCACTGTAATAAGCCCTTGAGCAAATTCTAGGGAGACCATCCCTTGCTACCTAATCCAATAGTACAATAGGTAATAATTCAATACTCTATAAATCATGCAAGACAATTCAACACAAAAACACAAAAGAAGTACTACATTCTTTTCAACTTAGAAAGACTAATGTTATATCTTTAACACATCAAATATTTTTTGATTTGATATTCTAACTAACAAGGCCAGGTTATTTAATATTGTTTAGTTCTTTTTTACCCTTTTTTTCCCTATATTCAACCATATTTATTTGTTAATTAGTAGCATAAGAAATTTTTGTGTAATAGTATTTTTATTACAAAATTTGGCATAGAGTTATATTTTTCCCCAAAGTTTAGTTGCATTTTATTTTAAAATGCCAAAGTTGGAATAAAATATGCAATATTCTTATAGTCTTACTGAATAATTACTAAATTACATCAATCCTGCTGGAGGAAAATGTATGTAACATTATTCCCTTCTTTTAGGTTTGGTTCTCAATTATTCATCTCTGTACACCCAACTACTAATTGCCCTAGGCCAACATTTACATGCTGAATTATAAAATAGTTCTAATTGTCTTGGAGACATCTACGGTTAAAAGAAAAGTAATTCTCTGATATCTATGGAAATTTAAATTGACTCATTTTATAAATTGTATCTGCTGTATCAATAGTATCTGTTGTTTAATAAAGAAAATATTTGAAGCAAGGTGAAAAGTACATCTTATTATCAGTATAAAGGATGGGTACCCTAATCAGACTTTTTATATGACTAACTTATCTCTGTAAAAATATATGTAAGTCAGAGAAAGAGAAATAAAGATAGGGAAAAAGATTTAGGGGCAAATATAAGTACAAGCTCATCATGGATTTCTTCCTAACCCTCTATCAGCCAACAGCTACTCTTAGGATAGTTGAGATAAGGCCATTCTACGTCTAGAATGCAGTATCTTAGGCTCATATTTACTCTTAAATAAGAGTTCTCAGCTAATTCAAATAAGCATGCTGATTATGTCATTATGCTATAAAGAAAAATACAACTGCTTGCAAGGAACCATATAATATAAAACCACACTAAGATTTTAAAAAAACACATTTTCTTTCTTAATTTTGGTTAAATATATTTAAAGATTTGCAAAACATTCTTAGATATTTTTCTTAACAAATAAGGATGGGGATAATTTCTAAATGGCATCACCAGAATAATCTACTTTTAAATCCAGTTGTAAAAACATGAATTCTAGTAATAATTATTAGCTTTTATCATAAAGTTAATATTTTTAACAGCATGATAGAGCAGATATTCAATAAGCTTCAAATCTAGTATTGTAATGATAACTAACAATCTGCCTAATGCCTTATTTCCTTTATAGTTCTACGTTTCTCTCCAGTGAAATATGCATTACAAGTAATTTTTAGGGAAAATATATTTAAAATATATGGAATTCATTAAAAATTTAGGAAAACTATCAAAGATTTCGACAAATTTATTCAAGAGCAATAGATATTGTCAAATACATGTACTGATTGTGAGTTTATTAATGAAAAGAACATAACCAGCTGTGTTTGTTCTTGGATTTAAGCATCTGGTACAATTCTTAGCATATTATAGGTAGTCAATATATATTTATTGAATAAATTAATGAACAGATGAGAAACAAATTAATTCTTAATATTTTATGGGACCCTAATTAATACTTACTAAAGTCTCAACAAATATTTGACTAATAATTGAGTGAGTAATTAATGGAATAATAAAACTAAAGTGGAAATGGAAAAAAAATTGAAGGTGCAGCCTGGTAGCTAGAATTCATATGAAAGATTAATTGTAACAGTAATAAAAGGAACAATATAAGATGATGATCAAAACAAAAATAAATGTAATTGCGATGAAACATTTGGACAATACTTAAATCGTGCATTATATTTTAGTTTTGAGGTAAATGGTTTGCATTCCTAAGTAGTTACTAATTTCTTAAAATCCAATATGACATAACTTCCAATAATTAGTAAATATGAATTGTTATTGGAACGGTAGTTATTTTAGAGCTTTGTTTCTGTGATTTTCAACAAAAATGAAACACATATTTAAGAATTTTTTTTAAAGTAATTTGTCTTTCCTCTGCAATTTCTATGGAGATAAAGAATATAAATAAAGATAAAGAAAATATGGTATTTATTTTGAAATCAGCAATGATGTCAATGAATTCATTGATGATCTCTACACGACATAAGATAATTTTTACTGATAAGTAAAATTAAAAAGCTACATTTACTTTAAATTCTAAAAAATTTTGTAATTCCATTTAAATTAGAAAGGCAATTAAGTTCTACAACTGAAACTTGGACATTTTATGTGCATTTGCACATCAAAAACGTCTTTCATAGTAGCAAAATTCAATGCCATGTCAAAGTAGATTTTAATTATGCAAATTCACATAATTTTGGAAGTTCAGTTAAGAATTTGACTCTATTCAGACACCTTTTAATGTGAGTTTTCAGTGTTTTTCTTTTCAAATTTGAAAATAATTTTAAACAAGATTATTTTAACATTGAGAATTAAATATTCTGAAAGAATTTTAAAAGTATTCTTATATTATATATTACATTACCAAGAATATCCATTATTATTTATTACTTAATATAGGCTATCTAACATTATTCATTATTTAATAGGATATCAATTAATTTGCCCATAAAGATTTTATATTTAATTTTTTAAACAAATGAGACAGTTTGTTTTCACATTGAAGAAACTGAAACAAAATCATCTTCAAATCCATTCATCTAATAACTCATGATAAAATGTGACAGTAACATTCCAAAATTTAAAGGTGCTAAAAAATGGCACAGAGAATATATGTTCTCAAATACAATTCCATGGACGCATTTCTTTTGTGTAAAATCAATACAAAATGCCATAATTATATATATATCATCCATGATGGGTTATCTAAGTGAGAGTTCTAGAAATATTTTGAAAAGTTAGATAAGTGCACATGGCTCAATTTGCAAATGTACTTTTAAACTGGAAAAAAATTCATATATTTCAGTATTTGCTTTTGATCTAATTTCAGAAGATTTGGGCTTGAAAAACTAGAAATATCTAAAATCCCTAACACAAATGTGATGTAACCTATAAGTCTGTGTTTATGATACCCAGAAACTAGTGTTAGACTTGTTAGCTTGATTAATGCCCACATAGTTGCCTCAGACTTGTCTCAGGACCCCTTCCTCTAGGCTTCGTTGATATTCTTTTTGGGAACTTTTGTTAATTTGATAAAGAAGAAACAGGTGGACATGCAGACATCAAGGAAGCCTTTTACAATACTTTGAAGTACTTATTTTTCTGTATACCCTACGGGCTGGCTAAAGAGCTTTATAGCAATTGAATTACTTAAGCTGAGATCCTTGAACTTATTTCTCTGAACACATATAAAATAGTATGGCTTGTGTTGATCTCTATAGAAAAGATATAATTGATCCAAAGTTGCTCAAATTTGAAGGCTGTTTTATTTTCACAGGATATGGAAAAAGCTGGAGCTTATTCAACCTCCAAATTCTCAGTTTTGGGGGTAGAACCCCAAATTTCAAATATAATTTAAACAGGCTCTACCATGCAGCTTCAAATGCTATGTGGCTACACAGTTCCAATACATATTTTCAGGCAAATGCAAAAAATAATTGTCTGAAGGACTCAAGTCTTAATATTGTACCAGTTAGGTGAAAAATGATAAATATGTGTAATAATTATGTGTAAATATACCAAAAACATCTCTGTATAAGCATTTCAAAAATATAAATATATCCAAAATATTATACTATATCTATAATTTATTTTATTTGTTCATTTAACTGAATGAAGTAGACTCTTTTTTTTGTTTGTTTTAACTGCTAGAAAAAAACACATTACTTCATTGGAAAGAGAATAAGTTCAAGGAAGGACAAACATCCTTCATGATAAATTTATCAAAAGAATCTATGTAACATAACTTTAAAATACAATTGTATATTTAATTTTGATTATAAGGCACAAAGCATGTATGTAGTTATATAAGTATTTTCATCAGCGTGAAAGTATATAGAATTTTCATGTTTTGTCAGAATTTTAATTCATCTTGGATTCATAGCTATTATTTTGATATCTGATAGAATATAAAAATTCAGACAATATAATGAGTGTGTGGCCTTTGATGTTATTAAAGTAACAACAGAATCTGAGTCCTGATGCGTAATTTAATCATCTTAATAAGGGAAAAAGTAAACTAAGTCATATTTAAATACTTTATCAATTGAAAGCTTGATAGTGAGGCAAACATAAATGAAAATGAGTATAAATTTCCACCTCCAAAATAACAATAAAGCAGCAAAATCAACACAGATTCAGCTGTATCATAGATTTTAAAAGCCATTTAAAAAATATAAAACTATATGTTTTTCAATTAGACATTTGGCTTTTTGATCTTATGACTTGAAACATGCCCTACATGTCAATGACACTAAGGCAACTTTTTAGTAGCAATATGTTTATTTTGTGAAAAAAATGACAAATTTTATGTGGAAAACCATGGCAATTTTTTATACAAGGAGTGCTTATTTTAAATTAGTCTTGGTTCCTTAAAAAAAAAAAAAGTCTCCTTTTAAATGTATTACTTTGGTTCTTCTTATGACTGAATTATTCATTCAAGTTAGCAAAAATATTCTATTTTGTTTTGGGCTCAACAGAAATCTTCAAAATGAAGAAATGATTCTTTTACCATAGTTATTTGACCTACTTTTAGATTTTGATTAAGAATACTAAACCCTATCACACTTATAGCTTACTGACACAATCAGCATGCTTTTTGCTCAAAAAGGCATGATAGTACCTTTTAATAAGTGGATGTGACTCTTAAAAGTTCATTATTCTTCAGCACCCCATGGGAAATAAAGAAAAGAAGAAGTAAAATTGATTGTGACTTTTGACAATTATTAGTTAGAAAAAAGAGGTAACAATTGCCAAAAAAATCACAAAAGTGAGCATGTTACCTGGCTATGACAAAGAGCACACAACTGACACCCAAGTAAGCCAGCAGAATATACATCCAGATATCAGGGGAGAGAGGATTCAGGAAGGAGAAGACGCCTGGGTTTGTACCATTGGGCTTGCGGTACAAAATACTTATTCCAAGTGTCATAAAGGGCTTGGAAAAGTCGATGACCTTCTCTCGAACGTAGGTAATAGCCAGTGGAGCAACTGCAAGGTCAGCTTTCTGTAAAAAAGAAAAAAAGAAAGAAAAAAGAAAAATTGGTTCTAAGTCACAAGAAAAAAGTCAGTAATCAAATTAAATAAAATAAAGACTTTACCCTTGAGAATCATCTCAGTAATGATTGCACTAAAATTTAATTTAAAGCATTCTTCACTCTGAAGTGAAGCATCTGATGTACCCTACTACTCATTTCTATGTGCTTCTAAATTAGCAAATCAGCATTCACTGCAAATAGATATTTTAAAAAAAAACTGAATAAGATCAAAAAACTGAAGAAACTATTGTGTGTGAATTATGCTACTGAACCTTCTCATAATTGTTTTTATTGTAAATTCTAAAAATCCATTTAATATTAATTACAATTTTCTAAATACGTTGGTCAAATTCTAATAGTAAGAATAACTAGATCAAATTATTTAGCTGGGAATCAAGAAAAACTTTTCTGGTTTTAAACCGCAGACTACAGTTAAAAGATTTTAGTTTTTAAATGGTTAAAAAAATTGTTAAAATCATCTTTTAATGTGATTTTGCTTACTACCCCCAAGTTTTGTTTCTATCCCTCTAATTTGTTTTATATTATTTAATGAAAATCCTTGCAGCTTTGCCTAAAATGCATCAGGAAATGTGTTTTCGAATTTTTCACAAAGTTGCTTACTTTCCACGGTAGCTTAAAATACGTTAAATTACTAATGATTTTCACTCATCAAGTTATAACCATCTGTCAGGGATGAACTTAAGCTCTAATATATTGCAAGAAATAATTATATTTTAAAATAACAAAGGCTTCTGTGATGAGAAGCTATATTGCCACATTCCTTTTAATATTCAAAAAACGTGCAAAGCTTTCAGAGAATAAAGGAGCAATGCTTATTGTAGAGAGCTACAAGAAGACTGATAAAAGAATGAAATTGGCCCTCTACTGTTTTTTTGTTCAGGCATTGTGGAAGAATTTACAGAAGAAACTTCTCTAAGCTGCTAACTTTTGGCAATATTTTCCTATGTGTGTTTCTATGCATTTGTGTGTTGGTGCATGGGAAAGAAGGAGCACTCAGATGCTTGAAAAGAGTGTCTTTGAGATTAGCTATGGAAGAAAGAAAGACATTTCCCTAAAAACTAGGAAGGAAAAAGATGTTTAGAGTTGTTGGGGAAGGTATTATCTCATTTCATATTCATAAATAAGTGAAAATACCAATTTAAGAATAATAGTAAATATTCCTTAAGCATTTGCTATGCAACAGGTACTGCACTGTGTTAAGAACTTTACATAAGTAATCACATTTAATCCTTACACAATCCTACTATTATTCCTTTTTTTCAAATAAGGAAACTGAAACTTTATTTTAAAAGGTTTGAAAGGTTAGAAAACTTTTTCATTGCCATAGAGCTAACTGAGCATTGGAACAAGGGTATAAACCCAAGCTGCTGGAGGCTACGCCTATTACTTAAACATGACGTGTATTTCAGAAACGAGCGATGGAATTAAAGAGGAGCGATCATTCGCTCGTTCACTCATGTGTTTATATAGAAACGAGCGATGGAATTAAAGAGGAGCGATCATTCGCTCGTTCACTCATGTGTTTATATATTTATGAAAAAGTGTAGAGATGGAAAGAAAAGCATTAGAAACAAGGCCAGCCACTGAATAGAGTACAGTCTCTGAGATATAAGGGTCCGGTGCAGAGTTCAGGCACAGGGAATATTTTCCACATGAAAGAGACAGCACTTTCTCTAAGGCAAAAGGGAAGGAAGTAAAAACGGTTTGAAAAAGTAAACAACCATGTTAGAGGAAGAAAATGATAATTTAAAAAATGCAGACTCCAAGTGAAGAATGGACATCATCAATTATTGGTATGGCCCCATTTGGGGGGTTTAATAAACAGCACAATTTATCTGTGTGCCTCTTCACTTTGTAATGTTTTTCCTCGTAAGAACATGAGAAGCAAAATTTTATCACATGCAAAGCATTAAGTGGATATGCTTTAAAGTGATAAAAAAAATTAATTTTTTAATTGGCAGATAATATTGGAAATATTTATCATGTACAACATTATGTATTGAAGTGTATATCCATTGCAGAATGACTAAATTTAGCTAATTAATATACGGACTACCTCACATAGATATCATTTTTGTGGTGAGAACACTTTACATCCACCCTCTTTATAAGTGAAATCTAAAGAAGTCGATCTCATAGAAGCAGGGGGTAGAATGGTGGTTATCAGGTTGTATTTTTGAAAAGTGATAAAATATGTTTATTTCATTATATATAGCAACAAAAGTTAGGGAAAAAATCAAATAACATATTAAAACAAAACAAGTACATTATTCCAAAAATGTTGTTCTATAGACCGATATTAATAGGACTGACTAGACATACGTCAAATTTCAAAATTTACTGAGCATTGCCTAAAGTTAAAATTCTATTTTAAGGGCTGAGCCTGTGGCGCACTCGGGAGAGTGTGAGGCTGGGAGCGCAGCGACGCTCCCGCCACGGGTTCGGATCCTATATAGGAATGGCTGGTGCACTCACTGGCTGAGTACCGGTCACGAAAAAAAAAAAATTCTATTTTAAATATGAAAGGGACAAGGACAAAAGACAAAAATTACATAGTACAATACTTGCAATTATAAAAAAAATAGTGATTTGAAACAAAAGATACAAGGTGATACTTCTAAACATTTCATTTAAAAAATGGATGAACACAATGTGTTACATCCATAAAATGGATTATTACTTAGTTATAAAAAGAAATGTGCTGTCAAGTCATGAGAAGACGGCAAGAAACCTTAAATCCATACTGCTAAGTGAAAGACTCCAGTCTTAAAAGGCTACATACTGTAGGATACCAACTATATGACATTCTGAAAAGGCAAAATAATAGAAACTGTAAGAAGATCAGTGCTTGCCAATAGTTCAGAGAGAAGGAGGGGGAGACGAATAGATGGAGCACAGGACATTTTTAGGGCAGTGAATCTATTCTATAGGATATGTAATGGTGGACTCAAGACATTATGCTTTTATCAAAACTCATAAAACTTTACAACAAAAACAGTTAACCCTAATATGAACTACGGACTTTAACTAATGATAAATATATCAGTAATGGTTCATCAATTGTAGCAAACATGCTACATTAATAGAAGGTGTTAATAATAGGGGAAACTGGGTACAGGAAGTGGGAGGTGAGAAGGTACATGGAAATCATACTTTTTGCACAATTTTTCTGTAAAACTAAAATTTCTCTGAAAAATGAACAAAATGAAAAATCCAGAGTATTTTTTTAAATTATTATTTTTTTTAAATTGACAGATAGATAACTTTGTATGTATTTATCTCATACAACATGATGCATTGAAGTATATATACATGAGGAACGGTTAAATCTAGTTGATTTCAAATGCATCACCTCACATAGTTATTTAATCACTCCACGTTGTGTAAATATTTCAAAACATCACATTGTACTCCATAAATGTGGTACAATTATATTTTGCCAATTAAAAGTAACATACATTTATAAGGAAAAAAGAAAAAGAAAAAAAAAAGAATAGTTTTAAGAAAAGTATTGCTCCCAAGATGATGTAACCACACTCAGTTCCCACTATTTTTCTGTACAATTATTCAAATACTTTATGGCCATTTCTGCCGCTATTTTGTTTCTGTATTTTTCTGCCCAAAATGATCTTCCCTTTTCTCCACTATTCAGATTCTATAAGACACATATCTGGTTCTTTTTTTTTTTAAGTGTAGCCTTCCTCAAGTAATCTATCTACATTAATTTCTCTTCAGTGAATTTTTATATCATTTATAAACTGAAACACATAATTTAACATGTAACAATATTCTATGCTGTTATTTCTAATTATTTTACATACTAAATCAGCCAAAATGATAAGAAAGTTTTGAATGTTCATATAATTGTAATTGTATTGTCTCAGTTTCTGTAAGAGCATAAGCAATTTAAAACCTGCAGGTATTCCCTTCCATCAAAGCACATAGCTCTGAACTGTGAAAATGTAAAGAATCCCTCCCTGGAAATGTCACAAAGACTCCTAGGCAACAGCTATCTTATTCAACTAATAAGCATTAATTTAATTTTACCATTCCATGAGGAATTCTTCTAAATTGTCTTATTCATCTTTATAATCATAGTGAACCCAACATCCCTAGGATACTGAACAAAATCTGACACCAAGAAACTGCTTAGTAAATGTTTGCTGAATACAGTTTCAATTTAAATTACTAAAATTAAAAAAAAATAAAACCACTTGGAGGATTTTAAAATTAAACCTTTTTTAGGTCTTACTCTAGAAATAAGATTTATTTGTACAATAATACAAGTATAACTCCAAGTGAACTAACCATCTAAGGAGAACAGAATAATTCCTTTTACAGAATAATACGGCTAATAGCAATCCATTGATCAAAGTCTCACATAACAATGGTAAAAATTATTGGCCTAATTTCTAATGACTTAAACCAAAAATTAGATAACAAAGCATATACTCATAAATGTCACAATGACTCCAAATTTGATTATGTAGTGAAGACCCTCTTCTTTATGAACTCTCAAGAATTAAAGAACACAGTGATCTTATTGTATAGTACATGATCCAGTCAGTGAAAGATCTCATGCATATTTCTGAAAGTTCTTGCAATTTAACACTGGAAAAACACTTCTAAATATTTCTTTCCCACATGTTGTGAAATGCTTAATCAAATGGGTAAAATAATTAAAGTAGTAAGCGCATATGAATAAACTGGTAGCATTTTAATCTGATTAGCTAAGATATTTAAGCTAGTTAATTATATCTACATATTAAATTTGATGCCACGTATAAGTGATGCCACACTTTCCTAAGCTCTCCACTATGTATGTGGTTGTGGTTTTTGTTTTGTTTTGTTTTGCTTTGTTTGTTTTTGTTTTTTGGTGGCTGGCTGGTATGGGGAACCAAACCCTTGATGTTGGTGTTACAGGAGCATGGTATAGCCAACTGAGCTAACTGGTCAGCCTCCATAATGTATAATGTGAACAAATACTTTGCTTCTGTGTACACTTGCAGAAATATACAGCTCACCTCTATGCACGTGGCACACCACCTCCACCACTGCTAACCTATTCACACTGTCTTGACTCTTGTCATGGCCTCCAACTGGTTCCTTACTTTTATTCATGCCCAACTGTAATCTGTTCTCCATCCAAAGACCAGAATGGTCTCTCTAAAAAACATGCCAGAATATCATTTCTGGTTCAGAATCCTTCCATGACTTCTAGCACACACAAAATAAAATCTAAAATGCATACTCTTCATGTTGGCCTACAAAGCACTACAAGATATGGCCCCCGGCTACTTCATCAACATCAGTTCCATCACTCTTCCAGTCTGATTCACTCACTATTCTTCCAGCAACTCTGGCTGCCTTGCTAATCTCAAACATGTACGCACATTCCTCTCTCCAGTCTTTCACACTTGCTCTTCCCTCTTCCTGGAAATCTTGTCCCTCATACATACACATGACTTATTCTCTCACTTAATTCATGTGTCTGTTCTGATGTCACTTACTCAAAGCAGTCTTTCCTGACCACTCATTCTATCACTCTTTATCTCCTCAACGTATTTTCATTTTCTTCATTAATGTATCATGAATTAGAATTATGTCATTTATCAGCCTCCTTCCACTGGAATGTAAGTCCTTTTTGAGTAAAGAGTTTCTCTATTTTGCCCAATTCTTTATTCTCCAGTGCCTAACACAGTGCCTGGCACTAAGTAGTCATTAAATAAATATTTTTTAAATGAATGAATAAAACTATCACAATTGCTAATTCTACCCTCAAAACCTCCCTAAACTTCTTTACAGAAGAGAATATTATTCAGGTGTGTCTTTTATTTTTCTCTCAATGACTTCTTTTAAATTGGCTATTGTCTCATTTTGTTGTAAGGAACACATAACAAAAGTAGGGATATTTAGGAAAAACATCCTTGTATATCACCCATCCCATTACTCAAAAACTTCAGCCCACTGTTTTTGCTCAGGTCTCTATCTCTGGGAGCAGGAAAGAGAGATGCTGGATCATGTAGATGATACTGGAATCATATTAGAGAAGAAAGAATAATATTTTTTTACAGTGATATTTTCTATTTTTTTGCTAAAACAAATTTTAGCAAATAACTGCTAAAATGTTTCATAATTAATATCTGTGTGATAAAATAGGTTTTAGCTATTACAGTAAACAAAAAATTACCCCATAGCATTATGTTAGTACTTACCAGCTTATGTTCAAGAACATAAGCTTATTTTTCAAATATGAGAAAAATCAAACTCCTACAAATTGTACACATGTTGTATACTATACAAAGTTTAATACATATATGTAGGTTTACAAAAACATAAGCTTATACTTTAGAAATGTGCCTTTGGTTCCTTTTCACCAAACCAAGTAATTATCTCATAGTACACAGTGGAATGTAAAGTAGACAACTGAGTCATAAAATATGAAGATTTTCTCTCATACTTGTAGGGCCTGAATATGAGCAATTAGGAAAGAATTAAACACAAACAGAAGTAGACTTAGCTGCTGCTTCAGCAGCTGCTACTTTATTAATGCTTACTTGAGTAAGCCTGCTGATAATTTAAAATAATATTGACTAAATCTACCAAACTTGCCATTAATGACAGAATGAAAAATGAACTTCTCAACTGGTCAGGCTTCAGAAGAGTCATTTCTTCAAAATGTTTCTACAGTTTGGTAGGGGCTTTGGGGTGGGGGGTACTGGTTAGGTTTCATGTTGTTTTATTCTTTATCCAAATCTGATTTTATTGTGCATTCTTAATCGTGTGGTTTGTAAATATTAATATTCCTGTACTACAAGTGTCACAATATTGTTCGTCCTTACTCCCATATTTCCGTGGATTTTATTTATTTTTAATGCACTTGTTGATTCAGTTTACCTCCCTAGAAAAAATATATAACCATAAATTGAGGGCTTTTTCTACACTGATAATTTCAGAAAAAAACTAGATATTTATTTAAAAATAATCCAAGATCATACATATCAATACTCCAAAATAGAATTTTATATATATATATATTAATCATGAGCATAGCACTCAATTGAATAATGGTGTCTCTGACATGAACTGTTTTTGGTTTAGGGTATTACTGATTTGATATTAAAGTAACATCTTTTGAAGTCATTATTTAAGTAAAAACTATTCTGCCAAAGACAATTACTCACATATGAAAGATACTCTGTTGCATTCTGCAATTCTTATAGGAATATTTAAACATACATAAAAACAAAACAAACACAATGTTACTCATATACAATGTTACTATATAATTATCAACCAAGTACTGGAGGAGAAAGAGATAATAAATGGCTTCTTTAAAACAAATTTATATCCAAACTATGAAAATAGAAAATTAGGAATAACTGTAAATGTTACTTAAATGCTTAGGATAGTTCTTGAATCTCTAAAACATTCACACAATTTCCTATTACTGATTTTAAACTATTTCATCTATATATTTTCTGCTAAACTCTTTTTAATTTCTCAGTTTAATTGCTATGGGGCCACAATCATTGGACCAAGAAACAGCTACTACCATGGAAATGGCTAACTATGAACTATGAGGAACCTTCTTAATGGAATCTTGAACTTATAATTCTGCTCTAGTAAACCGTTCTTCAGTGGATAATGGATTAAGCACATCAAATTTCCAAGGTTTATTTAAAGCGATAGGTAAATGAAAACAGCTGTAAAAACTCAATGCTATAAAAATTTCTGTTATGATCATATTACTTTAAAACTAGACATCAAGTAATTTGTATTCACTTATTTAGAATATGTCATAATAACGAGTATGTTTTGACAAAGGATTATCGAAATTTAATTTTGCACCAAGCCTGGGGCAATGTATAGGATACAAAGTTGCTTATGACAGTCTCACTTCTCAGCTGTTCACGGTAGCATAGAAAGGATTTTCATGAAAGCAAATAATCAAAAATATCAAATAAGCATTTTGGTTGAAGTATGTATAAGTATGCTACGATTCTATTGGCCTGCTCAATTCTTGCTCTAATGAGTTAATGTAAACAGAAATTCATTATTAGAATGTGCATGAATCTTGTAAACTCTGGAGTTGAGATGGGGCCAAGACACAAAGTTCGCATTAAAGAAAGTGCAATGGATTCAAGAGGGAAAAGTGATACATATTATAACCCATCTTATTATCTAATCTTAATTTCTGAATTTCTTTTTAGTTTTCTGAGAAAGTTACAGATTAAAGCAATCTTTTGTGTGATTCATTCTTCAACATGACAGGAATAAAATGAGTTAAAGTGTAGTTAACACTTGTAAGCCACAAAAGTACACTGAAAGGCACTTCCAGCTGACCCCTTCTATTCCCTTTTCCAGCTAAAGTAGAAGTACACATTAGATAATTTTTCTATGTATCTTCATTATTCTTACCTAAACACACTTGTTAGGCTGATTTAAGTTTTGTGGAGAATAAACTGTAACAAGGTCTTTACTGTATTTCCCAACACAATAAGGATAACTTTTTTGCTACATAAAAACTACCTTTCCCAGAACTTCTTTTTAAATGGATTTATATTATATGTTAAATTACTGAGCAAATCTTTGTTCAAATGGGTCAAATATAAAATATAAATTTACTTTTTTCATACATTTAAAATGTGTATTATATGTTTATACTTAGAAAAAATACCAAGTTTCTTAGTATTTGTTAAACAAGTAAACTATTAAGATAATATACACCATAAGAAAGAACTTAGTGTGATAAAAATATTTACATACTTATCTAAACAGCTAGCTGTTATTAGTGCTACATGTAGATATCTTTACAATTAATCATCTAACAAGAATTATTTTGTGACATGTTCTTTCTGGTTCTAATGGCCAATGAAATTCCCTGAATCTGCACCATTTAATTATGTTTTGTAAAAGTTTAATTATAACCATGGTATTTAATATTTGTTAGAATATTATGAGGCACAGAGTTATATTTTAATACATGTATACAATGTGTGATGATCAAATCAGGGTAGTTGCAAACTCATCATTGCAAAAATGTATTATTTCTTTGTGATGAGAACATTCGAGATCTTCTAACCACTTGAAAACATACAATAAATTATTGCTAGTTATAGATGACTAGCACAACTGCACACCACTAGAACTTACTTTTCCTATCCGAAATTTTGTGTCCATTAACCAACCTCTCACTATATCCCCTACCCACTCCTCTTCCCAGCCTCTAGTGAGCACAATTCTACTCTACTTCTAAATGCTCAACTTATTGTTTTTAGCTCCCACATGTGAGTGAGAACATGCAGTATTTGCCTCTCTGTTTCTGACTCATTTCAGTTAGCATAAGTCCTCTAGGTTCATCCATGACTTCCTTCTTGACTAAGAACGTTAGCAGACAGGTTTGCATCACCCAAACAACAAGCTGTAGGATTCCTTTCAGAAATTGTGCAACACAAGAAGATGGATACATAGATATAAGTATGTGTTGGACTGTTCCAGTGGAAAGGCCGGATCCCCTCACCCCCAACAAATACACTATAGGGTAGTTTAACTGTTGGTCAGTCTCCCACATGCACGTAGAGCTTCCATTTTTTTTAACAGTCCCTTAATTTTCTAAAGTGTGAATGGATTATTGAGAAAATTTGAGTGGAGCTTCTAACATCAAGACAGAAACAAAACAGAAATTAAGAATAGATAATAAAGGGCCGAGCCCGTGGCGCACTTGGTAGAGTGCTGCGCTGGCAGCGCGGCGACGCTCCCGCCGCGGGTTCGGATCCTATATAGGACTGACCGGTGCACTCACTGGCTGAGTGCCGGTCACAAAAAAAAAAAAAAAAGAATAGATAATAAGATGGATTACAATACCTATCACTTCCCTCTCTTGAGTCCATTATCCTTTCTTCAATGCTATTTTGTGTATTGGCCCCATTTCAATCCCAAGGTTTGTGGAATTAATGCAAACTCTATTAATGAATTTCTGTTTATATTAATCCATTAAGCCAAGAATTGGGCAGGCCAAAAAAATTGTAGCACAACTCTGCATACTTAAACTGAAGTACTTATTTGACATTTTTGATTATTTGCTTTCATGTCAATCTTTCCTATGCTCCTGCGAGCATCTGAGAAATGAGATTATTATAAACACCTTTGAGGCATGAGAGAACTTAAAATTCAGCCATCTATCTGACATAACTCATTCGCTAAATTATTCACCACTTTAGTAATAAACAATTCACTAATTTATTCAACAAATATTTATTATTATCTGTAATAGGAATTCTTCTAGATGCTCATAACATGGGCAAAGCCAGACAAACTGAAGGAGACAGACATGAATCATAAAACAATTAGATAATATAATTTCAGGTAATGAAGAGTGCTATGAAGGAATTAAGCAAAGTAAGAGGATCAGAGAGTGACTAAGGGAGTAAAGGAATGTACTCCTTTTAATAAGCTGGCCAGAGAAAACCTCTCCAAGGTCAACTTTGGTGGAGTTAGGGATAAAGCCCTGTGATGGTCTAAGCAAAAAGCTCTCCTGGCAGAGGGAATTGGGAATTACAAAGGCTCTGGGGTGGAAACAAGCTGAGTATGCTAAAAGAGCAATAAACATGTTTTTAACTTTCCCCATCTTCCCCCACTTCAATCATCCTTTTGATCCTCTCCATGGAGATCCATGGAGGTATAGACACATCACACAGAAAGAAACTACAACAATAGACAAAAGATGTCAAATTTTAGAAAAGAACGTTGTGTCACTGCAACTCATTTCACTCCCTCAGTATGTTTTTTTCCTGCTAAAATAAAATGATATCATTCAGGTTTATTCTCTTACCTTTAACCTATAACTGTGACCTCTATGAATTATTTGTCCAAATTCAAGTGCGAGAAAGCTATTTGTGTCTTACAGTTCATTAAAATACCATGCTACTTATTAAATATTTGAGAAAGACATTATGCTCATGATGTGGTAACTTGGCATCATACATTTAATAATAAAAAGAAAAAAAGATTAACAACACTGCCGACAGCATTTCTGAACCGGTGGCATGATCATTTTCCTACATTACCTATGTCTTTTCATACCTGTCCCTACAAAAATCTCCTCTTAATTAGTAAGAACAGCTCCACAGTTTTCTGCAAATATCTCTGAGAAACAGCAATTTTCTTCCAGAATATTTTATTTTTCTAATAATTCAATATAATAACTGAGCTGAAATCATATCCTTTTTTTTAATAAAGCAAGGCCATTTCCATATTTATTTATTTGATTTTATTTATATATCAACATATTTTTAAGGATGGTTGATTAACCCACAGATAAATTTGAATACAGAGGTTAAACAATAAAATCTTGCCAAACAGGAAGCAAAAAGCCTTCTAGTACTAATTGTTACAGTTGTGATGGAGTTTGGATGTGTTGTCCCCTCCAAAACTCATGTGGAAATTTGATTCCCAACGCAGCAGTGTTGGAAACTGATCGAGTTATGGGGGTGGATCCCTCATGAAAGGATTAATGCTCTCCCTAGGTGGGGGGAGTAATGAGTGAGTTCTCGCTCTAATAGTTCCCATGACAGCCGGTTGTTTATAGGACCCTGGCACCTTCTCTGTCTCTCTCTTCCTCTTTCTCTCTTGCTTCCTCTCTCTGCTTCCTCTCGCAATGTGATCTCATACCTGCCAGGTGCCTGCCATTTTCTGCCATGAGTAGAAGCAGCCTGAGGCCCATGCCAGATGCAGCTGTCCCAGAATCATAAGCCAAATAAACTTCTTTTCCTTATAAATTAACTAGTCTCAGGTATTTCTGATATAGCAACAGAAAACAGACTAATACAAGTTGTGATAGTTTTATCATGTTAGAAAATTGAATGCAAATAATAAGAAAAAAAGTGTCTAAGAAAAGGGTCAAAATTTTCTCTCTGTCATTTAATGCAAGCTGGTTTTTCTCCCTCCTTTCTTTCCTCCCTCCCTCCCTTGTCCTTTCTTCTCCCCTAAAACCAGAGATTATTTTCTTCTTAAAAAAATCTATAAAATAAAATTAAATGTCTAATGGCAGATGTAAGAAAATTAAGACAAAGGTCATAAGCAAAAACTTATGAACGAAAGTGGACCATTTACTATTCCAGCCTGAAAGAGCCTTAAATATATTCACATTCCTTAACCCTGAAAGATCAACCTAGAATTTTTAAGAAATAATTCTAAATGTATAAATAGATTGATACACAAAAGTGTTCTTCCAAGATCATCTATAATCTGGAGCTATAAATAGCCTATGTCTCCCAAAAGGAAATGGTAAAATAAATCAGGATATAACAAGAAAGAATTGCTATGCGCTGTTAAGCATTTTATGTTATTTCCAATGACGTGCAGTGGACACTGATAATGTTGAATGAATAGTGACACATGCAATATTAATTGAACTAAATAAAAACGTAGTATGAGGGAGAATCTGTAGATTAGATGGGTCTTAAAATATATCAACCAATTGTAAATTAAAGGGCATTTTTTAGATCCCAATTTAAACACGTAAATTATAATGAATTAATAAATAAATACTTACAAGAAAATTAGAAAAAGGTACATAAATACTACTTGTTGTATACTTGATGTCATTAAGGAATCAAAAATTTTGGGGGGTGTATTAATGGGTGTATTTTTTTATTCTTTTTTTTAAGTCTCAGTGATAAATACTGAAGTACGTATACGTGACATCACATAAAGTCTGGTATTTGCTTCAAAATAATACAAGCGAGATGGAAGTTAGTGGGGCAAGAGATGACTGAAATTTGCCATGAGTTTATAATGTTTGAAGCCTGGTGATGGATGTGTGGAACTTCCCCTTACTTTTCTATTTGCACGTTTGAAAAGTTCTACAACATAATACTTAAGTATAGAATCAATAATAAAAAGAATTCAAGCACAATGTTAATAGTGCTTACTTCTGGTTAGTAGGATTATTTTAAATAGTACTTCTATACTTTATAATTTTTACAATAAAAATATATTCTCAATTTCAATAGGTTTCCTTATTGAAAGGTTTCACAATACATGCCTCTTAAATGCATATTTTAACTGAAAAACCTTCACTAATCAAATAAAACACAGCTATAAGCAATAAAGTAAGTCCATAGAATTTTTATGTCCATTATACTTAAAATATAAAAATTGAAATACACATACGAAAAAGTTTTATTTGGCCTAAGCTTGTAAAAATACAAATGTTTTTTGAAAAAAAAACTGCAAAAACATGAATTGAGTAAATAGTTAAAGAATTGTTTTGCTTTGTGTTTAGTTTCTGAGATGCACCCAACATATTTCACATTTTGAGGACAAGAAAAAATAAGCTCCTCTTTCATTCATTTTAATTTAAACAATTCAGTTGTGATCTCTGATATCAAATATTAAATGATATGTTAGGGGAAATGTTTGCCACCATATTTGAAGGCTGCCAATTGTTATCTTTCTCATATGTTCATGTAGTTTTTCCAGGAATAAAAGAGAATGATAATTAATCAGATTATCTTTCTGTTTAGATGCAAAACAAGACTTGGAGCAAAGACAAAATTATAAAACTATTAAATATTTATGATTTCAGAAGGTAATTATCATTCCTTCACTGGTTTAAAAAGTTCACATGAATATATCCCAAAGTAAAGTAAAATAAGTTTCAATTTGCTCAACTGTGAAATAATATGACAGAGTCTATCAATCAGTATTTACTGGTAGACTAGGCAGAGTTGAGGTGCAAAGTCATTTAAACATGATCCCTCCCAGAGTTTATGCAAGATTCCTTGAAGCAATAAATACCCACAGGAACTATAAGAACACAAGTAATTACTTGAGGAAGAGATCGGCAAAGTGGTTACAGAAGATTCACGGAACACTCGAGACTTAAATTTTGAGTGAAAAAGATAGACACAACATTGAATTCATTAGTGACCAAACTGTTCAATTCGCAGCCACGATTTGTTTCCATGGTAGACTGCCCCAGAGAAGGGTATATTTAATCTGCCAGTCTGTAGCTTTCCAAGGGGCAAACCAAATCTTCAGGCCATTGGCAACAGCTCGTGAGTCATAACTAGAATTTTGGGTATGGTCTTGCATTCTGCCTGCTAATCAGAGTGCTCACAGCCAGTTTCGGTTCTGTATATCTTGCACTGATGCTAGAAAACTACAGTGCCCAATGGATACCATGGTGTGTCAATTTGTCAGTGAACCAAGCCCAGGAATTTTTAAAAACACTTACGAATCTACAGCCTTACCAAGTAAAGCTACAGATCTTTATTTTAGACTGCGGATTGGAGGATAACATTTCCTCCTAAGGAATAGCTACCACTTTTCATGTAAAGCCAACATGTTCCTCATGACTGTATGGCTGAGTTCTTGAATATACTGTTTTCATTCAGATAGTAAGACTTCACTTTCATTTGAAAGTGACAAGTAGGCCTACACAAAAATAGGAATGTCAGACTATGGAGGCACACAATTTCTGGAGCCATGGGGCTTTTTGCATCATTTTTATGATAATACAGCTTCTTCCACCTGCCCATGCCACCTTTGGACAGTGCTCACTTCTACATCTTGCTGCTTATCCTCTACACATTCATTAGCAGGTAGGAGAGCGAGAGTCCCTTAGTCTTGTCCCTTGACCGCCACTTGAGTAAAAGTATTAGCTACTAGATTCCGGGAAGTGTTCTCAGGTTCCCAAACTCAGCCCGAGAAACTCTTGTCCTTCATCTTGCAGAAACCCATGTCTCTGTCCACACCTCATTCTCATTTCAAATTTATAGAAGTTCATATAGTCTGAGTGCATAAAATCGTTTGTGTCTTGTATGTATTGGAAATTAGTTTGTGGCTTTTTAATGTTTTCTCTGTGTGTGAGTGTTTTACACTGAAGTGGATTTATTCTTTACCTATTCTGTCTGTTACTCAAAATACACTTTTGATTTAAGTGGTACATATTTTCTCCCAATTCCAGCAAATTATCAACTATTATGTTTCTAAATATTGTTTTTTTGTAAGTCCTGCTATTGTCTTCTTCTGGAACTCCTATTAGATATATGATGGAGTTTCTCAACCTATCCTCCATGTCTCTCAGTTTCTCTTTCATAAGTTCTGTCTTTTTGTTCTACATTGTGTGTTGACTAAATCAATCAGTATTTTATTCCACTTAACTAAGTCTCGGTGTTCAGTATACATTTGTCTATTGAGCTTCATTTTTTATTTTCAAAAATAACCTTTTTTAACTTTCTGTATTTCAAAATTCTTTAATATATTTACCACCAATTGTTATATGAGGGTACTTCAAAATGTTCATAGAAAAATCGAATTAAAAGATAATATGAATCTTTCTATGAAATTTTTGAAGTGCCCTCATATTTATTTTTACTATGCAATTTATTTTTCTTGTTTACACTTATTAATTTTAAAGGATATTTTGCCTTTACCTTTTCCTTTAAAATCTTTGTCAGATAGTCCTACAATATGTATTTCATAAGAATTTAATTCACGTTCACATCATTAATTTTAATGACTACATTTTATATCAAAAGATAACATGTTTTTTCAATGTTTTCATTTTTTGTTGTTTTTCTCTCTTTTAATTTCTGTCTGTCTTTCATATGTTCTTACATATCTTTTTCTAGTGCTTCTGTTATTCCTCCCATTCAGTACCCCTTCCCAAGTCTTCCAATCCATAACTATATTATATAAGGATGATTTGTGGTTCACATCCCATGATGATAGTGGTAGTATTTCCTATCTAGTCCCAAAACAATTAGGAGTTTTGACAAAGTTCCTAGTTATGTGTCTAATCTGTGTCATTCCATTTTCCTCGGCACACAACTTTCAAATAAGGCAAAGCCTAAGGCCCCAATATTTTCATGCTGCTGTCAGATTTAGGGAAACTACACCCAACACCCTGGTTTCAAGCAGTAAGCCTGACTTCAGACTTGGATTTAACTTGGAGCATATTTAAACCCTGGATAATCCTAGACCAAAGTACACTACTTTTACATCTGAAGCCCGAAGGCTCACAGCTTAAGTCAGGCTTACTTTGCTTATTTTGCATGAATTTTGTTATGGGTGCTAATCAAAGGGGACTCTGTCAAAGCTTGAAGTTACTATAATATCTTGACAAGAAATAAGGCAGCATTTTTTACTAAGTTTATTACAATATGCACTTTATTTATTAGCACTTAGAAGTAAAGCTACCAAATAGTACTGAGAAGTGGGGACCTAATTGAGGCACCTGGAAAATGAAGAGTACATATAGAAGACAATGGTGGGGGGCGGGGAGATGTTGCTTAGTAATGCTTCAAAAAGACAGCAACAAAAAAAAAGAGAGAGAGAGAGAGAGTAGCAACTGAGAAATTAGCTTCTTACAGATCAAGCAAGATAAAGCCTGAAAAATATCCACTGGATTAGCAAGTTGGAGACATTAATAAGAGTAATTTTTGATAATATGTTAGTTCAAAAATTATCATGGGTGAGGTCTAAGGTAATGGAACTAGTTAGTGAGGCCAATTGAGTAAACAAGTATGTCTCAGAGGGGAAACTGAAATACTGGGTGAAAGCTGAAATTATTTTTTAAAATGATAAATCTGATCATTTAAGAAAACAAATAGAAAGAAGTCAACAGAAAGGTCTAGATATCTACAGAAGGAAAAGAAAACAACATAGTGTGCAAAAAATTCCAAGCTGGAATGAAATGGAAATATTAAAAAAATAGCCTTAAGTAGGAGAAAGGCCGATTAGACCACCAAATCTAGAAGAGGGAAGAAAAGAATGGGTGTCAGGGAAGCAGTGCTTGTCAATTTAATGGTGGAAGGTTGAGGTAGGGAATTCTCATCTTGTGGTTTCTACTTCTCTTGGAAACAAGACCGGATTTTTTATTACAAGTTGAAGAGGACCTGGTAGAGCTGATGTGTGAGACAAAAAAAGTTTGAAAGCATTGCTGCAGAATATAAAAGAATGGTGACTAGAGAGTGTTAGTAGCACTTGTGTCAGTGTTGACAGGTCATTTGGGATTGAGCATCTCACTCTCTCTCCCACTCACCATACTTCCCATGGAAAATATTACTATAACAAACAATAAGAAAAAGTCTGCATTTGATTTTTCATAATTGGTTAATTTTCCACCATCTGAGTTTATTATTCTAAGTCAGGTACAGTGAAGAAGATGATGGCATTAATACAGGGCTAGGTTTTGCGGGGGTATGTATTATGAATCAACAGAGAAAAAGTAAGTTTGGTATTGAAAAAAGCGACTATAATAATCAACCATAGAATGTTAAGCTAGGTAGGGAGAAATGTGAGGAGAAAAAGAGATGACCAATCAACTCATGGGTTTGATGGAGTGAAAAACAAATGCAGTAGGATCAACTAAATTTATAAGCAAGAAAAAAAAATTAAATATCCAAATTATTGACCTAAGAGTTAGTGCATTTTGGGTTATGATAGTGGTTATGATATAACTATAGGGCTGTTTGACTGAGAAGTCCCTAGAAATGAAGATCCCCAGAAGCTGAGAGTCCAGGGTGACAGGTGGGTTTTCCATAAGGACAATGAATTCATCTAGAATCATGAAATGACTGACCTAAATTGAAAGACTATGAGTGAGTTGCCAATATCAACAGTGAATGGGTAACTGTGATCAGGAAATTAGTAGACGATAGCATAAAAAGGGAAGGAATGGTACATCCAGAGAAATGAACCTCAAAAAAGCATGTTTTTTTGGGGGGGAGCTAGAGAGCCCATGAATTGGAAACAGTAATAGGGAGCATGGTAAGCATTCAAGCTATTCAGGTACACTCCGGTTTTTGTCTCCCTGTGTGTACATGGAATATTGCACTCCTTTCCTCTCTTGAAGTTGAACTCATCAATATGATTTACTTTGGTAATTTGCCATGTTCTCTTGTTTCACTTCTCAAAAGTGAAAGCACACCACATAGTAGTGGCTCCATCTGCTTGGACCTTCGATTGAGAAAACATGGAACACAGCTCTCAGCTGACCTGTGATCTATATGTAGGGGAAACAAGAAACAATCTCTATAGGTGTAAGCTACTAAGATTTCTGAGCTTATAAGAGTGGAATGACCAGCACACACTGCCTAATCAAGGCAGCCAAAGGATCTAGACCAGACTCTTGAAGTAAGTGGAGTGTGAGAGAGAGAGAGTAGCCAGCATTGACAGGGCTACAGAATGAGCAGTTTCAACAGAAGAGAGGCCAAATGGGGTAGGAAATAATCCAGGAAGAGATTGGAAGCAAAGAGAGATTATTAATGATGTAGGAAGTTGGGAATCCAGACAGCACGATGAATGACTTGTGAAAAAGCAAAAGAGTGGTAAATTGGGCCAGAGCAAAGTCAACAGAGCCTAACACATTCTGGAAATAATAAAAATACAAGGAGAGTTAAATAGACCAGATAGTCTTAGAATTTTTATAATATCCAATAATAATAATTTTGTGATGTACATTTTGTATAGATTAACTAAAGAATCATTTTCATGTTTTAAAAAACACAATACAAATTGCAATTTCTCATGACTTTCCACTAAATTCTTAGACACTGATATTTTACGAGTGGTATCCAGTATCAACACACCACTCTTACTTTACTCTAGTTTCACAGGTACTAGACTAAGTAGAAAAAAATTGACATTTGGATGATTCCATCCCTAGATTCCAGTGGAATGCAGACTTTTTCCTATTTGTTTATTATATTAATAATTCCCATGGGAAGTATAGTGAGTGGGAGACAGAGTGAGATGCCTAAGTTTATGTTTTCATCCATTTCAGAAATTTTGCAACTATTTCTATTAGAAAAAAAAATACTAATGACCGCTAACACTTATTGAGTGCTTATAAGATACCGGACATTATTCCAAGCATTTCATGTGTTTTTCATCATTTAATCCTTACCCTGAAGTCCATGCTTTCATCAATGCCTTTTCTTAAGTGAGAAAAGTGAGGCTTAGGGAATTTAAGCTAGTTGCCCAAGATGACACATCTGAGAAAGAGAGGAAGATTTGGAAATCCGGCTGACTCCAATACCATTCTACAGGTTACAATTCCAAAGCCTTTTTAAAACCAAAACACATTTGGTGGACTAATTATTTTTCAACACAAAATGAGAATATATTAAGGAACAATAAACTGAAGAATAGATTTCAGTTAGAAAACCAAATAAAGATGTATTAAGTCTTCACTAAATTATCTAAATTCATGTTGACATCTAAACTTTAAGCATTGTCCTTGACAACATACTGAATCTTAGTCTATTCAAATACCTGTTTTGTTCTCAGATATTTTTTTTCTTTTAAAAATATAGGTGTGCATGTATGTGTGAAGTTGTAATAGTGCCCTGATTTTAAAAAACTGTGAATGTCAAGTTTGTATGTTTCCTAAACGCACCATCATTTGTATAGACAACATGAAAGCATATCAGTATCATTATTTGTATGTATATTACATATTGTTTTAATTGGCAAATTCAACCTCACCTGTTATGACAAATCATAGCATAAATAATTTATGTAAAAAGATGCATACGAATGAGTCTATCTATAATAACATATACGGAAGGAAAACGTTGTTCACTTAGGGTCGTGGAATGATCTAAAAACACTGGCTGGCAACAAAATTCATCATAATTCAAAAAATTCTTTACACAATGACAGATTGATTTGAAAACAGAAGGACATTGAGTGTTTTGTTACTATGGCTATTCCTGGAAGTTATCCAGGGATTACAACTGCACAACCTTACAAACAGCATAGAAATTGACTTTTTTAACAAAAAATCTCAGCAGGGTTATGAGTAGTGCACATTAATTCTCACTGTGCATTGATGAGCTCTTTTTGAACTTTGACAAGGTTTGAACAATGGTGACAGTTCTCTGGCACTTTCAGAATACGTGGGCCCTGAATAGTGCTACAGGGATCGGTTCTTTTGTGTCTTTTTTGTTTTGTTTTTGTAGGAAACCACATTTTAATAATTTAGACTAGTTCTTGTTCCTAATTATATATGGTCTTAAGGCAGCTTGTGAAATATCAAAAAAAAAATTTCACAATAATCACCTACAGAAAAGGATCTAGCATTTCTCTTATATATATCTTTAAAGTAATATATTTGGTCACATGGTAAGAAAATCTTTTGCAGACTTTTTAATGGCATCAGGAGAAGGAAAAATGTTCAGGTTGAATCATATAAAATTCTGATACTAATCTGTGAAAATGTCAATTTTATGTTTCAACCTCATATTACTATTCACATAATTAATAGGTTCACCTGAACATTTTTATTTTTAAGTTTTCACTTATCAAATACTGACTTCAGATTTTCTGTGTAGCTCAAATTATATTTTATTTGTAATGTTGATCCCTAGGTGAGAGATCCTTACTATATATATGTATATATGTATATGTGTGTGTGTGTGTGTGTGTGTGTGTGTGTATACATATTTATGTATACATAATTGTAGAAGAAAATATGATCCCAAAGGAGATCTGTGATATAAGAAGGAATAAATAATAAATGAATAGTAAAGCAAATGGATGTGTTAAATATGTTTAATCTCAATGGTAATCACATAAAATAATAGTATTAATAGGTTATTTATGATGTAAAATAAGAATTGGGTTAGAACTAATAATGGCAGATGTCAGAAGGGAATTGATCAGTTTAAGCTTTCTAGGATTCTTGTATTACTTTGGAGAGAGATAAAATATTTATTAGTTGATAACTTATTAAGTTTACTGTAAAATATTCATAAAAGTAATTTTAATAATAAATTAAAATAAAGTTTATAACTTCAAACTAATACATGGAAAAAACAATGAGTCAAAAGAAAGTATTCAATCCAAAAGAAATCGAGAAAATGGAAAAAAAATGAAGGAAGCAAATTTGGATAATAAAAATGAAACCTTCATAAAATATACATGTGTTACTAGTTCTTTATCAATCTAATCAAAAAAAAGCAGTTGTTTCTTTAAAAAGCAGTCATCCACTCAATTGTAATGTAACATCTTTGAGATATTTCTGATTTGTCTGAGCAGATGTGTGATGGTCTACCTGGCAAAATGAGAGGGAAAAAAAACTGGTATGTATGGATTTTAAATACTAAGAAAGGATGCTCTGATTCTCGATGCCCTACATTAGTACTTAGAAATACTACCAGAATACAGGATAAGAGATCTATTTACTCAGGCTTTGTCCTTTGTCTCAAATCCTCATCTAATTAATGACTAGGATTGAGAGAACTGAGTAATTAATGACTAGGATTGAGAGAACTGGGAAGCCCTGATCCCTGTTACATTCACATTGACAATTAATATTCCAGTTTAAAAATCAGTCCCTGTGTTTAGACAGCTCAATAACTCCAAAATAAATGCATAATAAACATTGGGGACTTGAATAACTGAGGTCCAGACCTAGAATCAGAGATCTCCACTATGAAATCACCATCGTATATGGTTCTGTTGAATAGCTGATGCCAGTTTTAAACATGCTTAAGTCAACCTTTTCCTTAGTTGATAAAGCTTTGCTCATAAATTGTCTTTTTACCAAAATATCTTAAAAATACTTACTTTCAAATTATTTAAAAGCTGGTTGAAAAAAGACAAAAATGTCCTAGTTATGTAATATTTGTGTAGAAAAGCAAATAAAATGCATGTGAGGAATTCTGGAGTAAATAAAAGCAAGCAGGTAATGAGGTGAAGTAGATAAAGTGAGATACAAAGTGAGGAATGCGCATAGCTATTTAAAGGGGATGGGAAATGGGGACAGGGCAATTCAATCGATGAGTGCCCTTCTGAACCTTTGAAAGAGGTAAGAGAGTAAAAGTGTGTGGTTACTGAGCAAATGTTTGCAGCATTTCAAGCACAAACCATGAATAAGAAATTTGGTAGACATAAATTTTCAAATTCCTGGGTGACTTCAATGTAAAGAATAAAATTATCATGAAAGCATCACAAGTTTGGATTATGTTCACTGTACTGCAGTTTCCGAGAGTGAAATATATGTAATACATTCTAGAAATGGTCCATCCAAAAAGAGTGTATTAAAGTGCTTAAATGATAAACTGTCAGTTGACCAGAACAACTTATTCACTTGACATTAACATGTTGATGCTAAAATTGTTACTTTTATATTGATAACCCTTTGATTACAGAAAACACTGTGTTTCTATTTTGCTCTTACCCTGAGAACAAATTATCTTTCAATACTATGCATATGCAATCAAATTTCATTTGAACTATATCAAAATAACTGTGACAATTCTGACTTTTATGTATGTTTTCCGGGGGACTTGACACAGCCATTTTGTCTAAGTGCTTTACAATAAGTATTTTCCCTAATGCATGCCCTCACCTCATCTCATGCCACGTACTGTCTGATGTATCTGACAGTATCTGCTTAAGAGACATTTGAAAATGACTTTATTATGTGTCTACATTTGGGATATTGTGTATCAGAATGCCTTTATCTATTATTCCTTAGCTATGAGTCATTTCTCCACTTTAATGTTCTAGCTTTTAGTAAGTTCAATAATCTTACACAATGTTATTTTTTTTCAGAAGGAAACTGATGATATCATAGCTATGGTTTAAAGTAATCACAGGTACAATGTAGAGTTTATTGCACTCCCCTACTGTGAAAAGAAGAGTCTAGATAGACAATATATACCCATCTGTTTATTCTATAGACATTTATTGACCATCTCCACCACGGTGAGGCCCTGTGGTAGGTGTTGTGGAAATACCACAAACATGAAATCATTTCTGCCTCAAACATTGACACCTGCATAGGGGACACAAGATATGTACATTAATAGCTAGAATTTAATGCCTGGGGAAATTCACTTGAGGTATATTCCTACTCATAAGCAGTTTTGTAAGTGAACTTGATCAAATTATGAAACCAACCAACCAACAAACAAAAAAACCACTCATTATTTATTATGTGTTAGGTGTTCTAAGTCCTAGAAACATAGTTCCTATCCTCCCAGAGCTTATATTCTAACTGGGAAAGGACTCTAAAGATGTTCATATTGAAAAGCATAAGGTAATGTTACAGAGAATATTTTTAATCTTAATTTTGGTAAAAGAAAACTAACCTACAGCAAACAGAGTTGAGTGCATTACAAGATATCAAAATTAATTGTTTCCATGGTGGAGAAAATACAATGACATAAAAGATAGATTTATGTTGTTTGCTATTAAACTAAATACTGTCACATAAACAGATAAATGAATTTGTCCTTGAAAAAGTCCCACAGACATTAACTCTGATCTTCCAATGATCCAAACTGGATAATGTTTAAAAAAAAACTTGATCGGATAAATATCATCATAACAAAATATGTAAAAATATAAACTCTAGTTCAGTGGCTATATCTTTTAGCAAATCAAATGTCCTAAAAGAGCCAGAAACCTTAAAATGTAATTAGAAATGATCAGGAAATTATTTGGATGAAGACACATGATTCTGGCACAAAACAACAATGGTTAAAGTTAGCATAATTACATATTACTAAGCCAATGCATTCTCAATAGATTGTTCTTAATCGATAAAAATAAATCTATTTTCTTCTAATTTAGGGAAAAGAGATGTAGAATCCTTTTTTACCTTATGTTAATCCTCTCATTAAAAGTTTTCTAAATCAGATCTGAGTTTATCTTAAATTGTTTTTCATTGTATTTAAATGAACCTGACCAAGTTGTAGTTCACTGCTTTAGTCATGTGCAATGTTATATAAAATAGCATCCCTCAGGTAGAACCATGTGCTAAAATTAAATTAACTGCAACACTAAAAATAGTGTATTCAAAAAACCATCCCTCACTTTCTCATAATTCAAGCTTAAAGATTTCCTGACCCATTCCTTCCCAGACATGATTAGATATATCCCTCAGGATTCTCAAAATATTGTGGGAAAATCTCAATTGTTGCATTACTTGAAGTATATAAAAATTATGTAATGTCTATCTCACCTAGAATTTATATTTATCTTTGTATCTTCAGTTCTTAAAACTTGATTGGCATAAAAATGCTGAATTAATAATGCTGAGTTATATTGAATTATACTTCCATTTAAAGATATCACGAAGAATATCTTATTTCAGTAATTGTATTATTTCCATTACTCAAATTCACTTTGAAAAGAAAGTTCACATAATTTCATGTGAAAGAAAAACTCAGTCACAGTTAACATATAAAGGTATTTTTTTCTATTAAGAAATTCCATGCTTTGATTTTCCTTTTTTGTTTTTTTGTTTTTTGAAAATGTTTTTTGATTGAAGTATTCTTTGTTTCTGTTTGGAGATTTGCTCTGTTTTCCAAAGAAAATGTCACCTTAAAAAATGTTGTTTATATCTGTTTTTAGCTAACATTTATTCTGCTTTTCTAGTAATAATAGATACAAATCAGTGTTTATTATTTAATAACACAGATGTTCCATATACTACAGAGAAACAAATTTTCCAGCCCACTGTTTCAATAGTGTCACTTTAAATTCACTCCTTGAATCAAATACAAAGTTTCTATTATTGACTTCAAATAATCCTAGATTTTGGACATGGTCATATGGACAGTTTCCTCCCAGAATATTCTCACACTTTATATTTCTACTTTTACTTTTAAATAAAGAATATTTTATTTGTTTAAGTTGTCAAATTTCTGACTTCAATCCTTTTCCATTTCCATCTGTTTTCCTTTGTTCATTTAAGAACCATGTGAAAAACTTTTTTTTTAAATGTTAACTATTACCAAAGGTTTTTCCCTAACACAAGCCAAATGTTTATTTATTTATTTTTTAATTTATCAATATGCAATGTAGTTGATTTTTGTTGCTCTTTCTTATGTCAAGGGAAAGTTTCAATGCCCTGTGGTGTGTGTGTGTGTTTCAATGCCTTGATTAGCTGCTTACTGTTTTGCAGGGGCAAAATTATGTATAGGATGTATCGGAGGAGTGTACAGAAGCATCCGTAATGTCAACTTAGTATTTTACTTTCACACTTCAAATTATGTCTTCATGCTATTTTTTTCTGAAAATATTTATGCCCAGAACACTTTTTAAAAGACATTTTAAGTATCGAGTTCAGGGACTATATGGGAAGAACTTAGTATACCATGTGGGATATTTATTCAATAATTTATGATACAATTGCAAAACAAAATAATCCTTAGCTCTGGTTTTTGATATAATATTGCAACTAATATCAAAATACCAAAAGTTTGTTATTAGGAAACTAATTTGTTTTAAAAATCCCGAAAATACATCATAGAAAAAGAAAAAAACAGAGGAAAGGTTTTGTTTAATTTTTAAATGTTAAAACCATTAAAATATTTCTAAATATAACCTCAATGTTACTGTGGAATTATAAAAAGTTCTTTATTACATTTGTTTAGTATTAAAACAAAAATGTAACAATTAATGTGCTTTATTTTTTCGATAAAATGTAGTCTCTATGTCTAAGAAATATTAATTCTGTAGTTACACAGTGTCTTTGCCAGAATAAACATTCAAAAAATGGTTGTTGAAGATCTACTATGAGATAATTTCCCAAGAATCTTAATCTATTATAGCACAAATCAGTTATACTGGTCTGTGAAATTATATGCCTCTGGATTAACTTTCTCAGTATCTTTGTCTCTGAACTATTTGGCAATATGTTTTTACCTTCAAGGGCTTGTTGTTTAAATCCACTTTAAGAAAAAATAGTTCAGTTAAAAATAACTACATTATCCGTTTTTTTAAATGTCTTTGATGGAGTTTGGATGCGTTGTCCCCTCCAAAACTCATGTGGAAATTTGATCTCCAATGTGGCAGTGCTGGAAAGTGATTGAGTCATGGGGGCAGATCCCTCATGAATGGATTAATGCTCTCCCTGGGGGAGGGGGATTAATGAATGAGTTCTCGCTCTATTAGTTCCCGTGATAGCTTGTTGCTTAAAAAGACCCTGGCACTTTCTCTCTCTCTCTTGCTTCCTCTCTCTTGCTTCCTCTCACCATGTGATCTGCTTGTACCTGCCGGCTGCCTGCCACTTTCTGCCATGAGTAGAAGCAGTCTGAGGCCTGTGCCAGATGCAGCTGTCCCAGAATTGTAAGCCAAATAAACCTCTGTTCTTTATTAATTACCCAGTCTCAGGTATTTCTTTTATAGCAACACAAAATGGACTAAAACAGAATGTTTGTACCAAGGAGTGGGGTGTTGCTAAACAGATACCTGAAAATGTGCATGCAGCTTTGGTACTGGGTAATGGGAAAAGGTTGGAGGAGTTTGGAGGACTTAGAAGAGAAAAAGATGAGGGAAAGCTTGGAATGTCTTAGAGACTTATGTGGTGGCGAGCAGAATGCTGATAGAAACGTGGACAGTAAAGGCTATGCGGATGATGAGGTGTCAGATAGGAATGAGGAGTTATTGGGAATTGGACAAAAGATCACCCTTGCTACACCATAGCAAGGAATTTGGCTGCATTGTGTCCATGCCCTTGGACACTGTGGAAGTTGGAACTTAAGGGTTGTGAACCAGAGCATTTCGCCAAAGAAATTTCTAAGCAGCAAAGCATTAAGGACGCTGCATGGCTACTTCTAACAGCCAACTCTGAGTTATGGCAGCAAAGGCATAACATAAAGCCAGAATTTAAAATGGAGGCAGAGCATAAAGATTTGGAAACTTTGCAGCCTGGCCATGCAGTAAACAAGCAGAGAGCCAGAGAACAATGCAAGGGTGAAGCAGATAAACTGCTATAAAGACATTATCTTGGTGGTGAGTCAGCCAGATGCTAATAGTGGAGAAAATGAGAGGAAAGCCCTGCAGGCATTTGAGAAGAGTGGTAGGGTGCCCCACCCATCACAGACCCTGAGGCCTAGAAGGACTGAGTTATCCTGGAGGACAGACCTGGGGCTCAACTGCCCTCGGGATCCTGCTCCCTGCATCCCAGCTGCTCTGGCTGGAGCAGCCCCAAGTGTGGTTCATGGAGCAGCCCTGGAGAGTAGAAGCCTGAAACCTTGGTGGCATGCACGTTGTGTTAAGTCTGGAGGCCGGCAGGATGTAAGAGCAGTGGAGGCATGGCAGCCTCCACCCAGATTCCAGAGGATATATGGAAAAGCCTGGAGGCCCAGGCAGAGACCTGCCACAGGGGCAGAGCCACTGCAGAGGACGTCTACCAGAGCAATGTCAAGCAGGAAAGTGGGGTCAGAGCCCCCACACGAAACCCCACCAGGGAAATGTCTAGTAGAGCCAAGGCAGCAGGGCTGCCACCAGGACCCCAGAACGGCAGGGCCATGGGTAATGTGCAACGCGGGCCTGGAAAAGCTGCAGGCAAGGCTAAGCCTTACAGAGCTGTGGGAGCAAGGGTGCCTGAGGCTTTAGGGGCCCAGATGCCCCAATGTGCCCAGGATGCAGGGCTTGTAGTCAAAGAACATGTACCCAATGTCTGTTCCATCATTGTTTCTTGGCAGTAGATAAATTTGGTTTTGACTTTTACAGGTTCACAGCTAGAAGGACTTTTGCTTTTGGTTTCAGATGAGACTTTGGACTTTGGACTTTTAAGTTGGTGCTGGAGCAAGCTAAGAGTTTTGGGACTGTTGGGATAGAATTTTGTATTTTGTATGTGAGAGTGACCTGAGTTTTGGAGGGCCAGGGGCAGAATGATGGAGTTTGGATGTGTTGTCCCCTCCAAAACTCATGTGGAAAATTGATCTCCAATGTGGCAGTGTTGGAAAGTGATTGAGTCATGGGGGCAGATCCCTCATGAATGGATTAATGCTCTCCCTGGGGGAGGAGGGATAAATGAGTGAGTTCTCACTCTATTAGTTCCTGCGAGAGCTCCTTGCTTAAAACGACCCTGGCACCTTCTCTCTCTCTCTTGCTTCCTCTCGCCATGTGATCTGCTTGCAACCACTGGCTGCCTGCCACTTTCCGCCATGAGTAGAAGCAGCCTGAGGCCCATGCCAGATGCAGCTGTCCCAGAATTGTAAACCAAATAAGCCTCTTTTCCTTTACATTACCCAGTCTCAGGTATTTCTGTTATAGCAACACAAACAGACTAAAATAGTCCTAATTCCCAGTGCTTCTACTCTCTTAGTAATAATCACAAATTTCTCTTTAAAGGTAAAAATCACTTGCTTTCTAAGTTCCTTTTTTACAGAGAAGGGAAAATTATTGGCAAATATGTTGTAGCTTTGAGTATTTGGAGGTCTAACTTCAGGAAGAGTGTGTAAGGAATTCAAACTTTTAGTTGAGTTGCGGTTTAACCAGTGCAAACTTAGTGAACAATTTGCAAATGGAAGAAAGAACTAAATTTGAAAGACCACAACCCTAAGGCTCTTAAATAATAGGAGAGCATTTTTACAAACTCGTTAAGGAAGAATTATTCCAACAAGGTACAAAAATATCACAAGCCATAATGGAAAAAATAAGCAAATTTGACAAATTCAAACTTGAAAACTTTCATATCAAGACACACACACACACACATACACACTTTAACAAAATTATAAGATAAGGTCCTGACTGGGAAAATATTTACACTATTAGCATTCAGAAAATACAATCATTTATTATTCATTAATGAGAAAAGATGAAGTAATGGGGAATTCAAAGAAGGGGAAACTAAAAGATTTACAAATATGGGGGAATGAGTGCTAGTAATAAGGGAATAGAAAATTAAAGCAGTGTGATTCCATTTGTCACCAGACTGACCAAATTAAAATAATGAGAATCTCAAGTGTTAGTGACTTTGTAGAGAAACACGAACTCTTATAAACTTGGTGGAAGTGTAAAGTGAGAAAACATTTTGGAAAACTATATTTTCAATACTTAATAAAATTGAAAATGTACGTGAACTCTGACCAACAATTATTTTCTCAGTATATTTTTTAGAGTGCTAAAAGGTGCTCCAGGAGACAAGACATGACTCTTTACGGCAGTATTGTTTGTCATATATAACACTGCAAATAACTTGGATGTCTATCAGTAGAAGACTGGTTAAACAAAAATGATAAATTCCTATCACAGAGTACTACTGAGCAACTTTTATAAAATGAACCAGGAAGATACCAAACTTAGTTTCATCTGGAAAGGGATGAGGGAAATGTAATTTTATCTTTTATGACTGACTTGGAAAATTACTAAATTGAGAAAATTTATGATTAGTAAAGAATTTCAACATTATTTGCAATATTTTATAACTTTACCTTAAAAGAGATGCTTGAAGCAAAGGTAATAAGCATGTTAACAGTCATTACTTTTGAGTCATGGGAAATTATGGAAAAACTTGCAGTTCTGTTTTTTAGGGTTTTTTTTCTAAAATTTTTTTAAAAATCAGTAATAATAATAATATCCAAAAGTTTTTTTTTTTTTTTTTTTTTATGTTGTTGGTTCTGGTAGTTTGTTTTTACTGGAAGTAATAGAGTACTTCAACTATGGTGCAAAATCAAACATGCTATCAAAATTCAAAGCAATGGTGATGTAAGTCAATTCCCATTTAGAAGAAACTGTTTTATGACTTAGTTTTTCCATTTCTGTGATAATACCTGGAGCTTTTTTTAAGTTCCATGAAAAACAAATATTTGATTTCCTTCTTAGTATATCATAAAAGAATGATCAGGAGGCAAAAAGCAAAGTGTAGTGAGGCCCTCTACGGCTTTTTATGAATAGTGAAAGGCTTGATAGTGTTAAATGCCAATTGCAATGTCAAGGCAGAATGCTAAAAAGCATTTAGACAGATGGAAAACCATGGCATCACGAGTCTTCTTAAAAATAATGTAAAATAAATGTTTACCATAGTGGTTTTATATACTGAAACAGAATTTTTCTTCATTTTGTTTTTTAAAAAAGACCTTTCAGTTAATCCAGTTTTTATAAATTTGCTTTTAAAATTCAGTAATATGTGAAGTTATAAAAAGGAGCACCATTTTTTGAAAAAAGCATGCATTGCCCAATGCACTGTTACCAACCTCAAGTTTTTAATGATATTTAAACATAAACCTCTTTAAACACAAAGAATTTGTAAAGTTATTTGACACCTCTAAAAGAGCTAAAACTTTATATTTAAAAATACTTCGCATGGTCTGATATACACAATTCTAATGAGGTAAAGGGACTGATAACATGGCTTTAAAATTTCTTAATTTTTAGTTGTAATTATTTTAAAATACCCCTTTTCTCTGATAATATTATATCATACATGTAGTCAATTATTGGTTTTAAATATATTGTAATCATGGTTTCACAGTAATCCTGAACGCTAACTCGTACTGTTTAATAGTCAAGATAAAGCAACATTAGAAAAACACATTCAGCACCACTTTGGATATGTTAACAGTGATAATAATTGTAAGAATAATAATAATAGTAGCTACTTGTCTTGAGTGTTTCCTATTTACCATGCAGCATACTAAGATCTGTGCGATGCATTCATGTCCTAAATTAAAGTCATTCTTTCCTCGTTTTTTTTTTAGTTCCCACTTACGAGTGAGGCAAGGCCATATTTCTCTTTCTGTGCTTGGTCTGTTTCACAGAAAGAAAGAAAGAGAGAGAGAAAGAAAGAGAGAGAGAGAGAGAGAGTGACAGACAGACAGAGAGACAGAGAGAGACAGAGAAGAAAGAGAAAGAAGGAAAGAAGGGACAATCACAATAAATGTTGAACTTTCAGAAGGAGAGAACAGAACTGTGGTTACTAAAGGTGGTAAAGGGGGAGGGGGAGAGGGGTTAAGGAGAAACTGGTTAATGGGAACAAAGAATAATTACATTTTGCAATGATGAATATGCTAATCATCCTGATTTGACCATCACAAATTACACAAATACTAGTAGTCAACTCTCTACTCCACAAATATGTATAATTAATTGTTTCAATGAAAAAAACCCCTAAAAAATTAATTAATTAGTTAATTAAATAATAAAATCAGCTTTTCTAATCCGATTTGAAAACCCTTTAAATAGCCCAGTCTTAGAACTGAATTTTGTTTCTTTTATTGCACATCAAGTTAAAGAAGCAGTTTTTTGACTAGAAGTTAGGTATTAAAAAAAAAATGTCTGGATTTGTAAACATGAGAATATTCATCAGTCCTAGGAGCTTTTCACACAGTGAATTATGAAAGACCTGAGATCTATGAGGGATCAGCATCATCATCCTACAACACTTACATTTTTCTTTCTTCCTCTTATTTTCCTTCCCCCCTCCCCTGTGTCTCCTCCGTGTATCTTTCATATCTGCTTTCCCACCGATGTTTTTAACTAAATTAAAGAAGGCTAGAGTGCTGCTCCACTTTCAGATATTAACATTTAACTTACATTATCATTCTCTGAGGTATCTTATTCCCACTGCATACGTATGTATTATAGAACCAACCTCAAGAGAGAATAAATAATTTTCCCAAGGCTCACATGTATGTGTGTAAGAGAAAGAAAGAGAGCCCAAATTTGCACAGTAATTGTAGATCTGCAGAGTATAAGTACACAGTATCCTTCACACATTTTATCAGCCTTATGACACCAGGTCAGAGAATCCCAGCACATCACTGGCTTACGTATATTCTGAAAATGTGCCTCCAGCTGGGGCTTATTCTGTATGAAAGATGAAAGGTCAAAGAACTTTAGGTAACAAGTATATGTGATTAAGCACCAGAAGTAGTAGTTCCACATGAGTCAAAAAATTAGGCTCTTTAAAAAAGTGAAATGGTTAGGAAAGGCCTGGAGGAGCAGGGCCCAGACATAAAATCCTGGAGGTAGACTAAATATATGACAAAGACAGAGTTGAAGACTATATGAACTACCAGGTGTCAGGGGACAGTGAGAAAGAAATTAAAGGCCAACATTAGTACAAGAAATTAGATACCATCATCTTTCAGTACCTATGCTTTCAGGGGGAAAGCTTTGAGAAAACATTGGTGATTAAATAAAAATCCTACTATAACATAGGTGAATTTATACAGAAGATATCAGAAGCAGGATGTACATAATAAAGACACAAAAGAGGGCAAAAGTTTGAGCTAAATTTGTAGGTGAAAAGCTGATAAATGGGGACAGCACTGAGGCCTATTTTTAACCTGTACATACAGAGATTTTGTGTACTGCTTTATGAGCTTATGTATGGATGTTTATAATCATAAATCTTCCTTAGGTTTTCCAGTGCCAAGGCAAACATCACTAGAGATTTGAAAGTAATTTAACTGCCCTTGTCACCTGTAAGTAGTCCCATAGTAATATGTGCTAGCTTATTGCATCTTAGGGGTTTTCCCTCATGTTAATAATAATTCTAGTTAGCTTTATGAATAACTTACTCACAACAGTTGTCTCATGAACCCGTAAATGAATTATTAGATAAGGAATATGCAATCCAAAGCTACAAGTAAAATTTATGCCAAACTTAACTTAGTGGTTGCATTAGCAGGTCTCTGTGTACTCATACCTGCTATGTCAGGCTCAATAGCTAAGCTTACTTTTAAGAATGAAAAACTTGATAAAATGTTATTAAAAAGTTAAGATGCTTTAATTTCAAAAAAGAAGATATAGCACTGTTTATTTTTGTGCTTGGTTCTTGAATAGACACTTTCATTGGGGCCTTTGGAAGGGAACATAAGAATAAAAGCATTTGGAAAATAGGTAGCCATATCCTGTACAGAGAATGGTGCTTGAGTTCAACATTTGTTGTAGAACATTTGTATCACTCTTTCAATAAATATTGTTGAATGCTAACCATTTTCTGCACCAGTATTATTTATGTCTCCCAGTTATTTTCAGTATATTTGAAGCAGTTGGATGCTATCAAGTATACACTACAACGCAGAGGACCAGGAATGCACTGAACTGATATGGTAAAACAGTGTTCTAATTTAAGTTCTAGTTAGACTGATGACTCACAAAAGTTATAAACTTTTTATAACTGAACAACAACTTCAAATAGAATGGCCCAGGGGGTCACCAATCATCATAAAAACTTAAAAGATAGTCAACCTGATGCGTAGACCTCTTAGAGTTAAAATATGGAAAACAGCAAGTTATCTAGAAAAGGAAAACAACACAGATTGTTCCTTTACTCCCTCTGTAACAGGAAATATGTTATTAATATTTTTAAAAGTACCAAATAAGAGAGGCCCGAGACCCGCTGTGACCATGCACCCTGAGGCACCAGGGCCACCAAGAAGGTAGGTGTCACCAATGCCGGATCCCATCCCCCACCCGGGCAAGTGGGCACCGACCAAAGCAGTCCAAACCTTCCATCCCCAGGCACTGAGACAGCCATGCCAAATTGGCAGTCCCAGCAGGATCCTAGCCAGATAATAGTGTCAAACCAGGGGACCATGAAATCCCTTGCCTCAATGACTAAACACCAAAGGAAAGATACCAGAAATATGAAAAATCAGGAAAGTACACCACCAAAGAGTAATAACTCTTAAGCTCTAGATCCTACAGAAAGAGGAGCCGTTGAAATGTCTGACAAGGAATTTCGAGTGGTAATTCTAAGGAAACTCATTTAGACAACACAATGAAATGAGGAAAAGTATACAGGACATGCAAGAAGAACTGTACAAGGGCATCAATGCCCTGAAAAAGAATGTAGCAGAGCTTGCTGAGTTGAAGAATTCATTCAATGAAATAAAAAACACAACAGAGAGTTTAAACAGCAGGCTTGCATAAGCAGAAGAGAGAACTTCTGACCTTGGAGATGGGCTGTTTGAAATAACACAGGCAGACAAAAACAAAAAAAAGAAAAAAGAATTAAAAACATTAACTAAAATCTAAGAGAGATATCAGACAACCTTAAGCACTCAAATATCCGAGTCATGGGTATTCCAGAAAGGGCGGGGGGCAGGGGGAGGAGATTGCATTGAAAACATATTCAACAAAATAGTGGCAGAAAACTTCCCAGGTATAGGAAAAGACACACATCTTCAGATTCAGAAAGCTCAAACGTATTCAACCCAAAGAAAGTCTTCTCCAAGACATGTTTTAGTCAAATTGGAAAAACTCAAAGAAAAAGAGAAAATCTTAAAAGCTGCAAGAGAGAAGCATCAAGTCACTTATAAGGGAGCCCCAATCAGACTAACATCAGATCAGATTTTTCATCACAAACCTTAAAAGCCAGAAAGGAATGGGATGATATATTCAAAATACTAAAAGACAGAGATTGTCAGCCAAGAATACTTTACCCCATAAGGCTACTCTTCCAAAATGAAGGGCAAGTACTATGTTTATCAGACAAACAAAAACTGTGGGGGTTCACTACAACATGACCACCCTTACAAGAAATTCTCAAGGGAGTATTGGGTTTGGTACCTGAAAATAACTACCACTGCCATAAAAACTCAAGAAAAATCAAAACCCATTAGGAAAATAAAAATGCTAACAATGAAGAAAGAAAAAAAAATTTTCTACAACCCAAGAAACGAACAAATACAGGAAACAAACAGTAAATCAGAAAGAAAGGAACAAAAGACACTTAAGACATACACAAACAAAAATCAGTAAAGTGCTAGGAGTAAGTCAACACTTCAATAACAACTCTTAATGTAAAAGGATTAAATTCCCCACTCAAAGGACACAGACAGACTGACTGGATTAAAAAGGTGGACCCAACTACATGGTGCCTTCAAGGGACTCACCTCACCTATAAAGATACATATAGACTAACAGTGAAAGGATGGAAAAAGATATACCATGAAATTAGAAATGAAAAATGAGCTGGAGTAGATATTCTTGTATTTGATAAAATAGACTTTAAACTAAAAACCATAAAAAGAGATAATGAGGGCCACTACATAATTATAAAAGGATTCATCAATCAAGAAGACATAACAATCATAAATACATATGCACCCAATGTCATAGCAGCCAGATTTATAAAGCAAATTCTATTAGACATAAAGAAGGAAATAGACACTAATACCATGATAGCAGGGGACCTGAACACCCCACTGTCAATATTAGACAGATCATCTAGGCAAAGAATTAGCAGAGAAACACAAGATCTAAACAACACTCTAGACCAATTGGAATTGGCAGATTATCTACAGAACATTCCATACAACAACCTCAGAATATTCATTCTTCTCATCAGCACATGGATCATTCTCCAGGATAGATCACATGTTAGGTCACAAATCAAGTCTCAACAAATTCAAAAAAATTGGAATTATCCCATGTATTTTTTCAGATCACAATGGATTAAAATTAGAAATCAATAACAAAATTCTGGAAACTATAAAAAACACATGGAAATTAAACGTCATCCTACTTAATGAGGATGAGTCCAAGAAGAAATCAAACAAGAAATCAAAAAAAATATTGAAACTAATGAAAACAATGACACATCATACCAAAACCTGTGGGATACTGCAAAAGCAGTACTAAGGGGGTAATTTATCACATTAAATGCTTACTTCAGAAGAAGGGAAAGATGGCAAGTGAACAACCTAATACTTCACCTTAAAGAACTAGAAAAACAAGAACAATCCAAACCCAAAATGAGCAGATGGAAAGAAAAATCATCAAGATCAGAGCAGAACTTAATGAAATTGAAACCCAAAAAGCAATACAAAAGTACAATGAATTGAAAAGTTGGTTTTATGAAAAGATAAATAAAATTGACAAACCATTCGAACGGTTAACTAAAAGAAAAGAGTGAAGACCCAAATAACAAAAATTAGAAATGAAAAAGGTGATATTACAACCAATACCTCAGAAATACAAGACATCATTAGTGACTACTATAAAGAACTATATGCCAAAAAATTTGAAAATCAGGAGGAAATGGATAAATTTATGGACACACACAAACTACCAAAACTGAGCCAAGATGATGTAGAAAGTCTTCACAGACCAATAACAATAAAAGAGATTGAAGCTGTTATCAGAAGGCCCCCAACAAAGAAAAGCCCAGGACTAGATGGGTTCACAGCTGAATTCTATCAAACATTCAAAGAGGAATTGAAACCAATTCTCTACAAACTATTCCAAAAGACTGAAACAGAGGCAATTCTCCCAAACTCATTCTATGAAGCAAATATGACCCTAAGAAAACAACAGGCCAATATCCTTGATGGATATAGATGCAAAAATCCTCAATAAAAACCTAGCTAGCAGAATACAGCAACACATACACAAAATTATACACCATGATCAAGTGGGATTCATCCCAGAGATGCAAGGTTGGTTCAACATATGCAAATCAATAAATATGATACACAATATTAATAAAATCAAACACAAGGACCATATGATCATCTCCATAGATGCTGAAAAAGCATTTGGCAAAATTCAATACTCGTTCATGCCAAAGACTCTCTAAAAGTTAGGTACAGACAGAAAGTATCTCAACATAATTAAAGCCATATATGATAAACCCACTGCCAATATCCTGAATGGGGAAAAGCTGAAAGCTTTCCCCTTAAGAACAGGAACTAGACAAGGATGCCCACTCTCACCACTCCTATTCAACAAAACCTTGGAAATACTAGCCAGAGCAATCAGAGAAGAGAAGGGTATCCAGATTGGAAGAGATGAAGTCAAACTGTTCCTGTTTGCAGATGACATGATCCTACATATCAAACATCCTAAAGCCTCTACAAAAACACTCTTGGAGGTGATAAATGATTTCAGCAAAGTTGGAGGACACAAAATCAACACACAAAAATCAGTAGCATTTCTATTCTCCAATAGTGAACATGCAGAAAGAGAAATCAAGAAACCTTGCCCATTCACAATAGCCACCAAAAAAAATAAAATACTTAGTAACAGAGTTAACCAAGGATGTGAAAAATCTCTATCATGAGAACTACAAACCACTGTTGAGAGAACTTAAATAGGACACAAGAAGATGGAAAGATATCCCATGTTCTTGGATTGAAAGAATCAACATTGTGAAAATCTCCATACTACCCAAAGTGATGTACAAATTCAATGCAATCCCATCAAAATTCCAATTATATTTTTCTCAGAAATGGAAAAAAAAAAAACTATCCAGACATTTATATGGAATATAAAAACAGACACACTGATAAATGGAATAGAATAGAGAATCCAGAAATCAACCCACATACCTACAGCCATCTGATCTTTGACAAAGGCAACAAGCCTATACACTGGGGAAGAGACTGCCTCTTCAGAAAATAGTGCTGGGATAACTGGATATTCATATGCAAGAGAATGAAACTAGACCCATACCTCTCACTATATGCCAAAATCAATTCAAAACAGATTAAAGAATTAAATATACACTCTGAAACAATAAAACTTCTTAAAGAAAACATAGGAGAAACACTCCAGGAAGTGGGACTGGGCACAGACTTCATGAATATGACCCCAACAGCACGGGCAACCAAAGTAAAAAGAAACAAATGGGATTATATCAAGCTAAAAAGCTTCTGCACAGCAAAAGAAACAATTAACAGAGTTAAAAGACAACCAACAGAGTGTGAAAAATATTTGCAAAATATACATCTGACAAAGGATTAATATCCAGAATATACAAGGAACTGAAACAACTTTACAACAACAAAACAAGTAACCCAATTAAAAAATGGGCAAAGGAGCTCAATAGGCATTTCTCAAAGGAAAATATACGAATGACCAACAGACACATTGAAAAAATGCTCAACATCACTCAGCATTTAGGAAATGTAAACCAAAACCACACTGAGATACCATCTCACCCCAGTTAGGATGGCTAATATCCAAAAGACTGTGAATGATAAATGCTGGCGAGGTTGCAGAGAAAAAGGAACTCATATACGCTGTTGGTGGGACTGCAAAATGGTGCAGCCTCTATGGAAAATGGTATGGAGGTTCCTCAAACAATTGCAGATAGATCTATGATATGACCCAGCTATCCTACTGCTGGAAATATACCCAGAGGAATGGATATCATCAAGTTGAAGGTATACCTGTCCTCCAATATTCATTGCAGCACCATTTACCTAAGCACCATTTAGCTAAGAATTGGAACCACCCCAAATGTCCATCACCAGATATGTGGATACAGAAAATGTGGTATATCTGCACAATGGAATACTACTCTCTGCTATAAAAGAGAATGATATACTGCCATTTGCAACAACATGGATGGACCTAGAGAGAATTATATTAAGTGAAATAGTCAGGCACAGAAAGAGAAATACCACATGTTCTCACTAATCTGTGGAGCTAAAAATAAACAAACAAATAAACTGGGGGGGGGAGAAGACACAACAATCACAATTTCTTGAAGTTGTTACAACAAGCAAACAGATATGAGGTTGTCAGAAGGAAGGGGGTAGGGGGAGGTGGGAGGGAGGTTTCGGTAATGGACCACAATAATCAACCACATTGTATATTGATAAAATACAATAAAATTTAAAATAAAAAAAGTACCAAATAATGAGTTTCCAGGCAAATTTTATTTTTTTCAAAAAACATATTTGAGAAATGCTGGATTAAGATTTTTAAGAATTTAAGAGAATTATATTAAGTGAAACAAGTCAGGCACAGAAAGAGAAATACCACATGTTCTCACTTATTGGTGGGAGCTAAAAATTATAACAACCACAATTATTTGAAGTTGATACGACAAGCAAACAGAAAGGACATTGTTGGGGGGGAGGGGAGGAGGGAGAAGGGAGGGAGGTTTTGGTGATGGGGAGCAATAATCAGCCACAATGTATATCGACAAAATAAAATTTAAAAAAAAAAAAAAAAAGAAAGATTTTTAAGAATTTAAGCAAGAAAAAAAATCCCTTTACCTTCTTTTTTGTTGATTATCTACTATATGTCACGCACTGTATTAGGAAATTTATACATATTGTTCCTTACTATTAATATGATACTATTATCTCTATTTTATGCTTGAGAAAACTAAGTCTCAAATAATTTAAGGCATGTGCTCAAGTCATACAACTACATAGTAAAAGAATTAGGATTTGGACTCACCTCTGCTTTACCAAGTATTTACTAGTACACCATATTGTAAAGCCCTGCTGGATATGTGTGGAGAGGGGATGTTTTCAGGGGAAGGTCTTCTTTCAAAGACTAACAATGCCTTGGTGATCCACTTTCTCCTAATAGCCTTCTAAGGTTTCATCTTCATATTACACCACCAAGAATCATCCCTGGTTAGATCAAAATGAATTTGAGAGATCATACCAAACTCTGTACACTGAAGGTCCTCTCAATAAGAAGAAATGAAGGAGGAGGTGGTGGTAAACCAACTGTTTCTAAAAATAACAAAGACCTGCAACTCTAAGGGCAAATATTAATTAAAAATAAGAGACTTAATTTTCCCAGTTGAAAATAAGGGAAGAGACACCCCCTTACACTCCTTTCTTAGGACCTGGGAAGTATCTCTTTTGAAATGTAATCATCAAGAAAGATAGCGCCAGTTTCTGTGGGAGGGTAAGAGTCTCACTCCAAATTACGAAACTACCTCTCGTCATAAAAATTTCAGAAATTTATTTTTACTCTGGATAAAACCAATTAGATAACACAGATGGTCACCCCAACTACCAAGTAAATATAGGATGAACTGCGTATGACAAATGGTGCTGCCAAGTCCTCTTACTTGCAGAACAGTTATCTTGAGAACATGTATGTAATAAGTTGTATCTGCTTGGCTACATAAAATTGTGTGATTTTTCTTCTTTGCACAATCTCTTAGCAGATTGCCTGTGATGCTCATTGTATTGTGTTTTAAAACCTACTCAGTAATAAAATGGTTTTCTTTTTCTTTTACCTTTGTGGGGAGGTTTTCTAGGTTGGGAGGATATTTTACTTTTAATAATGTTTCCTAACAATATTTGCATAAGTATAGCCTGTTCATGGTTATCTCCCTTCTAATTATACATTTTCCAGATTTGTCCCTTTGTGGCTCCCCCCGCCCTTTTTAAGACTCCTTCTAGACTTTCTATAATGTTTATTTTAACTAAAATTTACCTGTCAAATGTAGCAATATATGTAATGGACTGAGAAAATGGTCTGGCTCATAGCTGGTGTGAAATAAATATCAGTTGCCTCTGCATTCAAGTCCACACAAAAATTATAAGAAGCATGATTCAGCTGGAGCTGACTCTATCTCACAGTTCCAGGTGTGAACCCATGACCCAGGACTGGTCATTCTGACTACCACCTCCAGCCTTATGGATTAGTTCTGAGCTGGGCTCATGGTCCAAGCTGGTTCAATCATAACCTCCCCCCTCACACTCCCACTGCCACCATGGATTTTGCTGAAGCTTTAGAAGAAGGGACCTCTATCTTTTTCAAAATGAGAAGTTGAAAAACCAGGTAAATGTAGAGCAGAGTTTCTCAACTTCAGCACTATTGACATTTGGGCCACACAATTCTTTGTTGTGCATTATTGGATGTTTAGCAGTGTCCCCAGCCTCTAATACTAGATGCCAGGAGCAGCATCTCTCCCACCTCCATAAATTGTGACAGTCAAAAATATCTCCCAACATTACCAAATGTCCCTGGCTAGTGGGAAGAGGGGGTATTGCTACCAATTGAAAACCAATGGCTTAGAGATACCATAGACTATCTTTGTCACCATATGGAAAGAAGGTTCTTAAGAATAAAACCCATAGGAAAGAAAGTAAAGCCAAGTGGTAGTGAGGTAGTGAAAGAGGCCAGGCATCAAAGACATAGTTAATGACCCTGGATCCTGCCATGCTTGAAGTAATAACCATTACTGAGCTTTTTAGAAATGTGAGGGTTTATACACACACACCCATGTATGTATGTGTGTGTGTGTGTGTGTGTGTGTGTGTGTGTGTATACATAAATTGTGTGCACTATTTTGAGCCATGTTTCTGACACTTGCAACTGAAATAGTCCTGATTGATATTATAACTATCATATAATTTGCATGCAAGTAAGTAGAAGAGATATTAAGCTGGCAATTAAAATAAGGTGTTATAGGTGTTATGCAAGAAGATCAGTGTGGAAACTCTTAGCAGGTGGGTTTTGGGGAGGGAGAAAAGTCTCACTAAAAACGTGTTTCTGAAGCTAAGTAGAATTCAGATGAGGTGAGTTGGGTGAGGGCTAAAGAGATTGTTGCAGACAGAGAATTAGCCCGGACTTAAAGGAGAACAAGACTGAAAGAAGTCCACATGGGTATGACTGGAGAGACCAAGAGATGAAAATACAGGAAGATGTGATAGTTAGAGTCTCAATAGAACACAGATATTGCACTCAAGTGAAGATGACTGAGCAGGATTTATTTATGAATGGATTAGTTACATGGGATAAAATAAGGGCAGAGGGTAGGGCATTGATTGTCACACTTCAAAAAATATCAGAATCACTAGTAGGACTAGTTAAAAGAGATTGCTGGGGCCTATACCATCCCAGAGTTTCAGATTCAGTAGGTCTAGGTTGAGGCCTGAAAATGTGCACTTCTAACAAGTTCCTAGGTGGTGATGATTCTGCAAATCTTGGGGAAACACTTTGAGAATTACTAGTGTAGGAAAAATTTAAGGGATGGTACAGAAACTTGAGGCTAGTAGCAGCAGAGCTGGAACAAAGCAATGTAGAAAAGAGATCAGAACCCAGAACAGAAAAGCAAGCATTATTAATAGGAATTGTGACATTCAATGTAGGGACACATCCAGCCTGAAGCAACATGTCAGGGAGAGAAGAGACAAATAAATATCCTGACCTCACTCTACATCCTCCCTTGGATCGTAGCTGGGGAACCCTACTGCTGGTCCCTATTGGATATCCTGCCAACACAGAAAGCAGAGTGGAGAAGATCTAACAGTAGACTGGGAGGGTCAAAAAGAAATATCCGTAAGAAATACACAATAACATAATTTGGAAAGACTTGTGAACATATTATATAATTGGGTTGTTTCTATATCCTCTGGACACTGGAAACTTCTGAAAGATTTTAGGCAAGGGATGAGCATTATCAGATTTCTCTTTCTGAAACAAGACTCTAACTGAATATATATATATGTGTGTGTGTGTGTGTGTTTGCATATATATATAATGAATTAAGAAGGAAAGATCATCGTATCAAAATATTATTCCAGATGGCAGTGATGACGGAGAGAATTGGGCAGCTTTCAGAGTTATTTAAGAAGCACAGTCAATAAACCATGATGGGGTGAGAAAAAATGACTACTAAATTTTTGGCATGGGAAACCTATGGATATGCTGTGCCATATACTGAAATAGAAATTCTTTACAAGGAACAGGTTCAGGAAAGATAAATGATAAATTCGGTTTGGGACATGCTGCCTTTGAGGTGCTTGGAAGATATTTAAATGGAAAATATACCAGTGGAAGTTAGATTTTAGGTCTGAGGCTCAGGGCTGAAGATGTGGAATGGTGAAATTTCCATGTGAGAATGGTATGAGAGGTTAATCTTATCCAAGGAAAATAAGGAGATGACGAAGTTCAGGTTGTTGATCTGATTATCAATGAATTACTACTTGACATTGAAATTACATTTTTATGAATATGCAAACTGATGAGGTTGTAAAAAGAAAAATACGTTGACTATAATCATCATCCTAGTTTAATATTACTCATACATGTTATGCTAGATATTGAAAACCAAGGCTAAGGCAACAATATTAGACATGACAAAGGCACCAAAAAAAAAAAAAAGGTATACTAGACTAGGACTGTACTCTTACAAGGAAAAATAGAGGGTAAACTAACAGGTATGGCACCAAGAAGAATAAAATTACTACATAACTTGAAGACCCTATCACTGCTCTCAACTCAATACCAAAAATTGACTTTTTGAGAAATAAGTATTAAATTATAATACCCCTTTGCTATTTCCTCATTCAGTATGCAATAATCTTTTATGCCATGGATCTAAATCATTATTTCCTAACCATCATTTCCTACTCTACAATTTTCTTGAAGAAATGCACATAGATAGGAAATCAAAAAAGAACAGATTACAGAAAACTAAACAATTTAATCAAGTTTGAATCCCAAAAAGCCCAATTAAAAGAGCATTAATTAAGTACATATGGCCAATACATACATAAAGGCACTTGTGATCTAAACACTTGTGTTTTGACTAAAAGTAAAAGTTTTACATAAGCTACTTTCAGGTTTCTACAGTGAATATCCATTGTGTTGTCCATGAAAGATACATTCCATTTTCTTATAGGCAACATTTGTCATACATAGTTCATTCTTAATTCACTTGGTAGTTGGAGTGACCATCTCTTTCTTTAGGTATAAACACCTTGATTTTTCTCTAAGCTCTAAATTTTCCCCAACTCTAAATCTATGTGGTTTTACTGGGGCAGACTCCACACCCCAGGTTTTTGCCTGGGTGAGTATATGCCCCAGACTGTGCAATGAGAACACTACCTCCCTCTAAATAAGATAATTTGTTCAGGATTCAGTTCATAACCTAGGTCAGGGCAATAAAGCCGAATTTCGGGTCTTTTAAATGAAAATATTAGGATAAAGGTGTTATATTTCTGCCTGGATAGTTAATCTAGAACTGCTGATGGCAACTGTGCTTGACACCTTTTGGGAGACACATGCCTTGGAGTAAAACAAATACAGAAAAACAAAGATTAAATTGAGGTGAAAGGTCAGAGGTACTAAATCCTGATACCCACACCCATGGCCATTTGATACCTCTGGACTTTTGCAAAGATCAAACCAACAAATTATCATTTTTGCTTAAGCCAGCTTCAGTTAGGTTTCTTATAGTTACTACTATATTAATAGCAGCTAATATAAAGTTCAAGGTTTTATATTGCTTCCAAATCATATATATAATACAATATATTTTCATCATCTTCTAATAGTTTTTATAAAGCTGAAATATAAATGCCCCATATAAGCAGAACTTGTGAGAAGTAATTGATCAAGTCTAGAACTTTAGGATCTCTTTGAGTAAATTTCAAATTATTTAAAAAATATGCTAAATACTTGAAGAAAAATAAATTTTTCAAATGATAGTTTATTTATGTTGTCATCCTGCTTCTAACCAAAGCCTAATCTCTCTCTTTCATCTCTCTGACTTTCTTTGTCTCCCTCTCTCTTTCTCTTTGCTCACTTTCTCAGAGAAAAAGAACCTCCCTATTGCCTTAATCTTGAAAATGAACTTCGCAACTAGTAGCAATAAAGTACTTTCAAAATGCTATGAAAATTGCCTGTATTTACTACTTCCACTGGCAAAAATTTTTTATTCAGCTTACAGTTTACATTTTTAAAGAAAAATTATTTTTATTTTCTAGAATTCTTACCTTGGCATTATGGAAAATGTTATAAGAAACTTAAATGTGTCAAAACACAAAGTCAAATGCAATGTGTGTTATTTAACAGATAAGGATTTATTTCAAAGACATGAATTAATAGACACCAACAGAGAAATTCTTCAATAACGCTTTCCTAGGCAATAAGAAACTACAAAGAGTCTATCCTCCTGCTTTAATAAGCTTAATATTCTTATTTTATTCTTTACACAGTATCCTAATCTATGCTTTTTTTCACATAGAAATTGTTTTCTTATCTCTATTCTAAAGTTAAGAAGTATCCTACCTTAGCATAGTAAACATTTATGATGAAATTTTCTCTTTGTATCACTCACTCTCAACTATCTCAAGATATTAAATCACTAAATACTAGTGAATTTAAGTAGACATCTCTCTCTGATAGGACTATACATCACTCTTAGTGACAAAATTTAGTGACAAAAATAATACCTACTTTAAATAAATTCATTGAAGAAAATATGTACTTGAAATATATCACTGCTCTTTGTAGTTATTAATGCATGAACATTAAAAAAAAGATTAAATCTTGTAGCAATCTACCAAAGGTAATAAATAATGAGAAAAGGGACTCACATGATCAATTAGTTCACGAACCATTCCATTCCATTGTCCATTGGCATCATCCTGGGCTCCATATTTCCCATCCTCCACAAGCCTAATTTCATATGTAAAGCCAAGGATTGTAGATAACTCTCTCAGGAGATCAATGCAATATCCCTCAAATCGATCATTCCCATAGAGAGGTTTGTCAGACTTCTTAAATAGGACATAGGGTTCTTCCTGGAAACATTGAACATGAAGGAAGGAAGTATAAATTAATCATAAAACTTACCATCAGAATTATAGCTATTCTTAGAAGGCAGGAAACCTCTCATTAATTTAGTACAACAGTCATATTTGTTTTCTTCTATTTGTAATAAATATAGTTTGAAATGTTAAGAAGAAAGATATTCAGAATGTTTAGAGAATATGCTTCACAAGAGAATATTTAACCATAATAATCCCACCAAGATTATATAATGAAATATGAAATGTTATATATTTTATCCTATATATTTTACATCACATATAATAAATAATATACTGTGATATGATATATACTACATAATGTGTAACATAATTTGCTATGAATAATATCCCAATTTGAATTATACCATTTAATCAATATCTGGTGTGCTGTTTCAGTGGGACCTATGGATGAAATGAATGAAAAATTCATTAACTAATTGAATATTATGTGGTAAAAATTGGAATGGGGAATTTTAATAAGTATTATTACATTTTGTCCTGAAAACCATAAAACTTACAACTACTATATTTATTTATAGGAGAAAAAGTAGCTTACTTTAAAATATAGAAAAAGAAACTAACACTTATTAAGTGCTATACATTCATCCAACATCATTTTATGGAACACCTACTGTGAGCCAGCTCGCCTCTGTATAACAGAAATTTCTGAGCCATGAAATTCACGATATAGAAGAAGAAACATAATAAATGCCTAAGCAAATGGAACACAAAACTTCAGATCTTGATAAGTGCTATAAAAACATAAAATAGGTCAAAAGGATAGAGAACAACTACAAGGTACTTGGTAAGATAAGAGAAGACAAGAAAAAATTGAGTTATATATCTAGAATTCATTTCCGAGAAGGCAAGAGCTAAGGTAGAATACAAAAGATGAGAAGACTTGCCATTTGAAAATCTAAAAGAAGAGCATTCAGGACAAGGACACAGAATGTTAAAAGCCCTGAATCCAATATGACATTGGAGTATTCCAGAAACACAGAGGATCTAATTAAAGCACTCACTGAATTACAACCCCATTGCTACTTCAAATTATACAACAGATTCCCTATGAATTTAGAATAACATTTTCCTTACTTGCCATGAGCCCTAAAACATGTTTTTATCCTTGTTCTCATCTTGGTAAATAACTCCTCAACTCACAAAATAGATCAAGTCAAAAGCCAGGGAATCACTCTTACTCTCTGCCCTATCCTTTGTAAATCCTGCAAGTTCTTCCATCAAAAGATGTCCAGAATCAACCAATTTCTTTACACTGCCCTGCTACCATTACGGTTCATGTAACCTTTATCTCTCATCTGAATTAGTGTAGTAGCAACCTAGTATCTCTTTCTGTTTCGATGCCCTATATCCGTTCTCCTCAGAACTTCATAGTAATCTTGTAAAAATTGAATCTGCTTTTATTATGCATCTGCTTAAAACCCAAAAGTGTTTTTCATTAAAACTATAATAACAAACAAACAAACAAACAAAACCTGTTTAAACTGGCCTTCGAGGCCCTACCTACTTTCCTCTTTAACCTTAGCTTTCTGTTTGCCCCTTCTGTCATTATATTTCAGATACACTGCCTGCCTTGGATTGAGTGTCCCCCCAAAGCTTGACCCCCACTGCTACTGTTGAGGGTGGGAAATCCTATTATGGTAATTGAAAGGTGGGGACTTGAAGAAATGATTAGATTGTAGGATCATGATGTAGTGAATAGATTTAAAATGGTGTTCATGGGCATGGGTTGAAAGACTTTAAAAGCACAGTGAATGAGAAGGTTAATCTCTCTCTCTGCTCCACCATTTTCACAATGTGATACTCTGCCATCACTGTCACCACCATCAAAGCTCTCACCAGATGTGTTCCCTGGACTTTGGACTTCCCAACCTTAGAAACTGCAAGCAATAATTTCATTTACTTTGTAAATCACCTAGTTTCAAATATTTTGTTATTTGAAATGGACTAATACACTGGCCTTCTTTCTGGTCCTAAAACTTGCCAAGCTCATTTCTGACTCGAAGTCTTTGCATTGCCTTTTTAATTTTTTTTAAACCTTTCTTACTGGAAGAATCTATCCTGAGATGTTCACATGGTTGTTTCTTTCTCATCATTCAGGTCTTTGCTCACATATCACCTCTTTAGAGAAATCACACTATGAGTATTACCTCTCTTCTCTAAGTTAATCTCCATTGTTTTACCCTATTTGTTTTCCTCATAGCATTCACCTCATCTGAAGTTTGCTTTATTTATATAACAATTTCTATTTTATTTATTTATTTATTTATTTTTGCAATGGCTGGTATGGGGATCCAAACTCTTGACCTTGGTGTTATCAAATTTATTTTTTGATGTGTGTGTGTGTGTGTGTGTGTGTGTGTGTGTGTGTGTGTGTGTGTGCATGCGTGCGTGCGTGCGTGCTTCTTTTTTCCCCTATTACAATATAAACTTATGAGTACAGAGACATTAGAGATTATGTTCATAAATTTATCTGAGTGCCTAGAGAAATGACTAGCAACCAGTTCATGCTCAAGAAACGTGCTAAATAATTAAAATATTCATCAGAAAGACTTAGAATATACCTTTCCCTTACCAACCTCATCTTCCTAAATTCTAAATATCCTGTTTTCTTTCATTTACTCAAATGTTGAGATATTTTCTGCCTCAGAGCTTTTTCACATATTGTCCTATGTGTCTATGACGCTCTTCATATGGTGAACTCCCGTGCTTCCTTTAAGGCTCAAATTAAACGTGAAACATTTTCTGAGGTCTTTATCTAAAGAGAATCTTCTCCGCTATTTTCTATCTCAACACTCTATTTTCTCATAGTACTTAATTCATCTTCAATTATTTTATTTATTTGTTGACTTACTGTTTTTTGTCTCACTATCCTGAAATATAAGATTCATATGAATTCATTATAGTATCTTCCGTGCCTAATACAATACCTGTCACACATAGGTACTCAGTAAAGATTAGTTGAATAAATTGTTGATAAAGTAGTAAATTCTCTGACTCAATTTTCTCATCTCTAAATGGATTTAACAATGTATTTAAAGTTGTTTTGAGAATTAATTAAAAGGAGCCTGGCAAAAATCAGCTGTTTGATATAATTTCATTACTTCAGTTTACCAGTAATTTTCAAAAGATGTTTTAAAAATAGATTTTTTTTTTGAGCAGTTTTAGGTTCACAGAAAAATTGAGTGGAAGGTACAGAAATTTTCCATATATTTCCTACCCTCCTCCCCCCACACCAAATCTCTTCCACTATCAACATCTGGTGTCAAAGTGATGCATTTGTTACACTTGATGAACCTATATTGGCACATCATTATCACCCAAAATCCACAGTTTAAGTTAGGATTTACTCTCAGTGTTGTATATTCTGTGGGTGTGGATGAATGTTAATGACACGTATCCACCATTATAGTGTATTGCACAATACTTTCACTGCCCTAAAATATCCTCTGTACTCTGCCTGTTCATTCCTCCCTCTCCCCTAACTCCTGGCAACCATTAATCTTTATAATATCTGCAGAGTTTTGCCTTTTCTAGAATGTCATATAGTTTGAATCATACAGTATGTAGCCTTTTCAGATTGGTTTCTTTCAATTGGTAACATGCATTTAAGTTTCCTCCCTGTCTTTTCATCGCTTGAAAGCTCATTTCTTTTTAGTGTTAAATAATATTACATTTTTTGAATGTACCACAGTTTATTTGTCCACTCATCCGCTGAAGAAAATTTGAGTTGCTTCCATGTTTCAGAAATTATAAATAAAGCTGCTGTAAACATCCATGTGTTGGTTTTTGTATGGAGATACATTTTTCAATTCATTTGAGTAAATACCAAGGAGCACGATTGCTGGATCATATTATAAGAATATGCTTAGTTTTGTTAAGAAACTGCTCAACTGTCTTCCAAAGTAGCTGTACCATTTTTGCATTCTCACCAGCAAGGAATGAGAGTTCTTGTTGCTCCGCATCCTTGTCAGCATTTGGTGTGGCCAGTGTTCTGGATTTTGGACATTCTAATAAGTGTGTGGTGGTAGCTTATTGTTGTTTCAATTTGCAATTGCCTAATGCTATATGATGCTGAGCATCATTTTATATACTTCAACAGAGGACTTTATTGGGACTAGTTTACAGTTATGGTTTAAATGTTTGTGGGGGTTAAATAATTTTCCGAGGCCACATAGCTATGATGAGGTAAAGAACAGCTAAGTAGAAACAAGAAGTTTTAAACCTATATTTTCTAAATTCCACAATACATACTTTCCCCGTTATTCTATGCTAATTTCTCCATCATAAGATCATTTAGGAGAAAACCATACATACTGGATTTTTAAATAAAATTAGATCAAACACATAAGAACCAGAAATTAATCTGTAATTACGTTGAAAGATAGATATTTAGGCTTACAATAAATAAAAGGACACTTGGGATCCTGTCTAATTTTTACATACTGTGTGATCACGTATAAAATGTATACCCTAGGAGTACATTGGATACTGCAAATATGACAGACGTAGTGCCTTTTCATCCAAGGCGTTCCATCCAATGCCTTTTCTCACTACTCTTCCTGGCCTGCTTATCTTTTAAATTAGATAACACATTTCCATAGATTACAGTTTATGTGCACTTGTTATCTTGGACAGAGAAGTTTTGTGGCTATGCAGCTTTCATGTACTGTATTCACATTCCAAGAATATTCAGGTGTCTCTTTTTCTGGTGTTCCTGTAACAATTTTCTAATATTTTTATCATACTATTTATCATATTGAGTAGTGACTGCCAATTTTCATATATGTCTTCTGAACTAGACTTGAGCAGTTTATCTGGCAGGACAGGTATTTAACATTGTATCAAGTGCACCAAACATCACCCAGCACATAGCAGGCTTACAAATAAAATGACTGCTGAAGTGAATTGGCTGTAAATGGATTGCTATGGCCAGCTGGAGATACCAAGGGAACCTGAACTTGAAGAAAAAAATTATGAGACATGAAAGTTCCCCTATGTGGTTCAAGTATGGTGGTAACAATTCCTCCGGTCCCTAATCCATGTGCAGAGGGTTAAGGATGTGAGAAGAATATCATATTCCCTGCCAATGATGGGACAGCCTGAGAATTCTGGGTTGGTAGAATGCAAATCAAATGAAGCACGTAGGTATAGGAGATTAATTCTATCTTCATATCTAACTTCATACTTTGGTTCCAGCCCGTTTATGATTTATAAATAAATGTATTTTCTTTTTATTTAAAAGACGCAAAGATTGACAATTTGTCACGTTCCATGAATTAAGCGATAGCACTATATAACAATTTCCAAGCACTTACTATGTGCTAGGCCATGTTCCAAATGCTTTACTTGGGATTATTTACTTATTCCCGGTAACAACTATGTGAGGTTGGTAACTTTATTTCTATTTTAGAGATGAAGGAAGTGAAGGGAAAGGTGCAAGTAATTTGCTGCCCAGGGTCAACAGCCAGAATACTACTCAGGTAGTCAGACTGTGAGACCACTTACCATCATACTAAACTTCCTCCATTCAATCAATGATTCTTAGTGATCATTTCCATACTCCATGTGAATGCATAATTGTACATAGCTCATTAAATACTTGAATACATGCTGTATGGCTATATATTTTTTTGTCAACTGGAATTAGCCACTGGGCTATACTGTATACAAAATGGTATTACTCTATTATATATGATGCTTTCTAATTTTTGTTTTTCAATTGTTTATGGCAAATATATACAAATACAGTTGATTTTTTGGATATTAAAAAAACAAAATGCTATTACTGATTGAACAATGCAATTAGCACAATATTATAGAAGATAATTAGAAGAAAATATATAATACAGAAAATTCATTTTCTATGTGACAAATTATCTCCTTTCTAAATAAGAGCACATCTTTTTAACTTAAAAGTACCTGAAGAGTTTGTAAAAATAGTACATGTTAAGCTCATCAGGTAACAGTATATGAGTATCTAAAAAATGTGTTTTTTCTATTTGCATTGTTAAATCATCATTACTTCTACTTTAAATTTTGCTCCAAAATATTTATTTTTCACAAAAACTGACGAACACTGTGAAAAACATGATGAAAGTTAATGATTATTTAAGAGTGTGTAAGACATATGAGGAATATATGTATGTGCTCAAGAAATAAAAACAGAACAGAATCATTTCAAAAATTACTATGCTATTTAAATCGCATTAATATAACTCATCCTACTAGCCATCCTATTAATTTGATTTCCTTCTTCTATAAGCTGATGAGAAAACTTCTGTCATAGGCAAATAAATTTGTTGATCCTTATGAGATTAAAAAGCCTATTTAGATATATGTTTTAAAAAGATTTTCACATCACTAGAAAAAAATATATGTTGTCTGAGTGCATCTTTTTAGTATTTATGCATTTCCACAATGTCAAATATCACTCTTCCCATATTTAATTCTGATAAGTAAGACACAATTTTCTAGCTGCGATTCTATCTCCAGCTACACTGTATTGCAAGATAGTTGTACATCAAGTTATGACTCTCCTTTAAACTCTCTTTCTCTGTTTCACATGGCGCAAGGATAAATAATAACCTCATGTAAGAAAAGAAAAATGGTACCAGAAGCAATTACTGTATCACACACTGAGTTCAATGAATAATATGATAAAACTCTCCTGGGCAACTTTACTGATTTCTTGTATAGTCTTAAATCTCCACATCAGCATTTGCTAGAGGTAAAGGCACTTCATTCCACTGGCATCAGTAATAAAGATTTGTCAGCATTTCTACTATCAACCCCAGTTTTAAGGAGCCCAATAACTCATATATTTTTATCTGCACTAGACTTGGAGTTGGCACGGAATGAACCCAAAATGAAGTTCTGAAAAAGTGAAATATATTTTAAGGTTGAGTGAAGCAAAATGTTTTATTTAAATATAATAAAACTTTTAATAATTTTTAAAGTATATAACTCATATATCCCTCAGCTGTTATCTTAGGCTCAATTATCTTTTTCATGTGTTAACCATGAGCTATCATTGTCTTACCCATGCTATTCCAAACACAGGGACATAGAAATGCAAATTAATTTTAATATGATACATACAAAATATTCCCTGCTGTTATGATAAAACTAAACTAACTAATTTATTTACCTGAGCATAATATTGAACTCCTGCTCTGTCCCAGAACTCTTCCAGGTACTAGGTATACAAAAGTGAACGATGAAAAAAAAAAAACACAGAAAAATCCCCTTTCCTGCCCTTTTGGAACGCTAAATCTAGTGATGAATTTGAAATTCCTACCTATTAAATATGATCTTGTATTATTTACGTGTCTAATTTGTTTCATTAATTATCAGCAGTAGGATATTTCCATAAAATACATTTTTGAGAAACAGTACTATGTTGTTTTAGAGAATTCTAATGGATTTTGAAACATGTGACACTGTGGCCCTGAAATCATTTATTTGAAAAAATAGAAAGAGATATTTATGTGATCCCAGTCTGATTCTAAATTTATCTTTGTGACCAAAAAATTGTCAAAATAATTTGTGGCAACCAGCTGAATTTCCAGTTGCTTATGGGTATAAAAGCATTTAGAATGTATTTTTAGTGGTGCTTAATTTTCCTTAAGGAAAGGAAGATAGAATTGGCAAAAAAAATAACCTTTTAAAAAAAATAGTATGCCTATTGGCCAAACAAAAAAAACATAATGGTTATAATCATAACATAAGATTAAGATAAGTTTATTGATATTAAAACAATGTATTTTTTATTTTTATGAGAATCATTTATTTCCTTCTATTTTGTGAGTCTCATGTTCACAGTCTCTATATTTTATCACTGCCCTCACACTGAAAGCATGAAATTATAAATAATAACAGGCACTCTGGTTTTTAGAGTGTGAAATCAAGACAGGTATGAGGAGGTTGACGCAAAGTAGAAAGAAGACTGATGAATGGGCAGCATAAGGAACAGGGCAACCGTGCTGCTGAAGTTGGCTCTTGAGGAAGGTGTTGGCTCAGAAAAATATGGAACTTACACCTTAACAAGAAAAACAAAACAACACAAAACAGACCTCAGCATCTTGCCCTGGAGTGCTCAAGAAAATGCAAAATGGAGAATCCCACTTTAAAAAGGGAGATTAGGATGAAAGAATATTACCATGAACAGCAATGCTAAGGAGATGATAGAACAAAGGGTAACCCTCTGGCCTTTCTACCTATACCACGCTTTACTTGAGTTTTCCCAAACCCTCTCTTGCTCTCTTTTTCCCATCCAAGCACTGAGGCTAAAAATTTGAAGTCTCTTTTACTAGATGGTATAAGTCAGCAAGTATTAATTACCTGTCCTAACATTTTTTTCAACCCTTTTTAACATTATTCTTATTTCATTTCAGGCACTAAACTAAAAATTCTTACTAGATAAAAATTTTATGGGTGAGTTTATTTTATTATAGGTAAAAGGTCTTCTTCTTGAAAGATGAAAAACCCAGGAAAATACCTAATAAATCTTGCTAATGCTGATGAAGAGCTACAATCAGAATAAGGGTATGAACTTTTCTTTACAAACATGTTATCAACTCACTGTAATTATCTGACCATAGTCTATCCCACTGGTCTAATAAGCAATACTTCTGGATAAATTTAGAACACATGATGTATGATGTGACCAAGGTGGGAGGGAACAGCTTATGATAACAATATGAATGATTCCCAATACTAACAAATGTTTATATGTTTTCAGTTGGCATGTATATTGTTTTTAACTGACTACCAGTATTCCTGTATGGAATAGTGAACTATATGTAAAAACAATAACTCCAAAATGATCATTAAATTACTGTGCTCTTCTAAAAGAGTACAGTTCTAAGTTTTTATCTGAAGTTTAACAAGATGCATGTAGATATCTACATTCGATAACTTCACGCTAAAATATAAACATGAAATATTTTTGATGTGTTAATTTAACTATTCATCCACCATCCATCTGTCCATGCATACAAGAAATGAATATTTTTATAGAAATTCTGTATATAGATTTGTAGAACAGCGGTCAGAATTTTTTTTTGTAAAGAACAAATAGTAAATATTTTTGGCTTTATGAACTATACAGTCACGACTACTCAAGTCTGTCATTGTAGAGCAAAAGCAGCCATAGAAGTAATGAAAAAGCTGGTAAAAACTGTCAGAATCATTTTTTTAGTAACTCTGGAATCTAATAAAAGACTTACAACAACTGGGAAATGCCTTGTGAAGAGAAAAACTATAGAAATTTGTTAGGAGAGCTCTACAGCATATTAATTTAATATGTTACTAGTAACATCCACTCCCCAATTTCACAACAGTCTTGGAGATGGCAGTCTGCATTCATGGTGCAGGTTATGGATACCACAAGAAACAGTATGAGCCTTATTCTCAAAAAATTGTCATTGTGTGTTTTGACCTGTGTGGTGGCTCTCTGAGGGATGAGCTCAAGGATTTGCCATTGTTTCTACCTACACAGGAGTTTCCCCAGAGCTGAAGCTCCTTCACTGGTGGTGTTTTTCATAAGTATTTAATGCCAAATATATTAGCTGCTGTTTCCTGGGCAACAGATAACAGCAGGGGCAAAAACTAGATTGACCGAAAAGTCTGAGACAGAAAAGGCTGGAGAAAAAAAATATTTGGGAGGAATGAGGGCTGGGAAAAGCTTCTGTATATTCAAGGAAAGGCAGAAGTCCGCTCACATCTCCAGGGTGGGATGTAAGTTCAGAAAAGACCAAAGAGAACCTAAGATCTTACCTCTGGCTGGACTTCAGGCTCCATTCAAGCAGAAGAGAAGGATAGGGCAAAATTGTAAACTGCCTGGCTCAACAGTGAAGGAATTCCCTGATACACAGCCAAACTACAAAGATGGAGAGAGGTGTTGTTTTGTTTTTGCTGTTTTGTTTCAGGAATTTAAGGAAATCTCTGTCAAATTACTAGGTGGCCACTAACCTAACAAACACATATTTCAATAGCCTATGCAACAAAGAATATATCAGCAAGGTCAATAAACAAACAAACAATAATCAGAAGAAGCAATAACAAAAACCCTCAGGTGAGAGAAAATCTGATTTCTAGAGTTACTATATTATATTTAAAGTGTCCATTTTTCAATAAAAATTATGAGATAGCAAAGCAAACAAATATAGCCCATTTGTAGGGAAAAAAAAGAAATGAACAAAAACTGTCCATGAGAGAGACCAATGAGTCACAGAGAGTATGACAAGAAAAAGTAGAAAATACTTTGTAATGAATAAAAATAAAAGTAGAACATATCAAAACTACTGGATGTAGTAAAAGCAGTCCTCCCAAGAAAATTTATAGCTGTAAATGCCCATATTAAAAAATAAGAAACATCTCAAACCAATTACCTAAATTTAAACCCTAAAGAACTAGAAAAATAAGATCCCACTAAAATCAAAAGTAGAAGAAGAAAGAAAGATTACCTTAGAGGAAAATTAAGTGGAGGACAGAAAAAACAATAGAATTAATGGAACCAAAAGTTGAATCTTTGAAAAAATCAAAGAAATTAATAAATCTTTAGCTAGACCAACCAGAAAGAAACACAAAAAAATGTAAATCAAGGGGCCCTTGCTCTGAATCTTCCAGAAATAAGATTTATAAGAAAATCATAGGAATACAGTAACTGTACACTTATAAATTAGACTACCCAGATCAAATGAACACATTTCTAGAAAGACACAACTACCAAAACTGCCTTAATACAAAAAAATGTAAATCAAGGGTCCCTTGCTCTGAATCTTCCAGAAATAAGATTTATGAGAAAATCATAGGAATACAGTAACTGTACACTTATAAATTAGACTACCCAGATCAAATGAACACATTTCTAGAAAGACACAGCTACCAAAACTGCCTTAATAGGAAATGAAAATCTGAATATAGCTAAAGCAAGTAAAGAGATTGAATCAGTAATTCAGAACCTCCAAACAAAGAAAAGCCCAGAACCAGATGACTTCACTGGTGAACTCTACTAACATTTAAAGAATTATCACCAATCCTTCTCAAATAATACAAGAGGAAAAATAATATTCTATTTTTCTTCCAAAAAATAGAAGAGGAGGAAACACTTCCCAATCCACTCCATGAGGCCAGCATTACCCTGATACAAAGCCAGAAAAAGACTTCAGAAGGAAACTACTGATCAATATTTCTTAAGAACATAGGTGCAAACATCCTCAAAAAAATAAAGACAAACCAAATTCAGCAGGATTAACAAAGGAGTATGCATCTTGACCAAGTGAGTTTTAATTCAGAAATGGAAAGATGATTCAACATATGAAGAGCAATCAGTGTAATATACCACATTAATAGAATAAAGCGGAAAAGTTACATGATTATCTCAATTGATGCAAAAAAGGTATTTGATAAAATCCAAACAAACATGATAAAACAAACAAACAAAAACACTGAAAATACGAAGGAGCTTCCTCAACATAATAAAATGCATTCATGAAAAGCCCACAGCTAACATCATACTCAGTGGTGAAAGATTGAAAATTTTCCCCTTAAGATTACAAACAAGACAAGGATGTCAGTTTTACAATTTTTATCCGACATTTACTGGAAGTTTTATAATCATAGGAATACAGTAATTGTACACTTATAAATTATACTACCCAGCTCAAATGAACACATTTCTAGAAAGACACAACTACCAAAACTGCAAATAGAAAAGAAAAAGAAATAAAAGGTATCTAAATTGAGAAGGAAGAATTAAAACCATATTTATTTGCAGGTAGCATGACATTACATATAGAAAATCCTAAAGAATACACAGAAAAAATTATGAGTTGATAAACAAATTCAGCAGAATTGAAGGATAAAAGATCAACACAGAAAAATCAGTTGCACAATCAATACAACTAGCACTTAATAATCCAAAAAGGAAACTAATAAAAAACTCCATTTACCCCGGTTTGTGTGTGTGTGTGTGTGTGTGTGTGTGTGTGTGTGTGAATTTATATATTAATTTTTAGCTCCCACCAATAAGTGAGAACATGTGGTATTTCTCTTTCTGTGCCTGTCGACAAAATAAAATTAAAAAAAAAAAAAATAAATAAATAAATAAATTAAATTAAATTAAATTAAATTGAAAAAAAAAGAAAAAAAGAAAAAAAAATCTCCATTTACAATAGCATTAAAAAAAATAGGAATACGTTTAATCAAGGGGAGGCATAACACATATGCTGAAAATGACACAATATCGCTAAAAGAAATTAAATAACTAAGGAAATGGAAAGGCATCCCATGGTCATGGATTAGAAGACTTAATATGGTTAAAATGGCAATAATCCCAAAATCAATCTGAAGATTCACTGCAATTATCAAATCCCCAACTTGTCTTTTTTACAGAAATGTAAAAGCTGATGCTTAAATTCATTTGAAACTGCAAGTGACCACGGACAGTCAAAACAATCTTGAAAAAAAAACAAAGCCAAAAGACTCACACTTCCTGATGTTAAATTTTAGAGTGAAGCAGCAGTTATCAAAACAGTGTGGTGCTGTTATAAGGATAACCTTTGTTTTGACTAATGGAATAAAATTGAGAGTTCAGAAATAAATCTATAATTCTATGGTAAATTGATTTTTGGAAAAGGTATCAAGGCTATTTAAAGGAAAAGAATTGTCTCTTTAGCAAATGGTGTGGGGACAGCTTGATATTCATATGCAAATAAATGAAGTACATCCTTAACTCACACCATAAATAAAAAACAAAGTCAAAGTTGATCAATGACCTAAATGTAAGAGCTAAAACTATAAGACTTTTGCAAGAAAATACATGGGTAAATCTTTATGACTTTGGATTTGGTAATTGATTTTTGATATGACACCAAAAAGTATGAGCAACAGAAGAAAAATATAGATAAATTTGGCTTTATTATAATTAAAAACTTGTGCAACAAAAAACACTATCAAAAAAATGAAAAGGCAACCCAAAGAATGGAACAAAATATTGTGAATTGTATATCTGGTAAAGTTGTACTATCCAGAATTTACAAAGAACTCTTACAAGTTAACAACAACAACAATAATAAACAATGCGTTAAAAAACGTGCTAAAGATTTGAATAGACATTTCTCCAAAAAGATATACAAACGGCTAATACGCACATAAACAGATACTCACCATCATTATTCATTAGGGAAATGCAAATCAAAATCACTTCACTTCTACTAGGATGGTAATAATTTTTTTTAAAAATGAAAAGAACAAGTGTTGGCAAAGATGTAGATAAAATGGAACCTTCATACATTGCTAGTAGGAATGTAAAATAGAGCAGCGGCTATGGAAACTAATTTGGCAGCTCCTCAAATTTTAAATGTAGAATTACATGTGACTCAGGAATTCTGTTCTTAGGTACACACACAAAAGTATTAAAAACTAGTGTTTCAACAAAAAGTTACCAACAAATGTGCACAGCAGAAATTTTCCCAATAGCCAAACTATGGAAACAACCCAAATGCCTATCAATGGATGAATAAATAAACAAAATTATATATATTTATATATAATTATATATATAAATACGTATATACATATATATACACATAATATGGAATACTATTTACTCATAAATAAGAATGAAGTACTGATATGTGCTACACCATGGATAAGCCTTGAAAATAATATGCTAAGTGAGAAAAGCTAGACATAAAAAGCCCCACGTTATGTGATTCTATTTATCTGAAACATTTAGAATAGGCAAACCATAGCAACAGGAAGCAGGTTAAAGGTCTCCAAAGTCTGACAGTAAGAAGGAATAAAGAGTGAATGCTTAATGAATACAGAGTACACTTTAAACTGATTAAAATGGTGAGTATTATATGAATTTTACCTCAATAAATAAAATAAAAATTAAAATTTAAAAAAACATGTGGCCAGCCCTCTGACCTTAGTGTGCCAAACACTATACCAAGAAGGAAAAAATAAATAAAATGAGTCATGTATTCTCAAATGCACAATATGATTACGAGTTGTTTATATATATGATACTGTTATATTGAACATAAGCATCAAGCATAGTATTATAACTATTATATGCTATGTTAAAATAATTCAGGCCTACTTAAAACTAATAAATGCTTAGGATAGTAATTTACTAGTGCTTATGTACAATTACATTTATTCTGTCAATTTGATCAGATTTACTCTACTATTACTCAACTGTGATATATGTATGTAAGGAATGATTATTTTTTCTTAATTCTGTCTAAAAAGTTTCCCATCTCTTTTCCTTATTCTTGCTTTTTCTCAACACTGAAAATTCAATGAGTAGTAGTATAAATAAAATAAATTTCCCTTTAAACACAGAATTGTGAGTGCTATTGTGCCTCAATAATTTTCAATAAGAAAATGAATAAATTTGGATATAATTTCTCAAAACTTTCATTTCATTTTATTCCATTTTCTCCTGAGTATGCTTTATCTTTTCACTTTCAAATTATCATCAGTAAGTCTGTCTTTACTTTCTTTTCTCCTTGATTATTCCCTGTATGATTAAAAAATGAGGTCATATTAGTATCTATCTGTTTAATCATCCATTCATTGAAAATCATTTAATAGATATCCAAAATGTCCCAGGCATTGTTCTATGTCATGAAGACGAAAAGACTAATAAGATAGTATGTTTATTCCTAAAAAGCATAATAGTGTAGTAAGAAATACAGAAAAGTAAATAGGTAAGTACAATGCAAAGTGACAAGCCTTTAAGTTTGGTTCTTAGTCCTGTCTGTAATTAAAATTAAAATAAATTTAAATTTTTATAATTAAAATTCAACTAATATTATAATGCTGTGGCCTGGACTCCACCCCCAGAGATTCAAATCTAATACATTTAGGGGTTTACCCTCGCATCAATATTTAAAAAAATAATAATAAAAGAAACTTGCTAGGTAATTATAATGTGCAGATGGGCCACTTTCAAGGTGCTGTGACCCATGAGGGCTTTGCAATTGGTTTTATGCTCTGCTGGTGCCTTTTGAAATTCTTAATAATTTTTTAACAAAAGACCCTTCATCTTCATTTTTCAGTCAGGATGAAAGTTATGCAGCTTGTCCATTATGCAGTCAAGGAAGAGAACTACTGAGTTAAGCAAAGAAGTGGAATAGATAGAAGTATTTTGAAGAGAGAAAACGATTCATATGGATGCTGGAAAGTATAAATAGTTCAGTATGATGGAAGTGAGAAAAAGAGTGTGGAGTGAGAAAGACGGGGATACAAGACCATGAGGGCCTAAGTTAGGAAACAAACTTTATTCCTACAAATCCTGAACAACTATCAAGATATCGCCCTTTGACTTCACATCCTGCTTTAAAAGGCATTCTCTTTCCTATGATTATCTTTAAGCATCTACCTGAAACCAATTTTGGTGTAAGAAATAAGGTTGAAATGTTTTTTCTTCAGTGTTCTCCCTTTAGGTCTTTTCTTATTATATGGACCCTGGATACATTTGAATCTATGTTTGAGAGAGAGATGGAGCAAAATAAAAAAAAGGAAGACATGGTTTTCTAAATGATTGGAAAGTGGAGTTTTCAATTATTAAGGTTCTGGTGTTGTTGTTGTTGTTGTTGTCACTGTTATTTTTAATTCAATGCAGCAATTTGAGTTTGGAGGCCCTCTGGTCTTACAAAGGAGGATGCAATGTTGGCCATCCTCTAGTCCTATTATTGATGCTTCTCCAAAAAAAGGTGGAAGCACACTCATAGAAAAATAAATAAGAATAAAGAACTTAATACTAACTGTCTTTCTATCTGCATCCCCCTAAAAAGTTGATCAGACACTGACAACCCTTTCAATATTCCTGAGTATACGTGTAAAACAGTCATATGAAAAGATCTTGTGCAATGAGGATTATTCATTAATGATCAACAGTAGTTAGCAGCATGTATCTGTTAAAAGTTCTTTTTCCACAATGAATCATGACTTGAAATTTAAATTACTGCCTTTGTGATCAATAAAATAATAATAATAATAATACAAGTTTATCGAGTATCATTTAAAAGAAAATACTCAGCTTTAGGACACACTTGTTGCTTTTGTGCACCTTTTAATCTAGTTGAGAATAGAGAACTTGCACAGAAAAATGTAAACTAAAAATAAAAGTTTTCATGTCAGTGCCTAAGGAATAAATTGTATAGATAAAAAAGCCATTAGGTGCCAGAGCAGAGAAAGTAAAGATGTCCCAAGGTAGTCAGATAAATCATCTCAGAGGAAAAGCCATCACAAAAAGGAACTGTAGGATGAGTACAAATTAGATAAATGGAGAGAAATAAGAGTTTTAATCAAGAGAAATGAATTGAAAGAAAGGGTACAGAGAAGAATTTCGCTGGCACATGGCTTGGAGAAAAGGAATAATGGTTTTCAAGAGAAAGATGTTAATAAACATATTAGAGAGCCCTGCGGGGATAAGAGTAAATAAGAGTGCCACTGATTATGTTTTAATTTTCAGTTTACTTTGTGCTCATTAAAAATGATCACTTACTGATAATTTTGTGCCAAGAACTATGTTATGTATTTTATAAATCTCTATCTCTAATACAAACAAACAAGTTATACATTATTATTATCCTCATTTTAAAATTACGGCAACTTGCCCAACATAAATTGACTACTGAGTGGCAGTCAGCCTTGGGATTCAGAGCTAGATTTTCTGACTTCCACTTGTCCCTTCAATTTGAAGATCTTACTCAAAGTCCTTTTTTGTTGGATATTAAATTCAGATACAAAGTGCCAACTAATTGTGGAAATGGTCAGCTCCTCTAATAATTGTTGGTGGGGTAAGCATTTCAAGGACTTGTATATATAAGTAAATTCCAACATAAATATTAGTAAGAGCTTCAAAGTTGCTATAGTCTAACCTAGTGTTTTGCACAGTATATTCTTCTGAAAAAATATGCCACAAGTTTTATTTTCAAAAAGACATTCTGCAATTTAAAATATTTGGAAATTCTATGTGCTGCAACCCTTTGAAATATTCACAATACAAACTAATTTGTTAAAGATTCAGTGACAAAGAAACCTAATGAACTTTGTTTAACCCAGAATTTTTAAAAATCTGCTTAACCACAGAAGAGTGTTAAAGTGTGCCTGTATGACACACCTTTCAGAATGGTGGAGCACATGCTGAAATTCTGATGTAACCAAAGAGTAAACATGAAACACTATTGCTACAGGGCATAGAAAGTGCATGCTGCATTACGAAAGTAGTGTTTTGTTTCTGAACAAGGTCAGAGAGTATTGTACTTGCCAACAACTATAAATTTGTTCAATAGAGCAAATACAAAGTTAAAATTTTTAAAGGACACAAAGTTGTGACATAAAAGAAAATAAATATTTTATGGCTTTGGCTCTAATTACATTTGAATGCAGTATAAGATATTCAACATATAATATTAAATGTTTTCCAAGCAGCTATATGGCAAAGGCATTTTACTAGGTAAAGTGTGGAAAAACACATTTTTTTTCCAATATTAGTTTATTCAAACAAGGTGGTAAAAAGAGATTCATGAATTGTTTGTTTTGTTTTGTTTTTTTTATCAATTACTACATAGAACTAAAGCTAAGAGATCTCAAAACACAAAATTCATAGAATTCAAGTTAAGAATATTCATTTCTGTTTAGGCACTTAATTAATGCCAATATGCATAAACACCTTATGAGAAATACATCTGGTAAAATAATTGACTGATTAATGGGTAAGGACCTGGTAACTCATCTGTTATTCTGCAGAACTAGGTGAAAAACACTCATTCTTGTGATTCCAGTAATGTAAAGTATGTATGTGTTCTCTGTTGGGGAAAGAGATCTTTAACTTTCTTTTTGAGTCATTGTGGTGGGGTTAATTGGAGTCAAGATATAGTCTGTCTTTAAGGGTACCAGATAAATCTTAAATAAAGAGAAGCAATTAAAAATCAATGTCAAGTAATCAAGTTGTGGTTGAAAACACAGAGATCAGGACCTGCAAACGAGATATCGATCAGGAAATGAAGTTAGGTTGCAGGTCCTGACATAATTCAGAACTCATGGTCTTGAGTGTCTCATGGCTGTCATTTTACAACACCACTTCCCTATATGCATAAGGTATTTGTGAGCCTGACTCAGAATTCAAAGTATTTTTTTCTTTCCTAGATTCTTTTTATCTTCCTGGGAAGCCCTGAATTTATAATTGTTTGTCAAACAGAATGCAGTAAGTTTTAGGATAAAATCAACAGAAGTAGTGTCAGGAGAGGGAAGAAATGTACAGTAGTATAAATGTACTGAAAACATACATGTGCTCTCTGAATAAACTATTTGAACTGTCTCATATGTGAACTCTCTGAATGACCAATATTCCTGATCCCAACCACCTTCTTTTTTTGATGAGTCCTAATGTCATCTCCAGCCCAGACCATTCTCCTGAGCTCTGGAATTACATATCTAACTGCTAACTAGATAAATATACCACAAGAAAATTAAATGTGATATATTCAAAATTAAATTCATGTTGTATTATCTCAATTCTGCTTTTCTACCTCAATTCCACTTCCAGCCACATTTACCAGAAAAAGTAAAAAAATAAAATAAAATAAATAAAAAAATGTCTTCCTAACCTCTGGCCTCATGTTAAACTTCAATATGCAAACTATGTATCCCTCATCCCCCCCCCTCCTTCTATTTTGCAAATCCAATTCTCTTCCCCACATCCCTTCAGATACTGCAGGTTTAGACTTCACCAGCTCTTACTCTTGCAATATTCTCTTGGCTGTTCTCACCAGATCCTGTCTCATGAACTACAATTCCATCTCCAGTACTGAAAGGGATTCTTTAAAAAATCCCAACTTGATCATCTTGTTCACATATTTAAAATCCTTCAAAACTGCCTCATTATGATTATCATAAAGACTAAATTCCTCCATGGGACCTACAAAGGCCTCCTGCTCTGCTGTTGCCTGCCTGCTAACCCTCATGCATCACTTCTCCCCCACATACCCTGTGCCCTATCAGTATAGATGACTTATAGTTATTCATATCTCTAAACTCATTCAAATGCCTGTGTCTTCAAACATATATTCCCCATTGTCTGCAAGATCTTATATTCCTTCTTCACCTAATAGACTCCTATTCCTAAACCAAATCTAGCTCAAGGATTGGCAAAAAACAGGCACTTGTCTTGCCTCTCTTAACTCCCAATCAAAGCAGTTCTGAGGCTATGGACAAACATAAAAACTCATAACAGTAAGAATAAGAGTCTTGCTAAAAGTTGTAGGCATGAACCTTAGATACGTACAGAAAATCATGTGTGGAAGACAATTGGTAGGTTGTAGGCAATGCTGTAAAACCACTGGAGCAGAAGAGGCATGAACATAGCATCACAAAAGGCTTTATTGTACATAAGAAATAAAGCATGTTCTGGACTATTCTTAAGAAATAAAAGAATTCTATTTAAAAAAAATTGACTCTTGGAATGTAAATCTGTAGATCCAAAATTCAGTCTGTTTTCTTGCTGAGATGGAGGTGGTGACACTGTCTCACTATGGCAATAGTGTATAGCCACTGGCAGAGTAGGGTGGTCAGGCTGGCTTACTCATATAGCTGGAATCATGACTCTTTAATTCTTGAAAATATATGGAGTTATAAGGCAATTGACAAGGGAACATAGGAGAGAAAATATTTCTTTTCTCACCCATGGCTAAGTTCACAGCTGAGGCCCCTATTACAGAAAACAGACTAATGAGAGAAAAGCATTAGCCAAAGTTAGATCCCTAGACTGTTTTTCCCTTTCTTTTTTTTTTCCAGATTTATTGAGGTATAATTAACATATTAAAAATGTATGTATTTAAGGTGTACAATATGATGTTTTGATATATGTATACATTGTGAAATGATCACTACAATCAAGCTAATTAACATATCCATCACCTCACACAGTTAACCTTATTGTATGTACGGTGAGACTGCTTATGTTATAACCTATTAGCAAATTTCAAGTATACAATACAGTGTTATTAGCTGTAGTCACCGTACTGTACATTAGATCTCTAGAACTTATTCATAATATAACTGAAAGTTTATACCCTTTCACCAATATCTCCCCATTTCCCCACCCCTAATCCCTGGTAACCACTCTTCTCTCTGTTTCCATGAGTTTGACTTTTTTTTTAGATTCCATGTAAGACTGAGAACATGCAGTATTTGTCTTTCCATGTCTGCCTCATTTCACTTAGCATAATGTCCTCCAGGCTCATCCATGTTTTTCCCTTGACTAAGAATGCTAGCAGACAGATTTGCATCACCTAGACAACAGGCTGTTGGATTCCTTTCAGAAATTGTGCAACAGAAGAAAATAAATATATAGATATAAGTATGTGTTGGACTGCTCAAATGGAAAGGCCAGACCTTCTCACCCCCAACAAAGTCCATAGTGTAGTTCTCCTGTTGGTCAGCCCTCATGCACATAGAGCTTCCAGCCCTTTCAATAGTGCCTTACTTTTCTAAAGTGTGAATGGATAATTGAGAAAATTTGAGTGGAGCGTCTAACATCAAGACAGAAACAAAACAGAAAATAACACACAAATAAGAAAAAAACATATATAAAGATTAGAGAAAAGCTTTAAAAAACAAATATAATGAACCAATGCTATTTAAAAAACAAAACTTGTAAAAGCTCTTGTTATTAAAAATATTAAAAAAATAAAAATAAATGAAGCAATTAACGGGATGGCAGATAAAGTGAAGGACTTATTTAGAACATAGAATAAAGAGTAAAGTTCTCACCAAATGCAAATAAAAATAAAATGGATAAAGCAATTACAAATTAGTAAAGGAAAAGTTGAAATAATGGTTATTTATAATTAATAAATAATTAATGGAAGATCTCTTAAATACAGGAATATTTCCATAAAGTAACTCAATGTAAAGGAAGCATTCAAAAATAAAGTATTTTCTTATATTTAATGGCATAAAACCATAAAATTACAGCAACCTGTCCCCATAAACTCTGTTTGGTATATATTCTACCGAAATTGTGGTATGCAATCTCCTTTTAACTTTAGTTTATAATACTTTTTATTGCTTTTGTGTTGTTTTTTCTGAATTTTCATGAGCATTTTATTGGAAAATTAAGAGGGAGCAAATCTTTTACAGCATTAATGAGAATAGCGACTATTATGGACATCTAGAGAGCACTTTGACTACAGATTTGCAGATAATTTTAATTATTTGCACTATAAACCAATGCCAGAATTTATAAAAAGGAGTACCAGTATTGAAACAGGAGATTAAAGATGAAAAATAGAATGTGGTTAAAATGAAAAACCAGGCTTTTAGTAAAAGAAAATCTCATGTTTTGTTTCTTCAGCTTCTATTTTTCTTTAAATCTAACTTGGGAACATCACATGTAGCTCTTCTGAAGTAACTGTCCAGCCTTCGTCTTAGGCTTGACAGCTGGCATAGGGGAACCAGGCCATCTGTCAAGTGGGAAGCCAAGCCATGATCAAACACCTCCAAGCAGAATAAAGAGCCAATATCCTCATGTCCTAACTTTCAAACAATTTACATTTGTTCCTTCAAAAAATGGTTAGTTGTTCTCATATTAACCTAAATCACTTCAAAAATATATTTTTTTTTAATTTAAGAAAATGTCAAGAAAACATTTATTATGATGGTGAGAAATAGGAGGGCTTTTTAAAGTTATTCTTAGCCAATTTTTGGTTAATGAGCATAACTGAAATTGTGAGTCTCATAACTGAAACATGATTTTAAAAAGAATTTGATATTTATCAATATTAGGAAGTAAAACATATTTAAGTTGATCATGTTCTATAAATTATTTCAAAAGAAACACAGAAGTAAAGATTATTACATTATATGTAAATGTTTCATTTATAAGATATTTATTTGCATTAATTGAAAATGGTATTTTTAAACCTGATATGATTTAATGAGAATCTGGTGTCATTAACATTCGTAAAGATCAATGACTATATGATTCAATAACTTGTTATACTATCCAGGGTCAGTAGACAATTCCAAGCTTGCAATTTCACTTGTTTTAATAAATACCAACACTGGTCTAAACTACATTTAGCCATTCTAATATAGTCCTCAACTATTTTTTCTAAGCTAAATTAAGGAAGTTTCATAAATGTATGTAGAAAAACTTTGATTTCAGAAATGAAAGCACATCATATATTAAAAAGAATTAGCTAATATTTTCATTGAATTTCAATGATTCATACTGACCCAAAAGCTGCAGGAAAAATACATAGAAACTGAATTGAAAGTGCCAAAAAAAAAAGGTTCCATTCAGTCACAAGAAATGACCAAGAAGAACAGTAAGTAACAGATAAGCATCAATAACAATAAAAGCTGGTTATTATTCCATTGATAGGCAGTAGTATTCATTTCTTTTTTCAGCTTCTGCCATTCCAAAAAAATATTGTGTTTTTATTGCTGTAGTGCTAAGAACGGTCTTGCCATTGTCTGAGTCCCAGCCTTTCAATTTCCTTCTATTCACCGTGACTCTTACAGTCTGAGTTCTGCCATCCCTAATTAGCATTCACGTCAGAAGCCGGTGGTGCACTACAGGTTATCATGATTGAAAGTCAGAATACAGGGAGGAACAAGTAAAAAAACCTAGCAGCTACTATCAAGACAACTTAATGTTTTCAAGAAAAGACAACACTGACGAAGACTGGTTTGTGAGGATCAAAAACTACTGATGAAGAGAGCCCCCAACGGGCTCATCTATTGTTGTCTTGCCCGGAAAACAATCCCCATTTTGATCTCAAGATGCTATTAAAAAGGCACTTTTACATAAACTTTCTGGATAGAAAAATGAATAACTATCATAATCTGGAGCTTATGTTTTAAAGCAACGTTAAAATAATGCAGAAGACCTGTAAAGAAATATTTTACCTTAATAAGATTTAATAAACCGTGTTTATTATTTACCTTTTACTTTTTTTCACAATTCAAGTACATTCTAAGATAATCTAGAACATTTCATTTTCTTTTCTTTATTTCTCTCTTGTCTTTCTTTTTTGCAAGTCTATTAAGCAAAGGCATTCCTTTTCATGACTGACTCATGCACACACAAAATCCTTCAGTAAATTACGCAAGCATAATCATATTCTCAGTCGCTGCAAACTGTGTTTACCTCCTTTCTGAGGAATAACTTCTGAGAACTTGCATAATGTACAAAAATCTAAGTCTTTGTCAGCCATAATTATCATTCTAAGAAAATTTTCTGTTTTTACTCTATACAGAAAATCTACTGCGATTTGGAAAGCTGGAAAGAACTTCTTTCTCTTTGAAAAGTAATATTTAATCACCTGAAATAATCGTGAATCCTATAGAAATAATTACTGTGTAATATAATTGAACTTAACTTACAAGAAAAAAAGAGCTGGAGTTTTGCTAGTCGTGCTGTTCACCAACATTTCAGGAAACGTATTTACTGATGTCAGAGGAACAGGGTTTAGAGGAGGATTTAGCATAATGATTATAATTCATGCTTATGTGAAAAAAAAAGTGATGTTTTAGTAAAAACTGGTATGTTAAACTCCTCCACTTGACTGAATTATTAGTGTAGACAAGATCTTAGCTGTTACTCTATTTCTGCTGATATTTGTATTTTGACCATTAAATTTTTCATGAGTTTAACTCACAAGTGAAAGAGAATAAAGAAGAAAAAAAAGCGGAAGCTCAAATCAATCAAATGAGCCATTTCACTGCTGTTCCAGTAAAAGGTTTGATGGGAAAGGAGACTGTACCTATTAGCTAATCTCCAAACTGCATTTCATTTCAGAATCTAATTTATTATCCTCTTATATGAATAATCAAGTTTTGACTGCACAAAAGTTATTGCCAACATCTCCATTCATACATGACTAAATAGACCTCATTATCTCCTTTCCCAACATCCCCATCTGTGGTCATGCTAATACCACTGCTTCCAGGCTTTTAACCTTGAAGTTCTCATCCAAATTTCTCAATAGTTTTTTGTGCCATCTAATTCATCCCCAATTAACCTCATACTTGATTTTTCAATGTTGCCTTCTCTTTTCTCTCTCCTATAGGTACAGTGGCTCTCAAAGCAGACTCTATAAATAATCCCCCTTTCAGTAGTATTCATGAACAAACCATATCTCATTTGTTCAAAATGTTCTTGACTCACTTTTCTGTTGAACTTTCTTAAAATATCCCATCTTTTATTACTTTTAGGTACCTGAATTATGGATATGAGTTTTAAAGAGATGGGGGTATCTGAGAAAACAAACCTGGGTGAATAGAAAGGTACTGGAACTGTGAATATAGGGGAAACAGGTTTGGTGAAGCCCAAGTTGAAGAAGGAGGTATGATGCACACAGTTTGATACTGGACATCCAGTTGGATATATGATCAATAAGCAGTTGCAAATGTACATATGAATCTCAGATCAAGGCCATAGTTACAATTTATGTTGCATAATTGTATATGGTCCTATTGTGATAACATCTTTAAAACAAGGTTTAATAAAGTAGGACAAAAGAAGCAGTTCTGTGTGTGTGTAGTAAAATATGAGGCTCTGGTCACTCACCAGGCTTTGAAGATTGAGACCTTAGGATTTTAAAAAATTATACTTAATTTCACATCAAAACTCACAGCTTTCTTTACTCTTTCCTTCTTTCTCTACCACCACCAATAGTTTTATATTTGTCTAGCTGATCTGGAGGTTTATGAGAATACAAGAAATAAAACACATTTAAAAAACACACACACACACACACATTGAATCATAGGAACAAGAATGAAATGGAGAAATGTAGTGCCAGTATAATACCTGAAATGAAAGGAAAAATATGGTGAGAGAAAGTTTGGTTACTTCTGAAAGAGCTGATTGCAGGAACAGGGTACAAGGAGATTGCAGTGTGAATGAGTCAATCTCATTTCACATGTTAACATTTAAGTAACACTTATATGTGTATATCTACTATAGTTTCCTTAAGTTATTTTGATCCCATTATTTCTACAATACATGTTTAAAACTCCTTAAAAATGGTGAAGATGTTGCTAAGAATGAAAATCTTTTTTTCTTTGTGAAGCTGCAGTGTCTGGGTTTCCAATCCGAAGTACTATGCAACTGTCTAAGAAGAATTATGTGCTTGACAGTCCTTCTGTGACAATGGAAAGAGAAGAATCAGAGGGAAAACTTATTGAAGTGGCAGATTTGAAGCCCTAGATATCTGCTTTTGTTGATATTATGGAAGAAGCCACAGAACCATTTAGGGGGTGATTCGGCCACTTCTCTCTTCTGTTTTTTTTTTTTTTTCTTTTTAAATTTTATTTTATTTTGTCAATATACAATGTGGTTGATTATTGTGGCCCATTACCAGAACCTCTTTTATACTGTGAACCTTTCCATTGTCCTTGAGATTTGCTCTCAGATAAGCCTTCTGTATCTATGGGCTGTGACAAAAACACTTAACAAGCCTAAGCAAGTAAACTGGATACTGTAATACACAACTTTCACAGAGTACTGGGAGAAAAATAAGACTAAGTTGCAGGTGCAAGCACATTTGTTAAATTCATTGAGCAACTGGGAAAAAAAGAACATTTTTGAGAGTAAATGCTTTTCTGAAAAAGTAACTAAATGCATAGTCATTTGTGTGCTAAAGTGCAACTAGTCAACAAGGGGGAGAACATGTACAGTGGCATTTAAATGCTAGTAATCTTTCAGTGGGCAAAATCAATTAATGTACAGGAGCAGCACAGTGGGATGCAGTCCACATGTTCAGAGAGGACTGAAAAAAATCTATTGAAAATCAAAAAGTCAGAAGGAAAATAGGCAATCCCTGTATGTACTGAGATAAATATTCAGTCACCTGATACTCCCCCTAGATAGTGGATCCACAGCAGTAATGACAGCAGGACCAAGTTATAAACTGAACTATAGAACACATTATTCTTTGCAATCTCTCTTTAACTTGCTTGAAATTAGTATATTTGTTATTACTTTTGGCGATTAGGAGCTTATATTTTAACAATCTCTATGCAATTAATGAAATCAGCAGAAATGAAAACATGGTCCTAAAGCTATTATTTTTAGTTGCATTAACAATGATAAGTACAAGATGCAAGGGCATTTTAACAACAATTGAATATGAAATTCAAAGACCAGAGAAGCAATAGGGAGACTCACACAATACTAAGGAGAGGACATGAGTGGACCTGAGCTTCAGGTATACACCTGTAGATGAAGATTTATAAATCTCCAAAATTATGTTACTATAAATCTTAAATTACTATAAATCTAAAAAAAAGTTAAACATATAAAAAATGTGTATTGCATTTTACAGTGAATTCACTCTATGACATAACTATGTGCTGCACCTACACAATGTATTGGGTGTAGGTCATGTTGTTGAAGTGGAGTGAAAACATTTGTAAACAATCCCAAGTTTTAATCCCAATTCTGAGGAGAAAAAATAAGATAAGCTACAATACTACTTTGATTGCCCAGGAGAACCTGAGAATTATGGTTAAAGGAGGCTGAAAGAAAACTAAACGTTAAATTAGGAGAGCACAGAAACTAGAAATCCAACACATCCAGGCAACAGTAGCTGTAATACTGTTCTCTGTAGAGGTCAATGTCTAGATATTTGAGAGCACGCCTATAATGATATCATAGTGCTCTAGCATATGTGGGACTTGTGGATGAAAAACATTGCTTTAGTTGAACAACTCTCAATCAAGATGCTATTTTGGTCATAAACTACAGTTGTTAGGCTTTTCCATAGTGGGAACCTAGAACTTTTTATTTTATAGTATCAGTTTTTCAAGTGGGATAAACAGATTGACTGAAACCCTGCTACTCCACTTTCTAGCTTTGTGACCCTGAGTAATTTACTCAGGCAATCTACACATCAGCTTTCTTACCTGTAAAATGGTATGAATAACGATATATATCTGAAAAGGTTATTATAGCAATTAAATTAGTAAATCCATAGGTAGGAGTGCAATAAATATCTGCTATTATTTTTTGTAATTAACCATATTCATATATTTATACTGGATGACGCTGAGAAGCAGACCAACGCACCAGCCCCAGTCATCATAGTTGTAGTGGATTGAATTACACCCCCCAAAACTCATTGAAGCTTGAATTGTGTCCCTCAAGTTTTATGTATTAGAAATTTGGCCTCCACCGTGACTGTCAAGAAGGTGGGAAATACTATTATGTTAGTTGAAAGGGGGAGACTTAAAGAGGTGATTGGATTGTAGGACCATGCAGTAGAGAATGGATTAAAAATGGTGGTCAGGGGTGTGGTTGTGAGGGCTTTAAAAGAAGAGGAGAGTCTGTCTTTCTCTCTCTTGCTCTCTCTGCTCTCACCATCTTGCAATGTGAGACCCCTGGGTCACTGTCACTATCACCAGATGGACTTTAAACTTCCCAGCCTCAGAAACTGTAAGCCACAAATTTTGTTTTTCTTTGTAAAATACCCATGGAAGTGGGTAAAAAAAATTGTAATAAGCAACAAAAATGGACTAATACAATAGTTTTCTTCCAATTTTGCAAATTTTCTAAGATCTTTCCTGTTTTAGTGCCCTCACATATGCTGTTCTCTCTGCCTAGAATACTCTTCTTCCCTTTCTTCATCCTGCTAATTCCTTCCCAAACTTTGGGTATCAGCTGTCTATTCTTCTGCTGTGAGTCCTAACCTGACTTTTCCTTCCACTCTTGACCCCCAGTACAACTCAGTATCACCCTGTAAAATAAGACATCACACAGTTCACTTTTTGTCTTAATCACAAGTTTGTGTGTGTGTGTGTGTATGTGTGTGTGATTCTCCACTTAAATCCTCGTGATTTTCTAAGTTCTCTAAGGGCAGAGACCATGTGTATTTTGTTCATCAAATACAGCTTTTAGTAAAATGCCTGTATATCATCACTATTCAATACATATTTGCAAATAAAAGAATGAATGAATAAAATTAAATAAATGAATGAATGAATAAAACTCATGAAAAATAGAGCTGATTATGATAAGCTCACGAAGAATGCTAAATTCCAGAATAATTCACTGGTTTTATTTTAAGACACATAATAGAAATGCTGAACAGTAAGCATAACTGAACTTTTCTTTGTGTCTCCTTTACATGATAGAGACTTTGAGAGAAATGTCACTATTCATAACATAGCCAGAATTTCCTCTGAGATTTTCCAAGAGAAAAAAGGACAAAAGAATCATAACTTTAATCAAATGATCATAACCTCTCCATGAAATATAAATGAAACACCAGTAAATTACATCAAGCATAAGGTTTACATAAATAAGATAAATAATCTCTTCAAATCTGTTATTTTCTTGATGTGGATACTTTTTGATCAGATTATTCAGAAAAAGAATTTTTTGCAACTAATAGATACAAAAGTAAAGCACCTTATTTTATCCTTTTTGGGAAATATCAGAATCTTTTAGAAACTGGTATAGTGGCATACTCTAAAATACATTAAAATGTAAGCTTAGTGCATGTTCTATAGTTGATCTTACATCTTAGTTGTATAGAGTAATGATCTGAGCAGTAGTTCTCAATCATGGTTATAGATAAGAATTGTCTGTGGAACTTTAAAAAATGATGTTCAAGGCCCAAAGCCCAGAAATACTGTTTCAAATGGCATGGGTTATGTTTTGAGTAGCAGTACTTTTATTAAAGCTTTATGGCTGGCTCTAATACAAAGCTAAAATTAAATACCACTTGTTTATAGGTAGATGCAAAACTGTTTATAGGTGAGAAAAATATACGAATATTTTTTATAGAATAACCCTCAGTAACTAAGCAAGATTAAGAAATTGTATGAATAATCTTAATCACCTGCTTTGTTTGCACTAAAAGACTGTAATAACCTGCACACTTGAAAAATATTTAAATATAGTCATTTGAAGGTTCCTTACTTTCTCTAATTTCCCATTTAATTATATACCATTAATATAATTTAATTTGACAAATATTTACTGAGTGCTTGCTATGCCCAAGGCAGTTTTCTCTGACACTGAGAAATTAAAAAGTGTAAAATTTGATTATTGGGCTTGCACAACTTCATGTCAAATGTAGACACACAAACATGCACAAATTTTCTAAAATAATTTTAAAAAGCATGGTAAGTGTCACAAAGGGGGATAATGATACCTAAAGTGCACAATTCCCTGCCCCGTCCCCCCATACACACAACTAAATGGAGAGATCAGAGGGTTTCATGGAGTGGGTAGCATTTGACTTAAAGGATGAACAGAATTTTCAAAAGAGAGCATAAAGAAGAACTGAACCATAAAATAAGTGATGTATTTGTGAATTTAGGTGGATCAGGAAGAACATAGAAAGGAGTGTAGGGGCTGGATTACTGAGGGCTACAGATGTCCATATACTCTGTGAGCATTGTAGAAGCACATATAGTGTAAAAACAGGAGACACAGTCAAATTCTATTCCTCCAAAAACTGTTCAGTGATATTTGGGGAAATAACGCACACATGAAATAAAGAATAGCATAGTATTAATTCTAAATCATACGTAGTACTGACAAATACTTTAATTTCTCAGAAATGGAGAGAAACATATTGCAGAGAAAGGGTGCAGGGCTTACACAATCACTGTAGTAAGCTAACTGGTTATACCAGTTCAATTAAAACATAGGATTACTGAAAGGGAATAATGAAAAATGAGGCTACAAAGTTGGTAGAGTACAAGACTGCAGAAGATCCTGAACATCAACATTGAAATTTTGGGGCTTTTTAAGGGTAAATATGGATTTTCTAAAGATTTGTATAAGCAGATAAGCAGATAAATGACAGTATTACATCTTCATAGTGGAAACTGGGGTACATTGCAAAGAGGGAAGGCTGTAGAAAGATGGGATGGTTACATGGTTACTGCAAAAGTCCTAGCAGGAAGTAATGAGATCCAGGACATATTGGCAGATGGACCAGAAAAAGGATGTGTTATTTGGACTGAAGAACACAGTTGGGTTGGTAGTTAGGAGAGTTATAATTGAAGAGAGGAGATAAAATATTATGTTAAAGAGGGACTTAGAAGTTTGGGTATAATACATAGGGAGCAAATATTCACTGAGGTTCTTAGCAAGGGATGAATTAAAAAACCTCATGAACTTCCATCACTGTCATTTCATGATTACCAGCTCTACTTACCAAAACCCCTTAAGCCAACCTGTTTTATTTTGACATGCCTATAGCACTGACCTTCCTTGTTGTTACAAAAAAGGACAAGAATATGAATTCCTCCTGGCTTTATTAGCCACCATAAATCAAATTTAGAAATTACATAAATGCTAAATATTTGTGGTAGTTTGTTCGAGACATTAATTTCACATTCCTACTGACTACCTGGGGAAAAGAATGGGCATTGGTAAGCTTATTTTATAGATAGAAAGGACTGAATAAATAATGTAGGAGCTCCTTTCTTATCCTAAAATTAAAATTTTCTTTTGCAAATGGCATAGTAAGGATAATTGAACATTACTGTGTGATCTAATTAAAATATATAATTACAAGAGGGGTAAAATGTCTAGCTTACCAGTATAATTGAATTCTGTTAGTGGTGAAAATACTTCTGGCTCAAAAAAAAGCAGTTGCTATTTGATTTCATTAGGAAGATTCATAAAGTGAAAGTGATTCACCGAGATAAAAATGATGAAATTGAAAGCAAGGTTAAAATATAATTATAATGGAAAAACTCATGAAAACAAATGTCATGCCCCCTGAAATAAATTTGCAGGAAATTAAAGCCCAAGCAAAGTTCACATTTGGCTTTTCACTTAACTATATTTATATAGCTACACGTTCTTGTATTTTTCAAATCTTGACATTGACAATTTTTCAATAGTAACTAGTTTTATAGAAATGTGAAGATTTCCAGTAATACATGAAGCTGTATTATTAATCAACATAAACAGCCCAAACATTCATATAATTTACATCATTGAAGACTAACAAAATAAACTGTGACAAAATTAACACTGACTCATCTGGTAATTGCTAAATAACTATAAAATACATTATGTTTTTTTCATTACTGTTCCAATTATAATGTCCTTTTCAATCCACTTCCATGTTTATCTACATTTGTCTAAAAAAATGGAAAAACAAACACTTACCAAAATGGTAGTAACAATCAAAGAACGATTGGATAAGGAATCTGTGATGTTGGCTGGTTTTCCCTTTTGACTTTCTGTCATATTCAGGCCACTGGCTGGATCCCAAGTCCCAATCTATAAAATAGCATATGTACTTTATAAATTGTCCATCAGGCACCCACATGAGAATACTGCAAGAGAAAGTTAAGACTGCTAACGCTGATTATTCACCTTTGCTGCATTATCTGCTGTCGTTAAAGTAAAGGCTCCTTGTAGTAAGCATGATTCACTGCTCTGTGAAGTGTGTCCAGTGAAGTGTAACATTAAAGAACAAAATGATCCACTGCACTTCTACAGTCAGTATGGGAGCTTAATTTTCCATTCAAACTTTCATTTACCAAGATAAACCACATTTGATTATGCCTTGATAGCTAGCTAGAAACTCATTAATAGCATATACCTTTTACTATAATGGATCTATCCCATCCTCTCATTATAAAGATAACATGACACATTGCATGGACAAAGCTAAAAGAGCAAAACCTGGGAATACAGGATAAATTAATATGTAAAGGTAGGCTTAAGGGAGGCATTGACTAGTAGTCTGAAAAACCCCCAGGACGGTAAAACCATACCTAGAATTATCTTTGGAGCTTTTAAAAACACACTTTTAAAACTTTTAAAAAATTCCCAGGAAATGAAATTTACAGCACGATCTCATCTTCTTAACCCATTCCAGTACTTCCTCCTGTACTCTATTTTATATGAATTTTAATTTATCTAATACTTTCTGATAGATTAAGCTACGTACTCTCAGTGTTGACATGTTACAGCCACTGAACATGGCCTGTGGGATGACACAGACAAGCCTGTGGAGGACACATATAAGCAAAAGATGCCACAAAAATGTGTAAGTTGGATGTTTTATTGGCACCATTGAACTATCACGTAACAATGGTCACCAACAGAGGCAAAAGGTGTGGAGTCAGTTGTATTTTTTCTCTGCCATCTCAAACCTGGAAGTCATCAACAATGAAATTCTCTTCCATACTCCCCCCAGACAACTAGCCCACTTATTTTCCTCAAAGGAACGAAGAACGATCAATTTATCTTTAAAATAAACCTTTGTATGTAAATTAAATTATTATTAAAATGACATTAAGTTAGCAGATATTATTTACTCTAGTCCACCTAAATATGCTAAAAAGGATTACAGCGTGACCTTACCCATAAATATAAAGATCCTTTTGTTTTCTTTATATTTTATCATATCCACTCTTTTTGACCCCTTTTTCATTTGGATGGCTTTCTCAGTAACCTCTTAAGACATGTATTTCCCTTTACTTGAAAAAGCATGAAACTAGTGATGTTAGTAAATTCTTCTATTCATAAGAAGAATAGATATGCCATTCTATTGATTATATCTAAGTGTAAACTCTAGAGTATTTTTTCAAGAATGTATTTAACTATGCAAGGGGCTCAATATCAATCTCCTTTTCAGTGATGCCTAAAAAAATCTTGCCATATTTTGCCATGTCGAGCTAATTTTCCTTTTTAAAATTTTTTTAAAAAAATTTTCCTCTTAATATTAAACACTGTATATTCCAGATGTTTGTATCAGTAAAGGAAAAAGTCAAATAATTCATTGTGAGAAAAAAAATTAGTTTTTTTTTTTCCTTTTTTCTTTTTGAACTAAATTACCTATTGGCCAATTAAATTCCTTTACATTAGACTATGACTATTAAGATGGCATAAAGACAGAGTCTAATTCTAGCCTTACGGGCAAGGAAGGTAACATGAATTTGCAAAGTGGTAGGGTATAAGCCAATAGCAAGTATGTCCATGCAACAGTATGTAGTTTCTAAATCTCAAAATCTCAATAGCAAATGGGGCCACAATTCCAACCATTCTCTGCTCACAAAGCTGTATGCCGTAAGGCTGCATGTTCCCAGAGCAAGAGCTTTTTTTCAGGGTTTCTCAGCAAAGCGTCACCAGAGTTAGCAGAGGCCCTGCTGGGGACCTGGGTGTGTGGAACAGAGGGATATAAAAACTAGAATTCCAGCTGACCTGCTAAAGTGTTTCAAGCTCAAAATCATTAAAAACCACCCTGTTGTCTAAACAAGACGTATTTGAAGATCACATTTTACAGCGACTGTCACTTTTTTCATCCCTGGTCTGTAATTAATACCTACTACACACTTGTTCCCTTCTTTTTGTTTCTGTTGTTTTTCTGCCATTGGTTAAATAACTAGGTTTTTCAGACATATAATTCTGCCAACCAATGCATTAGGAAATATCATTTGCCTACAAACGACACCTTCAGGACTGCTTGATAAGTTTTCAACTTTCTAACCAAGTCACTGATACAATGTATTTCCTATTTCATTTAAAGCCACCCTCCACAATTGCTTTTGTAACAAATAATTTAGCTAAATGTTTACTCATTTTATCATCTAAACATATTTATCTAGTTTCATTCTCTATCATTGTTTTTCTAGTACTATGTATACAGAGGAGTTCTGGCTGAAATGCACAATATATGAGTCCATAATTTCCTATAATCACAAGTATTAGTAATTCCCTTTTGTAAATCTCAGGTTTCTTAACTTAACTTTATGAAGTTTCAGAAATTTCAGTGGCTTTACTCTTAAGTCAAATATATTTTTGTATATTCCTAGATTGTAGGATTTCTGTATTATAGAATGTATGATTTAAAACTTTCTATCCATTGATGAAACTGTCACCAGCGTTTTTGTTTTGTTTTGTTTTAATAACAAGAACCATGAACTAAGTCAAGAAAAATTTTTTTTTCTATTTTCAGAACCACTATTTTACTATACAATTTGATCAAGTCTTTTAAGTACTTTTTACATTTCTGAAATGGGATTAGAATAAATAAGCACTGTAGACCTTCTTTAAGTTTTTTTCTATTGAAACATAATTGATTATATATATTTGTGGGGTACAGAGTTGACTATCAGTATCTGTGTACATTATATAAGCATTGTTGACCTTACAAAATTGTTTAATGCATGGTGAGTCTATGTGTTGTTTTGCCCAGACACTTCAGGTTTACAGTTGCTTTTGTGGTGTAAATGTTAGTAACACCCTCTAGTACAAATAAGAATGTCATGGTCTGGATAATAAATTACAAGGTCACTCTGATTATAAGAACTAAATTAGATATGAAATATAAAGTACATCAAAAGCCTTAAAGAGCCATAGAAAATCATGGCTTTATTCATTTTTGTTTTATTTTATGTTCTGATTGGCTCTTAAATTTGCTCTTCTGGTCATAAAAAGAATGTATGTTTATTACTGTCAAGTTTTAAAATACACAAAAAATATAAAAAGAGAAGATCAATTTCAACTTTGAATCTATGCATATACCCAGAGTCAATCATAGCTAATGTTTTAGTGCACTTCCTTCCAATCTTTTCTATTTTTTATGTTCCTTGAATAGCTTCCATCATAGCCTTGTAGTTAATGGCTCAGCTTCTGGAAGAAGTGTCAAACTGCCTACATACTATCACATGTCCACCACTTACTAGAATGTGACTTGAAACATTACTTCTCTGTGCCTCAGTTTTCTTATCTGTAAATGGGGAAATAATATTATCTACTGCACAGGGCCATTGTGACAATTGAATGAAAAAAAAATCAACATAATGTATTTGTAAGTATACTATAATCATAACAATTATTAAATATATCCTGCTTATACAGTATTGTGAATATTTTCTCCTGACATTAAATATTGAGTCCATAATTTTAATGACTGAATAAGATTTACATCATATGAACATATAATGATTTAACTATCATTATTATAAGTAAAGCTTTAGCAAACATAGTTATTTGTAAATATTTGCCTATGCATTTTATTATGTTAAAAACAGATTCTTAGTATTAGAATTACTGAACACAAATAAGAGTAAGATTGGTAGCACATGTTGCAAATAGCTTTCCAAAATTATTGTTTTACTTATCTTCCCCTTTATATTTCATGATAGTTCCCAAAGACAACTGATTTTTTTAAATAATTCATCGTTTAATTTTAACAGTTTGACTTACATAATTGGATGATATTATAGATTTTATGACTATTATGTCTTTATTTCTTGATAGTACTTTTATTGATATAAAATAATTTTTCATTCCAATTATTTATTTCATCTAAACTTCTAGTGTCTATTATTAATCATGCTCACCTTGCTATAATAATTTGTGTATTTGCATTTGCTTATAAATCACTATCTACATTTCTATCTTCAATATATTTCCCATTTTATGAGTTTCTTTGTAAGCAGCTCATCAATGAATGTTTTTAATGGCCCGACTTTTTCTCCCTCTGAATCATATATTTAGCTTTGCTCATTTTACATTGTGTGTTCTTCACTATTTCTTTTCTACTCTGGTTTTTGGCTGACTGTTTTTCTTGTGGTAATTTGGGAGATAAAATACATTTAAGTCTACTAACGGGTATTTTCAACTTTTGTTTAAGTTTTTGCTATCACATTCTAAAACTTGTATTGAGCCATAAAAACTAAAACAATATCTACTTTACCGAAATTCACTGCTTTGGTTAATTCTGCTACTACACATCCTGATTAACACTGGAATTGTGAACACTACCTCTCTGTTTTATATTTTGTTTTGTTTTGTTATTGCTTTGTATATCATGCACTATCTCTCTTCCAGGAAAAAGATGGTGATTTAAAAAGCAATTTCCAAAATCGTTATTCAAAACATATCTGAATGATTAACTACTTTTGATATTTATTCCAATTTCTAGCCAGTTTCCTCTTTATTTATTTGCTTTTCATTTATCATTGTTCTTTTATACAGGACAATTTATTTGTAAAGGATAAGCTATAGGATATATATTTATCTGTTTGCACATTTGGAGATATTTTTGTTGTCTTTATATATAAAGAAAATATAGCTAAATACATATTGTGTCACAGCCTTCTTCCTTAGAGATCTGTCACTCTTATTTATTTTTTAAAAAAGCGTTTAAAGACTGAGAGTGCCCTAATATTTGTTTCTTTGTTGCTACGTATTTTTTCTTGAAAATTTCTAGCATACTCTATTTGGAAGTTTTAAATCTCAATGAGAATATATATATGTATATATTTGTGTATATACATTCTGATATATATGTTTATGTATATATATATATGTAGATACATGTTACATGCACATATTTACATATCTATTATAGCATATGTAATATGCATGTATATATGTTACATATGCGTATGCACATTATGTACCTATAAATAATTTTTACAAAATATGTTTTGCGATTCATGTATATTCTGAGAATGATTTTTTAAATTATATTTGCCATGGATTAATGCATTTCTCCATTTCCACGAGGTGAATTTTATTGCATCCTATAGTTTTTTCTGCATTATTTGTGTTACAGTGTCTTCTGTTGATGTTATATTCTTTACATGAAATACTTTTACTCTTTTCACTACCTTAAACATGTATTTTGATCACTGCTTCAAAACATGGGTAAAGCAATTTTTTTCTCTGTGTAGCAATGGATGGCCTTGGGTATGCTTCCATACATAACAACACATGTATGTTTTCACTATGTTAAGTATCACAATACATTTTTGTAGTTTTCTTATCTCTCTGTAGTTAAAACTTAAATCACCTATTGGTAGAGACTTTATCTTACCCATGTTTTTATCCCAAAGCCTTTAATATAGGACATTCTAAGTACTTTATGTGTGATAGCTCTGAATATATTCGTTATATGAAAAAATAAATGTGCTATTTTTCTCATCTCAGAAATGCTACTTATATATTGCTTTGAATTAAAATTATATTTCATTTTTATTTATCTTATCCTTCTGTGTTAAACTCTAAGTGCCTTGTGGGAAGGAAGCATGCACCCAACTTTGAATTATAAATAATAAATATTTAATGAATATTTATTTAATGAATGAATAGAATATGTAAGTGAATCACTATGTGATGAAAACTTTCAGGTATTTTTAGATTGACTTTTCAATCTCATTCATTCATGTGGTAAATATTGAACATATATTATGTGTCCTTTCTTTTATATTTACATATTTTGCTTTTCATATTTTGTTTTTATGTTTGTTCTTCATGTTTTGTCCAATTTATATCTCAATAACATATTTAACATTTGGGAGTATTATGACACATACCTTTGCTATGTATTTGCATTTTTTCCTAAGCTATATTTTGTATTGTTTTATATTTCATATTTTTTATATTTTATGAGTATTTTACATAAATACTTTACACATTTTTAATTCTCTGGAATGTTTCAATTCTTCATATAATTGTGTTTGGTAGCTATATTTTCTCTCTTCTTCCTACCAAGGAAAAAAAAAGTTTTCACAATGATTTTGAAGTTATTTATTTATGTCATTATTTATTTATTCATGTATTTATTTTTGTTGACATTTTTCTCAGTGTAAACTTCCTTTGTTTGCTACTTATACTACTTTACGTCTAAAGAATGCTTCTGTTTCCTCCCCTGAGCTACATAATTGTTTACCTCATCTGTAATTGGCATCTAACCATTTCTTCTAAAGGTACATGTTAGTTGTATCTCATGTACACATAATTGGTGGGACATGTTTCTAACATCATCTGGAGTTTTCAGTAATAATCTGTTTGACAAGTATACCAGAAAGTTTCTCAAGTAGAAACAAAATGAATATTCCCACCTAGGTTTAAAAATATTAGTTCTAAATTAAGTCAAGCTTATTTAAAGTTAAGAAATAATATAAATTAAATTTTCCACTAAAAAAAAGTGGTCACAATGAAATATATCAAAATATTCTTTACACTGTTTTAGTGATGTTTACTAAAAAATATCTGTGGGATGTTGGTGGATGTTTAAAAAAAAAAAAAAGCAATGCAGTTTTCCATTATAAAACAGTATGAAAAAGAAAAAGAATTGTTCAATTATACATTGTTTTGACTTATTGTCAGGCAAATATATTGGTCTCAAACAAAGAGCATAAGTAATACTTCTCCAAAGAAGGCCTGTGTGATGATAATGAAAATCCACACTGTGCATTATGTTTCAGTCTTATAGCACAATGTGGAGTCTCCATCATAGAATAAGTTTGCTTAAAGAAAATTCTTCCCAGTCATACTCAATCACATGACCCATAAAGTAGAGTTTTCCTTGAAGTATACTGACTATTCCTCTTAGAGGAAAGGGAACTCCTGATAATACTGTTTGAAGGTATTGAGAAATAGAAAGCATATGAGAAGAATTTATATTAAATGCTGACTGATATTTGAGAGATGAATATTCTGTCCAATTGAATATACACTGGTGGACTGATTATTTCTCTACTAACTAGGATACTCATTCTTTCTGGATAACTTGCAAAGCCAGGTTCATCAAGCCAATATGATGCATAAATAATAGGTATAGAAATTTTTTTTTTCAACACAGTACTTTTCTTGCTAACTGTTGGTGGGAAATTAGAGACTTTATTTCTCTTCACTTTCTTAATCCCTTCAATGTTGAATATTTAAAGAAGAGACAGTGAGTTGCATTACTGTCTAATATTCCTTGACCTCAAAATTTAATAATTGTATACTTCCACTGGGCTAGGTATTAAAAGGAGAGCAGTTAATCACTGGCAATTGATCTCACAAAAACAAACAAGAAATATTTCATAGCATTGCCTGTGCATTGCCTGCTGGTGAGAATTCAGAGAACAGAGCAATTGCCTGGGAACTGGGCTACCTTCATATATAAACTAATTGGCCTACAAGGACAGTGATGAGTTTCCTGAAACTATCTATCCACTAATTTCCACACAGTCTGAGATTTCACCATTTGAGAACTACAGTACTAATGTGAGGACAAGAAGTCAATAAATATATAATCAACTCATAAAAAGGGATGACTAGTCTAAACACAGATCTTTTCAGTTAGGATTTTTATTATCATCTAGGGCAAATTTAACCCTAAACATAATTAAAGAGTTAAGAGACAAGTGGTGGTTTTGATTTTTTAAATAAAATTGGAATCAATGAAATAAATGTTCTCAAATAGAACATTGTGATAACAGTTGATTAAGGATAGTATTTTCAAGGATAATAATGTAGTTCAAATGTGATTTAATTTGAACTCAAATAAATGCATTACAATTATGTTTAGTATAGTGTTTTAATTCAAATTCAGTAATTGAAAGAAAAAAAGCCAATATTTGGTATTCTCTGATGGGCCAAAACAAGAAATCATGTGCCCTTAAATAAGGCAATCTTGTTGATTTCTAAACATAAACATCATCCATAAATAGTGTTCTTAAATATTTTGCTACTCTGCAAGTTTAAAGTTATCAAGCAAAATAATAACTATACACACACTGACACAAAAATATCAGTACAGTTTTAGATAGGGAAAATAATAAATTCTATATAAGGGTTAGACAAATTAAATTGTTGACATCTCCAAAGAAAGACACTAGGTCTGGATCCTGCTCAGGATGTATTTTTGCTTTTTAAGCAGCAAACGACGCACTTGTGGCTGGCCTAAATATTACATTAACGTCATCATTAGCACTGCTTTCCCACAGCAAAGCAAAAGAAATATCAGTTCCTGGGCAAGTTGCGGGTCATTGTTACCATGGGAACCAGGGAATATGTATTGAATGCTTGTCAAAGAGCAGCAGATAAAAACTGCTATATCTCGGGTATCTAGAAATCTATCAAAGAAATAGCTTTCACTTATCTAGAGTGGATTTTCAGATTTAAATAAATTTTGAAGACTAAATTCCATTCAGATACCTTTTTCATAGGGAGTTAATGAGAAAAGGATTCCGTAGGCAAGAAAAAGCTCAATAATAAATATTTCTATGGAAATTATCAATTTTTAAAAAATATATATATACTCTACAAAAAAAATCTTCCAAAAGAACTTTGAAACACTTTCTGATTCTGGAATATATATCCTTGTAAACTCAAGCAATCAGTGTTTCACTACTAATTCTCACTCTTGCCATATATTATCAAAATAGTTGAGTTTTCAGTAAGAAGTCTATGGATTACTAACACTAGTCTGTACTGGTGGGTACAAATGCAAGTAGTGAAAATTCAGAAAATAAATGTATTAAAAGTTGAAATGTCAACTTCACTTGAAAGTGAAATATGACAAATGAAAACTTTTTAAAGGTTTGCAAACATGGACTACATTGCTTTATATTATATATAAATGTCACTTGTTTATATATTATTTTGTATATTTATGCTATTTATAATTTTTGTTTATAAATTATTTATAAATATTTATTTGCATAATAAATAAAATGTATAAAGTCTTAATTTTATAGAAATTGGCAAATATATATTCCATAAGATCTCTTTTTGTAGCTTCTTTTCTTTTTCAAGATTTTCCCTAATGATACAAAAGTTAAGAGGTGATTTTATTATAAAAACATGCAGAGGCAAATACACTGTGATTTTTCATAATCCTAAACACTTCCAGTCCCTTTAGCACTATCTATGCCCAGAGAAATGTATTGGTTTAATCCTCACATTTTTTTCAAAATTTAATATAATATTAATACACAAAGCCAATTTTAATAAGGATTTATTAGACTCTTTCCATTAAGAAAATAAGGAATTCTATTCTCCAATGTCTATTTTACTATAAATGTCACATTCAAGAGAATATCAGCAATATAACCAGAATAGGTAGAAAATTTTGACCCTAGAAAAGGATAGAAGAGGTACACAAAAATAATTTTAATTTACACCTCTACTTAGAAGCAAATATTCTCTAGTATGAAAAAAAATCCATTTGAACAACCAAGAAAGTATAATAGTAAGACACTGATATTTTTCCTTGGAAAACATTTTGGTCACACAGGATATTCTATAAGAAAATTTAATCACATGGTAGGATTAAATGACTTTATAAGTACATTAAGGTTTTTTAAAGAAACTATTTTTTAAATGTAAGTGGTCATTTTCACAAACATGGCCTCTAGGTAGCTCCTTTTGCAGTGGAAATGTACCATTATCACATAGTGACATCAACTGAGTTCAAACGTATTTTGTGTAAAACCTTCCAATTCTTTTGAAAGTAAACTAAATCCTTTTATCCTTTTGAAGTGTATATTCTAAGGACCTTAAGAATATTTCTGTAACATCTTATGTCATTAGTTGTGTTTTTTGTTCCATTTGAAGTGAGTCTTTTCTAAGCACACAGCTGAGCTTCAGAGGATTGAGTAAGGTTAAACTATTTTCAATAATAAATCACTTCCTGGTTGCATATACTTTAAAAAAAAAAAAAAACCTCATTTTATTGTCAGTTATGATGACATTTTTATATCTCCTCACCAGCAAATTTTTCTTGACCCTTATTTCTTTGCTGTTTTTCCTTCTCCCTCTAAATGGCTTCAGTAATTCCATTGACAGACTGAATATACAAATGGATATTCAGTATCCAGACCTTGTGTGACAATACAATTTTAAGATCTAGAGCAAACATCCCAGGAAACCAGACACAATCTCTGCAGCAAATCTTCTTAGAATGGTCAGAATTCATTATATTTATGCCAGCTGTCCTAATTTTTGCCACCCTTCCAACTCAGGATCAACCAGAGAAAGTCAAATATGCTCTTCAGACTCATAATCCAAGATGTCCTGCTTCTAGTTAGCCCACCTCCAGTTTCCTCATGCCAATAATCTCCAGTAACAGCACAACTGGGAACTTCCCTTTTTTCTACTATAAAACTTTTTCCCTCCACTGTCTGCACTTGAATATCTACTTAACGCTAGTGATGATGGCTGGCTCCCTTCCTACAACAAGCTCCAAATAATAACTTCTGTTTGTTCTCATTTGGGTGGGCTCTGTTTATTTCCATACAATAAACTTATAAGAAGAAAAAAGAAAAAGTATAAATAGAGTAATAATTTTTACTCTTTGATATAAAACTGAGGGTCAGAAAGTTTTAACGTGCATCATGTAGGGGCCAGATTTGCCATTGGTGCAACACGCATCTTTGTAAGTTCAGACTTCAGTGCTACTTTCTTCTGATTCTAAAATCCTTTCACCCCATTGAAACTTTGACTTACAATCCAGGCCCACTGACTCCTTCCTTGACTATTGGCTTTCTTTGTTCCCACTTCATAGATATGGAGCAAAGCTGGAAAAAGTACTGAATTATGCAGTAGGAAAATAACTCTGCATCAGACACTTGAGTAAGCATTCTATGTGAAGCATCTTTTATGATTCTCATAATTATCTTTCATTCATTCTACAGTCATTAAATATTTTTGAGGACATACTTTGTGTCAGACACTTTGCTAGTTCTTAATATAATATAATAGCAGGAAGGGAGTATATTCTTTTCCACCTCATAGGACTTGTATTCTGGCTAGAGAGATAGCCCTTTTTAAAAAGTACACATAAATATATAATTACACATTTTGATAAAAGCCAGGAAGAAAAAAGTGCAGGGCACTTAGAGAAACTTAAATTTGATTAGATACTCAGGGGAGATCTATCTAAGGAGGTGATATTTAAGATGAGGCCTCCCAAAAAAAAAAAATAAATAAAATAAAAAATAAGATGAGGCCTCCCAGATGAGTAAGAGTTTGTCAGGCAAAGGGGATAGATACAGGCATTTCACGCTGGAGCATTTCTATTGTCAAAGTAATTTAAAAAAAAAAAAAAAAAAAAAAAAAAAAAAACCACTTTGTTCCTATAAGGAAATGAGAAGAAGCCAATATAGCTGAGGCATAGACAATATCTGAGAGGTTGTTGAGAGGGAGGTAGTACTTTGCAGGTCATGTTTGGATTTTACTCAAAATACAATGGGGATCTATGGAAGGGTTTAAACAGAGGAATGACATGAATCAATTTTCTTTTAAAAACATCTGTCTGGCTGCTGTGGTTTGGAAAATGGATTGTAAGGGAGAATAGAACAGAGAGATTTGTGTGGACTCCAAGGTGAAGGTAACCTGGAAATGATGGTAACAATGTATGTGACTAGAAATGAAGGGATTTTAAACATATTTTGAAAGCAGAATACACATTTTGGTGTTTGAACTAACCAGAGGAATTCAAGCTGGGAAAACCACTTATTCTGATTTTCCTTTTCTTATTCTTAAGCACTCAATATCAGGCTTTTAAGCAGAGAAATTGTCCTATTATTGCTAGAGGTAGACAAAATCTGAAATGGCACCTACACTCCTTTCCTCTTCTCCCCCTCCCCTGCTCCAGAGAAGACACTGTCATGGTCCCAGAAAGCTTGTTTGGATAGATGTGACTGGCTGTGTGTGCAGTGTTGGTGGTCCTTCTTGGACCATGGCTAATTGGGCTGGGTTACATCCCAAGATAAAGTGGAAAGATTAATTTTGATCTATGGGCAAATCTAAGGGGAAAGGATGTTCACAGGAGCATCTCAGCTCCAGGCCCAGTTCCCTGAACATGTCCACTCCCTCCTCTCTGTTCATCAGAAACATACTTGTTCCTTCCTGGTTCATCTGCTCTGCACTTGTAAACATCAGAAGCATGAACTTTCTTTCTATTAACTATTTTAACGCTAAGGTTCACATTTATTACTGGCAGGTTTCCCCACTAAAGTATAGCTATTATGAGGGCATAAAATAGATGCTCATGTGATATTTGTTAGAGGATTAAATGAATAAATAATGTGAGTGGTCAAAGACGACCAAGACAGATGAAGGAAAGCAATAGGCAGGCATAAGAAGAAGTAATGAATAAAGCTAACAGTTCACATGTTTTCTTTGTCCATTTTTTCCACCCAGTCATGACAAAGACAGAATTTGTTCAATTTTAACAATTTAAATTTCTAGCCTAGGTCCTTATAAGGATGACATTTCCAGGTTCTTCTAGAGACAAAGATATTCTTACTTCAGACTCTCCAAGAAGGCAGCCCTTTGCACTCCGCTTTTATTGTGATGAGAAATTTGGCACACAGAAGTCAAGTGTAAGGATGAAGTTCTCAGCTGTAATAGAATCAGAATGGAAACGAGACAAGGATGCCCACTCTCACCACTTGTCGGGCCTTAAAAACTAACGCCACCTTAAGTGACATTATAAGTGGCGCCATTATGGGCCGACAAGGGCGTATTAACGAGGCAGCCTAAGACGGCACCGGGAGGAAGTAGGGTGGGAGTGTCTGCGGGAACCTTGCCTTAGCCCTTAATGGCCAAATACCCGCTTCTGCGCTCATGAACACTGCGTGATTGCAATAGCTAGGCATTGAGACAGGATGCATGCTCTTGTAAACTTTAAGCTGATTGGAGGATGTAAAAACCTCCCTTCTCCATTTGCCTTTAAAAGCAAAAAAAAAAAAAAAAAGAAATGAATTCCATTTACAAATTTCCTAATGAAATCCTTGCATTGCTGGAATACTCCTACATGACATGATTCTAATCATATACTGTTGGATACTATTTGCTAACAATGTACCTAGGATTTTTGCCTTGAATTAGGATTTGCACTTGCTTTACCCTTTGTATAGAACATTGTTCTAATCTGCCATCAGTTTGGACACCAAAACAATCAATGTATAGCACAAGAGAGTTTAACCCTGCACATTTGCTCTGAAAAAAGCCATAAAGAAAGAGCACCCATAAAAAGAGGTCTATATAACCGAATTTCATGGGGGGAGAAGAATACATTCTTTTTTATGAGAAATTCTTATGCCTTGGAGGCTGACGGTAAGGCACTGCATTTCAACTCTTTCAATTCTTATTACTAGGAAAAAAATAAAAGATGGATTACTTTCTGAACTAACGAAACTCAAATGGCTAGCAGATTGAGCTCTGATACCTTTTCTTCACTTTTTTGAATATTTGCAATGCAAATAACTGTTCAAGATTCCTTTGGCTACACTAATGTTTATGTATGCTGTGCCAAATAAAATAGCTATTTATGTGTTTAAAAAAAAAAAAAATAAAAAAAATAAAAGCAAGTGCTTGTGTGATAATAAACCGAACTACGCGACAGAACTCCCGCTGCCTCTGAGTGTCCTTTAACTGGGCTGGTTTGGGGCTGGCGGTGTGCTCACCTCTCTTCATGGCTCTCTTCCCCCGTCTCCTTCCAAAGGGGACAGGAGGGAAAGAGGAATCCCGGGCCATTTGCTCGCCCACCAAAAGGAACGAGGCTAGGGCTGTTCGGGTTGGCCAGCGGCGGACCAGTGTTATACACTCCTGTATAACATAGTATTGAAAGTACTAGCCAGGGCAATCAAGAAAGAGAAAGAAATGAAGGGAATCCAGATTGGAAAAGATGAAGTCAAATTATCCCTGTCTGCAGATGACATGATCATATATCTGGAAAAGCCTAAAGACTCTACAAAAAAAAAAAAAAAAAAAGGAAGAAAAAAAATAACTCTTAGAGTTGATAAATGATTTCAGTAAAATTGCAAAGATACAAAAACAACATCAAAAATCAGCTGCGTTTTTATACTCCAACAATTAACTAGCAAAAAAGAAATCAAGAAAGCTAGTCCATTTATAATAGTCACAAAAAAATTAAATATATAGGAATAAATTTAACCAAAGAGGTGAAAGATCTGCACAATGAGAACTACAAATCACTGTTGAGAGATTAAAGACGACACAAAAAGATGAAAAGACATTCCACACTCTTGGATTGGAAGAATTAACACTGTGAAAATGTCTGTACTACCCAAAGTGATCTATAAATTCAAAGCAATCCCATCAAAATATGAATGACATTTTTTCACAGAAAAAGAAAAAGCAATCCTAACATTCATATGGAACAATAAGAGACTCCGAATACCCAAAGCAATCCTGAGCCAAAAAACTAAAGTCAGAGGCATAACACTACTTGACTTCAAATTATACTACAAAGCTATAGTAACAAAAACAGCATGGTGTTGGCATAAAAAAGACACTCAGACCAATGGAACAGAATAGAGAGCCCAGAAATCAACCCACTTACAGTCAAATGATCTTTGACAAGGCACCAGGAACATACATTGGGGAACAGAATATATCTTCAATAAATGGTGTTGGGAAAACGGGATATCCATATGTAGAAAGAAGAATAAAACTAGACCTATACTCTCATAACATACCAAAATCAACTCAAAATGGATTAAAGACTTAAATATAATATCTGAAACTACAAAACTCCTAAAAGAAATTATAGGGAGAACACTTCAGGAAGTAAGACTGGGCAAAGACTTTATGAATATGAGTCCAAAAGCACAGGCAACAAAAGGAAAAATAAACAAATGGGATTATAACAAACTGAAAAGACTCTGCACAGAAAAGAAACAATTAACAGAGCAAAAAGACCACCTACAGAGCAAGAGAAAATATTTGCAAACTATGCATCTGACAAAAGATTAATATCCAGAATATACAAGGAATTCAAAAAACTTAACAGTAAAAAAAAAAACACAAGTAACCTAACTTAAAAACGGGGAAAGGAGCTGAATAGGCTTTTCTCAAAGGAAGATATACAAATGGGAAATAGACACATGAAAAAATGCTCAACATCACTCAGCATCAGGGAAATGCAAATTAAAACCACACTGAGGTATCATCTCACCCCAACTAGACTGGCTATTAGGAAAAAGACAGAGAATAACGAATGCTGGTGAGGATGTGCAGAAAGGGGAACCCTCCTGCACTGTTGCTAGGACTATAAATTGGTGTAGCCATTATGGAAAATAGTACATAGATTCCTCAAACAACTGCAGATAGAAGTATAATATGATCCTGCAATTCCACTTCTGGATATAAACCCAAAGGAGTGGATATCATCATGTCAAAGGAATACCTGAACTACCATGTTTACTGCAGCTCTATTTACAGTAGCCAAGAGTTGGAACCAACCTAAATGTCTGTCACCACACTAATGGATAAGGAAAATGTAGATGGAATACTACCCTGCCATAAAAAAGAATGAAATACTGCCACTCACAGCAAATGGGTAAACTTAGAGAAAATTATGTTGAGTGAAATAAATCAGGCACAAAAAGAGAAATGCCACATGTCCACACTTATAAGTGGGAGCTAAAAAAAAAAAAAGAAAAAAAGAAAGAAAGAAAGATACAACACTCACAATAATATGTTGAACTTTCAAAAGGTGAGAACAGAACTGAGATTACCAGAGGTGAGAACGGGAAGAATTAGTAAAGGGCCACAAAAAAAACTGTTACATTGCATAGTGTTGAATATACTAATAATGCTGATTTGAGCATCACTTAATGCACACGGGTATTGATATTCAACTCTGTACTCCACAGATTTGTACAATCAACTATGTTTCAATTAAAAAAAAAAAGAATTGTATTTTAAGCCTGCTGGGTCACCATTTTTTTCCCTTCTAAACTGTGAACTCTATCTAGGTAGGGACTCTGTCTTTTTCATCTATGAGTTAATAACTATACCTTTTCAGAAAAAAATAAAGGCAAAGTCAACAAAACTTGCTGCTCTTCACTGCTATTGCCCCATGATTTAGTTGAAGACACTGTGCTAGGAAACTTGTCTATAAATAGTAAACTGCAGAGTAAGAATTTGAGCCCAGTTATGTCTGAATCTAGACCTTGAGTTCTCAACCATTCCACTAAACAAAAAATGAGGAACTTTTGCTACTTAACTGTATTTTATTCCTACCTGTTCAAGATTAAGTCTGCCAGAATGGCATTTCCAATTTTTCTTAAGAGCTGGCTAAACTTTAACCCTATCTCTTTTAGCTTTTGATTTCATGTACTAATTTTTGAGGACAGTGGAAACAGTTGATGTAAACTCTGTTAATTTCCCTCATCTCTAACTTACTTTCAACAATCTTCAGTACCTTATCTGTCTCTTCAAGGAAAGATTTGTGCCAATCTATTTCTACTATTAATTTTCCAACTTGCTAATTTCTTTTCCAATCTTCAATTTACGTATTTATCACTATCTCCCCCTTTTGCTACCTTGCTCCTCGTATTCTCCTTAAAATCATAATCCCAATGTTCTGCTAGTCCTTGAACTAACAACATTGCTGAAGGTTAAATTAATGTCTTCTGTCACTGTTAATTAATCGCCTACTTCCACTTCAAATAGCTTTAAACTCGTGGTCCCCATACTAAAGTTGTTCTACATTATAATATCTTCCCAAGTGACACTTAGTCCTCCAGGCTATTTTCTCTGAACGTAGTATACTAATACATTGCAAATATCTTGACATGACATGCATTTTAGGACTCAATTCTGGCATTTAGCTCTATCTCCCACTTCTGCTGTGTGTGTATGCATAATGATTGAATCAAACCCTATGCTATTTCTTTCTCCATAGTGTTACCTCTTTCTTTTTTTTTTTTTTTTTTTTTTTTTTTTTTTTTTAAATTTTATTTTGTCGATATACATTGTAGCTGATTAATGCTCCCCATCACCAAAACCTCCCTCCCTTCTCCCTCCCCCCTCCCCCCCAACAATGTCCTTTCTGTTTGCTTGTTGTATCAACTTCAAATAATTGTTGTTGTTATATCTTCTTCCCCCCCCCCCCGGTTTGTGTGTGTGTGTGTGTGTGTGTGTGTGTGAATTTATATATTAATTTTTAGCTCCCTCCAATAAGTGAGAACATGTGTGTTACCTCTTTCTGAAATGACTTAGTCTTTGCCAATCAATAATCCCCCACTATTCAAAGGCTAATTGTAAGTATCCCATCTCTTGTGACTCTTTACTTACTTATATCTTTTGTCAGAAATATTCTTTCATTGCTCTTTTAAAGGCTTGAAACAGACAGCTTTCTATTTTATTTTTTCACAAACATGTGTTATCTGATCACTCTATATGAAAAGCCCTTGAAGGATAAACATTGTGTGTTATTAACTTAACAAAACAAAATTTCAGATTTCAGAAGAGAATACAAAATACTTGTAAAATTTTAGGGCAACATTCATAAACTCATACTGTTTTACCTTGCTTATCAATATGGTGGATTATCACATGGGCTTGAAAACCATTATATTCTGCTCTTTTTATAGGTTACATTAGAGCATATCAAAAACTTCTGCAATGTTTTATTTATTTCAAGTCCAAGACAGGACTGGATTTATTTTCCTCCTGGTGTATTGAGATATAAGCAATGGTCAAAACCCATCCTACTGACTCGGATATTTAAAAAAATAAGGTAATAACATCCCCAGTAAACAATGGGATAAAACCCTTGAGAGTTTGGATGCAAACTAATGCTCTCATCTTAGGAGCAAGGTGGTTAGGAAATGACTGGCTCACGAATATCTGGGTTCCAGCTTGCTATGAAACACTCCTGATTTTGCATGGTCCTGACAAAGGGTACAGTCTGACACTCGCAGTGGGAGGAGGTAACACTTCTATCAACTTGAGGCATCAGTTGGTCATGATGTACTTATCCCTGTCTTGGTGACATTACCAAAATGTTCCCTCTCTCTCCTGGATCATTTGAATGAGCACTCAAACATGCTGTTATCACTCAGGCTAAAAGAATCCTTCTCTTTCTTCTTCAGTTTCTATAGATGGAAAATCTGTGAATAATGCTCTACATTCAATTTCTAGATGAAACATAAGATACCTTACTATCTTGAAAGCAATATTATCATAGACAAATACAATTTTTCCTAAGTTCTTATTAAAACTTGTGTTTAATCCATAATTTTCAATGAATCTATCAGGAAAACACCTAAATGCATTCAGTACAAATATAAGCAAACTTACCCTAAAATATTCTTAAAGAAAGCACATACCCAAATAGTATAAACTTTGCTTGTGTTTTACCTCAATCCTTAAAAATAGAATCAAGGAAGATAGATCCAGTGTAGTGTGCTGCACTTATGCTCACACATTAATTAATTTACTTTGCATACATTAATTCAGACATTTCACTTGAATATGGAAATGTTGAAATATGAAAACATGCTTCTCTATTTAACCTTTTTTATGGCATTCTCAAAGTTGGAAAGTCTATGCAAGCACAAGTATAAACAGCATATCCAAAGACTCATATTTTTTGTTTTGTTTTGTTTTATTTTTAGTTGTGATTAACATTTAAATCAGTAGACTCTGAATAAAGCACATTACTCTCCAGAATGTGGCAAAGACCAATATCGAACCAAATATTTTCTAATTATTATATTAAATCTTAAAACTAAAATATGCATTTCAAAGTTTCAAAAAATCTGGTGAGAAAATAAAATACTTAAATTTTCATAAGACACCCTCTATCCTTTAATCCTAGTTGTCAATTATTATTTCAATTAATAAATTGAAAAAATATTTTTTAGAGTTATTCGGTAAAGAAAAATGACAATAAAACATGACTACAACAGAGAATATTTCTTCCTTCATTAGGACATGTTTCATTTAATAATTAAAGCAGATAAGCTAAATGCATTGAGTACCTTTTCCAGACCTTCCTCCTTGAGGCTTATCACATCTAAATCAAAATCTGTTCGTAAGCCATTGGTTTTGTTGAAAGTTATTCTGCCTGTGAGGCCTTCCCAATGTGCCTATGGGAAAAGGAGGGGAACAAAACACAGATTAACAAAAAGTAAAGGAAGAGATGATAAAATGTTTTTCCACAAAAAATTTAAACAATTATTTTTATTACTTTTCATTTTTATTCTTTTCTGAAGTTTGAAGATTTTTTACATAAATTATCCTAGTTTAAATATGAAATTTATTATAAATTTTTATTTGACATCATGTATTTTTCCAGGTATAACTTTTTAAAATTCATTTTTCTTAATTTGCAGAGAAATTAAGCAGAAAGTACAGATGGGTCCTATACCCTCCCCACATACACATACACAGCTTTTCCTATTACTGACACGTTACATTAGGGTGGTACATTTGTTACAATTAGGAATCAATATTGATATATTATTATTAACTTAATTTTATATTTGGATTTCCTCTTAGTATTGTACAGTTCTATGGTTTTGCCAAATGCATAATGTCATGTATTCACCATTACAGTATCATACAGAACAGTTTGGCTACCTGAAAAATACTCTGTGCTCCACCTGTTCATCCCTCCTTCCCAGCTATAATATTTTTCCATGAGGAATTTGATAATTATGTTTTAAAGTGAGAAAAATTTAGTTACATATTACCAGGCATGAGATATTGAGTATTTCACTGAGCATTACAAATAAAACTACTGTTATAAAATACCACACAAATTCATAAAAATATACAAAAAAGACATTTTATTATGATGAAAGGAACTATATCCAGGAAGACCTATGTCATACTACTTCAATTACACATTTTCCTCCTAGAATAATTAACTTATTATTTTACTTTTCCCTAAGTAAGATTGGAAAAAATGTATTATTACTACTTCACATCAAGCTATACTTCCTGCAGAAGGAGCTCTCCACATAGAAGAAGGTGGAAATATAATAATCTAGCTACATAATGTGTTCACCCCTCAAAGTTGGGCAAATATCTGGAATTTTTTTGTATGTAAAATGTTTTCTCATTCTGTCGGTTAGATGGCCAAAATTAGATGTTTTCCGTTATTCATCATTTGGAAATACTGTGGAAAATGTAATTATATATGAAAATTTTAAATAATGAAATATATAATCACCACTATAATGTTTGATATAATGTACACCAACTCTCAAAGGAAGTAAATACTAGTAGATTAAGGGTAACATTTCAATAAAGATTACAAATGAATAGCTTTATTACTGTATTTCTTAGGCTCCATGTGTTTCTTGGGTACTTAGGCAGGGATTCCAAAATAGTTTTAGGCTAATAAGTACAAATGAAGTAGAAAAAATTATAACATATATTTATATCATATTGCAACATGTCTTCACTCAAGTTAAACTTGTATTAGCTGGTCTCCAATAAGGAAAAAAGGATATTTTAAACCCGATTTCTTCCAAAGGAAAAATATTCAGGTGGCTAACAAAAATGCATAATAGTATAAAAATAGACAAAGAGATCAAGAAGCACAGTAACATAAGTGTAGAATAGTAAAACAAATCTGGGATAGAGACAGCATAAAGAAATGTACACCAGATGAAACCTACAACTAATAAAATTGTATCACAGATTTAATTCTGAACTTCCTAGCAACCAAAGCAAAAAAGAAAATATGGTGAAAAACACAATACAGAGGGTCTATAATTTAAGACATACCAGCTGCTCAGGAGAAATAGCTTTTCCTGGGACTGAGAACTGAGAGAAATTTCTCCTGTTGGTCCTCATAAGGGGGACACAGTGTGGTTTAGTGGACAAGGTTCTCAATTACACCCTACAATAAATACAATGGGGAATGTCATACAACTGCTTTTTTTTAGGGCCACTTGACACATGTCATGGTCTCAATACTCAAGTGTTAAGTCCAGAAAAATCAGTTCTTCAACTAGCCAAACCTGTGGACTATGTCAAACCTGTGGACAATTCTCTGATGCTCAATTTTAAAACAGAAGTAAATGTAGAATGTGGAGCAACTAAAAAAAAATGCATACTCTTTGATAAGAGTTAGACAAGGAAAATTCTTGGACATTCTTTGCCAAAGACCTAGAAATTCTTAATTATGATTCTATTTGCACTTTATTTACATGATGAATGACTTATTCTAAGATAAACTAACAATTTCCCTTATGACATTAGTGAAAAATTTTATGTGGTAATAATACCAGTTATTTTTCACAGCAAAAATTAAGGCTTAGCTAAACTTTCATCTATGAAAAATATCCTAAGCTAACAAAAGACTCTTCATCATGAAGAGTGAAGAATAGAAAGTATATATATATATACAAACACAAACACACACACACATATATATATTGTGTAATGATATATATAAAATAAACATATACACATAAATATGAGGGCACTTCAAAAAGTTCATGAAAAAATAGAATTAAAAGATCTTCCCATGAACTTTCTAAAGACCCCTTGTATATATACATGAGTGTATATACGTAAAAAGAATGTACATGTATGTATATGTATGTATGCACATATGCATGTATGAACTTTAAGAATTTCCGTACTAAACATCTATATCTCTACGTAAGTGAAAAGTAACATGTAAAGATGCAGAAAAGTAAAAGCTAACAATGTCCATTAAGCAAGCTTTCAGAGGTCACAGATTTTCATCTGTTTACACCATCACAGATATTTTTATGTATATCCATTTATTTATAATGGAATTCCCCTGCCCCCTTTTTTGATTCATATTATTTAGTAAAACTGTTCATTTTGATTGTAAGGGGAAAGAAGAAAAGTTTAATACAAAAGATAAAAGTCGAAGGTCACCTGTTACGAAAACTGCAATGATCTCAATTCAGCTAGAGGACAAAAGAGACAAAGCAGATGTGCTTCTCCTGACATACCTCTTTAATCAGGCTCATAAAACGGGTCCCGAAGCGCCAGGGTTTGTGTCGATTACACTGCAAGGAACTGACTGTCATCTGAGGAAATTGTTGGACAGCCACAGACACCACGTGCACAGCATCATACATTAGTGCAGCATCCGTCTGAAAGCCAAGGGAAATGGAAATATGTAGTGAATAAACATGTGAAACCTGTAGTAGGCACTTTGGAAGTAGAGAGAAGAAAGAAATGACTGAAACATATACTTAGTTGTTCTCTATATAAGGGTGAAAACATTATCTCCAACATGCTCTGGTTCTGTTAAATGAGATATTGTGATCAAATTACTTCATCCCAGCTCCATTAGAACATTTGATCCAGCCTTCCTTTCCTGAAGTGGTATCTCTGCTCAAGTAGGAAATGTGTGAATACATTCACTATTTCCCTTTTGTTACTCTCTCTGTTACTCTAACTACATGCAAATACAAATACACACTCACAATGAGTGCAATTGATAACATATTGAATGGTTACATAAATCACATATTGTGTATAACAAGTAAATATGTAAACATTTTCCTTGTGTAGGAAGAAAATAAAAAGAGATTTTAAAGGATATTCACTTGAAAAGCTTAAAGATAGAAACCCTGATCTTTTCTTCAACTCGATTTTTCAAAAGATTCAATCTCAGATATGATGCTGCAGTTTTGAATTTCATATGTACTAATCCCTTTTCAAGAAGCTGAGCTTAATCTCTTGTGCTGTTTTTTCTTCTCCCCGGATTTCCATATGAATAAAAGTTCATTTGGCTTCGCAAGTGAATTCTGCTGTGTTTGCACCTGCTCAAATGACCAACCACTTTAGAGGCTGATGATAAAAAATAAAATGTTTACAAGTCATAACAAACCAGAGGCTCAGCGACTGTCAAGTGCTGTGTTAAATGGACCCTCACATTTTGTTTGACGGATCCATGCCAGGTTCACTACCTACAGAAGAGGGCCACACTGACAGAGCTGATAGCAACAAACTTCAGGCCATCTGCTTGGCATGCTTTAAAATAAAAGCATATATTTCCTCTTCTCATTCACACAATTAGTGAGCTGTGAAATGAATTCCCAAATGAATAGCAACCCTGTAGATTATAGCGTTTGCCACAATACAATACAAAATGAGTACACACAGTAGCTCTCATGCAAATGGATCCTAAGTTTTACCACAGAAAAGGGAAGATGGCTAAAGAGCACAATGCAATGGCAGAACAATAATGCCATTTTATAGTTCATAAGTCTTTGGGGAATAACAGTTAGATTCATAACCTCCATTTTATAAATACCAGCTGACTGCTGTCGCATACTCTGATGGCTACATAGGAAAACTTCAGTAGTGAAGTTGATACAAGCATACGTCCTGAGCCTGAGAGTTAGACTGATACTTGTCTTTGGCCTGAGCTAACACTTAGGGAATGTATTTCATGTATCATGCAGGTGGTCACAAAAATAATGAATAAAATATGAAAGATATACTTTGATTTCAAAACAATAAATTTTTAAAATATGTCACTGTTAACAAAGGTATTGAGAAACGAAAATTTCCAGACACTACTAAAATGAAAAAAAAAGGTAATTTTGCATATGCACCACAAAGGACCCTTAAAAATATCTATGTTCTTTTTAATCCAGTAATTTGTTTTCCTGGAATTTACCCTAAGAAAATCAGAGATAAGAACAAAGGCTACACACATTATTTATTAAAAAAAAAAAAAAAAGATTAAAAGTCTACTGAATGTCCAAAATAGGAAAATGCTTAAAGAAATTCACAACTGTATTTTATATAACCATTAAAAAAAATATTTAGTCAGATAAGAAATTGCATATAATATGGTGCTAAGTGTAAAATTAGATTCTACAGACCTGTACTCCTAGCATAAACCATTCTATACATCTTGATGAGTACTTAATATGTTTTGTTCAGAATATTAAACATAACAATAATAACATATTATTTAATTCTCACAATAATGGTACAATAAAAACACTCCTATTGTTCCCATTTTGCATGACAAAACTAAGGTTGGGAAAAGTTTAGTAAGTAACCAAAGTCGCACAGCTAAAAAGTGGAGAGGTCCAGCCTCTCTGTTCAAGGATAGTTTACTTAACACTACTACATACTATATGAACAAAAAGAAAAAAAATTAAATGTTAATGATTACTCTTGGTAGTTAGTAATGAATAGAATTTTTATTTGTTTTTCCTCTTTATTTTCTACAGTTTTTTAATGTGCATAGATTATAATCACCATTGCAATTATTCCCAGAAAGAAAATTTTGATCTATTTCTACAAAATAATTAAAGAACACAAACTATAATATTCCTTGTTTTTTAGTTTCCACGAAGATATCCTTTTATCACTTATTGGCATATATAATCTTCTGTGACTTATGTAAAAACCTAGGATAGTATTCAATCTTATCTAGCACGACAATTTTAGGGAAAATTTTTTGGTATATAGTTTCAGTTTCAAGATCAGATGACATACTAGTTGATGACAAAACTACTTGAGATCTGTGATTTTAAATGTAATTATAAAAGGAAGACAATATTATTAAACCATAAGATAAATGCTAGAGATAAAATTGTAAGTAGTTAAAAAGTTGCAGATCAAATTACATCTTGAGTTCCCAATTTAAAATATGTTGAATTATTATAAAGCAATAAATAGAACTTCTGAAACTACTCTCTATGATATTTTCTTCAGAGTGCTTTTTTGTTTGTTTTTCTTTTAGATGAGTTGTTTTACGTGATAATGTGTAGTTATTTTCCATTTACAATTGATATCTTGTCAGAGAAGATATCAATTGTAAATTGTAAATCAAAGAAGACTCTGTTGTCTTCTTTACAAAATTAGACGTCTGTAAATTCTTCCTCCTCTAAAAAGTTGCAAGGAAACTCTAGTGTTTCAAACTGTTTTTCTTATCTTCATAAGAATGAATATACTTGAAAATTTGTCTTCTATTAGTAATATTAATAGCTAACATTCATTATCTGCTATGTGTGATGCACTCTCTTTAAATTATTTCCTTTAATTCCCATGACCATTATCCAGGTGGAAACCTGTCAAGTTTATATCAAATAGGAAACTGAGGCAGAAAGCAGTTAAGTAACCAGACCAAATCATATCATGTAGAGGTAAAGCTGGATTGAATCCAGACAATTTTGTCCAGAGTTCACATCCTTCTTTCTGAGTTTCTTGCTCAAAACTCTGTCTTTAATAAGCAAAATAGTTGAAGTGATTTTGAAGTTACACAATATAAGAAATATTGATAAGTATTTTAATATGTTAATCTATATAATTTTTTGATAAGCAGTAAATATTCACATAATGAAAATGTACTGCAAAAATAAGGAAAGGTAGAAATTCTGGAGAATTGGTATATATATATTTGTAAAAAAGAAATACATCAATGTTTGGGATTGAGTTCAGCAAAAGGTCAGTTAGAAAGTTAGCAATTTTAAACAGGAATAATTTCATGAGATAAGGAGATTTCTGAGTATATACAGAATACTAGGATACCATAATTTCAGGGAACTAAACTTAAATAAATTTAGAAACAGAACAGAAAAAGTAAATAAATATACATACATACACACACACATGCACACATACATATGTATGTATATATAAATATATGTATGTCTATACATATCAGAGATGTCAGATCACTTTATGGTGACTGATGAGTACTAGGATTTCCTAAAAATATTAAGCACTCTTGTATGCAATGCTAAATTGATAGGATACCTCCAAAGACAGATCCAGGCAAATCAAAGATTATCAAATTGAAATATATTTGGAACAAGGGAAGTTGAGATAAAACACACAATCTTAGTAATCAGAAATGGTCAAGAACCTATATTTACAGTCACAGGCTTGGAGGGAGCCACCACACTTGCTTCAGAGGTTCAAGTGTCACTGACTGTGACCAATTATTAGTGAAATCTGATCAGTACAAGGACAGGAAGGATGTTCCCTATAAAGGAATATATAAAATCTAGGTATGGAATTAAAAGGAGGCCCAACAATGACCAGAAAAAGATAACTAAAAAAATGAGGTAAAATAGAAAAAACAGAAGAAATAAATACAAATTAGATTGAAAGAAGAAATTATAGTACTAATATAATGCTAAGAAATCCTAAACTAGGCAGAATACAAAGATTAACTCAGAAGTACAAAATAAATTTTAAAAGTGACCATTCTAGTCACTTTAAGACAAAAATGTCAAAGGAAGTCTAATCCTTAACTCCTAGCAATGCAACACTTCTCAAAGCCCCTCTTCTACATTCTAGATTTCTCCTATCCGGTTGCTGCCCAGGAGATTTTCAAAGGGCAAAGTTCTAGGGTATCTTTAAAGCTTGGTCTTAAGGGAATCTCTTAGTCCCAAATCTAGAGATTGATTTAGCTGCTTTTGCTAAGTCTTCACCCTGTCATATTGACTGTTTTAGTCCGTTTTGTGTTGCTATAACAGAATACCTGAAACTGGGTAATTTATAAAGAAGAGAGGTTTATTTGACTTACAATTTTAGGACAGCTGCATCTGGCACGGGCCTCAGGCTGCTTCTACTCATGGTGGAAAAGCGGCAGGCAGCTGGTGGGTACAAGCAGATCACATGGCGAGAGGAAGCAAGAGAGAGCGAGAGGAGGTGCCAGGGTCTTTTAAACAAGCTCTGCGGGAACTAATAGAGCGAGAACTCACTCATTACTCCCTCCTCCTCCAGGGCGAGCATTAATCCCATTCATGAGGGATCTGCCCCCATGACTCAATCAGTTTCCAACACTGCCACATTGGAGATCAAATTTCCACGTGAGTTTTGGAGAGGACAACACATCCAAACTCCTTCATTGACTCTACAATACCTTGCCTTGATCCTTCTCTCAATGGAAAACAGAAGAAAAGAAGAAAGGGATGGAAAAGCAGAGGAGAAAAGCAGAAGAGACCCCCAGTTTAAGTTATCTTGTCACCATTCTTATAATATTATTACTAGCAAGTTATATTGAATGCTTACTCTGTGCCAAACAACTCTATTTCTTTACATGCATTATCTCACTTAATTTTCACAAAGACCATAATATGTCTTTGGTGATATTACTATTACCCTTTTAGAGAGGATGAAACTGAAGTTTAGCAAGGTTAAAGTAATTCTCTCAAGGTCTTAGCACAAAAGATTGTCAGAAGCAAGACTCAGGCAAAGCCTCTCCCAGAACCACTGTCCAAACTATCATAACCCACTACCTTCCCTAGGTCATATACCCACGAAACTATGAAGGGAAAAGGAAGGAAAACTGAGGTTTGGGGACAGAGGTCTCATATTTTGGAGGGTTCTGCTGAATACCAGACAAGCATAGCTCTAGGTCTCATAGAGAGTATGTCTCTGAGTTGAGATTAAAGTAAGAGTTAACTCGGTTCTCAAGTCAGGGTTTTTTTCTTTACACATCATAGCTACTTCTAAAGAAAGCTTCAGGGTTAAACAGAAATGAAATTTAACCATTAAATTAAAATGGAATGTGCATGCAATTTAGTTATTAAAACCCATATGAGGCAGTTAGATAAATCTGCAGACATTTGCATTCTAAATTACAGAAACAATAGCTAAGAGAGGAGGAAAGTCAGCAACGAAGACAAGACAATCTCTCCTATTTTTTTCTCTTTTAACTGTAATTACTTATTTCTGTAGAGATAGACCACATTTATTGGAAATCTAGAATATCAGTTCACCCTGGAAGTGCCGTCCAGTGGAAGGCAACGCAGACTAGTGGGTGCAGTTCTCCAGGCTTCACGCTAGTTCAGCATCCATCAGTTGGAACAGGAGCCATTCTTGAGAGACTACCTCAGATTAGATTGGAGTAGGAGCTTTATTTTTCTTTCTAAAATATGTTAGTTAACTTAAAAAGAATGTCCGTTTGCCAAAAACTTGTTTTGCAAACCTTTAAAATTGTGCAATATGGCCATTCACTTTTCAGTAAAACTGTAGTGATCTTTCTGAAAGGGTGGCTTGAAAAGAACGTGAAAAGTGCCTGCAAATATTTTTAAATATGCATTAATAGGCTCACTCATGTATTGTTGGGTTTATCTTATACCTAGTCTAACTACTTTCAGTAGTGGAGTGTGTAATAGGGATATAGGTGGAAGAGTGACAAATTCTAATGCCTATGGCTGAGCTACTGCCACAGAAATCGGTTTAGTCAATCCAGTGCTATTTCATCTCTCTCAAGTGACCTCATGACTGATAAGTCTTTAAAGTACTGAAAAAACAGTAATATATACTATATATAGTATATATTATATATACTATATATAGTATATATTATATATACTATATATAGTATATATTATATATACTATATATAGTATATATTATATATACTATATAGTATATATTATAATACTATATATAGTATATATTATATATACTGTTTATATATATTAACAGTAAAAATATATATATATATACATATATATATTCTTACATTTCCTTTCTGTTCTGTCTGGAAAAATCTATTACACAATTTTAAATAATTGAAGAATCAGAGAAATTAGATGCTCTCAAAAGTTTCAAATGAAAATAATTAAGGTTGTTTAATATTTTTATTTTATCTATATAATTAAAACATTTTCCAATATATAGTAGCAGGAATACTAATGGATGCTGTAAATAGTTAAAATATTTATATGTACTTAGATTTCATTTTCAGACGAATCTGGTACTAAGCAGTAATAACCAAGCTTGTCCATGTTGAATACTCTGTTATTTCTGTTTCTGTTTGCTATCATATTAAACATGTCTTTTGTAAAGTTCTGGGATAGCTGCTCTAGGAGTTACAAAAACATTAAAACATAGTTTTTATTTGCATGAGGCATGAAGAAAATAGAGACAATTCTGAACTACAAACATAGAAGACAACATTCGAACATAAAATTTCTCAGATATTCTAAATATTTCTCCTAGCAAAAATCCATCAAAATACTTATTTTACTGTATGATGGGGAAGCATTATTTTGGAGTGTTCTGTCTCCCAGGCTTTTGGGTACCCCCACTGAATTTTGACTGGAAGAATTTAGAACATAGCCTTTTCCAATTTATTTTCTGTAGTATGTCAAGGAGGTTATATTTATGGTGGTATGTCTCTGTTTGCATATTAGAACTCTTGGCTACAAATGCTCCTGATATAATTTGGATATGTTGATCCTCATTAACCTCATGTAGAAATCTGATCCCCAATGTGGTAGCATTGGGAGGTGTTTGGGTCATGGGGGCAGATCCCTCATTAATGACCTTCCTGGGTTGGGTTGGGGGGCAGTGAGTGAGTTCTCACTCTATTAGCTCCCATGAGAACTGTTTGTATGAAGGACCCTGGCACCTCCCCTCCCTCTCTCTCAATTCCTTTAGCCATGTGATCTGCTTGCACCCTCTAGCTGTCCTACCATTTTCCACCATGAGTAGAAGCAGCCTGTCGCCAGATGCAGCTGGCCCAGAACCATGAGCCAAACAAACCTTTTCCCTTCATAAATTGCCCAATTTTAGCAACACAAAAAGAGACTAATATAGCTCCCAATGTTGTAGGTAATAATTTACATTTAAACGTAATCAGTCTTAGGAGCAATTCTGATACATGTTCATATCCTGATTATAGTGATGGTTTTCATGGGTGTATATGTATGTTAAAACTTACCAAATTGTACAATTTAAATATAAGCAGTTTATAATATGTAAATTTTATTCCTATACAACTATTTTAAAAAAAAAGAAGAGTGACTGTGTGTGTGTTTTTGGGAAGATGGTCCATAGATTTCATTTCATTCTAGAACTATCTAGGATTCACTCAAATTAAGCATTACTGATCTGTGTCTTCTTCCTTTCACATTCTAGATTCAATAAAATCATTATATTTTTCTTACCTTTTTATCTTTATGGATCACAAGCATCTTTTAGATAATAACAAGTCTATCTTTGTAAGACCTCACACGGCATTCCACACATCGCCTTGCCCGTAGTAAGTATATAAAAACATTTTTTTTCAATAAATACATGAATTCAACCAAAGAAGTTCATTTAAACAGTAAAAGAAATAGGTATTAGGGAGCTCTGAATAACAATCACACTTCGCCATCTAGCTAGAATGTATTACCTCCCAGAGGTACGGTGAACCAAATCTGCCATCAGCTCAGACCTGAGGGGAATGTGAGTACAGCCTCTGTCCTGTTTCTAAACGAATTTATAGTAACAGTTTTGTGAACACATTTATCTTTCCATTAAATAAGTGCAAGCAGGTCCCCTTTGAGATCTGAATGCTAGATGGCAGGTGGCAGCTCCATTCTGAAACTCCTACGTCTCAGATTTTGCTCATTTCTGAATTCCCATTTGAGGCACAGTACATAGCACAAAGAGCTGCATACTCTAAAAAATGGAAAATAAGTTTATGAAGTGACTTGATCTTTTAACTAAAACAAATAATCAATTTTTTCCTAAAAAGTCCCCTTTGTCTTACTTTCTCATTTTATAATTGGAAATAAAAAATGATGATCTGTCATATCTCTTCCTTGTTGGAAAAATCTAAAAACTTTTAAAAACCAGACAGTTCCAGGAGAAAAACAATTGCCAATGTTGACCCTTCAATTAAAAGATACAGATATTAATGGCGATGGGCAATGGGTTGCATCCTAATCTCGGTAGCTCCCTTGCACAGTCAGCACAAGCGTAAATGGGACAGAGACTCATCCACCACTTTGAGAAGGGGGGAGGGATCTCACGTGGAAGGCAGGCTGATGTTCACTCGGTCAGCTGGCACACTGCACCCAGCACTCGGCCCGGCACAGAGCAGGTGCGTGGTGGCTGCTAATTGAACTGAGGGACTGATGAAGAAATGCCCTCAGACCCAGTTGGGAGCCAATTGTCAAAGACAATTCTCCCAGTTACACTGCAGCTGCCATTATGCTTTCTGTTGCCGGCTCTTTGTACTGCTCTGAAACAGAGTTCTTTACCAGCAGCTGCGCGGACTGCACAGACTGCAGGAGACAATACATTAAAGCAGTTCGCACAATTCCTGGCACATGGGGCACAGGCAGGTGTTAGACGATCATGGTGATGATCACCAGAAGAGCGGTGATCTCTTCAAGATGGATACCATCCAAAACAAGGAACCAGTTTAGAAAGTATAATGTTGCAGCCCTTCTGCACCCACTGTTAGTCTAAATGAGAGAACAGGCCTCCTGCTGTTCAAGAAAGCTGATCAGGTTCTAGAAAAAGGAGCAGGAAGGAAATTATGATACAACAACTTGATACCTATGAAGTGTGGTGTGTACATGATGCCACAAATCAGCTAAAGTTAGAGCTCAAAGAAAATCCTGAAAACATATGGATTACTTACAAATTTAGAACTAAAAATAAAGTTGTAAAATATTAGTCTTATATTTATTATTAAACAAAGGACTACTTTGGTCAGATAATTTCGCATGAGCAATGTGAATCTGGACAAGTCTCCTTTTTTTCTAGTTTTTAGTTTCTTCATCTGTAAAAGGATGGGATTAAACCAAGTGGATTCTAAAGTGTCCTTTGGTTTACATTTGTATTTCTAGAAAACGCACATTTTATTCTGAGCTTATACTGGCCTTTGTGATACAACCATAGTTATTATTTGTCTTTCTCCTCCCCATAATTCCTTATGCTTTTTGTGCTTCTTTAATAAATTTTGTATCAACATTTTATGCAAATTATTTGAGTGCCAAGCCCAGTATACTTTTTTCCCTTTTAAATAAAAAAAATTCACCATGAATATATATTTCTTAAGGAAAATATTTTAAAATACTGACACATATAAAAAATAGAGTGGAATTCACTCATAATCCTGCCACTGAATGACAATCTTTGTTTGCATTTTCATGTATAGCTTCTCCCAGTGTTTTGTAAACATACATATATACATGTATTTTTATTTTTTGCAAAAAATGAGATCACGCTGTACTTAGTTTCAGTGAACTTTTTTTTTCAATGAACACGACATGGATAAATTTATATATCAATAAATATATCTGTAACATTTTTAATGTCTGCTTAAAATGTTACAATTTTATTGTAAAAATGTATTATTAAAAATCACTCTCGTTTTTTAGAAGCTTAGAAAGAACAACATTTTGCTCAAATTAATAAGAGAAATCAAAGGTCACTTTCCTTTAGCCATTGTCTGTATTTACACTCTACCCAATTCCTGGGCCAATAAAACCTGCTGATATTTGTATTATCTGTTATTTCTCTGTTGTTTTAACTTCATTGCTGTTAAACTTCTCACCTATGTTAAAATACACTCTGGCCTTCTGACACTCTGAAGAGGAAAGCTAAAATCCTTTTCTCTCCTATCCCAAGTCATTCATTAACATCCCAGTATTTTTACCTTCTTTTGCCTCCTCTTACACAGCGAGAATGTGAATCTACCTATACTTCACATTTTTGAACTAACCATAGAGATTCCTGCATTGCAGATTAGTTGATTAAAAGGCGATTTCAGAACCTGCATAATGAAAGACCTTTTAAAAAAATGGATTTTTGTCTCTACCTATATGGCATTGAGTACCTATGAGGGCTAAAAGAGGAAAAGAGCCTTAAAGATGATTTTAGAAAAAAAGAAAGAAAGAAAGAAAGAAAAAAAAAAAGATAAAATAGAATGGGTTCAGTCTCACAGCCAAACTGATGAAAACAGGAAGAAAATTCAAATTCAACAATGCTCTGAAGGTCAGTGAGGGAGACAGTACTGGATGACAATGGTTGCTGGGATTCAGATAAGAAATGTCCTGGCCAGAATTAATGCCTTGAGTAACTAACGGGTCCATTTGTTTGGTGTTCCTGTGAATTTGTGAATTGAAATAAATGTCTATGTCTCTCCAAACCAGTGCTCTCTGGCTTCTAAAAGCTATCAAAAAAAAAAAAAAATAGTGAGTGCTAATTAGCTTATTTTGAACAACAGCCAGTAAAATACAGCCTAAATGTGACCAATATTAATTTTGACAAAAAGAATTTTCACTGGCCCTTTTTGTTTATATTGTACAGTTTATAGACTTGTTCTATAACAACACTAAAAAGATAATTTTACCAATAGCGTTATTTCCCTGTAAGCTTTCAGAGCTTAATAAGGAATGAAATTCAGTCCACAAGGTTTTAAAGATACAATTGTTAAAGCTTTGGAGATGGCTATTTTAAATTCTTTCCAAGAATTATATGCATTTATCACTAATAGTTTCTATTTAATTTTCCTTCTTTTTGACATGTATCTTTAAAATGCATCATATCTCAGGCAGACAGTCCTATTTGTTTCTATTGCCACACTTTCTAAACCCCTGTAAATATTTGCACACAATTTCAAGATGTTTGGATGTTTTTCAAACATCAGTGTAAAGAAACTCTTCACTTTTAGACACAAATGATTAAGAGACAGCTGTGAAACATATTAGAAAATGCCAACAGGTTTTCAATTAGAAGTTTCATTTAACTAATGTAATTATTCTTACCTAATTAATTTTTTCCCACTAAGATCAGTCCACTGAGAGATCTCATTCTCTTTTAAAATGTTCCATGAAGCTCTTACTAATGTCCATGAGCAATGCTATATTGATGGGATTGTTAATGAACTCTCTAGCAACAATGCACTAGCTTTAATAATTTAGACCCTGCTAAATCTTATCTGCTTTTTACTACATTTGGAATTGCTATTGATCTACAGAAGAGTCAATATCAAGGGGAAGTATTCTTTGCACTTCCAGCTGGTCTCTAATACATCCAATTATCTTGATATTTGCAGCTCAAATTAGCTTCTTGCATTTATAAGTTTATATTCAACGAAATCTTTTATATTTACTTTTTTCAATATGATTAATTAAAATTGATTTTTGTGGTGTTAAAAGACTGTGATTCTTTCTAATTTGAGATCTGGGAGTATGCAAACCAAAAATACACCAAAAATGTGGGCCCATGAGTTAAAATATTCATATAAATATTAATTACAAATGCCTATAAAAATTGATAACCTAAGACTTAATATAAACTTATACAAACCAAAGATTAAATTATAGTGAAACCCTATTTTAAGTATGATTTGAAGAATAATACAAAAATTTAGACAGAACTTTCTTTAAAAAATAAAACAATATGTATGTAAATAAATCTTATTAATCTGTGTTCTTTATGACTTTTTAACATGCTTAGCTTTTTATATTGTGTTTATTACTCTACAAAAATTGCAATAGCAGCTTCTCACAAAAATTCGAAAAAGTAAAATTTTTATAGACAGCTTATGGGACTTGAAGTTTTAGCTCTGTAACATCTTAGCGACTTAGTGCCTATGGGAAGTCATGTTATCTTAGCTTTATTTTCTTCATCTTCATGATAAGTAGAATAGTAATCTACCCTACAGCATTATTGTAAGGATGAAGTTAGATACATTTATAAAAGTGTGAACTATAAAGCTCTTTATACCATAATTAAAGAGCAGATTAACTGAGAATCTCAAGTAAGTTAGCAAATGGTAATATCAAATCACATGTGTCAGAGGTCTTTAAGAAAAAAAAAGGATTAATTTATATACTCTTATTTTACAGTGTACCTTAGATTCCAAACTTGAAGACCACATTAATCAAAGTGATTGCTATCTACTTTGAAAATACATTAATTTGACTAATTACTATTTTATTCCCATGAGGAAATGCCTTTGCTTGCTCATTCTTAGTTCTCCTGAATATCCCTTTCTCCAAACAAACATATACTTTCTCGGTTGTCTTCTTCTCTTTGTCTTTAAGTGCTTTACAGTTTGATTCACTCATTAAATATCATTTATATTATTTTTGTGTTATTAACAAAAAGTATAATTATGTGCTTGGGCAATAAAACTGGGAAATCGGGCCGACCCCGTGGCTCTCTCGAGAGAGTGTGGCACTGGGAGTGCCACGGCCATGGGTTCGAATCAGGATGGCCGGTGCGCTCCCTGGCTGAGCGCGGTGCGGGAGACACCAAGCCAAGGGTTACGATCCCCTTACCCATCACAAAAAACAAACAAACAAACAAACAAAAAAAAACCTGGGAAATCAAAGATGATTTAGACTTTTGAAGTACTCACAGTAAGTGAGTAAAACAAACAAGTAAACAAATATTCTTAATATAATGCTATGTACAGGTTAATATAGGAGTATCTAATATGATCTACAGTAGAGCCCATCTATTGATATTGGAGAGCAGTCATTGTTTGAAAGATTTTTTGTTGTTGTTAACATTAATAGCTTCGAAAAATAAAAGGTGTGGAAAAAAGCTAAGAAAACAAAAGATGGAAAGAATGGTAGGGTTAGGAAAAAGGTTAAACCAGAAGTCTCATTAGTTTTTTTAAGATTATACTTTATTCGCTTTCTGAGACTTCTAACATCTATTTTCTGACTATTAGAATATGCTTGTTCTTTTGTGGGATAAATATTAAAGGATTTCATTAAGTTGATTTTTCATTTATCATTTCATCTTAGAGGAAGACTAAAAGAATAAAATGTGGAACTCAAAAGACCAGAAGTATTATTTGTTATGTTGCTATGGTTTCAATATCCCCCAAACTCATGTTGGAACTTAATCCCCAATGTGGTGGTGGAAGGTGGGGCCTTTAAGAGGTGATTGAATCATGAGGACTATGCCCTCATGAATGTATTGATCCATTGGTGGAATAACGTGTTGATGGTTTAATGGGTTGTCATAGATGGCTTTTATGGTTTTAAAAGGAAAGCAAGTGAGGTTAGCTCTCTTGCTCAGGTCATGCTTGCCATGTGACACCCTGATGACCATGGGATCCTGTAGAGAGTTCCCACCCAGAGGAAGGCCTTCACCAGATGTGCCCCCTGGACCATGGACTTCCCAGCCTCCAAAACTATAAGAAATAAACCTCTTTTCTTTATATATTACCCAGTCTCAGGCATTCTGTTATAAGTCACAGAGAAGGACAAATAGATCTTTGCTGGGATCTGTTCTTTTGCCTCCTCAGCATCTTTTCTTCCCCTTCAGCCTATTCCCTGCCCTAGTCTCCAAGCTCTAGGTCTGGTCATAACCATTGCTTCAGGCATGGCCAAGTGACACAAGCTGGACTCATGAGTTAAACCCAGCCTTTCGAGGGATCCATCAGAAAAGAGGAACTTCCTTTCTCCTGAGGGTCTGCACTGATGGACTGTGAACTGTGATACCTCTGCAATACCTTTGAGAATGAATCCAGTAGAAACAAAAGAGAAAAAGTGAGGAGAGGAACCTGTTGATGAGGAGTTTCTTTGTACCTGGATCCAACTATAAATGAAGACAATTTATCCTGTACTTTACAAGCTAGAGGACCAATATGCTTTCTTTTTTGCTGTTGACTATTTTAATTAAATTTAGACAACTGGTACTAAAAGAATCTTGAATAATGCAGTCTTAGACTTCAGTTTCCCAAAGGCAAAATGATATTATTACTTTTATCGCCTCACAGAGTTGGAATATACATGTAAGAAAAATAAGAAGACAGAAGACATGTAAAAGCAGACCATAGATAATTATACATATAAAAGTACTAGAAAATATAATAGTTACATTGAATAAATTTATTGGATGGGGCAAATGTGAGATGACATAGGAACATACACTATACCTGCCAAAATACACAGATCCAAATTTTATCTGAATCAACACTCCCCTTCCTACTGTGAATTATGCAGGTGCAAAGACAATCAGAATATGAACTAAAGCAAATAATAATAATAATAATAGTACACTTTTGTAAACATTATTAAGAAAAATCATACAGGATTCCAAAACCAAATGAAAACAAATGCTCTACAAGGCCCTTTTAGCCAGTAGGTTAACAGATGGACATCAAAATTGGAAATGACCAATTAAGCTGTATCAGTCAACTCTTGACATTTATGCTTTTGAGTTTTATACTAATGAAACAAATTATAAATCACAAACTAGGACATAAAAGACTTTTATTACAACAACAATTTTTTTACACTGAATCTTATGCCATTTAGGAAATTAATTCAAAGCAGACAAAGAGCAGGAGGTGAAGGTGATAGCACTTTACTCAGGAGAAAAAAATAGTTTGATAAACTTGATTTGACAACCGAACAGTTGCAGCCAAAGTAAAAAGGAAGGATGACATGCGGGCAAGGACTCAGAGGAAAGCCAGAAGGAACAGCAACTCCACACAGAAATTAGCAACAAAAGGATGTTAAAAATGTCTTAAAAGGCATAACAAGAATGATCATCAGAGAAAACAAAAAGAAGTTTAAGAAATGACTAAGCAGTGAAGATAGACTATAGCATAAAGTGTTCTCTGTTCACTGAAACAAAGAAATTTGATGAATTTATAAAAAAAGAAATTCAAATTAAAAGATATTCTGATTTAGTTCAACTTCATTCTTTTTTTTTCTTTTCTTTTTTTTTGGCAGCTGGCTGGTATTGGGGATCTGAACCCACAACCTCGGTATTATCAGGCTGTACTTTACCCAGCTGAGCTAACCAGCCGGCCCTAGTTCAACTTTATTCTTGAGCTTAGCTTCTGAGCTGAATTTGGGAATCTCATGGAAGGAAATTCTAGAAAGCATGCTCTGCCTGAAATCACAGTGAGGGCGCCTGAGGGTGTCACTACTGAGTAGACTCCCGTGTTCCCAGAGTTCATGGCGTCAACTGATATTTCTTCCCCTCCCTTGCATTCCTGATCCTGAACCTCTCCATTCCCCTCTTCCACGCTGTGTATCCTTCAACATGTTCTCTTTCTTTTCTCATCTCTTAGATAAAGGCTATCTGAAGAATATCTTCATTCTATTACACTTTGAAAGAGAAATTACTGCAAACATAACTATCATTCTATGTTAAATGCTAAACAAGATTCAACACATTTTATACTTAAACATTTGCACCTACTTCTGTTCCCAAGGAAACTGGTACAAAGGTGTTACGCATATCCATCATACAAAGTAGAAGAATAAGTCATACTTTTATTTCTATGTACTTTTGAAATTAGCTGAATCACAAGAATAACACTTAACCCAAATTCCAAAATTTAAAAGCATGAAGTTTACTACAAATTTGTAAAACCAAAGTAATGAGCATATCAGCTATAACTTTAACTTCTTAGGTCATTTTTCTACTTTTTAACTACAACCCCTGGATGATAATATCTTTAAAAAAAAAACCAAAAACCAAAAAACAGAAACTAAATATTTATTTCACAAAAATGTATTTGGCCAAAAGATTACTTTCTGTAAAACCTACCAAATGGCACTGTGGTAGGCATTTTACAAATATTATTCAACTTAATTTCTTTAACTATCTCGTGATGTAAACAACACATCCCAAGAAGCCAAGGCTCAAATTACCTTGTAAGGGGCACACCTGAGATTTGAACCCCGGCCTTTCAAATTCCAATGATCCTGTTTTTTCTGCTAACCATGATAGTTTATGATAATATAAACTGCTGCTATATTTAGCAGTGTACCTAAGCAATATGCATTTGGGCATGTATTTTAGAGACAGCCCCACTCATGTTAAGACAATGTAATGTGCTTTATGAAACAAAGATGATTGAAGACAGCTTTCGTGCAATGTCATGTCTTGATGATGTGAACTTACCTTCTTGGTCCAGAAGTGAGAATCAGTGACATTTCTAGGTGAGAAAAACCACATTTCCACAGCAGACACAGATGAATAATGGTGCGCTAGCACCCCTGATCGGATACTAGAAAAAATTGGTTTTCCTATGCTGGAGAACAGTCTGGAAATATATGTTAAGTACCAGCTATAGTATTGTAATTCCACTTGGGGAACTTACTCCATGGAAACAACGGGACAAGTGCACACAGATGTACATGCAAATATGTGTATTACAATGTAGTTTATATTTTTTAAAAATACGGCAGCCTTGATGTTCTTCAACAAGGTTAAACAATTTATGTTATATGTATATAACTGAATATTATAACACTATTAAAATTATTATCTAGAGTTATATTTATTGACATGTAAAGACAGATGTTGAAATTTACATATTTATACCACAAAATGATAAATTCCTATTATAAGGCATCACGATAGTAAAGAATTACATTCAGTAAAATATTTTAGAGCCCACGATCTTTGCTCATAACTTCCTCAGAGGTAATTATTCTCAGCATGGATCCATATAGACACAGACACATAGACATGTGTTTGTTTTTATTGTTTTAATCAAAATTGGGATGCACTATAATTTGCTTTGGAAAAAAAAAAAAAAAAACCTGGGCTGGCTGGGTAGCTCAGATGGTTAGAGCATGCTGTTGTAAGACCAAGGTCAAGGGTTCAGATCTCCTTATTAGTCAGCCACTAAATAAACAAATATTTTAACAAATAAATAAAAATCTTAATATTATACCCTTCCAAGTTAGTATTAATAGACCTACCTCATTAGTTTTAATGATCAATAGATTTCAATTACAAATATTCTTAAGATGCATACTACTTAGGTGTGAAACAAAATGTAGCTTATAACTTCCATATTAATTTAAACATTTCTACATCATCTATTCATAAATACATACATAGAGAGAGAGAGACTATAATATATCCAAATTGTTTGCAATGGTAATGAATTCTAGGAAAGTTTATCTTTCTTCTGCATATTTCTATATTGTATAAGAACAATACTCTCTTAGGTAGAAAAATATGCTAAAGCAATTATTGTTTGCCAGAAAATAAAGTAAACAAAGCACAAATTTACTCGTGCTTGATATTTAAGAATTTTAAAAGTCTTGTGCCTGTAAACTACAGAATTAATAGACCAAAAACAAATAAAAATTTCTAATGAAAAGTAGCAGTTGCTCCTTCGGAATTCTAGATAGCATCCACTGTTTACCTGATTTACTTCTAATTTCCTGGAACTTAAACTACATATTGTTCATCTTCTCATATGTAAAGTCAATCAGAAGTAAGAGTTAGGCACCAAGATTGCCAGGTTAGATAAACAAGAGCTGCCTAAATGCGACATCAGTCTAAAGACAGCCTCATGTGGACAGCTACAAACAGAAATGCCATCTACTGTATCAGGAGATGTAGAGAATTATTTTCTAAGTATGGACATCAAAAGGAATAAGTGATTAATCAAGCAGTATCTTAAAGCTTTTCAACAAGTATTGTTCTGTCAACTAACGTGTTGTCTGTTTCCTACAAATGAAGCCCAGAGCCATTAAAAAAAATTACAACAGCACTCACTAAGAACGGAGTTTATTTGGAAAAGCCCTAACATGCTTTCTTTTCTGCTGTCATTAGCTGGCAGTTCACGTCCATAGTATGACACTCCCACAGGCATTTGGTCATAAAGATATGCTTTAGTTACCTAAAACAGTTTGACAATGACATACTATAACAAGATGTTTTTAAACAAATGTTAAAACAAATGATTTTATACAAATGTTTTATGTATTTCTACCCAATTTTATTATAAAAGGAATTTGAGATAAGTATAGCAAATATTATTCTCCCAGTTGAATGCTACAGAACTTCAACATGTGTTCATTCATGACAAACATGACTTTGAGGCTTAAAATATTTTAGGAATTGTTTTAGGATATCATTTTGATATTCTTAATGTTATTAAAATCACAGTGTTATTCAATCACAAGATTTTTAAAAAATTCAAAGTAATTATTAAAAACATATGCTTAATAATATGGCTAGGGAACTTGCTAAAAATGTCTAAGTATTAAGATTGATTTTTTTAGATTGCTCTGAAAGCATGTGTTCAAACACAGTTATAAGTGCATAAAATACATTAGGCAAATTTTGTTCCAATGATCCAGTCTTTATTCATCATTTTCTTAAAATAAATAATCTTTTTATATTAAAAAAAACATTTTAAATTGATGTTTGACTTCTTATTCTAATCAATGCATCTTGCAAAACAAGGGTAGCTTACAATGCTTACAATGTTGTTCTTATCAAGAACTGTTTAAGTTTTAATGGGATTAACTTATATACAACATGTCTTAAATTTAGGCCATAATGCAAAACAACAACAACAACAAAAAGATTCCTTAAAAAAAAATCAGCATTTTTTGAGAAATTAAGTTTCAATAGATGTATAGATGTATACAAAAATCCAAATTAACCACTTGCCATGTTCCTAATTTCTGAATAAAAGGTCACTTTAATTATATATACAGATTAACCCTATTTAATGATAGAACCTGTCATTTCTGCAGACTTGTAATAATAAAGGTTACAAGATTAATTTCTGCTTCATGGTGAGGGAGAGCGAGGGATTGATTTTATAAAAAAAAAAACACTTATTGAAATAAAAAAGTATCTTGACTTTATTTTCAAGTGATTTCTCCAGTGAGCATTATCAGGTATCTGCCTGTGGATAGGGAGATTAACTTCAAGACTAAGACCGGTAGCTTTTGCAAAAGAGGAAATAATTGCAGTTTCTAAAACTAAACTGCAATCTGAAATAATTGAATCATTACACTATTCCTCTTAGAAAAAAAAGCCAACTATTAAAAAGACCCATATGATGTGTGAATGCCATCAGCATTTTCATTTAAAGAGTAGTACATAAACATATAGATACTATCATTTAGATGCATTCAGTACTCATCTGCCCTGAGCTAGGCACTGTGCTAATGCTAGAGACATGAACATAAGCGAGATAGACGTAGTGCCTGATGTTATGGAGTTCATGACCAGTAGAATATAGGCAACTGAAGATGTGGTAAAAATAAAGTGTTAAGTGCTAATATTAAAATGAAGACAGGTGCTATAGCAGGCGCATACCAGAGACTCGAACTTAATTTGGGTGACTCAGAGAAGGCTTTCAGAAGAAAGTGATACTGACAATAGAGAAGTGGAAGAGTTAGTCAGGTAGAGAGGAAGAGGAATGTGTGACAGCTCAGAAATGAGAGAGAGCAAGACAGTGTTGAGGAGCTGACACAAGTTTCCTACAGATGAAGCACCAGCAAAGATGTGAGTTTGCAGTGACAATGGATGAGGTTGGGGGAGCCAACCAAAATCAGAAAAATTGAGGTTTTTGTCAGCCATGTCCAGGAGTGTAGATTTCAACTGTAGAATAACAGGGAGGCATTAAAGTGTTTTCAAGGGAGAAACACAATCAAATCTATTTTCAGGAAGGATCACTTTCTGAGTGGGGAGAATGACATGCACTTTGGTGCAAAATTAGAGGCAGGGGAACCTTCAGGAGACTTATTAAAATAATCCCAGTACGTGATGACAATAATTTAGATAAGGATATTGAGAGCAGGGAGAAAAATGAATGAATTCAAGAAATATTCAGAGATAGGCTTGATCATTGATTGATCATTGGAAGATAAGAGAATGATGATGTCACAGAGAGGAGGTTCCAATTATTCCCAGGTTTATTCTATTTGGGCCAATGGAAAGATTGTCATGATACTGATACTCACTGAGAGAAAATAATGTAAATAAATGCTGTCAGAAATATGTCCTCACAATCACTCTTCATTCATTCACCTTTCTCACTTTTCTTTAGAGCACTTATCACTTTCTGACTACACACAAACAGTGTGATTATCTTTCCCTCCTCTAGAACATCATCTCCATGTGTACAAAGACTTTACTTGCTCCTGTACACCCATCAGTAGACAAGAGATTCAGGTGGGACGATGATGTTAAATGTGAGTTGTCTCCAAACCTTGCAAGCAGAGGTGTCTGGGAAATATGTTAAATACATGAGTTCATGGTTCAAAAGACAATTGTGGACGTGTATCTAAATTTGGAAATCATAGGCTCATGGAGAAGGGTTGAAGCCATGGGATCAAATGACATTCAGGAGCAAAGGTACATTGAGAGAAGAGAGCCCTGAGATTCACCAACATACAATAACTGATGAAGAAAGAGGAACATGAGAGGGAAATGAAGAATACAGAGAACCAGGAGATGGTGGTATCAGGGAAGCCAAGGCACAGGAAGTAAAACCTTGTTTAATTTTCTGAATTTGGGTCAATTTCCTTAAAGGCAAATGCTTATCTGTCTCTGTCAAATCAGACAACAAATTCATAGCTGTTTTTGCTCTTAGATTTAGTTAATTGTACAAATGCCGATTCTATAAATACTGGAAGCAAACAGGACTGCCTATGTAATTTGCATAATGTACAGTGAAAAATTAAAAAAAATAAAAATGTGTGGCCCATACTCAAATATTAAGAATGAAATAAGGTCCTGGCAACTGTATATGTCACACACCCACAAGTCTAGCCCTGGAAACAACATTTATCTTTGTTTCAATCAGGTTTAGATGAATTGAACAAGAATATGTTATTTTCCCTAAAAGGTTTATACTATTTCACATGGCCAGATTTCTTAAACCTTGAGTGAACAGAAGAAAAGACTTCTCCCTGGTTACTTAGAGTTAATAGCAGCAGTTGAATATAGTTTCCTGAAGAGGGGGTTGATTTGAGTAGAAAATACGAATACAGATGATTTGGATTGGTTGAATAAATTAAATATAAGATGCTAACTTTTTTATATTAAGAAAAATTAGAGAAGAAATGTGTGTCTTCTGGGACACAAAAACATTAACAACACATTCAAATAGCCATTTCATTTGTGTTGTTTAATCAGATACCAACAAATAACAGTGACTACAGAAGACCAATATTCCATTTCTAGAAACCTCATATTCAGAGCTGTTTTCAAGATTGAGTGAATTAGGACAATTATGTTGGCCCAGAGCTTTGGTGCACTGGGAATCACTCAGTTGTTGAAAACAGATCCTGTGACTCCAGTGTTCTTACCACATTGTCACCGAATCAAAACAGTAGGGACAGCTCCTTTGATTTTCTGCCAAGACCCTCAATCTGTACATTGTCCTTTTGTCATTTCTTGTTTCTCTGGAGGATGGCCTTGATGTTCTTTGAAACATTATTTCATTTGTACATGAACGTCTCCAAGGAACACCCAGCATGATTTGTCGGGGCACTACGGCCTCTTGCAGACTGCCGTGGGATCTCTACCTACTGCTGAGCCTGCCCAGTCTGACTCTAGGAGATGTACAGTTAAAAGCCAGCGCTTTAAGTCTGATGATTCGTTTGTAAAGTTTTTCAGCCAGATGATTACATGAACAAAAAGAGCAAAATGTGTTGAAAACATTACAATTTGATGATCACTTTAGTTTGCTTCTGCATTAACCTCATGGGTGTCTGAAACTGACCCACCTGACATATACACTTTTTAGCTGAATAATAACTGAGCAAGAAAGCTGTAATTAGCATCTTAAATTTGAACAAACTTCAAACTCTGTCAAGGCATGTACCTAATGACACAATTTTAGACTAAATCATTTATCAAATTAGACAGGGAAATGGGGGCCGTGGCATGCTGAATAACTACATTCAGAGGCAAATAGAACCTAAGTCATCCCCTCTCATTTTGAGGTAGTTACAAAGTACCAAATTTTAAAAAAATCATAAAATAAAAAAATGGGGACATTTTTGTAAGATGTGATTAGGTAAAATCTTTGCGTCCAGTTTTGTTAAAAATATAACCCTAAATAATTTAGCAAGAAAAGTTTCTACTATAAATTTGAGGAAAGGCAAAAGCTCATGAGGTCCTATGCTAGCAAATGATTCTATGAGATATAAATTTGCTGCTACAGTGTGGAGTTTTGCTGATTTTATAGTCGAGAAAGGAATATTGCAGAGTGATGTGGGAAAACTAAAAGTACAGCCAAAAGAAATAGAGCATGTGTGCTATTATGAACTCGGGAGAAATGAAGGGGCCACAATTACACAATTTTGTTTCCTCAACCCCATTTCCTACTGGGTCGGTTATACTTGCCTTTGGGGGAAACTGTTTTAACCTAAATAGCTGCTTGGAAAATAAAAAAAAAAAAAAAAAAAAAGGAACACACATGAAATCATTAGAGTCTCTCAGATGTAAGTGTTCCTGCTTCACTTCGTTTTCCTTTACTAGTGCTCAGCACCAGACATACCAAAAAGGCCACCCAGCAATCCACACAATTTCTGTTTGTAGCCATGGAACTCAATAATGATGGCCCTAGAGACGATTTCTATGTGCAGGTGAGCTTGAAAAGACAAATGCATAACTGGCAGCCCTTTTCTCCCTGAGTCCTATGATCTTTCTAAATGAAAGTGAATTCTTGGGGGGCATTTAACTGTCTTTTTCTCAGACTCACTACTAAAGTATTAACTGTGACTTCATGTCTTCCACCCACGAACAGCTAAAGTTTGATTCTCATTAGTATTTAAGAGGTATTAAGTATCTCATGTAAGACAGATACTTTAAAGATGATATAAAACACACGGCTGTCAAAGTAAAAAGATGAAAAATTAATTTTGTATGGCAATGTTAACTTTCCATAGATAGCACCCACTAAGCAAAATTCTCACAAGAGACACAGTTCGTGTAAATCTTGTTATATATATATATATTTTTAATGCTAAGAAGACACAACAATTGCAATTCCTTGAAGTTGATACGACAAGCGAACAGATATGAGGTTGTTGGGAGGGAGAGGGGAGAGAGAGAGGGGAGGGAGGTTTGGTAATGGGCCACAATAATCAACCACATTGTATATCGACAAAATAAAATAAAATTTAAAAATAAATAAATAAATAAAAACAAAAATAAAATTTCACACTCGTTTAATTAAATATCACTGAACTCATATTTAGGTAGCTTATAAAAACTTTCACAGGCACATCATCACTCAACAATTTCAAACATTTTAAAATACGTTTTTGTTTAAAAATAAAATGCTGCAATTATCTAGTTAGTGATTACTAAAAGGCAAATCTTATTTTATTTTATTTGTATTTTTAAAAACCTGTTTTAATACACCCAATTATTATTGGAATTGTTTATGGATTTTGAATAATTACAAATACAATATGATTTTGGGAAAAAAATTCAGTCCTCAAAAACTAATGATGTTAAATGTTGGCTGTTTAATATATAGCAAAGGGCCTTAATGGCAATTTCCTGACTTGAACTCAACCAATGCCAGATCTGTTCTGCATTTAAAAGCCCCGTCCTCTGGTAAACTATAACCTCTCCAAACTCCAATTTTTTTTCAGCTGTAAAACAGGGCAGTAATACCTGCCCTACTTACTGCACCAGGATGTAATGGGGCTCAAATGATATAATGTGTGTAAAATGATACAGTGTGTGTTTCACACAGTGAAATCTCTACATACTTATTAGCTGCTGTTGTTTTGTTATGCAAATCAAGAGACTTCTAGCTTGGGAAGACTCTTTTTAAATCACAAAATTGTTGTGCAATCTGGACAAAAAAGAAAAAAAAAGCAAATTTAGGTCTATCATTTAAGGAAATCTTACAGATGTAACTTATTATACACCTCAATCTTTTTCACTTTTTTAAAACCTTAGGAAAAGTAGGAAAAAACAAAATAAATTAAAAAAATAAAAGGTTGCCTGTTTCTGGCAAAGTTTCAATGGAATTGATCATTATAGATGCAGAGAATATGCCGAAGAATTTTTTAATATACTACTTGATATGCAAAAATGAAACTCTCTGAAACTGCATTGTTGTCAAGCATCATTTAGTTTGGGAGCACTTTAAATGAATATTACAAAAAGAAAATTGGTCAATTCTCCCTGAATACAAAATACTTTAACTTCTACAGTTTAAAGTATTTCAGCCCTAACTTTGTTAAGATTTTAGAGTGACATTTTTACTCTTCTGAAATTAAACAAATAATGTTAAGCAAAAGCTTTTAGTAGCTCCAGATTTATTTATTTTGTGTCCAAAAAGCTTTCCTATGTAAGACAATTAATTTCAAACAATGAATTAAAAAGAAATAGCTTGTGGGAAAAAAAGGATGATTCCCCGACTTTACCAGATAATAAAATCTATTACCCCTGAAATCATTTCACTTAATTCTCACTTGCTCCGTAGTCCATACTCCATTTTGCTGAGTGAAATTTAATAAATCTTTCAGTCCAGGATTAAATTTTACTGTTTTATGAACTGTTAAATTACATTGTATGCTTATTAAAGCTGGTGTTCTCTCACTTCTAGACGCATTCTCATCTCTACCCTGGGGCACAATTAGACAAACAGCGGAGATTTTGTTTTCACCATTGGAGTATCTTCCAACAGGGACAATAGATGAACATCAGCAAGTTATTTAACTATAAACAATGTGAACTTAATAATCCTGATATGTCTTGAATTACATAAACTATATTTTAAAGAGGATAATACATCAAATGAATAATAATCCCCATGAGTTCTGACTTATTAAAACAAGATAGGTACTGAAACACAGTGTAATATATTAAACTCCTTTACAACATCACTTATACAGTATACACTCTATACAAGCCACTGAGGTTTAATCATATTTTCATACTCACATAATGTATTCACTTCTTAATACCAGAAATGAAGCTAATATTTATAACTCAGATGCCAATTATAAACAGAAAATTCTACTAAAGTGTATAGAGTTAAGTAAAGGAGAAAACTTCAGAGGAGACGCATTTGGGGAAAAAAAAAATCATGAACATTTGTTTTTCTATTTGTTGACCATGAGAATAGACTTTTCAAACTGTACCTGGAAGAATCTCAATGCTACTAACTCAGGGTCTCCAGAACCCACGACTGGATTTGTAAAAGAGAGTCCTTAGGAACTCGCATTGTCAGATTACCTAGGTAGGAAGACAGACTTCATTGTTTTAATCTGGACCATGTGCCCTTAGGCAAGTCGCTCATTTCCTCTGAACCTCAGTGTACTAATTTGTGAAAAAGAAAAGTAATTGCACTTACCTCAACTGGATATTGAGAAAATAAGTTAAATTTAGTTCCATTTTGAAAAATTAAATGAAATAATGTATGTAGACTGCTGAACTAAACACGTCAGAAAACTTAGCTACTATTATCATTACTATGTTTAATTTTCCAATTTTTGTTTACTGTTTACATTTTAATAATTTAATAAACTTATGACTTTCCTTTCTTACTAAATTTTATTTTCCAAGAAAAATTGAACTTTATTGAACTTTTTTATTTCCCCCACAGCACATGTTAGGAACTGTATAAATATTTACTGATGGAATTGGAAAATGGTTTCCTAAACCTCAGTTCCTGTGTATATCTCTTTTGATAGATAATGGAACAAAGGGTTCTAACATTTATTGATTCAAAGGCCACAAAACCATAATAACCTAAAAACATGATACCAGTGACTGGACAAATGGTTTCTTTTCTTCTATCATGCCAACCCTACGTATGTCCCAAATATGAGGGTACTTCAAAAAGATCATGGAAAAATAGAAATAAAAGGTAATATGAATCTTTCCATGAACTTTTTGAAGCCCCCTTGTCTGTCTCATTAGCTATTTAAAGCAACATTTTTCTGGAACTTCAACCTCAACCACTAGAGGTTTTAGCAAATCATTATTCACAGGGCTTCAGGGGGCACTTTCAAAATCAAATGTGTATATAAAAAAAGTTGTCTTTGCCTTTAAAAACATCCATTTGATTTAAGGATTATGAAATTTACATTCTTAGTAAGTGGAATAGCAAAAAATTAATGCTAATTTTATTTACCAAATTTCATGAAAATTGGGTAAATTCAGGAATCTTGACTGGCAGGCTGGGCAACTATATTTTAAACTAATGCACTGATTAATTCTACTTGTCTTGCAAGGTGTAGTACTCTTGTATTTGCAGTTAACTCAGAACTGAAAAGAAAAACTAATTTTTAATTTCAGAGGTTGGCCATTTGAAGAAATTGTTTTGAGTGGACTGAATATTTACTTTTATACGAAGCCTTCATAAACCTGTCCTTTGTTGAGAGTCTGTGGCAATCTTCAAAATGACGTTTAGCAGAACAAACTCTGAGATTCATACCTGGCATGAAATCTTTGCTTAGGAGAAAACAAGTAATGTCAAGCAAAAGCTTAACATTATCTTTTAAGAAGTATTGTAATAAAATGCTTAAATTTTAGAAATGTAACCTTTTATAAATGTAGAATATTGTGGGAGTAGGAAACTTATTTTCCTAAGAAATGGTATCCAAATTTCTTTTAGGATAGCAGAGAGAAGGCCATGCAGAAAACATTGCTCTCCCTTGGTTCTTATTGCTCTTTTTTGTTCTTGTTTGTGTTTGGTCTTGACTCTAATTTGTTTTCTAAATATCCCAGTGCCTGCTTCAGCTTAATTAATTTTCTAACTACTCCCTCAGGGAGACTTACCTCTTTCGCTAGTCTTGTCTGAAACTGTGCAGCAGCAGCACTAACAAGGAATGGCATCGTGTTGGCCTCAGATCTTATTAAGGAACACAAAATCTAGGGGGAGAGAGTTTCACATCTCCTATAAAAGTCCTCTAGTATAAAACTTTTCAATTGAAGTGTCTGCAAGCTCACTGTTAACAGAAAGTAGTCCTTATAAACATTCTCCCCCAGGAGTTGTCTTGGTGTTCAACAACTGAAATTGAAAAAACACAATTCCTATTATAATAATGTTTTATAAATTGATTTCCTAGGTTGAAATGCACTATATAACTCAGTTTTGCCAATAGGCTAGACACATCTATAAGAGAATAATATATTTCACAGTATTTAGTTACTGTTTTGTCATACGTTGTGTAGTATTATTACAGTGCTACATCTGATACTGCTCTGCTCCAAATGACTAAAACCTCTTACCCACTTAGTAGATACACTTTCAAATGAGGTTTTTATTAGTGTGCAGTCTGATTTCTCATATATCTGACAAGCTAGGGCAGATAACACACTAGTTTATCTGAAAGATAGAATGCATTTGCTCCCATTATGTCTCCATGGAAGAAAATCTTGAATACTCTCTAGAGTCTAGACTAGGTAGAAAAAATTGTGGAATCATATAATGTTAGGATTGATCTTAGAGATGATGTATGCTTAACCCTGTCATGAAGGACAGTGAGCTTAATGACAGGTTTTCCTATCTTTCTATCTTGTCCCTTGCTTCTGGTATCGACCTGTTAGTGTCACCATTCTCCACACTTCAGCCAAAGTAAATTTTAAAACTCTGTAAGAGTGCCTCATTGCTGACAGGATGAAGTCCATATTTTTTCATGTGGCTTATGAGGCCGTTCATAGTCTAGCCCTGGTTCCTCTGTCCCTTTTTCTATCCCACTGTCCCTGACACATTTGATTTCCATGATCCAGCCATACTAAATAATGTTTCATTTCCTCACGGGAGCCTCATTTTCTTACATCCAAGCCTTTGCACATTATTCCTGCTATATGGATCACTCATCCCTGCTCCCCACAGTCTAGTTCCTGGTTAGCTCAGGCCTCATCTCCCTCACAGCCCCGGACGTGGACCAGAAGCCTCTGCTATGTGTTCACCTGGCACTCTGTCCTCCCTTTGCGCAGCACTCATCACACTTTATAGATACTGATTGTGTGTTTGTCTGTTTCCTTCATGAGCCCTTAAGTTCTGCGAAGAGAAAGATTATGGCTTCTTTGGTTACCTTTACATCATGGTTTGGTATTAGGGGTCTGGTATATGATAAATGCTCACTAAATGCTTAGTAGCTAATTGAAAGGCCCCAGGTCAGGGAGCTAAGTGGAACAGAGATCTGAACTAGGGCCCAGACCCTGTATTCTAATACATTGTACTGTCTCCTACACCACAGTAGCTTTGTTTCCTTAAGCAAATTTGAGATAAGAAAATCCAATTATATACAGAACGTAACGTAGGCAGCTATTTGTCTTTCAAAAGACGTTTAATTTGATACAACTTAAGGTATATTTGGGGGTGAGATTATGATTTAGCATTTGTAGGTAAAGGTACACCTTAGGAGTGAGATTGTAACATTTTAACAGGCTAATTGCATTACATGAACACTTTAAAATTCAGGACAACTAAGTCCCACATTCTGAAAACAATCTTGAAAATACACAGTGAAGATAAACCAATCATTTCAGCAACATAAGTTTTATATTATTAAGACCATATACTTAAAGGAGAAGGAGAAATCCACACATCGAGAAGAGGAAATGTGATATTTCTTCTCCAGCAACTGTTTTGTTTTTTGTTTTTTGGGTTTTTTTTTTTTTTTTTGGTAAGAGGAAAAAAAAATCTTTTTTATTTAAAAAAGGAACTCATTAGCCTTCCTATTCTTATTAAAACTAACAATTAGACCTCTGTGCATTTCTCCCAGCACCTAAACCTGATTGCATTCCCCAGAATTAGCCATTTTAAACTCTTTCTGGTTTTAGTATTCCTGTCAGTTGACTCACCTTGTTAAAGTGAGAAATTTTTCACACATATGCCTAACCCACATTCTCCCCTCTCCTACTTTTTAAAAATTATTTTTATTTTTGCTAATGATGACTTTATCATTTTGAATAATATTATTAGTTTCTATTTCTTAATTTCTCAACTTTGGATACTGTCTTTTGATATGATGAAGAAATTAGCATTGGCCTCTACTTCTTTTCCCCTTCCACCTTCCAGTTTTTGATAGGAACACCCTTACCTTATATTGTCAGTGTTTTAATATTTATGATTTGCTCTTAAACCATATTATATGATTCAAACGTTGACTATACATTTTTTTCAAATAATGAAAACCAATAATAACATTCATAGTATGTCTTTGTGTTTTTTTAAATGAATTCATTTTTTAATTAAATCACATTGATTATATATATTTATGGGTACAGAATTATATTTCTATGCATACATACAATATGTGATGATCAAATCAGGATAATTAGCATATTTATCATCACAAAACTTTATCATTTCTTAGAGATTGAGAACATTTGCTCTCCTCTCTTCTAGCCATTTGAGAACATATGACAAATTATTGTTAAATATAGATGCCTAGCACTACTGTACACAACTAGAACTTATTTTTCTTGCCTAGCTGTGTCCATTAACCAACCTCTCCCTCTCCCACCTCTTCCCTTCTGTAAAGCTACACGACTATGCCAGTTGTTGGGCTCTTTTACCTGCCGGTAATCTTGCACCAAGTGGGTCAATTGTTGGGCCAGGACTGGGTCTAGAGCTCACAGACCCTGCAAGCCCATTCACAGACTGGGTCACAAACCCTTCACATGCCAGGCTGGGTCACCAAACCTCTCACATGCCAGGCTATGAGCTAGGTAACCAGCAAACAGGTCCTTGGAAGGCAGCAAGTTGAAAGGCATGGCTATGAGGAGAAGACGCCCGAGGCACTAAACACCAGCTAAGTCGGCTGTGCCACACGTGCACACTAACTCCACCCACACACAAAACTTGTTTACCGAACCACCCCCAACTGGCCCTGAGGTTAGGGGAGCCTGATTAAATTGTTCTATTTTCCCAACTATCCACCTCTTCAGGGTCCCATAGATGCAGCCATCAGGGGCTCTCCCTGTTTCTGCCGTTTTACTGTCTCAGTTTCTCATGCACAACAGGTCGTGCCTAGAGACACACGGTTTCCCCAACTCACCACTGGGTTGGTCATCTTCCCTGGTGTGAGAGGCAGAAGTGGCCAGTCATCACACGTCATTCTCCAGGACATTTATCTGTGCTTCCAACAACTCTGCTTTCTGCCACAAATCTCAATCAGTTTGCAGCATAGTGAGCAACAGCCAGGCTCTTGTCAACAGAAAGGTGGCCACTGAGCACCACGTGTTCAAGAACAGCCACATTTCCTCCCCTTCCCATGGGGTTTTCTGCCATAGTGCCTGGTTTATGCTGCTTTGCAGTACAGTGAGCAGCAACCAGATTCCGGTCAACAGAAAGGTGGTCACAGAGCAGAGCATATTCAAAAGTAGCCACATTTCCTTCTCCTTCCAAGGGTTTTCGGCTCCTGTACCTACTCAGAATCCTTTCACAGACTACGCCATTTGTGGTGCTATAGCTAATGTCGGAATCCTGCCAACTAGGCCAATGTAAAGTTAGGGCTTATGTCAGAATCCTGCCAACGTTGCCAATGGTGGAGCTAGGGCTGGGTCTGGAGCTCACAGACCACTCAAGCCCATTGCCCAGACTGGGTCACAAACCCTTCACATGTCAGGCTGGGTCACCAGATTCCTCACACGTCAGACTGGGTCACCAGAGTCCTTACACACAGGTCTATGAGCTAGGTAACCAGCAAACAGGTCCTTGGAAGCCATAGGTTGGAAAAGCATGGCCACTTGGTGCAGCAGCGGCCACCCGAGGCAGTTAAAGTCCAGCCAAGGTGGTGGCACCACACAGGTTCACTAACTCCACTCACACACAACCTGCCCACAAAGAATGCTGCACCACCCCCAACCTGCCCTGAGGTGAGGGGGACTGATTAAATTATTCTATTTTCCCAACACCTTCCCTTCCCAGCCTCTAGTAAAAAAAATTCTGCTCTCTATTTCTAAAAGCCCAACTCATTTTTTTGGTTACCACATTTGAGTAAGAAAATGAGGTATTTATCTTTTCCAGCAACTATTAATCAGATATCTTCTTATATTTTTATTTAGCAAAAGGAAATTATCATTTTCCTTCATTCTATAGCTAAATTTATGTACATTATAATAATATTTAACAGCTTCAATTTATAAAACCAGAAACATTAATTAAAAGTTTAAAAAGCAATATGGGGGATGGCTTGTTAGCTCAATCTGTTAAAGCATGACACTGATAACACCAAGGTCCAGTGTTTGAGCCCTGTACTGGCCAGCCACCAAAAATAAATAAATTAATTAATTAATTAAATTAAATAAAAGGTAATATGTAGAACATTCTTAAAACAATAAAATTTTAATTAGCATTGCTCTTCAAAAGACACTCTTACAAAAATAAAAAGGTACACCACAGGCTAGGAGAAAATACTTGAAAAAAAACAATATCTTACAAAAGACTTATATCTATACTATTTTTTAAAGTTTTACAACTCCATAAAAAGACAAATAACCCCATTGGTTTTTTTTTTAATGGGCAAAAGATTGAATTAAACAGGCATTTCACCAAATAAGGTATATAAATGACAAATAAGTGCATGAAAAGATGTTCAACATCATTAGTCATTGGGCAAATAGAAGTTAAAAATCAAAGTAAGATATTGCTACACACCCATGAGAATGGTTGGAATTAAAATAAAACCTTTCTTTTAATTAACAAAATTACTGCATCCAGTAGCATAAGACTATTTTTCAATTTATTTTATTTGTACTATTATTTTAACATATTATATACTTTAATTATTTTATATTACCTTACACAGTAGAAAACCCCAGCAACACCTTATTAAAATGTCATTAAACTATCAACAACCATGCAGTAGAAATATAAGCTACAAATTTTCACTGGAGTTCTGTTCTTTCTGTTACTTTTTCTTTGTCATATTAATATAAAGCTGAATTGATTAATAATTATTAATGTTCAAAGAGTCCTTTAAAAATTAAGACAGAAATAAAATGAGTGTTCTGAAGTACTGTATCTGGAAACACATACTTAGTTTTCATGGGCTGTGTTTGTAATTACATACAGTATCAAATACATTTTCCCACAAAAGCTTTAGACCATCAGTAATTTCACGTAATGAACACATCACATTGTACTGTGAATTTAAACTCTAGATCTTAGGAAAGAAGAACAAAGTGATTTCTTCCCTTAAAATGCCCTTGTATCTTAGAAAATCTTATTACGCTTATATGTATATTGCAAAAAATGTGCTTTGGAAGCAATATGATGGTGGTAGTCATATTTTCTATCTTGATTTAAAATGCTCAGTTTTACAATGTTGAAATTTATCTGCCAATGTAAGTTCTTGTGTCAATTTGTATCATATGTCTGAAAATTCTTTTTCCTTCAAAGATTTATGGAAATTCTTCCAAAATATGTTCATGATTATACCTAAAAACAACTTAACTTTGTACAGAATATTATTCCCCATTTTATTACTATTCCAACATATGTTCGTCTTGGAATTGGTATTCTGAGACTCATATATATGTATGTGATATAAATGACATGTGATATTATAATTCTATCATTTCTGGTATTAGTGAAAACCTGGATTCTCACTCTCAGGAAAAAGAAATATACATATAAAATAGAACAGGATAAATGAAAATCCTATAATTTTAAATTTAAATTGAAATTATCAAAATAAACTCTTGATGTGTTCTATCCTATAATTAAAAATGAAATAAATATTTCCCAGCTATGTCTACTAAAAAGCTTAAAAACAGTTAACACAATAGCAATGAGTACCCCAGTGCCCAAATTATAGTCTTGATATACCATTTCCCATCAAAATAAACCAGGTTCATTTCATAAATTGCTGATTTTAGGCCTGAGACAAAATAATATGCAAGATGAACCTGGGAAACCTCATTATTGCACAATAAAGGACACTATTAATGAGAAAGAGGTCTGAGTCAAAATTATTTAGAGGCTCTCTTGAAGAGATTCATAGTGACCAGAATGGAATAATTTGAAAACCAAGAACAATTACTAAAATCAATTGAATCACAATAAATGTAATTAGGTGTAGTTTGTAATAATGCAAAAAAATAAACACTGATTGGTGTTGAAAGATATGGACTAATTTATTATTTTAAAAACTGATAAAGGGAAAAATTAAGCATTTATTTTTCTTTTCCTATATGAAATTTTATCAGTGAGAAAACAAATAGTAGAGAGGCAAGGTTTTTCTTTTTTTTTACAGGGAAGCTAATAAGTGAGGAAGAAATGAGAGAAATAGAATCTCTTAGCTTGGACCCTAGTGAATTAATGGATCTGGGCATTAATCATCACTGTCTCCTAACATCACAAGAGGCAACCAAACATTATGCACCATCTCAAGGAAGAACACAATATCATCTATAGAGTGGTTCTGCCCATAAACAAACAAAAAACCCCAAAAGATCTAACATAAATGTGATTAAGCCTCTAGAACCAACTACCAATTTATAGAAAATGTAGAAGACAGATAAACATGTTAAAGATTATCATGGGGGTGCAATCAGCAAAATCCAGACTGTGCAATAATGTCAACCTACCATCATCACAGGTGGACCTTGTTTGGATCCTAATTCTAAAAACCCAACTATAATATATATATACATAAATTTTATATATATATAATTTTATATATAAAATATATATATATAAATTTACATATATATAATTTATATATATAAATTTATATATATATTATATATATATACATAAATTTTATTTATAAGGCAATTGAAAATTAGAACATGTATATTTGATGATGTTAAGGAATTATCAGTGTTAAGTACTATCCTGGTATTTTGGTTACATGTGTTTTTTAAAGAGTTTATTTTTTGTCATACATACTATAATATTTATGAATAAAATGATCTGGGATCTAATATGATATAAAATGGGAAGGGAAAGTAGACGGGAATAGAGACGAAATGAGATGGCATAGTGAGCTGATAATTTTTGAAGCTAGGTAGAGTACACGAAGTTTTGCTATTTCAATTCTGTCTACTTACCTATATATTTAAAACTTCCCATAATAAAAAGACAAAAGGAAAAGGTGGGGGGAGAGTTTAAAAAATGGAAGCAACCTTACAAATTCAGTTAGTACATGACAGAAGAGAATCTCAACATTTTGCTTCCAAATCCAGTGCTTCATTCACTATACCAGTGTCTCACAATTTTGAGAGAACTTGAAATTAGCTTGAAATTAAGTGGCAGTATCCTTCCAGAGAAATAGTTTTGAACCATTTGCCCTGTTAAGTCTAGAAAGGACATGAAAAGTAAATTTAAAAAATAATAATAATAAATAAAAACAGTGAATGAAATAGCCAGTGGGCCTATGTGAATGAGAGCATAAGAAGTCTACCATTTCTATATCAAGCTTTTGTCCAGTGACAACTAATCCAAAGGCCTAACCAAATTATGTGCATTTACAATCCTTTTCTCTTTCTCTCTTTCTCTGTCTCTGATTACTAGGCTACTAACTTTCCAAAAACAATAAGCTAGGAACTCCAGAAAAATGAATGCATCATTCTCCCTGAGTGCTTTTTCTTGCCATAGCATGGAGACATTGATGAATCTTGTTACTGTAGCTTGTACTATAGATATGTGCAACAGCCATGCAACTTTGTGTGCCATTAATCAGATGCCCATGGAAGAAATAGTGGCTATGCCATTGAGAAGAGAAAGGAATCCTCTACAAGATTTGATACTTTTATTTTCCGTACAATTTCCAATGAAAATGATTGAGTGGTTTTCAAAACACGTTTATCTGGGCCTCTGTGATCAGGATAAAAGAAGGAAGCATCATGGACACATCAAAAAATCTGACTCTTATGAAAAGGGAAGCAGTATTTATTGTAATTATGGAGTACGGGCTTTGGTTTCTGAGAAATTTAGGTTCAAATCCTAGCCCTGCCAATTACCTATTGTGTGATCCTAGCCAACCTGGTCTCTCTAAGCTTCAGTATATACACACGAAAAATGGTAAAGATAACTCATCACAGTAATTATGAGGGTTACATGTGGCAACTTTAGGTGAAATACTTATCATAGAAGCTGAGACACACAGTGTGTAATAAACTGTAGTTATCTTGTGTTGCTAGTGCTGTTGCTATTGAAAGGAGCCAAGAAGTTAAGAAACATTGAATAGCTGCCTAAATTTATTTAGGAATCTTGCTTATTCACCAAGAAAATTAAACTACTTTTCTTCGTACAGATTATATAAAAATAAAATGCATAAATACATGAAACAATACATTTAACCCTCATTGATAGAGTACTATGAAGAAATACTATCATTATTTTTAGTTGAAGGGAAGCCACATGTCAGGCTTCTTTATCAGACATTGGACCAGGTTTTAGGCCAGGCTTAATAAAGATTGGTTCCTTTTCTTTGCCCCAATCAGTTTCCTTAAAAAAAAAAAAAAAAAAAATTAAAAAGTCAGATTTAAATTAAGCTACCTATTCTTTTTAAGTACTTGTCTAAAATGTAATATTTATTTTCAGAGTAAAATTTTAGAATTTTTCTAACCCAATGTCCTTTTCCTAGCGAAAAAAAAGAAAATCATCTTCTAAGTTTTTTAATATATGTACAAGGATACTTCAAAAAGTTCATGGAAAAATAGATATAAAAGATAATACAAATCTTTCCACAAACTTTTTGAAGTACCTTTGTATATGTTTTTATGATATAACATAATATTTGTAGTGAATTAGAACATAATTTATAAGTAAATAAATGTACATATATTTTGAGTCATAGTCATTCAAATGTTGGAGACAATTATCCTGGAAAATAGTTCCAGTTTCTTATCCAACTGATACCTTTGATTCAATTTTTTTTTTTTTTTTTTTTTATAACATCTATTGGGTATCAAGTACTGTGCTATATCCTGGGTATACATACATCAACAATCCTGCCCTAGTTGAACTCCTAGTCAGTTGAAAAGAGGGAAATTTACATAGATATTTAAAATGTATATAATGTATAGATACTATTTAGATAGAACCATATGAAATTATAGATATCAACCATTTTTATTTATAAATTCGGCAATTTCACATGGCTTAATATATTTAATGTCCTTCTTAATGTCTCTTACCTGTCCCAGAATTTCTTAACATTAATTTGCCCTTTAATTTAACAAGGATGGTTAACTCTCAGAACACAAATTTTATCACTACTAAATAATTTTTATTTAATTATCTGTTTTGTGCTAAATTCATCAAAAGAACTGCAGAACCAAATTATTACTATTTTCTGACTTTCCCTAACAGAGAATACATCTTAGTCCACTGCATTTCTAACAATATCTAGAATAAGAAATAGCCAACTCCCAAAGATTTCATTTATTTTGCCTGTGTGAATATTTTTCAGATATGTACTTTCCATCTTCACATCATCTTATAATTTAAATTAATCCAACCAGAATTTGCCCATTGTGTTATATAGTAGGTACAAAGTAACACCATTTTGCTTACTTTCGCCTAAAATATGAACATTTTCAGGAGAAATTCTAGCAATTGCAATGCCAGGTCCTTTTGGCTTCTATCTCTTTCTGATTTGGCACAATTTGAAATCTTTTTGCAGAGACTCTGGCTGCTGGCCTCCACAGCACATGGCCTGCCAGCCACAGAACAAAGTGAGATATAATTGCTATTTAATAATATCCCAAGATAAATTCTGTATTGCAGTTTGCTCTTTTTCATGAGTGGTGGCCTCAAAAAATGGCATAGCACATAGTCCTTTCTCTCTGTTTTCAACTAAATTTAATTAGTAATCCAGATATAATTTAAACCACCCAAACAATAGTGAATGATGTGTCTACCAATATTAACATCTATATTGCTATTACAAAATAGTGTTATTAATCTTTGGATTCTTTTTGAAATGTATTAATATTACCTCAATAAATTAAGACATTGTATATGTCTTAATTTCATTCATCACAGGTATGAAGCACAGACATTCCAAAAAAATCCAAGAAATCAGATATTAATGACTTAGGAGGAAATAAAAGCCTGTTTATAAAAAAAGGATGAGGGCCATCTAATTGAATTAAGGCTGTCATTCACTAAAGAGGAAGAACAAATTTTAAGTAGACTTGACATGGTCAAACAGAAAGTGTATGGTCTTCCTGAACCACATATCCAAAACATGATAGAAAAACTGCCAAGACTTATCACACCTGCTGACCACTACCGGTGTCTGCTGATTCATGTGGGTATGAATGATGCCATCATAATGAACGTGTAAACCATATTTAGAAGCCATGACGTCCTAGGCAGAAAGCTAAAAGGCTCCTGGGACCCAGGTGTTGTTTAAAACTCTCTCCAATTCAATGTGTAATTTAGGAAAGGAAAAAATGCTGCACAGCTGGTTATATAGATGGTGGCAGAATCATGACTTCAGATACAAAATTGGTGGGCATTGGCTAAATAAGAACTTCATTCTCATAGAGATAGAGAAGAATATTATTTCTCTAGCAAACTGCTGATGTAATTGAGAGAATTTTAAAGTAAAATTTATGGGAGGACATGAGAATTATGTGACACAATTATAATTTTAGTTCATGCTTTAAGAAATCAGCTTTTAAACTTTCAAAAAATGGAAAGACCTAAGTTTTTTATATGGTGAGATAGCTCAGTCAGAAAGCATAAAAATGGAGTTTCTGAAAATCAAAATCAAAATATTACAATCATAATCATATCTTTTCAAATGAACTAATACAATATATTCCCTTTAGTTATCCTGGGAATTGCAGAAAATTTTTTCTTGCTCTTTGCCTCATATGCAAGGAGGCTCACAATTAAATTAGTGCCCAGATTAAGCAACTTAAAACCAGGAAAGTGTAAAATGACCCATAACTTTTAAATTATTTTTAGAGTAAGGAGAAAATATAGAAGTGAAAGGATCTGGGTATCATAAATTAAATTAGGTTGGTGTTATCGTTAGGGACCAGAAAAAAAATAGGAAAGCATGGAACTCCAATTCTGATTTCTTTTTCTGTGGCAAGAACAAGGTTCAGATAGGAGAGGATGAAAATGACGATGGAAAAAGTCTCTGAAGGTTAAAATAGAGAGGCATTAGCAAGACAGGTATGAGCTGGTCAAAATAGGTTTCTATGTTCAAGTGAACTGCATCCCAATGTGTGAGAATTTTTTTACATAAGATAAGATAATCAAGCCCTGCTATGACGCTAAATATTATAAAGAGACATAGATTTGCTTTTTCCAGAAATAGAAGAAGGTATATTCTGATAATCATCCCAAGCAACATTTTATGATAGCTTATTAACCTCAGTAGAACTCTGAAGGGAGGCAGTGATCACCAGGGCATATTAAGGACAATGTGGACAATGTGGTATAAAAAAGTGTTGACCTTGAAGTCAGGTAAACCTGGGTTTAATTCCGGTTCTGCTATTTATTAGCTGTTGACCTTGGGCAAAATATTTGGCTTGATGAACATAATTAGGACATAGTAAGCACTCAGTTATGCCACACTAATATTATTTGCTTTTTTGATGTGGTTATGGGTCATTTTACACTTCTCTGGTTTTAAAGGGATCACAGCTCGGCATAAACATTATTTTAAAGTGAAAACATCTAAGCTACAGAAAATGAAAAAGAAATCTTACCTCAACTTCCCTTATCTGACAAAAAAGCAGAGTCCTGAAAATATAGCTGCCACTAACCCCGCTCCAACGGAGTTTCCTGTGAATTCAGCTGCCTGCCTACTCTCATTAGCATCAGAAAGCCTGATAAACCTTCCATATTTTCCCATTGAAGCCCCCCACCACCCCCAAAAAAACCCCTCTTTTGTTAAAATGGAAAATAAGCCTTCAGTTCCGACTATTTATCACTGAGTACTCCCACGTGTTCTCAGGCACATGTAAATAAACATTGTCTTTTCTCTTGCTAAATCTATTGTCAGTTAACTCTCAGGACATTTGAACCTAAGATAGGAGTGGAAAAGTTTTCCTCCTAACAGATGAATTCTGCAGACAGGTGTATCTGGATTTCAACAGGGAATTATGTGAAACTCTAATAATAAATGGCCTATGCAAGTAAGTGGATTTCTTATTATTTGAATGTGCGGTCGTTCTTGACCCAACTTCCTATTACAATAGCCTGGTGAATCTTTAAAAATTCCAATACCTAGGACATGCCTCAGTTCAAATCATACAATCAAGGCTGAGAACCACTGTCCTAAGGGGCTATTTCTAGTTGCGTACTTGATTGTGGCTTTCCCTGTCCTTGTCTTCAAGGTAGTGGCTGGGTTTTTTTTTTTTTTGGAGGGGGGGGGGTAGGGAGTGGAGGGGTAGAGTTTTTTAATGTTTTTCATTTTGTGTGAGAACCACAAAAGCCAATTTACATTTGCAGATGGCAGGCTTTAACACGGGGTCAGAACGAACAAGATAAAAGAAAAAAGGGAGCAAAGGTTAAGTTGTGAACATCGTTTAGAAAAGAAAATGAAAATGAAAATAACCACTTCACAAATACAGAACACAGTGGCGAGATTTAAGAGCATTAGTTCTCCACTCCTCTCTTTCCTCTTCGTTTTTTGATTGTTGGTTTGGTTTGGTTTTTAGGTATCAACAATGTTAGGCAATTATGTTCTAGCCGATGTCTAAGACAGCGGCGGGCGGAAGAGAGGAACACCCAAAATGGCTGCGGAGAGTTTCTGGTCCTTAGAACAGCACGTTTTCTGAGAATCACACACACAAAAAAAAGACCCTCCCCTTCTCCCTCACCACCACATCCCCTTCCCCCGTGGCTGAATTTCTCCACCTATAGAAACATCCCAACTCAGCTTAAACCCAGCTCGCTTCCCTCCCCTTCCTTCTTAGCCAATAGGAACAGTCCAGCTCAGCCTAACTGGATATAAAAGGCCCAGGCCGATTCCCGCTGCTGCTCCTCCCGCCTCCGAGAGGGCAGCTCATTTGTTCCTTTTGCCTGCCTAGTACACTTTGATTAAGTCCCTGTCTCCTGGTGTGTTTCTTTGGCACTTGAGCAGAGGTTTTTTCCTTTCAAATAAAAATGGAAATTTGTGTTCATCCTCTTCCATGCACTGTGCTAAGAGCTTTCTATGTGTTAACTCAATTAATCCTCACAACCACCTCAGGAGCAGCCAAAGAGACACCAAGTGAGTTAGGAAGGATAAACCAGCATAGAGAACAGGGGTTTAACACTACATCCTGCTAGCTGACCACTGTCTCACACCACACAGCCACAGCAGGTTTGGACGGGGTTGTGTCTGCTAAAAAGCTACTGGGAATCTGGACTCCAACTTTGAGTCTAGGGATGCTAAAATGTGCATTCTCAACCAGGCAGGGGCGGGAGGGGCGCTTGCTCCCCTCCTCATATAACCCTCCGGACAACAAAATTGATTGTGGGAGTGGGAATTATGGTATTAAAATTTCACGAGTACGTAATTAGTAAAAGAATGCCTCCTTGGGAGATTGGGAGTAGTAATGAAAAAGAATCACTGCTCTAGAACAAAAGGTTTCACAGTCTTTCTGTACTTTTCTGGTTAGGCCACATCTTACAGAAAAAGATGTTAAGTTACATGTTAAGTATTGGCAAACTGGAGGGAGATTTACGAGGATAGTGCAAGGACCTGAAATTTTTAAGTAGATTATATGAGAAGAAACAGCAAGTAATGGATATATCACAATTGTTCTTCTTTGGCTTCAAGACTAGCTGAGAAATGCAAATCATCCTTAGTATGTTTACCTAATTTTTAAAAGAAAAATATATTTTCATGACATTTTTAAAGATGATACTACATTTACTAGATCAACTATGTCACTTCTTCACAGAAAACTATGCCCAGAGGTGAAGTGGTTTGTCCAGGGTCCTCCAGGCAGTCAATGTCGGAGCATGAACTAGAATCTAAGTGTGCAACACAACAAGTCAGTGCCCTTTCATTTATCAGTGTCACAGTCTCCCACTCAGAGTCCCGATGATTCTGAAACCCATGGAAACGGCAGGCTAGCTTTAAGATAGATTAAATAATGTAATAAACAAAAATTAATGGAATGGTTTTAAGTAAATATACCCTCCAACCACCCAATAAGGGCCATTGTGACTTATTGATCTTCATGTTTCCCAGTGGCAGGAAGAGGACAGTGAAATCAATAGTATGTGATAGTTCACTGGAAGTTATAAATGCTTTATTCAGTTGAGATACTTGACATATTCAACAATCGTCTTACTGTGATTTTGGCATTTTGTAAATACTCAAGAACCAGAAATAATTTAATAGTGTAAGTTACATATAGAGTGCTTGCCTTAATTGGCAATTTCACAGACAGGCTCTCAGTGAATGAATGATAAGCATCTGTGAAAAGAGAAACAGGGCTTCTCACGTCTGTCTGTGCAGCATGTAGACTGCTGTCCTTGATAAGAAGCCTTAGAAATTTTGCCCCTGCTATATCTCTTACCACAGCTCCAGTGTCTGTTTCACTTCACAGCACTCATCTCCACTAATATTGTGTTACATTATTTTTGCTTGTCATCTATTTCCTCCCTCTAGAACTGTGGTTCTCTGCAGGTGAAGATTTTGCACCCAAGAGACATTTGCCATTTTCTAAAGACGCTTTGGGGATGCTAGTGTCATCTCTTGGGTAGAGGCCAGGGTTGCTGCTATACATCTTACATTACACAATACAGCCCCTCACAACAAAGAATCATCTAGCCAAATTGTCAGTAGTGCCAAGGTGGAGAAATCCTGTTCTATAATGTAAGCTCTGTAAAAATGAGACTATCTCTTTTGCTTAATAAATATTTACCATATGGACAAATGAATAATGGTGCTGGTATCTCAGAAGATAACAAAGGAAGGTAGTCAAAAAGATAGGGCAGGTGGGAACACTAGAACAATTCTCAGGGGAAAAAAACAAAAGTGAAATTTGCACTATAGCATCAAGCATAAATCCTGAAGATAGGCAATAATTAGCATTGTGCTGTTAACCTCTTGAGAATTTACTTCACATAATTTTAAACTAATTCTGACAAAATTAAAAAGGAAGGTAATATTTAATGGAATATACATGTAGTATTTAAAGTATCAATTATATTGCTTTTGCCTGTAATATTGTGATAATTTTCCAATTCTTCCTCACGACAATTTAATTTCAAGTTTTACATGAGAAAAGTTGTCTGGTTCTTTCTTTTCACTAGGAAAAAAAAGGAGACATACATCTCCATCTCTATTTTCTTAGACCTGATATTTGTGAGTAATCAATAATTCATTTGCCTGCAGAGCTCACTTAATTATTCTCATCCTAAATATCCTGTTGAAGTTGGAAAATTTTTCCTGATTTTAATCAATTCTGACATGGATTGATTTTTGCTCAACCTCTTCCACAGTGCTCCATCCGTCTATTTTCACATCTACATTCAAAGTAGACCTACAGCATTTCACTAACAGATGCAAAAATCAACATAAAAGCAATAAAAATTGAAAACCTTGCTAAAACATAACCTGAACCTAGACATCAAATGTGGTCATGATTTTGTACATTTGCTTTTAGGGTCTTTTTCATAGTCTTTGCTCAGTCCTACTTCCTGAAGTGTTTCCCTATGGGACCACACCCTTTTTCTAAGCAAAAACAACAGATGGCCTAAACGGATAAAAGGTGGCCCCCAAGGGAAGTTAAGGGGGAAAGCTAAGCATAGAGAGGCAAGGCACGTGCACATTTGACCTTTTCAAGGATTGGCCTAAGCCTGGAAATCCCCGCCTGCTAAGCATATAAATATGATCTTTTGTGTTACAATAAATGGAACTGCCTGACAGAACCCCCGCTGCGTGTGTATGTCTTTGTTCCCTATCTGGGAGAGCAGTGGCGTGCTCACCCATCTCTTGGAATCTCTTTTCACCCCACATCCTGGGGGGAAAAAAGGGCAATCCCTTTGGCCCGAACCCTCTAGGGAAAGGAAAAACCTGTTGGGGTCCCATGCAGCCACCAGAGATGCCCAACACTTCAGCCTCTTTCTCCCATTCTACCTTAAGATCTTTAACTCTAGACTCCTTGTGATGATTAATTTTATGTGTCAACTTGACTGGGCCAGGGGAAGCCCAGGTATGTGGTCAAACATTAATTTGAGTATTTCTCTGAGGGTGTTTGTAGATGAGATTAACACTTGAATTCATAGATTGAGTAAAGCAGATTTCTCTCCATAATCTGGGTGGGCCATATCTAATCAATTAGATGACCTGAATACATAAAAAAGGCTGACCCTCCCACAAGTAAGAGGGTAGGATCCTCCTTCAACACTGCCTTTAGCCTGGACATTGTCGTTTTACTGCTTTCTGACTCAAACTGTAATATTGGCTCTTCTTGGGTTTTGAGCCTGCGGGATTTTGGACTGGAATTACAATATCAGCTTTCCTGGGTCTCTGGCTTGTCAGCTGCAGTTCTTGAGATTTCTCAGCCTCCAAAACTGTGTGAGACAATTCCTTATATATATTACTGCTTTTACTATTTCTCTTACAAGTATAGATTTTGGTACTGAGAGTGTGGTGCTGATGTAAAAATACTAAACATGTGGGAGCAGATTTGAAACTCAATAACGTGTAAAGGCCGGAAGAGATTGAGGTGCATACTAGAAATATAGGTGTTAAGGGCGATTCTGGTGAGTTCTCAGATGGTATTGAGGACATGTTCCTAGAAATTGGGAAAAATGTAATTGTCATTATAAAGAAAGAATTTGGTAAGAAAAAAGGAACCAGGAATTCAAGACTTGGAAAATTCTCAGCCTATTCATATTTCAAAAAATAAGGCTTGTTTTGAAAAATACTAAAGGTATGGCTGAACAACTATTTGATAATGAGATAATAGGTGACACTCACGGACTTCATCAGTCTTCCTAGCAGAAGTCAGGAATGGAGACAAGATTACAGCAAACATACTGCCAGTTTGAACTAAACAGGACAGAGAAAATGGGACAGAATGAAAGAAGGCTGTCAGGCTTTTTAGATTCCACAGGACCAGACCACAGAGCTATTCAGCTACAAATATGCACTGTTCTTTAAGAAAAGGGAAAAATTATCCTGAAGGCAATTCAGAGATCATCAAGGATGCCTCCTCAGTTTCAAAAGGTGGGCCCATCACCTTGGTTTCAAAAGGTCAAAGAGACTGTACTTTGAGCCTTGGGGGTGGGGCCACCTAGTGCCTTAGAGACAAAATCTCTGAGGGGAAGGTGGGGAACTAGGAATTGGGGGGTTTAGGGGGAAAGGAGAGGAGTGGTGGGGCAGGGCTAGACCACAACCCCAGTGAGTCAGGAAGGCAGAACACTGAGCCAAAGAGTATTATTGTTGAGCCTAAGATGTTATAGAATTTGCCTTGCTAGGTTTTGGATTTGCTTGGGACCCATCACCCCTTCTTTCTTATTCCTCCCTTCTGGAATGAAAATGTTTATCCTATGTGTTTTTCACCATTGTATTTTGGAAGCACATAACTCAATCTGGTTTCACAGGTTTATAGCTGGAGAGGAATTTTTCTTGAGGACAAAAAATACCTTGAGTCTCACCCATATCTAATTTAGATGATATTTAATAAGACTCTGGACTTTAGACTTTAGAATTGATGCTGAAATTAATAGATCTGCAGCATAACCGGTGCCATTTTAGACAAGCCCAAGTACAAAATGGCACTGTCCACCTTCTCCCCTCCCCTCCCCTCCCCCATTCTCTTTTACAAGAAGCCTCATGGTTTTGGAGAAAATGAAACTTTCTGCGTTTCTGCATGCACAGAACACTCCACTCAATCCTCACCCCGGAATTACATCACCCAGCTCTTGGGGCCAACATACCAATATAAGCTCCCACCACCCTTGGTTAGCAGCTGCCTTCCATTTTAAAGGCAGCTCTGGTCTGCCCCCCACTTTGGGCACAGCCCAGAAGATTCTTTTCCTTTTATAAAGCTTGAACAGTACCTGGCATCTCAGCTCACTTTCTTTCAGAAATGAGTTAATACTTTGGAGCTGTTTGGGTGTAATGATTGTATTTTGCATGTGAAGACATGGATTATGGGGGGTCAAGAGAAGAATGCTATGGACTGAATTGTGTCCCTTCAAAATTCATGTGTCAAAGCCCTAATCCCCAATGTGATGGTATGTGAAGATGGGGCCTTTGAAAGGTAATTAGATTTATATGAGATCATGAGGGTAGGGCTCAGAAAGCTTGCTCTCCCTCTCTTCCCAACATGCAAGGACACAATGGGAGGCAACAATTTGCAAGCCAGGAAGAAAGCAAGGATGGAATGAGGAAATAAGGAGGGACAGTCTGCAGAGGCCACATCAAGCAGAGCCTGATAGAGGCCAATAAAGGAGGTAACTGAAGGGTTTTGAGTAGGGAAGTGAATGTTAAGATTTGCTTGACTATTTTAAAGAATAACTTTAGAGTAATGTTCGGATTTAGACATGCTTCTTTCCAAAACTAAAAAAATAAACAAATAATTATTATGCTCTAATAAGAATCTCATTATATAGAAAACGAAAACACAGGTGATCAGAGTATGCATTTACTGTCTGTTTCTGTTGTTTACAACAAAATACCTAGAACTGGGTAATTTGTAAGAAAACGAGATTTATTGCTTATTATTTCTGAGGCTGCAGGTCCAAAGTCCAGGGAAATCATCTGGTGAAGGCCTTCCTTGGTGGTTGCTTCAGCGACATGTGGTATCACATTGCAAGGTGGTGTAAACAGAGAGAGAACTCCTCATGCATTCTCCTTTTAAATCCCTCGGAACCATGCCCATGAACACCATTTATCTACCAATTTATTACTCAGTGAATGGATCAATCCATTCTCTTGGCATAGTCCTCAAAGTCCAATCATGTCTTCAAGGCCTCACCTTTCAATTAACATAATAGTATTTCCCACCGTCTCAACACTGTCACACTGGGGACAAAGCCTCCAACACATTAAACTTTGGGGGGACACAATTCAATCCACTGCAATGTGTATTTGCAGTTCTCTATAATATTTAATTTTTTGCCTTGAAAGAAATTCTACAGAGCATTAGTTTTTATTGGAGTTAAAATAAAATAAACTATGGAATAAAGATATATGTGTAGATGTTGTTTTGATGCAATAACCAGCACTCAGTGTGTGTGTGTGTGTGTGTGTGTGTGTGTGTGTGTGTGTGTGTGTATGCATAGTGGATAGTAACCAAGTACCTTCTCTACTGAAAAGAGAAGAAATGATTGTAATCATTTAATGCAAACAATCCTAATAAAATGATAATTTTTAAAAATAGAGCCTAATTAATTTAAGAAATACACCATTTCCTCTACTTTAAAACAGACCTTGGAACTCTACCATTAAGTAAACTTTTATGGATTCTTTTTAAAGATCAAAACAGGAGATTAATTTGTCTCATCCACAGAACAAAGAAAATATGTCATCCTAAAGGACTAGACCAATTGATTAGATTATGTGAGATAAGTTCAATGTGAAAGAAATAACCAAAAATAAAGTAGTTATCACACTAAGAAAAAAATGCGGGTGTATGTATGTGTGTATGTGTACTACAAAGAAAGAAAACTAAAAACTTATATAATAATTTTTGTAGTCAGGGTTTCTATTTTTTGTAACGTTTAACGTATGCTGTTCACTACTTATCTGAAGATGAAGCAATGATGGTTCTCTACATTCTTGATCTTACTATTTTAGAGAATCCGAAGGAAAACTAGGTATTGTCTGTAGCACCCTTCACTTCGGCAGGCTAAGATTGTGATTCTATGGGAGATAGTTTAAAACTCTGTAAATTGTAGGTAACTCACAAACATATAAATTATGTCTTGATGGTAGAGTTTCCAATTGACTTTCGATTTCTTTCTTATGGAAAGAAGTTTGAAGTTTTGCCTCCACTTACATATTCCTGATCTATAAATGTGCCTGTTCTTTGGATTTTCTGTTGAACTGGTTATAACATCTGCCTGGTTCCCTTGTGAGTTAAATAAAGTGTTCATTCCTATACCTGTATGAGAGTGATGATTTTTACCTTTGTATTTAAACACTGTTCTCTATTTTGGGGCTTATATAAAAGATAGGTTTAGGGTTTTTTTATTGCAAAACTCCCTAAAAAATCCTATGTGGAAATGTTTTTGTCATTTGTCTCTCCAGCTTTTCATTCTAAAATTTATACTCTATACCATTACATAGTCTTTGAAATTGCTCATGAGTTATATGATCGTGTCTAATGTGCTTTTCCAATCATAATAAACTTGGGCAGAGAATTTGTGGACACTTTATTTTCACTCCTTCATAAAGTTCTTAGTACAAAGGGATTTTGATGCTAGTCCCCTCTATAGCACCCACCAGAAAAGGAATAGTAATTGAGGGCCACAATGAGAAACAAAGGAATCAAAACAGTTCCTTTGGCAACCTGGTGAGGGTGGGAATTGTACATTGATCAAAGAGTCACAATTTCACTTTTAGTTTAAATGCATTCCTTCCTAAAGACAAGTAATTCTCTCTTCACTGCTCAGATAATTTCTAAGACTGGAACTGAAACTGCATAGAAGTACTTGAAGATCTGCTTGTAAAGAAAGTTGGAGAACTATGAATAGTAATCAATCATCTACTTTGCATTTCAAAGCAGTGATAAGATTTGATAACACTTTGAAGACGAACATTCAAGTAAATTGCAGTGTGTGAGGAGCATAGTTTACTAACACTTCACACTCAAAACAGCTCTTTTTTCCCCTCACTCTTTTCCTCAATCTTTTGAATATTAACTTCCCACTCTTATTCTCTAAGTCCTGATTGATTCTCTCATTTTCACTTCTTTTTACCTGACTTGCTTGGCTGTCGGGTATCTGTTTCCTTCTTCTTCTTGCTTTCCTTTCCTTTTACCTTTTTCTTTCTCTCCTGTTTTTCTCCCATCCCACTCACTTTCACTTCTTTCTTTTGTCTGCGGGGGTGGGGCGGGGGGAATGGGGTGAAAGGTGATTGGCATACAACAATTTCAAACATCGTAACATTCATAATAACGATTACTTATAATAACTTCTTGTTGTTGGGCTGTAAATAGCACACCTGTCAGCACTTTTTTTTTTTTTTTTTAACTTCAGTAGTCATTGTGGGACAAGAGAGAATGCAATTTAAAGATCCAGTGAGCAAGTAAATTAATTTCCATTAAGACCCACCACCTTGAACTCATGAGGCCAACCACCCTGGCTGCCTTACAAGATAGGGCTAGAGCAGGTTTTATATTATGTATTCAAAATTTATATATTAGTCTCAATCTCTTTCTCACAGGCTCACAAATGCACAAATATGCTTTAACACATGGTTTTTACTTCTATGTGACTTTTTGTTGATTTATTCAACAAAGCTCCTGATTCCTTAGGGATCAGAAGCTGTCAATAGAAAATTTGTCACTATCTTGGATTTAGAAATAATACAGGGCATCAACATATCTAGATTCTGCAGTAGTAAATTGTATTTTTCTCTAATGAAATGAAAAATAAGCTAATGAAAGACTGCCTAGTTTATCCTTAGTTAATGTTATGAGAGCCTCTATATGGCATTTTATTTATTGAAATTTACAGATCTAAAAAACCTAAAGCCATTTATGAATAACTTACAAACTCTGTAAACATTGACTCAATAGTTGACTAATTGCAGTCATTATGCTGTTTAGTAAAGTTCTGATATAGATAATGCCTGTCCTCTTCAACAGCTTTTTAAAATACCATTATTAAAAGTAAAATGGCTAAAACTTCCGAATATTTTATTTCTGAACAAATGTTAGATAAACCTATTTTTGCAATATGAAAAACAGGACATACCAACACATCAAAACTATGCTTCAATGATTGATCTCTTATACATGAGAGTCAGAATAATCAGAATTGCTGTTTCCTCTCTCTCCTTCCACAGTCCTATTTCAGTGATTGGTAAACTCAATAGTTCAGAATTTTACAATTCTTTGGAATAGTAACAGCAAGTAATATTTCAGTTTGTGAATAAAGACATTTATTAAAGTGAAATATACATCGAGGAAAACTTACAAAACAGGAAATTCATTCCTATATGTGCAATATCCAATTTACTTGTATTAAATAACAACATATTCTACAATTTTATAATTAGTACTTTCTATACATATTCCCCATGGAACAATTTGCCAAGAAATTTCAACTATTTCAAAGCAGTAAAATTAATGTCTAACTAAGAAAGGTTTTGTTTAAATCTGAGTGTGTGTGTGTGTATGTGTATGTGTGTAGGTAGACTCATAGATAGATACATAGATAGTAAATTGAGAGATAGAAAAATTAGAGAACATACTTCTCTAATTAAATGCATAATCATGGATGCTGATCCATGTTACTGATGCTAAATGGTTTCTACTTTAATGAGCCATTTTAAATGAAATGGTTGCCTGCAATTAGACATCTGCAATCTAAGGAAAGCAAGCCAACTCTGTAGTCTGGCTGCCAGAATTACAGTGCATTCCTCAGCAGGACAATGAAGAGAAAGGATAATTGTAATTATAACATATACATCTTTAATGTTCTGTGGTTGGAAGAGTGTGCAAAACAAGCCTTCTTAATATATTTAATTGCTGACTGCTAATAAAGGGTTGTCAAAAAGAGTTGCTTTTAATGCACCCATATTCCATTAGCAGTGTTACTAATTCACAAGATACCTATTTCAACACAGGAAACTACACAGAAAGAAATGCTAAGTGACTCTTACTTTTTATAAGCCACAACTATTAGTTTGGGGTCATGACTTAGAGGTCAGGTGGGTTATGATTATGATGTTCCTGATATGAAGACAAATAAAACATCCTTTAAAATATCTGGATGAATATCAACAGAGTAGTATTTGTCATAGATAATTAAATCAGTTAAGGCAACATATGCATCTTAATATTAAGAATATTGAGTGCTTACTTTATGAATTGTTATTCCCATGTTGTAAATAAAGTAACTTAGGCTCAAACAGGACAAATAATGTACCCATGCCCATACAGCTACTATATCAATGGTTGTCAGATTTAAAACTCAAATCTGGTTTTCTTTAAAGTCTATTCTCTTAACAACTCTTTTCACTTAATTAATTAACTTAATTTCATTTTCTGTGAAAATGAAAAACAGAGATGTGAGAGATGTAGATGCAAATTTTGGCTGTGCCATTCCACTGTGCGATCTGTTTCCTCATGTGTCAAATGGAAATGCAAATATTTACCATTTAGTTTATATAATTCAAAAAAATAGGACACATATTGTGTCTGGTACATAGTACATATTCAACAATCTGAACTATTATTATTATTACTTAGTCAATGACAGTTATCTGCTTCAAATTATTTAAATTTTATACCTTCCATGCCTGTGATAAGTTAGTTAAATTAATTTCATATATCTTTGTTTACTCTCAAAAAACTTTTTATTACTTCACTGAAATAATTTAATGACTTTATTTTTAAAACCAATTTTTCTGCATTTGGGTAGGAACCATTTGGCAGTTTATTCACAGCCTTTTGCACACTGATCATTTTCTTATTAGGCTTTGATATACTTAATTAATAAATATGATAATTTTATCATTTTTACCCTAAGTATTAGCCCATGTACAATTCTTATCTCTAACACACACACACACACACACACACACACACACACACACACACACACACACACACATGCTTCCCATACACCTAGATAATTCTCAATTACCTGTAGGCCTTTGCTTTACATGTTTAAACCCTCGTTTCTAGAAGCCACGTGGCTTTATTCACCCATATCTTTTCATTTCACATTCTTACTTCTTGTCTAGTGTTGTGAATTTTTTATTCCAGCATAGCTCAATGGGAAGTGACTGGGCTCTCATTATAGCACAGCCATAAGGAAAACCTCTGAAACCAAAATTTCAAATAACTCCACTTTGCTCCCAGGAAAAGTAGAAATCAGCCAGACAAATCATTACAAGATAAAAAGAGTTGAAAGAGAGCATGCAGCAAGTGGCGAGCCTACTGTGCACCTGCCTGGTGAGCAAAGCCTGTGGGAAGCCTGACCAGCAGCCCAGGAGGCCCAGGCCATGCTGCCACGTGCAGTCTTCCCAGACCTGCTGCCTCAGTGAGGGTTTCATGCACTCCCAGAGTACCAGACATACCCATATTGGGGCTTTAGTCTTTAAAGTACATTCCCATATCAAATATACTGTTCTATTTTCTACTAGCTCTGCATAATTCAGGACAGTATTATTTGAAATGTGAACTGGCATCTGTCTTCTGATTTTTTTCCCCCAGAGGGTTGCCTGTGTCTGTGTATCAATACAAAGAGCACATAAATCAGAATTAATTATCTCATATTGTTAAATAGGCATATTTGGGTAGACTCATGCATTCACTTTTTAAATATAGCTTAGTTCCTGATATTCAATAAATATTTAAGTCATTGTATATGTATGAGAATGAACTGATAAAAGTAATGTTTTAATTTTACCACACACACTATAATAAATAATCCAAGAAATATAAAATGCCAAACACTAAAAACAAATAGAAAAATGTGTTCAGGGCAAATATTGTTAAAAATTAATATCTGTGATACTTTCAAGCACATAGTAAGTTCATGTCTAGGCAATTTTGCAGTTGGACCAATAACATAACAACTTCAAAATATATTACCTTGTCTGCTTTTGAGATGGGTTCCTATGTTGTGGCTATGTTATGAAAAACAAAATTATTAGCATGTGCAGGTTTTCTTTTCAAAACTCAAACTCACTGTTTTGCATCAATTATGGTTTTTTGGGGGGGTTTTAATAGATGTAAAAGACAAGCAATTCGAGCAAATAGATTTGAGCAAACAGTTGTGCACATAAAATGTTAAAAATACATTTCACACATAATTTTATAATATTTTTATGTATGTTGTTCAAACACGCAATCGTTACTTATTTTTAACAATAGGTTTCTTTAAATGTATGTTCTAATTTCTACCAGTATAAACACTTGCCTTCGTTTGTAGATGCTCCAGTCATCAATGTAACTGTCATAGGTTTAGTTCCCAACAAAGTGATTATAAATGTTTGTGCTCCTTGCTGTCACACTTGATTCTTGTTTGTATGCATATCTGAATTACAAGCTTATTATTAAAACAAAACTATAAGCAATTCATGAGGACATTATGTTTTCAAGTTTTCTTTAAGTATTTAAAAAAGGCATCAGTTAGATTATCAGTTTATTTCAATACCTTTCACTAGCTTCTGGAAAATCACTACTATAATCTTCTGAATCAACAGACACTATCTTTGCACTACTGAGTCTTGATTTTTTTCTATTAAACATAGAGGCTAACCAAGCATAACCTCTGTTAATAAGGATTAGTTCTTTTCTGTGGACACTGTTTGCATAAGGGGTTAACCAACGCACAAGGATTATTCTTCAAATCCTCCTTTGAAGAGAAAATTACGGTAATTATCTAAAGTCTTTCTTAGTGTTGCTATATATATAAGTGTATTTTTCAATCTTTATAAGGTTTAAAAAATCCTGCAAAACCAATGGTTGTATTTAAAATTAACTTGTTAACTTTAAGGTTTAGATAGTTTTATTAATTGAATGCACACAAAGCATTGTTACAAATTAACCTTAATAAAACTAGTTCTGTAATCATGTAACTTACATTGTGAAAAGAAAAAGCAAACACTCTTTAAGAATATATGGAATAAATATTCATTTTCCATTTTGGGTTGAGCAATCAGGTGAGCACAAAGTGTTATGTTAAAACCATCAAAGTCAAAACAGAATTTGGATTGTCAGTGACCAGTAAAAAATGATAATGTCTTGAATTATGTACAGAAACCTAGGAGCCTACAAATATTGAAGATTAAAATTGTACAGTTAAGCTATGATGGCATAAATAAGTTTAACATGTATTTAAAACAAAATTAATCTCCAAGACATTCTTATGGTTATGGGACCTGTACAGCAACATAAAAATATTATATCTTTTCTCAGATGGTTTACTCATGAGCATCAAAGAAATATGAGTTCTATACAGAAATAAGTACAAAAATACTCAATGTGTCTATTGTCCCACAGATGTGTCAGGCAAATACAGATAGTTAAATTATCATTTCCTGAGAAATTTCCTCAACAGTTGAACAGTATCTTCTCTTATTATAAAGCAATGCCAATTCAGATTCAGTGGAGGTGGGTTTAGAGAGAATCTTTCAGAAATTACAATAATGATGACTCTAGATTTAACATTTATAGAATCCCACTGAACTAAAGTCGCACACGCTTCAAATTATGTGGCAAACAGCTACTCAAATGTGCTTCCTAATGGTGTTGTTTTGGGGAAACCCCACTTTTAGGAAAAAGTCAGACAACTAAGGAAAGAAATCAATAACCGCAGAAGTTCACTTTGAAGGACTACATATTCTGTGTAAAAGATCAACCAACCACGTGATATATGAATGTTACCTGTGGAAAGCCATAAGCACTGATCATTGTCTCAAAGTAACTACTGGATTGATTAAATTCACAAAGCAAAGGGAAAAATAATGTTTATGAGAGTTTAAAGCTGGAGGAGTTGGGAACATAGTAGAGGTACTAACAGAGAGCAATAAGATGAAATACAGACAGAAAAGGCATGTCCCGTTTGCAGGCTACAGGTAAGGAAATGGTAGAGTGGAGGCAAGGGGGGAAATGCTCATCATTTTAGCCAACAAACTTCCCACTTTTCTGAGCTCTTATATTAACTGGCCATATCACTTATGCTGTAGCTTGCATAGGCACTGTCCTAACCATTTAAAGTACTTCTCTCCACCCTCCCCTGCAAAAAAAAAAAAAAAAAAAGGTTTTCTCCTCTTCCCAACTAGGTACTAATTTCTAAATCCAGGAATGGTGTCTTGGTCATCTTTCATTAATGCCTCCTCACCTAGCCAAGTGCTCCCATGCACATTTTGTGTTCCCCATAAATCTATTCTGAATGGTGAATAAAGACTATACCTAAGGCAAGAGTGACCATATAATTTATCATCCAAAGTGAGGCACTTTTGAAACTGAAAGAGAACGTTATAAACTATTGTACAACCAGGAATGTCCAGGGCAAAACAGAACATGTGACCCTCAACCTAAGATAAATGTGGCCACTCTACAACTTCATTAAGGTTAATATAAAGTCAAAACAATATAAATGGGAAAACAGCTACTGGCCTAACTTCAGGGTACATATGCTTTACTTTTTATTTATTTCTTTATAAGGGCTCATTCTATATCATCCTCAACTTCAGTGGGAGTGTGATCTTCCAACGGTAGGAAGCTTTTCTATACTGAATGCCATCTTTAAATTTATTAAACATGGCATTGCCTTCTCACTCCTAAAACATATTAAGCATCAAATGATCCTGGAACAACAGTTGAGCTATTCCAGTTTTCTCAGGTTTGACACTGGCTCAGACCTGGTGTTTCACAAGAAGATCAAAATATTGTAACTAGTGAAATTAAAATGATAATTTAACAGAAAATAATATTTATTTTTATTTTAAAAATTAAAGTCTAAATTAGAATTTATTTTAAACCACTAAAGACCATCTCCATAGAAAATAGTAAGTAAATGATATGGTTATTTGAAATGTAATTCAGAAAAGCCTTCTGGAGGATAATTTACAGCATTAATTTTATTTTGTATGGGTTATGAATATTCATGGAGTACAAAGCTGACCATCACCACTTGTGCCCAAGATGTGATGGCCAGATCAATACTGACAGCATGCCCATTACCACAGATTGCAATTATGCCCCGTGGCCTCCACCCAATTAATCCCCGACCTTCCTCCCCATCCCCTTTTGCCTCACCCCGCTTTGTAGCCCTATGTATGTTCTCTCCTTCTGCAAATCAAACGCACCACTGCAGTCTTTCTATCCTTCTTCTTTCTCTCTTAGCTCCCACTTATGAGTGAGGACATACAGCATTAATTTTAAAGTGAATATTCACTGATGATTCACTTCCCTCCTGTGTTAATAAATTTGACTTTCTTTTATGATTTCACCATTAGAATTTCTTCTCAAATCATACCAATTCTCTAGGGTGCATTCAGAGTTTTGCCTTTGGTATGTGAAGTCAAAGATTTTCTTAAAATATGACACATCACTCAATTACCACCACGTACACCCCCACTTGGGCAAAGCAATTAAAAAATGAAAATGATATTGAGAGAGGACAGTTAGTAATTTCAGAAAGTATTTAAAATATTTCAGTGACATTTAGTTAGTCTGTACAACATAAGACATAGATAGCAAGAAGAGTTAAAGGAGACAGGCTTTATAACAACATACATTAAAACTATCTGAGAACATTTCTTCCATAAAATATTATATTCAGTTAAGAAGGAAGAAACTTACCTTCTCCACTTAGGTCTCTCGTACTGCCCAACAGTGAAGTCATAAATTGAATTTATATCTATTTACTCTTTGTTATATAGATGCTGTTAAGTTTCTCGCATGCTTTATTAGATTTTACTTACTTTCTTTTCACTTAACCAGTCTAGTTTAGATTATTCAGTTGTGAACAGAAGGAATTACATTAATTGGTCACTAAGGCTGTATCAACTCTAGGAGTATGATCCTGTAAGTATTACAGTATAGTACAAAATGTATCTACAACGAGGAGGCAGGCAACTGAAAGATATTTCTGAGATAAATATATTTTCAAGTTTCTAGTAACTGGCTTACTCAAAAAATGTTGCCAGGTATTTTGTAATCTACTCCTATTTTTGAGATCTCTGAAATAATTTTTTATCCTACATGCTACAGTGAAAAACTTTATCATTTTGCAGATATGACTCATTGTTGAGTTCTATGATGTCTATAACAGAATGAATAAACACAGCCTTTTATTTGTTTGATATGGAAATTTCACCTCTGCAGTTTACTTAGACAGTTTCTGTGAAGCAATAGACCTGGAAAGAAAAGGCAAGTGTTTAATATGAGTCACTCCTTAATTAATCCTAGCCCCAGAAAAGTCACTGGCTATCCTTTGTATTTGAAGATGATGCTATTGACCCACTCAACATAGTACATATGCTTTGAGTTCCTTTTTCTAAAAATAAGGATGGATTCAAACTACCTACCCATCCTTTCTGTCTTACCTGTTTCCAGGCATGACCTAGCATGACTTTCTATAAGATGCCTAGTATCAGGATATAGTTTCTGAATATGATGCTTTTAAAATAGGCAGATGTATCCTTGATAAGAAGGACTGGCCCCTTAAAAGAACTGCCAGTAAAAATGACTGCCCCCTCTTCAATCAAGATTATTCTATACTGATGACATCTTAAATCACTTGCTCTTACATCTTGGCTGTTTGTCCTTTATGTCAAATTTAGCCCCAGACTTTCTTGGTGTCTCACTCTGGTTCCACCATCTTCCTTATGTCCATGGTCTAGGAATTAGGAGCTTCCCTCATTCCCACCATCTCATAGCATTTCATTACTTTGGTCCTCAACTTGCCTAATAATGACCAATTCCAAAACTGGCTTTTTCAGTGGGCATCTACTCCTTTTTGCACATAGTCCAGGTGAACTATTCTGGCTGAGGAGGAGGTGAAGTCCTATAAAATAAAACTAAGAATGGAGTTTCAATCACTGGTCGTGTACTCATTAACACCATATATGAATTCCAGAGGTATGATTTGCAATCAGATCTATTAACTTAACTATTTATACAAACAACCTCATTAGTAATAAAAATTGTGAAAGAAATAAATATAAACACAATCAGATTATGTAGAGTTAAATTCATAGATATTACATGGATATGAAAGTCAAAGGAAGATAGAAAAAATAGCCATAATTAGTACATTTCAATTTTAGCACCATAAGGTTGAATCATCTTACAGTGATTATTGAAATTACTTTTTAAATGGACTATCTAATAAAAAAGTTTAGTAGATATAGATTCTTGTTCAGTTCTTCTGTAAACAGTAAAATCTTCAGATAGTCACTAATCTCTTCATGACATAATTTCTCTCTCTTTAAGACTACTACTAATTATTATCTTTCAAAAATATACAAAATGTAAATGTAAATAATAACTGTAAAATTGCCATATTTAATCCTCACTTGATTTAAAGTAGATTTAAACATTGCTTCACTAATGAGGATTGCATCCCCTAATGAGGATGTCAAGGCACAGGTGGATTAAAATAATATTTTTTAGTGTTTACATACATTTAACTTTTGTGATAAAATAAATCTGAAGAAAAGAGATGAGTGAAAATATTGAGATTTTTTTGAAAAGTATACAATGTAATATAGGAATTTGGAAGTAATTTTTTTAAAGCAAGTAAAATAGATACTATACTTCATGTAATAGGTGATATATATAACATAAAAATGTCAGAATTCCTTAATGGGGTAAGAAAAATTAAAGGTACGAAATGCAAACAATGAAAAGATCAGAGAAAAGAGGTATAATTTAACAAGAGGTGATAAAGAAAAATAAAATGTAGAACTTATTGAATAAAGAAGAGAATATACGACAAAAATGAAGAAATGTTAATAGTTTATGTCCTACTTGTTGCTATAAAAATTGCCTTTTAGAATAGAAAAGAGACATTCACAAGTTCTGACAGCAAAAAGCGATGCAACGATCAATAAACTAAATTGTCCTGACTACCTACAGATTAGAAGAAGCAGCCTGATTTAAGAAATGGCAAAATTATTGAAAATTTCTCATCCTGAAAAACAAATGGACATAATAGATACAATCACCTTACCCAAATGGTTAACTTCATACATTCAAATTTGCTAGTAAACTGGGAAATTACTAGATTGCTTACTGATCAATCTTTTAAACCTTGGCATGAGCAGTATTTTTAAGGTACAGAAACCTAGACATCAAAATAATTCATCTCTTCTGATATAAGAGGTGTAATGCTAAAATTCTGGCCTTAAAAATTTTGAGGTATAATCTGAAAATAATTCTTAAGATAAAATCATTTTATCCAGCAGCAAAATAAAGATGGAAATACAATATTGCATTTCAATTATTTTGTAGAAGTATGCAAATAAAGGAGTTTAACTCAAACATTTTTTTTTTTCCTTCCAGGATCTGTTAAATGTGCTTTACTGTAAGGTTATTTGAAGATTGAATGTGCTTTACTGTAAAGTTATTTGAAGACTGACATTTCCATATCTAAGCAAATTTTGAATGACTGAATCATTACTTGTCTTATTATTTTCAGAATTACATAACAATATCTGTGCTATGAGAGAAAGTGATGTTAGTAAATAATGAAAAATAGTCTAGAATGGTTTTAGTAGGAGAAATACCAACACAATGGCCTGAGGTGAGTTTTCAAGACCTAGGTCAGAAATACTAGGAATTATGAATAGATAGCACCACAATTGTATGTCTTCATTCAAATCTAAATCAAGCAAAATTCTGTTAGCTGAATAGAATATTTGTTTAAGAAAAGACAAATTAGCTGCTATGTTTAAACAAAGAAATAATATATCCAGGTATATTCAACCTACATACTCTGAGAATATAGAACACATAAATGATAAGGAAAAAAATAACAGAAAAATGTTTTAAATGGCAAAAGTACATCAACTATTTCATATATAAATGATAGTTTGAATTGACAAACACACACTCTGAGTGTGTTGGGCTGGGGCTGTCTCATAATCATATTGGGAACACATTCAAGATACAGTGCCCTTTCCTGTAATTCTGATACAGCTTCCTAGATGATGAATGATGCAAGGGGGGTGGGGGGGGGAAATAAAATCATCCTGAGCTGCAATGAATATTCAGGCAAAACAAAAACAAAACTAAAAATACCTTTCTTAAAATGAATACTTGAATCGATTATATTTATCTTTAATGCAAAGCTTGTATTTTTTTCTTTCTCTTTCTTTCTGAAAGAAAACGTATAAGCTCAAAAATATTAAAACAACTTCTTCTTTGTGAAATGAAAACAAAGAGCAGTGTCATCATCACCCAGTGGCTCTAGGAGGAGAGTCAATGGACTATTAAATGGGAAATCATCTGTTTTCAGATTTTACTTTACTACCATTACATTCCTCTAGTGAGCCGTTATCTGAGAGGGGGCCTTAATCACTTCCTATGCTGGCAAAAAACTTCCATGCGTTTAGTACCGCTATTCAGATCGTAATATGCAATCACCTCCACACAAAAATTCCAGCTAAAATGTATGTTTCACAACATAGCACTGCTATTAGTGCATCTTACTGCCCATTGAACTCCAAATACTTAATATAATAATATTCCAGCCCGTTGAAGATTCATTACTTAATGTGTCTATTTGATGATTCACAGTTACTTAGCTAATTTCCCTCCATTTTCTTTCTCCTTTTGGGTGTTATCCCTTGGTATAAGACATATACAGACATATGTAGATGATTAAAAAAAAAAAATCAAACATTACCAGTAGGTCATGTATACTGTTTGGCTAGCAGTGAAAGTATATTTTGTTAACTCCTCTGCTCTAGCTGCTGTAGAATTAATGGTGAGAGGATATGGAAGCAAAACAATGACCAATGGGACTGGAGAGAATGTGCTCGATACTTTCCTGAAACAGCTGGTATTTGATTCAGGAAATCTGCCACGCAACAAATTAAAAATGCTTAGGACAATTATGTAGTTGTGAAAAGAAAGCTCTTGCAGTATGTTGCACATTTCAGAAAATACATTTCTACAGCTTCTTTAGAATATATTTAAATTTTAAATGTCATATATATTGTTCTTGGGAAACACAGTAAGAAAATCTTGGATTTAAGGGAGAGGGGATACAAATATTGAGGGAAATATATACTTTATACATCATGAGGTTCATATTCTGCATGCTTAATAACTAGAAATTTCATTGATTTGTATTTTCTTTAGAGATATGATTGCTTTATTGGACAAATTCTATAATAAGGTGGTAACTTTATTCAGAGCATGAAGACACTATGTCAAGGCTGAAACCCGCTCTTAGTTGAGGATTGCATGTCAAACTTGGTACAAAATCTTAAGTTCTAAGAAGAAATACAACACAAATTATCTCTCTGAACATCAGTGTCTTCATCTAAAAGCAAGGGTGCTGAACTGGATAATTCCAAATTCCCCCTCCTGTTACAAAAGTGTAGAATCTTCAACATACTAGAAACACGATCTCACAAGGATTTTTCACACTACACTGGGAGGGGCACAGCCTGGTAAGGGAGGGATAACCGTGGCTGAGGATATGAAATTTGTAATCTCCTTCTTCAAAAAAAGCTTGTGGCTTAGAGGCAATATGCAGTACTTGTATATTTTCAATTGCTCTTGGGATATCAGTATTCAGTAACAGTAAACTAAAGACTTTTTGTATCCAGATTAAGATGTGAATGCTTGACCTTTTCTCAGATATGTGATACTTGCCACTATTTTTCATAGAAGTGTTTATAGTATAATGATTCTTATAATTTCTATCAGTGTAGTGTACCTGACACTCATTTGTTTTTTAGTGTTTTATGGTATAAAAATCCTCCTTCCCCTAAATATATTTTAATCTTCTAGAAAATAGCAAATATGATTTCTTTTTATTTTTTTTTAAAGGGCACCTGGAATAAGATAAGTGAATTTGCCAATAGAAGAGTTGAGTCTTGCTGGGGTACTCAGCATCAGTGTTTTTGCTGTTGTTGTTGTTGTTTGTTTGTTTGTTTTTTAAATTTTATTTTAACAAATATAATACAAAAACAAACACTGTAAATTCAAAAATAATTTGGGGTATAGATAACAATAACTGGTTAAGAAATATGGGTAGAAGGGTATAATATTTTATTAAAAAATATGTTTCCATTATTAAGAAGAATGGCTAATATAATTTAATATGATACTATATGATTTATAGGAGCCAGTTATTTATAAACCTACATAGAATAATTTAACAAAGAATAAAGGCTTTCCCCAAACACATTCAACAAAAACTACTTATGTATAAACATGTTGTTAAATCCATAATAACATAATTTGGGAGGATTACCATAGATTAATATATTATTGTGAATCTCAATTGCTTAGTTTCATTGACCAATTTTAATCGGCATATTTATTTCAGGTATTTACACATTCAATATATATGTACTGAATTACTCTTCAGTGTCAAGTATTGAAGATGACAACATTCAGGTAACTGCCTCAGTCCTATATGGAAGAAAGCCTGTTAGTCTATACATTCCTTGCTCCTGATTTGACTAAACATATATAAGGGCAGAGGTTTACCCCATGAATTCTCATTGCAACAAGTGACTCTTCCCTAAGGAAAATTTGGTATATATTCAAAAAATCAATTTCTTCCCAATTAAAAGTATATCCTGTAATTTCTAACCCCTTAACAAAATAGTAATTTAGTCTTGAGTATATCCATTGCCGATTAATATACTGTCAGTGTTAATTAATATATTGTCAGTTACCATACTCAGAAGTACGGTAGGAAACAGAACTTTCATGTTAAAGTTTTATTTTATTTTTTTAAAAAGTGTTATCATTAGAGCAAGAAGGAAAGATGACAGGCAGTTCACTTTTCCATGAAGGGTTGCAGCCATTACGTTTAAATTTTCTCTCTTTACTCACTCCCGCCCCCCCGCCTTTTTTCTCTGCTTTCACTGCTCGCTCCCACTCACAGCTCCTTCTCTGTACCTCATTCACAAGGCTTGCTAAACCAGAAACACCCCTAGAACAAATTCAAACACTTTCCATTCTTCTTTCAAAAATCCATTTCCTTCACAAAGCTACTTAATTAGATGGAAGTAAAGTGCTAATTTGCTAAGGGGAAAATACATTTGCATATCAATTTACACACTTTTCTTCAACTATTTATAATTAGAGAGCAATCAACAAGCTTTTGAAGGCTGATAGAAAGGGAAAAATGATTCCTGTGGAGATTAAGGAGGCAGGAAAGTATGCAGAGGAAAGGGCACTGGAAAAGGAGCCAGATGTCCTCAGGTTGAACAATTAATTTAACCTTTTGTAATCTCAACTTTTGAGCTATAAAATGGGAATACGTGTGCCTGCTTCAAACCTTTCATGGGCTGTGAGGATTAAATTCAGTATGCATAAGGGCCCAACACAAAAGCAGTATCTCTCAATACGTTGTCAATAGTCAATAAGAAGCCATTCTTTAACAACTTTTGCTCACAAAACTTTCTCTATAAGTAGAAATAATATATCTACCCCCAGGTAGGTTGAGAACTTAAATGAGACCAAAATATTTTAAATGCCTGGCACATAATATGGAATTAATAAACAGTACCTAAAATTATATTTTAGTTCCAGATTTCATGGTATCTGAGTGACTTTCCTAATCAGTCAGAAAAACAAAACTCCCAGAACCTTCTTTGGCTGTTGCCCCCTTTAATTATAGGACACCTTTCCTCTCCATTAGATCCTCCTTCACTGAAGGGAAAAGTCTAATTTAACCCATCTGTATTTATTGCCACAGCTTCCCAAATTACCTCTTTCCTGAATTCTTCTTCTTCCCTTCACTATTAATTAATTATTAATTGAACACCATCCAGGTATGAAAAATATGGTATAAAAGGCATTAGAAATTATCTGGGCAAATAATTTTCAATCTGTATTCTCTGGAGCCTTAGGTTTATCATAGCTCCTCAGGAGGTGACATAGGAATAAATAGAAAGAATAACAATTATTCTTGAATAACACAGTTTTGTTTTAACACACACACACAGAGACACAGACTACATATTTAGACCAAACTTTTTTTTAAATGAATAAGAAAAATAAAAGATTTTATTTTATCTTCTATCTATTCCTTCTCAAATGCTCTTCCTTTCTTTATTCACTTCCAAGTTTCTGACCTACATTATTTTATTTTTCTTTGAAGAACTTCTTTCAATATTTCTTGAAGGGTAAATATTATGTTATATTTAAAAAGTGTAGGGTCACCATTGGCTTGTTTAAGAACACACAGCAAGCTTATTAACTGAACTGTAGTTAGCACTAAAGTACCTGGGTTCCCTTGCCTCGGTTCTTCCACATTGGTTATTAACTCTTCCATCTTAGTGCCTCTATTTGCAGGCATGATGGTTTGCCAGCTACATTAGAAATAATTATCTTTCATAACAAGAAATTAGTAGAAATAACCATTACAATTCCTACATATCTTAAAAATTTAGGATAGTTGTTTGGATTATATTTTATTCTTGGTATAATTAAAGATGCCGGTTTGATCTTCAAGTTCCTAGATGTAAATCAGACAAAACTACAGGTAGTTTTCTAAGTATTTTGTACTGTTATATATCTCCATGACTTTGGGTAAGCCAATTTCTCTGTCTAAAATACTCCCCTTGTCTGTCAGTGAACTCTTTGCTCTCCAAGTCTCAGATCAATCTCCAGTTCTCTGTGAGGACTTCCTTCAGATCAGACCACAATCTCTAGACTGCATCTCGCTATCTTGTCTTCTATCTAGATAAGCACTTAGCCCCCTGAATGACATTTGTTTACAGGATTGTTAACTCACATCCATGGCACCTGCAAAAACATTATATTACTTGATTTTCAATTAGTCTGTGCCCACCCAAAAGGAAGGCAAATATAAAAATTTCAATGATGTTTCTGAAGTTGAACAGAAATTGAGTAGGAACCTTATAATCTTTATGAAAATTTCTAAATTTCAATCATAAATCTTCAGGTAAAGTCTGTATTTTTTGTGGTATTTTTAAAATTCATTTTATGTAATTCATTTCCTGATCCTGTAAGTGAATTTACTAAGTTATTTTTTTAATGAACTAATATTAGAGTCAATATCAAAGCCATTCATGTTTGCTCTTAATATTAATTTTTACATTTTTTTATGTTAGTGTATTTATTCACATCATGTTTGTCATTTAAACTTGGGAAACACTTCAAATTAGCTTAGTGTGTTAATATTGTAATAATTTGTTTGCTTTATATCATAGACCATTTTCAAATCAATTTCTCTGATGTGAAATTCAAAAATAAACATTATACATACTTTTAAGTGCAGAGATGAGCCACATTAAAAAGAAAAAGAAAAAAAAACACAACTAGTGACAAAGCAAAAGGAATTAAGGAGTGAAATGTTAAGAGTGAAATTAGATGCTGTGGGTGATAAAATTTAAACATGAAAACAAATGCTGTATCAAAAACTAAAGAATGGTAGTGTGCTATTTTGAGCTTCTAGGGAGAAAATCCAATGGATAATTCAGGAGATAACATTTTAAATATTGATGTCAAAATTGTATTTTTTAAAAAAAATCTCTAGAATAAACATTAAACTCTATTCTTTAAAAAAAAATAAACTTAAAAGTGTTAATGGAACACTCTTTTCAGAGAAAGAGCTTTAAGATAAGATGCATCAATTTACTTAAAGCATTGGACCCAACAAATAAAGATTGCAAAAGTCTTATGGAAAGTATTTCCAATAGTTATCTTAAAAATTGGCTTGCTAATTCATTTTAATTTTGGAGGTATGATCTTTTTTTATTCTACTCATATTAAAAAAGAACTTTCCCAGAGTTAGAGAAACATGTATAAGGGACAATGCTGAAGTGCTTTCTCAGCTCTGGAACAGCACCCTGGCAAGCTCCATTCTGTATAACCCCTGTAAACAACACATTAACATGTTACTCTAAAATGCATTCTGTATTTCTTTGTGTTTCAATATAAGAAAGAAGGTGGGAATGTTTATTTCACTAAGAAGAAAGCTTATTTTGAAAGCAATAAACTTCATCTGACAGCTTAAATAAAAAGAGGTTTCTAATTTTAACTCAGTCTTGTACAAAGGAGAGAAAGCAACACTGAAGTCAAACTTAGGGTTAGGGTACTATACACTTCAACCTCATCCCATTTTCACATTTCAGAGAAGAGAAAATGAAAAGACAAAGGACAGCTAAGTAGCTCTCTTTGCTTCAGCATGGAGAGAGACTTAAAGGACAAGCATTAGAAGGTTTAACTTTCTCTGTCACAGGTGTAGACATAAGTTTTTTTTTTTTATTATTCCTAATCAAAAGTCATTAGAAAAAAAATTAAAATGTCCCGATTACCAAAGAGATAGAGTTTAAACACTAGTACAGAAGATAGGGAAAACAGTTGCTTATCATGTAGATTTAAACTGAGAAGTAGCTGGAATGGAATTTCAAAGTAGCTACAATGAAAAGAAACTGATTTATATTACATAGCTTAACAGACTTCATGCTTGAAGACATAAAGCCCACTTTAAGCCTTTCTTTTGACAGATATATTTCTTGGATAAGAACTATTTTTTTTTTTTTATTAAACAGAACTTATGACACTATATGTTTATAAACAAATGACTTTGGGTCTTCACAAACCCAGTCACCTGAAGGAAATTAGCATTCAGAGTTATCAAGAAAGCAATATCACCATTTAATAAGTCCTTAAGGAAATCACATGAGTCATAAAATTTAAAGAAGAAAAGGTCAAGAGGTTTTTTTCATGCATACAAATCAGTAATGGTGACAGACATCATACCTCTAAGTGGATTAATGGTGTAATTTTTCTTTTTAAAATGAATGGTCCTCACAACCTATAAGACAGTGGGCCTTGGCCTCTGGTCATAGTCCCATCTTTTTCTGACAGCTTGACCTCCTATGCTTAGAAAGAGAGACTGCATCTGGATCTTCCCTTAATTTTTATTCTTTGTGACAAGCTTACATTGTGAAATAAAAATTGGAGTTTTTTTTTTTTAAATCTTTAGCAAACATCTTAGAGACATGGTTTTGCTTACATACTCAACCCAATATTAGTATACAGATAGGGCTAGTCTTTTGAAGAACTCTACTTTATATGAGGAAGTGTATAAAATGTTTGAGTAGAAAGAGCTCTAATTATGTAATTTTGCCTTTGTGTGGATTTTAAAACCTACAACAGTCCCTTGGCTAAACTCGAATTGAAAACTGTAAATAAGATGTAAACCGTGTGCTGCTGAACACTGATCTGTACAAGAATTTTCTATTCAATTATTGATACTGGATGCATGTGAGAATGCTGTGTCCTTCAATGGTGATAAAAGGAAAAATGTAGCTTTGATACCTTATTGCTTACAAACACTTTGTCACCTTAATAAAGTATTTGGATAGTTTTAAATTTTTACTAGTAACAAAAAATCAATATTTACTTAGTAGAAAATAAAGCATATATTGTGTAGCTCACTATTTGGAATCTGGCTTTCTCAGCCTGCATATATAGTTGAGGGTACTTCAAAAAGGTCATGGAAAGATTTGTATTATGTTTTATTTCTATTTTTTCACAAACTTTTTGAAGTACCCATGTAGATAGCCTAATGGATATTTAACATTTTATAATAAATTAGTATTTTATTGCAATCTACCTTATTGGTAAATAGTTTGCATCTCTTACCTATAAAGAACAAATGAGAAAGTATATAGCGATGTTTTAGATCTGTGCTTCTCCAACTTTAAAAGGCATAGAAATCACTGAGGATTTTGTTTGAAGGCAGACTGATTCAGTAGGTCTGGTTTAGGGCCTGAGGTTCTCTATTTCTGCATTAGTGCTGATGCTGCTGGTCAATGGACCACACATATAGTAGCAAGGTACTAAAAGGTCAACTATAATCCTATGGTCCAAACAAAGGAAATTTAATGTGCTGCGGAGCTAAATATAATTTCTTCTATGACTACATTCAATTTTAATTATGTTTCTATTATGATTAAAAATTCTCATTTTAGCTTGGCTGCAAATTTGCTGGTCATTTGGAGTAAGTAATTTGACCTATCTAAGGAATTACATTTGTAGTTTATGTTTTACCAGTTGAAGGAAATTTAAAACACAAAATAAATACATTCTTAGTATCAATTGCTAGAAATATTGATAAAAACAATTACAATAAGAAGCTTTTCTAAATATCAAGTATAATGCCACAATCTACTATTTTTGAGAAAAAATTCTTATTTGCTAGCTTTCATCATGTAACAGTTGACCAGTTGTTGCTGATATGTATGCCCAGAACACGTGAAAATTCTACTACATGTTGTTAGTTATGATACTTTCAGTTCAGATCTTAAGTGAGAATTCTCTACTGATTGTGATTTATCTGTCATAGCACACTTTCTCTTTTGATCTTATATGTAAGTCAATAGAACCTTTTGACAATTAAATTCTCATCACAGCATTAAACAGATTTTATTTTGAGGCTTTGCCTCAGAGGATTTGGATGTAGTTCTCTGTTTTCCAAGGAAGTAAAATATAGGTAAGGGCAAAGCTATTTAAACTCAATTGTCCCCTTTAATGCAAATGATTGCATTAAGTGGTTTACTAATATTTGATATAACATGCAACATGTATGCATAAGCACATGGTCATGAATATTACTCTCCAGATTTTATATTAAAATTAAAAATTTTTTGTATCTCAAATTATGAAACCAAATTTAGCACACAGATTGACAAAAATTACACTCTAGATGATTTAAAAAAAATTTCTTGTGAGGATTTCTAAATCTCTGGCAACATATTTACTATATAGTCAGTAAATTTCATTACCACATCCCATTTGTTTTGAAGAAATTTTTACGTTTTTCTAATTTTAGTTATAAATGTTTGTAGTTTATCTTCTAAAATTTAGCAGCCAATTAAGCTGCAAACGAAAAAAGTAGTAAATGTTAACTGTGATGGATAAGGGCGATTATAAAGGGCAACACAGAAAAGGTGTGCGTTTCTCTTGTGATGTCCCACACTTCACCATAGCAAAGAGAATCCTTACAACTGTGACACCTATAAAGAGGTAAGTGGTCATTTGGAGCATCCACACAGCCACACCAGTAAGGTGCCATCTGTTGAAATGAAACTTCAGTGTTACTAATATCCCAAGTGGGTGCCAAAGTCAAGCAAGACAGAAATAGTCTGAAAAAAACAAAATAGCTCTTCACCACAATTATTCTAAGGCTAAGAAACCAGATATGAATATACTTAATTCACTTTTCCCTTTTTTATCTCAAATTTACTTTGCTTCTTCCACCGAAAATAAAATAATGTTTTCACCCCGTGCTTCAACTTTACTCACCTAGACAGGTATTTTTAAGTCATAATGTAAATCCCCATTTCTCTCAGTAATTAGTATTGATCAAGTACTTACTAGACACCAGGATAAATGCTTTACATATATTTGCATTCATTGTTTTGTATAATTATCTCAAGAGCTTCATAAAGTAGATACTATCTCTGTTTTTCAGATGGTTTAAATGAACTTCTTTCATTTATTTTTTTATTCACTTGATAAATGAGGGTTCTTTTTAGAGGTAAGGGCTACAAAGGTAACCAAGACTGGCAAGATCCCTGCTCTTCTGGTCCTTGCACTGAAAGAGAGAGTCACTAGGCAGTAAACACATACACAGAAAAAAGGCTGTGAGGATAGTAACCAGGCAACAGCACAGAGACTAGGAAGGAGTGTGATGGTCCTGTTGTGTCTGCGGAAGTGTGATACTCAAGATGAGACCTGAATGATGAGAAGGCGTCCCCAAAGCATGCACATGGAGGCAAAGATGATTTTCACCACTGAAAACTATTTGGAAGAAGAAATATTCTTGTAAAATATTCCAAGCCAAGTGTCAGAGGTAGACAACTTGCTTGTATAACAAAAAGAGAGAGAAAATAGAAAGGTGTCTTTATCATAAAAATGTGCATAGCTCTTGTAAGGAAGCAGTAGTTCTCCTAAAATATATAAATAAATGGTTTGCCATTATGTTCCTTTCTGGTTTTTAGGTTAGAGAAATAGATAAAGAAAGTCTCTACAATCTTCATTTTAAAACTTACATAACTCCAGACTTTGTAATTGTTATAGTAAGTTATAGTAAGTGGCATATAATCAGGAACTTTTGAAATAATCTTCTCCAAATTCTCTGTCTCTTGCGCTCATTCACAACTAACCAGAACAACTGTTCTCATAAACAGGGCCAAGCCTTCACTCGGAAGTCTCTATTGGTGATAGCACTGACTCATTTCTTTTCTTCCTGGTTTACCATTAGGGTTAAGAGGCCAAGTGTCATGAGAATTGTTTTGAAGTGTCAACTGTCAAACTGCTTATCAATTTCAGGTAGTATTTAGGGAGGGCCCTGGTTAAGGAGAAGTGGATCAAGGTAGATTTCGCCTTCAAATATTTTTTCTAAAGGTCAAATCTGCAAAGATAGTTTTATCAAGGTTATTAGTCATCAGATTGGCTCTTTTGGAAAGCGTAGAGTATAGCAGAAATTGGATAGAGTCCAGGCTAGCCAGATAGCTAAGCATGGCAGGGCAGGCAGGGAGTGGGAGGTGGGAAGGGATCTTGTGACCTCAGGTAACAAGTGGGCCTACATGGAAAGCAAGGAAACTCTAGGATTGGAAGAGTGGTGAGGAGCCACAAGTCTGGCTGTGAGTAACCCTGAATGATAGCACTTTTTTGTCCCAGAGCAAGCCCCAATCAAACAAATTTTTAATTATTATAAAGTTTGTGTTTTGTTTTTATTTCTAGATTAAATATGACTCAAACATTAATAAAAGAGAGAAGAAATAGAATAGTTCACAAAGTCCAATCACTCTTTTTTCAAACTAAAATTGCTGCATCTAAAAACATTTTACATATTTTTAGTACTAGGCGTTCAGAAATATTTGCATAAACATGGTCACTTCTGATCTTCACAATCACTTTTTGAGGTATGTTTTATAAGCCCGTTTGACTGATGAGAAAACAGAGGTTCAAGTCACCATTCCAAAAGCCCATGGCTAGTAAAGAGGAAAGCCAGGACTAGAATGCAAATCCCCTGCTCTCCCACCTCAACTTTACCACCTCGCACTCTGCAACTGTCTCATCATTCCAGCAGTTGACATTTTATTTGAAAAGACTCCACAATGAGGAATCATCAGAGAGCTCTTCTCATTCTTAAAAGTAGTAAATGTCATCTTGATCTAATCAACCTAAGACCAGCCATCTCTTACAGTAGCATTGATGAATGTTTTGTAGGAGTTTTTGTGTCTCATGATATAATCCCCGGAGCTAAGGATCATCCCTGAATGGACACTGTCAGGAAGCAGTCTCCCATCCAGAACAAGCTCTGTATATTTCAACTTCCTAGGCAAACTCCTATGAGAGCAGCGCTGAACATTAATGGCGAGAATTCTCTGCCTTCTATCCCACAGAACAGCATATGACTCTGTGCCATTCTAGGTCTGTGCCAAAACCTGAAGCTAAGAGATAAGAGGCTAGGCAGAAATCAGAAACATTAAGTTTGAACCCTGCAATCTATTCACTACTGCAGCCATAAGCTTAAATATCTACATCCTGCAAGTTCCTGTTATTGGGCTGGGAGAATGACACCTGAGCTTAGCTACCTATTATTTAATGGAAATCTCACTTCCTTAAATTTTAAAGATTTTTTTTTCTATAGTAACTGAAAAATAGCTGCTTCAATTCTTTTACAAAACAAAGAAAAAAAAATAAGTAAAGGATTAATAGGTCAGTTGGTAGATAGATAAATATATGTGTGTATATATATATATCAATAATGCAATAATTCTCTACTTTCTATATAGTGAGCTCCATATAGTTTAAACATTTATTATATCTTTTGTATTTTGCTTTTTGATTGACAAAGTAATAAAATAGTGAGAATCTCAATCTGATAACTGTGTGGGCAAAGTTGCTCTCTCAAATATTGTCAGAGGTTGTATTTATTTTCCTAGGGCTGCCTTAACAAATTACCACAAACTAGGATGGCTTAACACAACAGAAATTTATTCTCGTACAGTCTGGAGGCCAGAAGTCCAAACTCAAGGTGTCTGTAGGGCTGCTATCTCTCTGAAGGATCTAGAGAAGAATTTGTTCTTTGCCTTTCTTTTAGTTTCTGGTGTTTGTCGACTACTCCTTGGCTACCAGCGGCAGAACTCCCATCTCTGCTTCCATTTTCACCCGATGTTCTTCCTGTTTGTGTCTTCACATGGTGTTCTCCTCTGTGTGTGTGCCTATGTTCAAATTTCCCTCTTCTTTTTTTAAAAAAAATATTTTTAAACTTATTTTTTTTAATTTTTATTTTTTAATCATAAATTGGCAAATTATGTAGTTATATATTATAGTTGTATATGCTTGTGGGGTATGAACTGATGTTAAAATTATATAACATAAGAACATTAATCATATTGAATTGGGGCACACCTTAATGACCTGATCTTAACATGAGAACATCTGCAAAGATCCTATTTCCAAATAAGGTCACATTTACAGGTACAGGGGTTAGGACTTCAACATATCTTTTGGGGAGGCATAATACAACTTATGAAAGAGGAAAAACTGAAAAAGACTTATATATGAGGATTGAAGAGACATCTGGAAATGCATATCAAAATTTAAAATGTGTATACATTTTGATCAAGTGCACCCTTGAAAAGAATTTATCTTAAGAAAATAATAAATATGCTTCTGAAAATTTATAAATATAAAAGAATAGCTTTCTTAAAATTGTTCATTAAGTAACTGAAAACAACCAAAATATTTATCAGTAAATTATCATACTCATATGCATTGGAGCCTATGTAGTTATTTTAAAAGACGATATAAATTTAAAAACTGATGATGTGCTTGAATTAAATTCATATTAAAATATATGTATAGATGGGTTTACTCACTAAAAATAATGAAAGAATGATATCAAACCACTAACAGAAGAATCTTTAAAGAGTTATATTATCCAATTGTATATATTATTTTATTTTCTTAAAACAATACTGTATTATAAGAAAAAAATGATTAAGATATATTTTAAAGATATAAATATAAAATAAGAAAAGTTGAATGATGCTGATTTCCATTTATTTTTTAATAATGAAATTCTTCAAAGAAATTGGAATTCTCCTTTAAACTTTCTGTATCTCAAGTTGAGTTCTGTATTGCAGAGTCTACCGTGTACTCTATTAACAAATTCAGTGATGTTAAATATAGAGTAAAATATTCTATGTACAAAGGAAGATTACACAGCTGTTAGCCAGTTGTATTTGGGGGCTTCTTCGTTTATTTTTTTATTCATTTATTTTGTCTGTTTTGTTTACTTATTGTAGTATCCCCAGTGTCCAGAAAAGCAAATGGAAAATAAAATATTTTGTTGGTGGTGGTGGTATTGTAAACGAATAAAATTTCAACTAATTAGCAAGGGAAGGGATAGAACCTGATTTGCTTCCTCTGTGTATAAGCAGTCCCCAGACCAATGAGTGGCACACAATCAGCACTCACTATGATCTGTGACTGAGTTTTAAGCTACATTACTAATCAATGATAACTAATTTTAAAAAATCATACAAAGTTATCATCCAGAAATATGAGAGATCCTGCAATCTTTATGATACTTTTGTGACTCAAAGACTAAATTATGATCTGTTTATTCAGGCCAAGTAAATTGAGAACTTTTCAGTGCTCACTGAGTATTAGTACCTGCTCACTCTTTCCCTGCCTTTAGGATTTACTTTCAAGGGGACAGTAATACCACAATTCTTAAAAAATATATAGTGCATGTGTAGGTCATATGGCTATTCTCAACTAACCCAATTATTAAATCCATGTGCTTTGTTATCTGTACTATTTTTCAAGCTTACTTACAAGTTTCTGTCCTTATTTTGTTGAGTGTTGAAGAATTTTTTGTTGAATAATGAGGAATGAACATATTCCTCATTGAAATATAATAAGCCTCTTACAATTTTGAATTAGTTTTCTTAACGGTATTATTTGTCAAATTAAAATATGTGTTTATTCATTTGCAAATATATGTAAGCCTGTACTGTCCGTAATCAGGATTTATGTCTTCAGATTATTTTTATTTCTTTTAATCCAGAGCCTTGGATGCAGCTACAAAATCTATCCTCAGTCTCATCTGATAACACTTGAACATGGTCCATAAGGGTTGTGCATATTAACTTAGAAAATTAAGAATGAAAATCTATATTCCCTCAATGGTAATTCCATTAGAAGGCCCAAAATATGTATTTGTGATGGCTGTGGAGATGCCCTGCCCAAATCTTCCTTTAAGATGAACTGCTATGGGAAACTTAACTGATTGACAGCATCCAGCATCTGCACCTTTGCATACACCACTCTGTTCAGCAGGCCATGCTTCTGTTTGGCTGTTCCCAGGCAATGACTGAACCTGGCAGGCTTGCTAGAAACAGACCAGTCCTGCACGGCGCAAAATTCCTCTAGTGGGAAGTTCTGGCTTTAGGAATCCCCACTGGCCCAGCTAGGAATTCCTGCATTGCAGTCTAAGGCTTTTCCTATCCAATTATGTCTTCCCTCTCCCTTTTCAAGGTTTCAGACCTGCATCTCGGTCTGAAACTCTCTGCCTATTCGAACATCCTTCTACTTGATCTATATATATTGGCATATCTGTCAATAAATCTGTTTTATATCTAATCTCATCTTGGCATTTGCTTCATGGAGGACCAAAACAGACATGATGTTTGAAATATTTTTAATTACAAAATTAAAAAGTAATCAGTTTTCTGCATAATCTAGATACATGTTTGCAAAAATAGAATACAATGAAAAAATACAATTTTTGAGTAACAAATATGCCAACAGACATGTCTGGGGTGGTATTATATTTTTTACAGAATGGTGACACCTACCTGAATTCAATTTTATTATGCTTTGATTAATATTTTCTAATATATTCAAAAATGTTTTAGCTTTTTAAAACTGTCATATGCACAGCAATGTATTTGGTAGAACAAAAACAAGAAAATTCAACTTTTACTACAGAAGATCTGAAACAAAGCATGATAAATCTCTCTGGGTGATGTCCTCATGGTGTTTATCTTTGAAATAAAAAAAGAAATCAAAGCTTGAACATATTCATTGATTTGTGGCTCAGTCATTTATGGGATAATACAGAGCTACTAAATATCACAGAAGGCTATTCTGTCTAGCTGTGTTTTTGTGAATGTATTTACATAAAAGCAACATATTGAATACAGTACCAGCAAGATTAGAATTCTGCATATCTCCCTATATATTGTCTAACATTGTTGATTTATTTTTTATTATTGTTCTTTATTAAAACTTTATTTTAAGTAACTAATTAAAGAAACAGAAACAATGCAGTTTAAAGAACTGTATATTCAATATTTAAAAATTAAGAGTACCAAAGTGGACAGAAAGATTAGTTGTTATGCAAAATATTGTTCATCATGCTTAACTTTGTCATTTAATGGTAATTATAAAGGATTGCAGATTCAGTTATATTAACTGTCACTAATTTTATTTTACAAAGTATTGATACATGTTTCCTTTTATTTCATCCACCACTTGAAACTTGAATGTGGTCCAGAAAGATATTTCTACTCCCTCTAAAGTAACACTGCTTTTACAAAAAACGACAGACATTGAAAGAAAATTTCCTAACAACCAGTGACCAGTTACGCATAATACCCAGTTGTAGATGAGTTTATACACATTTCACCTAATGATAGAAGGATAAGTAATGATGTTTGCCTACATTTTAGCAATACCTATAGCAAATTCTTGGTATTTTGAAGAACTTTCTATATGTTTTGTAGTAAAAAAGAAGTACCACATAGGCTAAAGTGAAAAAAAAAAAAAGACTAATAAAACCAGATAGAGGTGCATTGCTTTATTAAGCAAGCAAGTCAAGGCTATGTTTCCCAAGAAAAGTAAAAATTTCAAGTTATGGTATACTCTTTAATGCCATGATTCTACTTCTAAATTAAAAACCAAGTTAGTAGAAAAGTACTCTAAGTCAAAAAATTTAAAACATAGGGCCGAGCCCGTGGCGCACTTGGTAGAGTGCTGCGCTGGCAGCGCGGCGACGCTCCCGCCGCGGGTTCGGATCTTATATAGGACTGACCGGTGCACTCACTGGCTGAGTGCCGGTCACGAAAAAACGACCAAAAAAAAAAAAAATTTAAAACATAGATGCTCAGAAAGGGATAGAATTCTATGAAAATCCATATTCTAACCTTCATGCACATATAAAAATAAAGGGCAATTTATAATTACTGCCAATTTTAGCTGTTGACAGAAACTTAATAGCTTAAAAATGAAGATGAAGAACTCAATGTTCTTTTGTTTAGTTATAATAAGACCTTTGCTATCTTTGTGGTGTAAAGAAGCTGTGTATAGTAAAATATTAGAGGTTTGTCTTTAAAAAGTTTTTTTAAAAACTGTTTTCTCTTTTGCTACTACTTTTCCCACTACTTTTTTTTTTTTTAATTTGGTCGTGGGGGGCACAGACTATTCTGAAAAAAGAAGAGTAGCATACAAAACAACAGAAAAATTCAATTCTAAACAAATTGTTAAATAAGTCAAAATAATTTTCTAAGAATTATTATTTAATTAAAAACTAGCATAGTATACTTTTAGAAAGAGTATAAATTATTACAGCAATTTTTGAAGACAATTTAGAATTATCTATTTTAGTTATATTTATATTTTCATCCAGGATATTTTGTGCACAGTTTACTTTAATCATAGTCCCCTATTATCTCAGACCAATGACGCCAGTGACAGTATTCCACTTACTTTTCAGCCTCTTGGTGACCTTTGATCGATATCTTCACTGTCCGGCCTCACATGTTCCATCTCTTCCTACATAACTTCTGTGGTTTCGTATTATGATCTTTTGTTTTGAACTGCCCACAACTCATTTCTCTCTTATTCTCCATCATGGTTACATAGAGAAACTAAACTGATTAAAGTCAATTGTTTGCTGACTCACTGCCCTTCTCTGAATAGCAGGGTACTGCTAAATGGGCTCACCGAACATTTATGGCCTAATTTTCTCAAGTGGGTCATCAACCCAGGCAGACAATGTTCCATACCTCCCTAGAACACCCACATTTACACTTTCCAAGAAGAAAATTTTACTCCTATTGCCTCTTAAACCTTCTAAATTTTTCTCCCTACCTAACTCCATTTTTGCTGATATATCCACTTCCTTCTTAACTAATAAAATGGAGGATATCAGGCAAGAACTAGTCATCTGCCCAGCCCAAACCCACCAACCCACCTATGCCTGAATTCCCACCCTCTAACTTTTCTTCTTTAAAAATGAAAAAAAAATAAATCCCTACTTCTGACTAAGACTAACTCCCTCCCAGTGTCCCTTCCCTGAATTTCAGCTTTGCAAATGTCTCCTCTCACTTTTTCCCCCCTCACAATTGGAATATTCATACCAGTATACAGCATGCCTTAAAAACCTAAAGTTTAAAAAAAAAAATGCCTTTGACACCTACATGGAGTCTTTAGGTTCATATCTCTGATATCTTATATTGAAACCCCTCAAAATAGCTGATTAGACTTGACTTCTCCATTTTATTGTCTCACAATCCCTCGATAACGTTCCAGCTTAGCTTTTGTCCCCACCACTCCAATGAAATAATTCTATTGAGGTCACTAACTCCTTATTGTCAAATCGAAATGATCAATTCTCCAACCTTATCATACTTAAGCAGTGTTAGTAATTTGATTTGACATAATTAACTACTCTGTCCTTCTCAAAACTCTTTCTTCTCTGGGCTTCACTAAAATCAGGTTCTTTTTGTTTTCCTTCTACCTTACTGCACACCTCTCTTCAATCACCTTTGCTTCTCTGTCTCGTCTTTCTTCTTATGGTCACTCCTTGGCACTCTTCTTCTCTACCCATGCTCTGTCCCTGGATGATCTTATCCAGTCCTCTGGATTTAAATATCACCTATGTGCTGATGACTCACAAATGCATACACAAATTTGAAACTTTCACCTGAGTTTCAAACTCAGAAATCATTAGTCATCTCAAAATCACTTATACCAAAATAATTCATTCCTTCATTGAACAGTTATTGAGTGTCTATTATGTGCCAGATACTGTTAAAGGCACAAAGAAGCCTGTTAAGCAATTCAAATATAATGCATCAAAAGAGTACCCTTGATTTTTTGTTTTTTTCACCTCTAAATCATGAAAGAGAAATGACCTATCAGTGTGCTGGGTTATTTATTTATTGCTCTCAGACACACCTAGCTTGTTTCCATCTCAAAGAGTTTGCATTTATTGCTCCTTCTACCTAGAGTGCTCTTCTGATAAATCTTTGCATGGCCACCTATTTCTCATCATATAGGGCTTGTTCCACGTAACTTCTCCTCCCATAACACTAGCTAAAGAACTCCCCTCATTCCTAATTGTCCTTTGTCTTCTCACCCTAATGTGTTTCCTTCCATTTATCTCTTCTAGTTCCCAAATACAAGAAGGTAAACTCTATCTTGACTTCATTCATCAGTATATCCTCTTATTCCAAGAACAGTGCCTGACATGGTAAATTTTAAATAAATATTAGTTTAAGTTTAAGAAAACATTATGCAAACTGTGTATGCCATAAGATCCTATTTCTAATGAAATATGTACAAGGGCACTGAAAATTTAGTAGAAATATATGTATGTATAACCTCTTTTGCAGAGCAATTAAACTTAATATTTGGCCAGTTAACTAAGATAGTTTGTTAAAACATGTATACTTTAAAATTTTTATTTTAATGTAAACCATCTAACTGCAAATTTATCACTAAATATATTAATGGAAAGCCAAGACCCTTTTCATGCCTCTGCTGATTGGAATTCCTCTCCTGTTTTGCAAAAGCCTCAACATAATGGATTTTCCATAATTTCGAGCTCCAGTTTCTTTTAAGTGAAATAAGAATAAAGAAACACTTGCAAAGAAATCTATGTTCAGAATCTAACTTTAGGAACTGTCTTGCTTACACTTGAACAAAAATGTTTTAAATGGCTTGGCTTTATCAATTTTTTTTCCAATGCAATCATCTCAATTTTCATAGAAAAAAATTTTGTGTTTTGCTCTTTTATTTCACTTTATCTAATGTTTAATTGAATTATGTAATTAGTAATTACAACAAGCATAAACTGGTTATGGAAGAAACACTAATTACCTTTTTTAAGAATACCCAGCCATGGAGGAATAATGCAAGAATGAACAGAGTAACCAACTGGCAGTGAGTTTTTAGACTTTTGTGGATATCAGTCAGTATATTTTAACCAGTGCATACAGAGCTTTGGTACTTTCATAAATCAATTAAGAGAAGGTAGGTTAAGAGAGCTTCTATTTACTGGTTCTTAGAATCATAATTGTCATTCTCTTTGCTTGGTGCATTAATGAAAACATTTTTAAATTTTCTTCCACATAATTTCCTGTAGTGTACGAATTCTCTACAGCATGTATCATCTATACAATAAGTTTTAAATAATATTAAATAGTATTAAAAACATGGTGCTTTTAAAAGTGAATACAACAGTAACATTCACCTCTACCTTACTGAGATTTCGATTGTTTCAAATTTTACTTAAAATGAAATATCAGTCTAGCAAACTCTCAAATCTAGAACACTATGCACAATTTTTGCCACATAAGTCTATGTGCGCCTGCCTTAGGGGATAAAAGAAGTTCATATTTTAAAGGTTTTTCACAGTCTTTAATTTATCACTTATTCATTTCCCTTTTCCCTTTGACAAAGTAAAGGATTTTGGAGGAGGAATAAATATTTCAAGGCTGAGAATGAAGTCTGAGAAGTTAATTCGAAAGACAACATTTAGCAAGAGTCATATTTTTCTTGAAAGCCAGAACCAGAATTTAAATTAACATCTCTTCTCCCGAGGCATTATCCCCAGGACCTCAGACACGTGTGGTGTGGAGCATCAGGCTGTTCTGGCATGACTACAGAGAAACAAAGGCACTAAAAGATGGGGTAATTTCTTTAGCTGACATTCAAACTACTTAAACTCTCTCACTTTCAATGTGCTTAGTCTGGTTGTTCAAGAAGATTGGCCAGATCTTTTTCTATGAAGGGTTGTAGACATATGCCCATAAAAGTCTGGGATGTTTTCCCCATTTCTCAATAGGCAAACAAAAAACTGAGTTATTTTTGCAGTGAGAAACAATATTCCAGCTTCCAACCTTTTCTCAGACCCCTCTATCTTTAGATATCACCATCATATTTCAGATTTTCCATGTCTGCCATCAATGTCATCTCCTTCCCAAGCCACCTGCTCCTCCAAATGGCTCCATCTTTGCTAAGAGTGGTTGAGTCCTCCCACTCATCTAAGCTGAAAGCTCAAAGGTCTCTTTTGTGTCCTTATTCTCTTCCCTCTCTCAAAAGTCCTTCCCATTCAATCATTTACAGCCCTCTGCTCTATATCAACCTTAGTGCTTATGTCAGGCTTCAATTACAGTTTCCTGCCACCTGCTGGAGTGTATCTAATGCATCTGCACAGGTGCAGGGCAGGAGGAGCATGAGTTATCAAGTTAGAAAGGTCTGGCCTGAATGTTCAGCCACCACCTTCCTAGTTAAATGTCCTTGGACAATGTAGTAAACTTTATTGATACTCAGTTTCATCATTTGTAAAGTGAGAAATCATACCTTCTCACGACATTTTAGTGAGAATTAGGGTTAGTGTAAGGCAAGCATATTTTTATATAGCTACCAGAAATGACACAATGTTTAGCAAAAAGTAGCAAATGAAACGTATTACTTTTGTTGTACTCTTCTATTCAAAACTTTTAGTGGCTTTTCATTATCTCTTCCAAAATGGACTTCTTGCTCTCATTTACTCTAATCAAAATTCTATTTTATGTTTGAATTCACATTTAAGATCCAGCTCAAGCATTACCTCCTCCAGAATTACTTTCCCAGTCATAGCAAACTGTCAAATTCTCATAACATTTATAGCAGGTGTGCCTAATACTTGGTGATGCTAAAATAATAACAATAAAAATAACAAAACTAGTATTAATTTAGTTCTATGTTGAAAGATAAAACATCGAGTTCTCTTCATATAGGTTTTCTTGTTCTGAGTAGAACCATCAAATGACTTTTTTTGTTTGTTTGTTTTTAATTTAAGTAGATAAAAGCCAAGTCTGCACAATCTCCCATATGGTCATTGCATATTTGGTTTTACAGATAGTACTCTCTCCTCTGTTCCTTAGTACCAGGGACTTGAAAGCTGTTGGGGAGGAAGTAGATAAATTTGCAAAAGAACTGAAGAAACTACTGGGAGAAAAACAATCAAGACCCCAATCCAGAATACCTTTGAGGGACTGAGGCTGCCCAAGCAGAGTAAGGTAAGAGAAAAAACATCCCAGTTGAGAGAGGGTACAGTCTAGACAAGGCCTGAGAGTCTTGGGGAGGGGCTGGATCTGGAAACCACCTGTGACTTGTGGGGCTTCCGACTCAGCCATGTTGGAGAGATATGGGCTGACTCTCAGGTGTCTGTTGTGTAAACTGAAAAATTAGATAACTAAAAAGCTGGAACAGAGAGTGTCCAGGCCAATTTGGGAGTAAATTTGAGCTCCAGTTCCAGTGATGAGTGACCTGACAGGATGTGTGGAGATAGTTGGCAAAAATGGTCTCCAACACCCAAAGCAACAGAAGCATGAGTGAACAGAGATAACCATTTGACTACCACATTTTCAGCAGAAATACCAGGACCCCAGGTCTTGCAGTAACTGCAGAACTGTGGTAGCAGCTATGGAATTCTTCATCTGAAGTAGAGCACATCTGAGTGGAGCATCCTGCAATGAAGCCTATGGTCCCAACAACTGGCCTCATCAACCCAATCAAGTTCCCGAGTTTCTTGAACTTACCACAGAAGATGGATTTCTAATCATGTCCAATGAGAGGACTACAAAGGAAGAGAAATAGTTTTCCTCTTAATTTGGGCATATTACGTTAGCAAGCTGTATCTTTATGTGAAGTTGTAATTATATTCTAAACAAGTGGATAAACTCCCATCTAAACCCACTATTTTCTACATGCATTCCTTGTTACACATTAGTATTTTTTTTCAATTATTTAAGGCTATGTTTTACTTTTCTTTCTAAGATGATAAGTTTTTAGGTTCAGACATCAAAAGAGAGAGAGAGTGTGTGTGTGTATATATATACACACACACATATATATACACTTTATCTACATACATGTTCTAATACCACACACTGCATATTAGACAATGAATGAATGAATAACAGTGTAGAGGAATTTTTCATGAAGAATTGATTTGGTACCATTTCGACATCTATGTCTGTTTAATACCTTTACATTTTCCTTCTGGTTCAATTTGGTCACCGGGCATTATGAAAATTAGTGAATAAAATATTTATAAGTTCTTTTAGAAAGGCAAATGAAAGATCAACATAATATTTCCTCTCTGCATAATAAAGCAAGAGAATTCCTAATATCCCTTAGGCAAATTCATCCTAAAACTCTTCATTTCATTTTGTCTGAAATATTCTTTTGATTTATTAATGTGGATTTCAAGAGTACTGGCCAAACATATTTTGGAAATTAGTGCATCGGGGTAGATTCTTGATCATTTCTTAGGCCTTTCCATCACAAAACTGCATAGGCTACGCTTTTTAAAAATTGTCCTTCTAATGTAAATATAATTACTTCGATACCAGTGTCATGAAATGAACATCAACAATTTGATATTAAAATTAGCTACGATTCATGTTCTTTCATTGACTTGATCTCATCCAGAGCATTAAAATAAATACCTACTCTTAGATTAAAAAAAATATGTCCTTTTACAGTTGTATTCTTATTCAATTGCCACTTCTGTACAAATAGGATATTAAAAGACTCTTTAAGAATAATGAACTTTACTCTGAACAGAAATAGCACTTGCAATAAAGTGCAGAATTGCCATTTGCCTTGAAGTAAATAGATACCATTTATGGAGGATCTACTATGTGCCACATACTGCCTTGGAGCAGTATAAATGTTATGTGTATACTATTCAGAGGGACACTATGATTTAGGCATCACTATTTCCATTGAATAGATGAGGCAACTGAAGCTCGGAAATGTTAAATAGCAGAAATTTACAAAAGAAGTAATAGGCAGACCTTGTTTTCAATAGTTAGTGGTTCTGATTCCAAAGCTCTTGCCCCAAGATGAAAATAGAATGGATTTAACAGTTTCCCATAATAGGCATTAAAAACCTAAAAAAAATCCATCCCTTAATTTGTGTCCAACAAGCCATTTTCCTAACCTAAAAAAGAAATGACCTGAATTTGAGAGGAAATAAATGATACATATCATTTTCAAAAACTTCTAACTAGACTTAAATACCTGTTAATAGGGATATATCATTGTAATAGCACATTTCAAATCATTGTGATTGGGCTCATTTTTTAAGAAGGCTGCTAGATTCAAGTTCTAAGTAGATTTTGTATGAAACCTTTTTAAGGTTTCTATGTCAATTAACTATCCGACATACACATGCACACACACCAACCCACCCATGCACACACACACCAAGTATCCACTACAGTGTTACCGCATACAAGAGATAATAAATGCTGCTGAAATAATGAATAGATTAATTAAACTATAAGCACTGTGTCAAAATTTGTGTTATGTTTAGAAGTCACAGGAAGTTTAAGAGGAGGCAATAATATAACTTATTAAAAGCTAGGTCAGTTTCCAAAATTTTATATGTTAATTCATTATCCCTTTAATCTTTAGGCCAACCTGGTAAAATTTGTTATTTCTATTTGATAAGAGAGGCTCAACGAAGTTAAATAAGTTTCCAAAAGTCACAGCATTAGAAAGGTGTGAAAATGGAATTTAGATTCTGGCTTCTAATCTCTATTTATGAGTTTAATCTATAACGAAAGGAAATAAGAGGGTTGAGCAGAATATCTACCTACCACTTTACCCAAAACTGGTGTGAAATTCTATAAATTAAAGTTGAAAAAGAAGCAATAAATGTGATGATATATCTAAAATAACATTTTTGTTGTTTCTAATTCATTATTCCCAACTTTTTACTTTTAGATGCTTAAGGATTCCATTATATTTGCTTGTGACCATAGTTCAAGGATCTTATTTTATATATAATCAAACTATTGTATGTATCTGCATCTATGAAATGAAGATTATAAATACCCCATGATGTCATCATAAGGAAACAAGGCAATAACAGCAGTAGGATGAAATAAGCATTAAATACATTTCATAATTAGGTTATTTTGTAGTAGAGGTTGTGAAATACAAATGGCAACATTCAATGGGAGTTAGACTCAGAGTTTGTATAGAGTCACTATTTGGGTCAATCTTCCTAGGACCCTTATCCATCCTAGGATCCTTAAAATTTATGTACTTTATATACCTGCATGCTTTTATATCTAAAAAATCAGAGGTCGTATTTTTATGTGTTGTATATATTCTATTGTATGCCAGGTTTTTTATTTATTTACAATACTTTTCAGCTGTTTCATTTTAAATAAAATTCTTCTGAAACTGAACATGACAAAAAAAACTGCAATGTGTGATTATAAATCACAATAGGGAAAATTGTTAAATTCTTTAGAGACATATTGTCTAAAATTAATGCAACTTACAGTTAAATATGTAAATATATTTAAATAAATATTTTTATATATAGTTTACAAGTTATATTTTATAACAAAAATCTATCATATGTATTTAGTGTCTTGAGGTCATATATTATAAATGCTAACTATCTTTTTAATATTGCATCCAGTAGCACTGTCTCTTTAGTAGACAGATAAATATGAGTAATACCTCACTACTATTCACAGCAGTACCTGCTATGGTCTGATTGTGTACCCTCCAAAATTCTTGTTGAAACTTAATCCCAAACAGCAGTATTAAAAGGCATGGCCTTTGGGCAGTGGTTAAGTGATGAGGACTCTGCCCTCATGAGTGTGATTAGCACCCTTATAAAAGGGTTCAAAGTTGAAGGAGCACTCTCTTGCCCTTCCATCAATTCCACCATGGGATGACTTGACTTAGTGTTCCTCCATTCTAGACAATGAAACATCAAAGCACCATCTTGGAAGTGGAAGCAGAGAGCAGCCCTCACCAATGCCTTGATCTTGGACTTCGCAGACACCAGAACTGTGAGAAATGACTTTCTGTTCTTTATAAATTACTCAGACTCAGGTATCCTGTTATAGCAGCACAAATAAACTAAGAACCTAAGAGCAATATGAATTTATATAAAAATAAGTAATAAAATTGTATGTATTTATATTATTTACTTCTTTTCACTTGTTATTTTATATTATTTATTTTTATATAAAATTGTATGTACATGTAAGGACTTAAGTAGATGTAAGTTTTAAAGACTGTGATGGGGCCAAGATATTTGTTACCTGGCATCTAGTTGTTTGGGAGAAAGAGCCAAAATAAATTCCCAAAATTATAAATAAAAATGGAATTATGGAAAATATATAGTTTCAATAATAATTATTACCAGTCTACTCCATCTTAGTTCAGTATATTTTACCTGAATGCAAACGATTGGCCAGAAAACCTCATATTTTGTACATTTTAGAAACAGGTCCATTCTTTCTTCCATGATGAAAGAATCCATTGCTTATTTTCTTTACCACATTGTTTTTTCTTTTTACATTGTGCTCTGTACTTGCTTTCTCAAGTTTGATGCCTTGTTGCCTCTATAACCTGCTCGTTGGTTTTGCCTTTCAAGTTTACATTCATTTATTTTACCAGATCTACCTTGCACGGTTCAAATGTGGAGTCTTAAATCTCAGAATTTTGCTAGTTCCCATACTCTGCAATGTTGGAATCTGCCCTCTTGTCAAGGCATTGGCCATTATCTCTTCTGAGTTTCCTTGACACTGACTGCCCCTCGAGGGGTCCTCCTTCCTTAACACCATGAATTCTGTCTAGCTAGTCTTCCTCATATCATCTGCAGTTGATATATTTAACTATGTAGCTGTTGAAGGGGTTCAGAGTATGCCACCCTAAAATATGCCACTTTAAAAATTATTTATGTATTTACCTATGTTCTATATATATATATATATATATATAGTTAACTTATATTTATGTGTTTATATATATTTACCTTGCCACAGTTTGCCACCCCTAAAAACCTAAACCTCTTTTCTTTTGTCTTGTCACCTTTCTACAAAATTATTGTTCTTTGTTAAGATGCAATATAAGCCAAAGATGTAACCACACCTTTGAGTTACTCATCTCTGAGTTCTCTGGTATGCATGTGTTCTGTACCCATCAATATACTTGTTTGTTTTCCTCTTGTTAGTCTGTTTTTACTCAGTCTAATTTCTAGGGTCCCAGCCAGTGAACCTAAGACAGGTAGAGAAAAAAGATGTTTTCCTCTCCTATAATTTTAAATATAAAATAAGGAGCTGAGGAAAATTGTTGAGTAGAAATGTATTTGTCCTTTATACGTTTGTTTTGCACGATATTATATCAGTGCTTTGAAGATAAATTTTGCTCTTCAGGGTGGTGGGAAAAAAAAAGTCTCTTGATTCAGCCTTACTTTTTCCAAGTGAAAAGTTTAGAAATTGACCTAAAAAAAAAAAATGACTAAGAAGATAATGCTTCACTGCACCTGTCATTTTTTATGTAAGACACAATTACTTAAAATAGAAATTCCATCTCTGTATCAACTTTAGGTAAATGCTGATTATTTAATCTGCCAATGAGCAAAGGCAATTAAATGGAATGTTCCCTGTTAATGAAACAATGGAGGTTTTTAGGTCATCTCAATTATTTATACTCAGATTTAACTTGCAGCTTAGTTCATCACAGAAGATTAATAAGTATTAAATAAAGAAATACAGTGCCATGTTGTTATTAGTGCTACATACTCCATGTCATTTTACCATTTATTAAATCAATCATATATACATGCAATGAATGTTGTGCTTATGACTTCATTATATACTCTGAATATACAAATAGTTCTGCTTTATTTGATTATATTATAGACCTGAATGTGGTAATGATCAGAATATAACTAATTGTTGTAAAATTTGTGTTAATAAATTTTGTGAAATGTTACTCATTTTCAACAAAATACCAGGAAGTTATGTAAAACTCCTGGTAAATGTATGTGTCTCTTGCTATTACAAAAGATCATGGAAAACAAGGAATTTAAATAAGAATTTGAAGAAAGAAAATGAGGCCAAAGAAATACCGAATTGGGAAGAAGTCAACAAAGTTTGAATATAATTTTTATACCAGTGAAGACTGAGATGTAACCGGAAAGACATTCACTATCTCCTGATTTTGTCAATTCCCTACATTCTGCAAAGAAAAAAAGGTATTGTCTTCATTACCAAATCCTGAGTTCCTGGTATCAAATCGCGAGTGTTGTGTACAACATACACACAATTAAAATCGATCAAAGAAAGGGTAATTAATTCATTATTTTGCTACTTTTTATACTTTATGTTTCAGTGCAATATGAGATAAAACCAACTTTTTCAAAATGTCTTTATTGATTAAAACATGGTGAGTTAGTTTGATCCATTGCCTGGCAAAGCCTTATATTTATTTGCATTTCAATTGAATTGAAGAAAAATAGCAACAACTAATTAAGACAAGTAGACAGCAGCAAGGGAAGGCTTGCAGTTTTAGCAGTAAATAAAAGCCTGTCTGGTCATACTTTATATCTCCATGGTTCTAGTTTCATTGACTTTTCTAAAGTTAAATCATTATACATTAACAGAATGATCACTTGTGCCCCCTTAGGGCACAAGCTAACTTCCAGCTGTAAAACATGTTTATGAGATATTTGTCTTTAAGATAATCAAATAATGAAAGAAATTATAAAATTTCTGGGCTGTGGTCTGTTGTTATAAAGAAATAATTTTTAGGAGAACATTAGCATTTAAACACACAAAGACTCACCTCTCTTACAAGCATTCTCCCATCGCTTGTAAAAGAAATTAGGAACTACTCTTCCAATCCACTACACTTTCACTATTTAATCAAAAGTGTTTTTTCTTCTAAGGTATTTTTCTAACAAATAATTGAGGCTAGCCTAATTGCATTTTCCAAAAGATTAGATATCTTGATAATAAAGTGAAAGTAGGTAAACAAAAAGCTCTCCAGAATGTATTTGGGGAAATGAGAGGGCTTACTGATTAGAATACACATGTAATATGATTAAAACCAATTAACACCCATTTATTCAATCAGGCAGTCACTCCTTCATTATGAACACGTACTTTGCACCAGACACTGAACTAGGTACAGGCATTTCAAGGATGACAAGATCTAGTTCCCTCACCAAAAGAGCTTACAGTCTATTGGGAAAGGATGCAAAAGCAAACAAAAGCACCAGAGTTAAGTTCAGGACATGGAGTTATACATAAAGTGCATAAATAACAGGCCACACATATAAAATGTCTGGAGGATTCAGCAAATTCCCCAGAAATGTAACAGGTGACCTGAAAATTAGAGTATGAGTAGGAACACGCCATGCTTTCAAATAGTGGTAGGTGGTTCAGACAATAAGAACATCCTGTGCTGAAACGGGTGATGAGTGATAAGTGACAGATTGCTATGTGGAACAGGGAGCGGACAAGGATGCTGGACAAGCAGGCAGGAGTCAGATCACAGAAGGCACTGCAGGCTTGCCAAATGAGCTCAAACTTTACCTACTAAATGATGTGGAGCCATGAGCCAAGTTCTGGAAAGATCATACTACAAAGAAGGTGGATGTAGGAGAGAGATGTTAGGAATGTGACTTTAGTGAGGAGACTATTACAGTAGCCAGGGGAGGGAGGGACCACTGCATTCTAACTAAGGTGCCTCTCTGGGCATGGAAAGAAGAATGTAGTTAAGAAAGATAGTGATGTGGTAGAATTGGCAGTGTTTGATGACTGTTCAGAAGAAAGGAAGTGGAGATAGCAGTTGGTATCCAGAGTTTAAATTTCTCTCTCTCTCTCTTTTTTTTTTTTTTTTTTTTTTTTGACCAGTAAGGGGATCACAGCCCTCCAGCACACTGCAGTCTGCACTGTGCTCAGCCAGTGAGCGCACCGGCCATCCCTATATAGGATCCGAACCCGCGGCCTCGGTGCTACCAGCGCTGCACCCTCCCGAGTGAGCCATGGGGCAGGCCCCAGAGTTTAAATTTCTAAAACAGCAATCTTCCTACAGCAACCCAAATGTTATAGCCATCGAATACAGTTATTATTGATTTGTGTAATAAATTTATACTATCAAGGAATATGTGTGGTATTATATATCAGCACAAGATAAAATGATATTGATAAATATTAAGCTACTGGATAGATTACAGGTACATTAGTATTAATATACATGGGTATATTGAGAGGGATTTCTGGGATATTGCTAGACTGTTTAAAATTTACCCTGAGGTAAATTTTGATTTGGTCTCCTGAGTTGAGATTGCTGTAAACTCAGTAAATCAATTATAAGTATAACCATCATCAAACTCTGATGGGTGAAATGTCATCTGATTATGCAGTAAAGGACAGTGATAATGCTCACAGGAAGGAACTTTCACACCTCCAGGAGCATAAAAAATGTGACTCTTTAGTAGAGAATGCACAGTAGATAAAGGGTTTATAACAGGGGCTCATGTCCAGAAAGTTTAGAGCACTAACTGCATGGCAGTGTGTGAGAACAGAGGAAAGTGGAAGAAAGGTGATATCATGAGTAAAAGCAAAAAACCACTCAAGTGTGAAGGAAGAAAGTTGAGCGTCCTTTCATCCTTCCTCCCTATTAGATTGGGCTTGGATGTACTGTGTGAGTTAGTTCCTTCGTTAGGTTTATACCTAGTAAAGGTGAAAATTTTCCTGAGCTGCTAATATCAACATCCTTGATATAATGACCCCTGAACATAGAAGAAACTACAACTGCAGGAGAAGTAGTTTGCATTCAGTAGTCATTCAGCTGAGAAACAGTTATCCCAGGGGTCAATTAAGATGCTGACACAACCAGAAAAACTCTTACGAATCCAATTCATTGTATGCTTTTCTAACTCAAACACGTGAAATGATGTGAAAGTCTGAGCATGAGGATCCTACATAGTGGCAAATAAATATGATACTGAAAATAATAGGTCTTGCTCCACAAGCACTAGGGACATTGCTGATAATCCCATTTCTTTACGGAACCATAGGGGAAAAAGAACAAGATATATAAACACTAAGATTTCATGAATTGACTGAAGGAATGTTGCCAAATGCCACAATGCCAGACTTTAATTCTTGTCTCTTCCAACTAAAATCCTTTTAATTTCCTGACTCCATTCATGATAGAAATAGCCCATTAATCTCTTTCCCTAAACATTTCATGACTTGTGAAAATGCTTACAATATAATTTTGAAAGAAAAGAAAAAAAAATACGCAAGGCATAAATATACCAATATTTTAATACAGATTTCATATTGGTTTTACTTTTATAATAATCATACACTATTTTATAAGTAAGAATTAATATTATAAAATGAAAAGATTTTAAAATATGTCAATTTTCCAAAATTTCCAAAACAGTAATTAATCTGCATCCATTTTGGAAGAAACCTTTATTTTAATGATAAACCTCATGCCTATTTCCAAAATACTTTGTGCTTCATGTTGTATTTATAAACATAAAAAGTAAATAGTCGGTACACATTTTTAGATAACCAATATTATTCAAAAAGTGCTCATACAAGTAAACCTATCTTCAGAGCACTTATTTAAAAAATGTTCTCATGTAAGTTTTCTAGTAAAATCTTCACATTTTGCACTAACTTTAAGATGCCCCTTGAAAAGCATTTAAGGTCTATATCCCAGGGAATAGTGTTGCATTGAAAATTTTCTTAAGATTTCAAATCCATGATCTACATACAATGCCCAGAATTATCAATAAATAAACTAATTTTCTCATCACTCTATTTTTATTCTATCATTTTTCCATTTCCACAAATCACCTGTGAGATCAAAAGGGCAGAACAGAGGAGGAATGGACTCATGGATGGAAAGATAGAACCCAAACCTGTATCCCTCCTAACACCTTGTCTCCTTTCCTGTCTTCTGCAGGTTAATTACCTCCCAGAGCCTCTAACTCGCTGGACAAGAAATTAATACACTTTCCCTTGCATTTATCTGTCTTTCAACAGTCTACATAAGTTACTACAAGTGAGGAAGTACTTCATTTCGGGAGATGACATACAGAGTCATACAGGGACACAGAGTGATTTTTGCATAATAAATGGTAAGATATCTACCAAGAAATTAAAGAATTTTAGAGAGGTAGAAAGAATATATGAAAAAATATACATATGATTATAACAATTTAAGGGATAATATACATTTTAATTAAAAAACAATTGTCTTAAATTACAAAAGTTTGATTCACCATCTTCACACTGGTAGTAAAATATAATATTCATGATTTTTTTCTAGGTTGTATTTTATTTTAAATCTAACTCTACTTTGGAAAAACAGTTTGAGTTTTCAGTTATTTAGTTATTTTCCTCCCAACAAAGTTTCTCAAATATATTTTAGATTAAGACCAAACTACTAGAGCTAGTGAACTATTTCTTTATACCTAAAAGAGCAAAATGTCCCTTATATTATTTTATTGAATAAATTGATGTGAATATAAGAAATTTTCAAGTTCTATTAAATCACTTTTCCCACTAAAAGAAAACAAATGTCTTTTTTTTTTTTCCCTGTCAGGAATTTGCTGCCTTAAGGGTAATAATTTTTTTTTCAGTCTCTATGAAGACACTCAAGATGTATTGCTAAATCTTTTTTTTAAGTTAAAAAAAAATCAAGTTTTCTCTTTATTTTTCTACAACATCAAAAGCATGATTTGAAGTCTCACTGAAACAATTAATGGAAAATTACAATTATATTAGAAAAAGCTTTCCCACGTGTAAGGATAGAAGATGTTTATGTTTACAAAGTTTCCACTTAGACTAATACTCATTAAGAACAGGTGGTAATGACCTATGAAATGTAATCATTGCTCGTGTTAAGCTATTTCCTAAATAGTGATAATCTGGTCTGTATTAAATAAATTTAAGGAGAATACATCAGGTACTCATAATTTGTTTAAATAGTAAGATATAAACCTACCTGGTCCTATGGTAGCCACTAGCCACATTTGGCTACCAAGCAAATGTGACTGAAATGAGACTAGTCTGAATATATGTGGTGTCAAAAAATACAAACCAACTTTCAAAGACTTACTAGGAAAAAAAAGAAAGCAAAATATCTGTCATGATTTTTATATTGATTTTCTATTTAGAGAATATTTTTGATATAGTGGCTTAAATACTACACATTAATAATAATAATTTTTACCAGTCTTTTGGAGGTTATGGTTTTAACATGGCTATTACAAAATTTAAAATCACTATGTTTCTTGCATTCCATTTTTTATTGGCAGCATTGGTATAAACATCTAAAGTTATACAAGAATGCACCCTTCTTTTACAGGTTATGCATGGATACTTGCTAGGTTTCAACTAGGACTTGAAAATGACAAATGTGATTATTGATTAGTCTTGAGCTGTAAGAGTGAGTAAACTCAGAGGGGATTTTTGTTTGACATAAGTCATTCATATAACACCAGATATCAGAAACCGTCATGATAAAGAGTAATCATATGTTGGTAGGTAAGATCAGAAGGATAACTATCAGATTAATGTCTTCCTTTCTGTCTCTCATTTGTCCTATACATGGCATTAATTAACTTTAGAGAAAACCCTATGTGGTAGTATCCTAATGATAGCTGTACAGTAGTCCCCCCTTATCTTCAATTTCCTTTTCCATGATTTAAGTTACCTGTGGTCAACCAGTCCAAAAATATTAAGATATTTTCAGAGAAAGAGAAAGAAAGATCACATTCATATAACTTTCATTGCTGTATATTGTTATAATTGTTCTATTCGATTATTAGTTACTGTGCCTAATTTACAAATTAAACTTTATCATAGGTTTTTATGTATAAGAAAAAACATAGTATATATAAGATTTGGTACTATCTGTGGTTTCAGACATCTACTGAAGGTCTTGTAATGTATCCTCTGAGGATTACTACTGTAATGTCTTTGCAGATATTTGGATAAAATTATAATTTTGTCATATAAAATTGATTTAGAAATTGTGAATAAAATTGTTCACAGTAGTAGCTCTGATATCATGCCTTTACTACCAAACAATTAAGCTGAAGTTTGAACCCATAGGATTTAATAATTTATTTAATACTATTTAGAAACACACAAACTGATCTTTAAGTGGGTATTCATACCGTCATAAATCCATCCAGCAAACCTGAATCAGGTTTCGGAGGTGCCTGCAACCGTTCCATAGACCACTTTTCAATGATGGAAGAGACTTGGGTGTTTTCTGTATTTAGTATTCTGAACCCGGTCATATTAACACCACTGTATCTGTAGGGCTCTACATCAAGAGCAAAGAGGTCCTGAAAGACAAATTTATTTGTGTTATTATCAACAGAGTATATTCACAGGCATATATTATTGATGTTGTCACTTATCAATGCTTCCTTTAGGATACTTCACACTGTTGTGTCTCAAAGGATGTAAACATCACAAATCACCAAGGTTCAAACAGACTGTCCTCATGCTTTGGCAATGAAAATATGTACACTTTGTATGAAAATAGGTATGTACATATTAATTATAATTCTACAAGTGGAACAATAGCCTCTTCTATAACTTAAATTTAGATTTGCATATATTTTCTTCATGTTAAGGATAGTGTGCCCTTAAATTTTAGGCATTAATATTTTGCTTTAACTCACAGAGGTGTATGCCATGCTTCCTTGACTGGTATTACAATTTTTTGGTTTTGTTTTGTCTGGATTTTTTTATTTTGGTTTTTAAGAAAGCAGATTAAGCTTCTAACTAAAGAAAACTATATGAAAGACAGTGAGTTGTTTCACAAAGTAAGGGAAACAAGAATAATGTATTGATAAAGATATAGAGCTAAAAGTAAGTGGGTTTGATTCAAGTGAAGTAAGATTTTTATACACAATAAGGAAAAATTGTGTGGTGGATATATGAAAACACAATATAAAGGTAACATTCAATTTGCTAATTGCAAATTAAGGCATATTGACTTTTTAAAAATACAACTAAACAAGCAGAAACAGGATAGAAAATTTAGTTTACAGAAAGCACACCTCAGTAAACCTGATTTTTGAAAAGTTAATAGATTTGGGGGCTTTTCTAAAACACTGATTTCTCAGCAAATTAATTTTAAAACTCATTATGTTCTAAAAGTCCTCTAAAGCAATATAAAAATAAAACCCATAATATTTTGCATTGCTATCTGAAATGATATTATTTCAAAATCATCACCTTCCCACCCAAGAGTTATTAGTTTTCTCTGAAGATAATTCCTTCTAGGGTTTACAAAAATAAATAAAGTGTAATTGTAAAGGTATCACTCAATATAATACTTCTCACTTAAAACCCACTCTTCATCCTCAAAAGTCATAATAATAACATTTAGAGCATTACGTTTTAAAAAATTACTTACCAGTGTGGTAAAGATATAATGATAGTATTCTGTCATCATTCCCATAGCTAATGCCTAAAAAATAAAAAATAAATAAGTAAAAATAAAAATATTATTATTGAAGGTTCACATTACATGAAATGCTTTATGTCAACAAGACAAGTGGTAAAAACATAGTAAAACATGATAAAGACTCAACCTACAGTATTCATGCTACATCAGAACTTGGTTAAAACAAATCTTTTCCCAGTAGTTGAAGATTAGTGGTACTGAAGAAATTTCTGAGCCAATTCTCCTGATAGAAAAACTATTAGTTAAATGTTTGCAATTGCAAAGCTTATGGCTTTACACACTAAAGGAGGCATTAAATTTGATACAAAACCTGAAATTAGCACATCTTAGTTCTTTACATTTGTAATGTCTTTACTACAAATACTCTAATGAGGAAAACTATTTTATTTTGATGAACAGTGTTACTTGATTACAAAAAAAGTGCTGCAAAGCACAATGTCAACAGGCATTTTTTTTTAGCATTTTAGAGACATTTCTTCAGCATTAATAAAGAAAATGTAAATCACCACTATTATTCAAAAAGTACAGATAATTAAAGAAATGTTTTTGTTGTTATTAATAGAACAGTTACAAATTACTATGTTTAATTTCACTCTTTTACAGTCCTCCTCAATTTTAGACAATCAATCTTAAAACAAGGAATTTTGGATTACAGTGTTTAGTGATAAAAGTATCTATGTTATTTTCTCCTCTGGAAATGGAAAATGCTTTTGGAATAGCTATTTATCAATAAACAGTGGTTGGTGGGCTGGCCAGTTACCTCTGTTGATTAGAGTGTGGTGTTATAACACCAAGGTCGGGGTACAGGCCAGCCACCAAAAAAACCAAAAAAAAACCCCACAAAAAACAAAAACAGTAGTTGGTGATGATAATTGAAAACAATGTTTTTTTGAGCTGAATGAAGAGCTCTTAGTAGGAAACAAGTATTCTCAGGTACATCTAATAGTTTTCCACAAACCATTAATAGCACAAACTCATTTACTAAGAAACTGCCCCAGCTACACCCTGTGTATTCTATGTACAGAAAAGCACCATGCTCATAAATTGGCACTAACCAATGAGGTAAAATAAATTTGTAGTTATGCAACATGAAGTATTCAGTTAAGAAGGGACAGATATTTGTGAAAAAAATTGGAACATATAAGATGTGTAAAAGAACGGAGAAGAATTGTTTAATAAAAAGTGGCATCAAAGAATTGAATAGAGAAAGGGAATTTAGGAGCCAAGTGAGCAAATAATATATATTGAACAGATAGTAATTATATAAGCTAATAATGTTCTGATGAAGTTTTCATCTAAAGCAAAATGAAAGAAAATGTTCCTATTTAAATAAAAATTTACAAGATTATTTTTGTAGAAGGTATTCATTGCTCCTGATGGATATGTGCAGGAGGTTTCCTATCTCCAGAACCACTCAATGACAGCTCAGTATTACTTCTGTCAATGGTTTTATTTTATCAACTCAATAGGTATAGAAATAAAGATAATCGAAAGAAATAGTGATTCAGATGTATGACTATAAATAACACTTATATAATGCCTAAAATGTGTTAGGTGCTATTCTAAGCACATTGCATATTTAAGCCTCATAAAAACTCCATGAAATAGGTTCTATTATTATGTTTATTTTACAGGTAAGGAAACTAGGACATAATAAGGATGAATAAATCACCCAACAAAGTGAGACAGAGAGTAGACATGGACTCCAGGTCTCTAACTCTTGGAGTTTTAGACCATAATCTATAGCATTTTATAAAATGGTATAATCATCCAGCCCAAATGTCCATCATCTCATGAGTGGATAGGGAAACTGTGGTACATCTACACAATAGAATACTACTCTGCTATAAAAAAGAATGAAATACTACCATATGCAACAACATGGATGGACTTAGAGAAAATGATATTAAGTGAAACAAGTCAGGCACAGAAAGAGAAATACCACATGTTCTCACTTATCTGTGGGAGCTAAAAATAAATAAATAAATAAGCACACAAACAAATCAAGGTGGGGGGAGAAGACAGAATAACCACAAAAAATTCCTTGAACTCTAAGTCAAGTGAACAGATATGATGGGGTGGTGGAGTGGAATGGGTAAAAGGGCATGAAAATCAACTACAATGTGTATTGAGAAGTAAAATAATAATAAAAAAATTCCCAAAGGTGTAAATCTGTTTTAAAATCTATGTATTCTAAAATTTTGCCTGTTTCCTCTTTGATCATTTGAAAATGTGGGCAACTCAGTCCAGTGCCTCAAAATGCTTTGGTGGCAGGGGTGGGAGGGAGTTGGGAAGATTGTTGGGGAGAAGTGGTTTGCTTCTGCTAACCACTAGCAGAAGCCTGGCCACAGGCTTCTCCTACATCACCCTGAGAAAAATCTATAAGAGATAACTAGGGTCTGTTTGTCATTTTCATTGACCTTCTCTCAGCCTTTGATTTTGAATACAAGAATCAGTTATGGGATATGATGTATGATCAAAAAACATCTAGAAATAAAAATCGAAGATAAATATTTTTTATAAAAATCTATATTATTAAACTTACTCACAAAAAAATGAACAACAAGAATACTCTTGAAGACTTGGTTAATAATTTCCAGTGGTGTTAAAAAAAAAACAAAAAACAAAAAACTTGTTCTGGACCTTCCTATAATATATGTCTTGCTACTACTTTTTAATGAATCGTAAGTAAAGAAAATAAAATCATCTTGTTACTTACAAATAATATTAGTGGCCTCAACAAAAAATTAGCTGTGCTATATCATCTCTCTTAGAAAGAAATGCCACCAATTAACTTTTCTAAAATCAAAATATTATTAGAAATCCCCAACATTAAGCTGGTGTCGTGTAAACAATACTGTATGGCAAATTAGCTCATGCAGTTATCTAGGCATACAAATTGCAAACAGTTTATCTTTCAGGTTAGATCCAGAAACTATATTGCTCAAGGTTAACAATGCAGGGGGGGGGGGGGGCTCTACTGATATTTCTTAATTTTTTGTTTTATTTTCCTTCTTGCTCTGTAGGAGTTTATTTGCATCTGCCTTTACAATTTTTTCAGGCTAAAAGTTTTTATTTCACACTCTCTGATCTAGACTTTGAAGTTCTTGATTATTATTTTTCCTCTGTAATAGAATGTCCTTGTGAAGTTTCACTTCACAGCATCATGGCTCTGCCTAGGGCATTCTCTTCAATAAATCTGGATGGGAGTAAATCATCTGCTCTGGAGGCATATACACCAATTAGTGCACTCAACTTGCCTCGGAAGAAATCTATTCAGCCCCAAGCACCACTCACATTTAATACTTTCAGGCAGGAAGAGTATAAAATTGTTGCTAAATATTTAGTAAAAGCTCAGCTAGTTTAAATAAATAAGTTAAATTAATCAAATAAACATATAAACAAACAAGGCTAACCTGATTAAAGCCATCCCTTTTTTTGTATACTCCTAATATTCATTCTCAGATGAAGCCAGACTAGCTAAAATCTTATCTATTTCTGGTCTTCAACTTCTATTACCTGTTTTTGGGGTTCCAACATTAGCCAATGTGGGGAAATCTCACAAAAATGTCAGAAATCACAAAATAGGTCCCGATTAAATGGACTGCTGCATTTACTAGAAGAAAGATATTTGCTTTCTTCTTGACTTGGTTTCTAGAGTACCTGAAATCTAAATGTGAGACAAATGCTCTCTGAGACCATAATACATGTGGTCTGCCACTGTTACAGGACCTCAGAGCATACATTCTGTATCATACTATCATTCTGACTTCATCTGTACTTTCATATTCTCATTTTACCTTTGCTCTAATTTTTCATCTACTGAACTTATGTAACTTTTCTGCTGTATAAATTCAAATATGATCTTAGTTCTGTTTTCATTTTGCAGACAGAGCAAGTTATGCATAAAAAAGTATAAAATAATAGATATACCCAGTAGAAGGCAGAATGCAAATTCTATCAAAGGTGATGAGTATTCTTACCTCATCAAAATAAGTCAAAGTTAGTTCTTTAGAGAAAAGACAACTGATTATTTACATACTTGTGAGAAGCCTAGAAAAGTAGACCAAAGCTCTGTCACTGAAATAGTAGAGTGCTACTCACTCCAGGAGTAAAGGAAAGGTCTCCTTTCCAAATCTGCAAACTCTAAGTGTAATCAACAATTGCTTGGGATTTATATGAAAAATAAAGTCTGACTCTAGATTTCAGTGGTTACATTATTGCATCACTTTATTCACTATCAAAACAAAAGAAAGAAAGAAAGAAAGAAAGAAAGAAAGAAAGAAAGAAAGAAAGAAAGAAAGAAAGAAAGAAAGAAAGAAAGAAAGAAAGAAAGAAAGAAAAACCCAAACAAAAAGCTCCATATGCTTTATTGCCCAAATGTATAACTAGAACAATTTTCCAAACCAATTAAATATTTTACTGTGGTGAATCCAACATTCATATTGGAATATTGGACAAACATCTGCTTAACAAACTAACCACGTTATAACAGGCATTTACTGTTGGTAGTTATATTTAATGGGATCCAGTTTGACATCTGAATTTGCATAACCGTCCAGTACATCTACTTTATCCTATACATGAGAGGTTTCAAAACAGTTGACTAATTCCAAGCCACTGTGGTGTCAGCTCTGTGCACATAAAAGAGCTTAAAAAAAGAAAATCTAAAGATTTGAGTTCAAATCCAGTCTCTGTAAATGTAAATATATGACCTTGTACTAGACATTTAATCTCCAACTTCATTTTCCTCATCTGTAAGATATGGACTAATAATAATTCCTCTTTCCCAATTTGCTGTTAAGTCTGAATAGTGCTCAGGCAACATTAAGGGCTTTTACTACTGCAAATTGTTAGTTTTATTGATATTTCTAGGAAGACAATGCTTGGTTCTGGAATGAATAAAGTCAGCCCTCCTCATCCCCAGGTTCTGCATCTGAGGATTCAACCAACCACAGATGAAAACATTTGGGGGGAAAAAAACCAATAAAACATAACAACTAACAATTAAAAAAAAAAAAGTACAACAACTTTTTACATAGCATTTACATTACATTAGGTATTATAAGTAATCTAAAGATAACCTAAAGTATACTGGAGGGTGTGTGTAAGTTATATGGTGGTTTTGGTATCTGAGGAGAAACTGAAACCAGTTCCCCATGGATACTGAGGGACTACTATACTTGTTAACATCACTAAGTGGGACATGAGTCTCTGCTATTTTCTTGCCACTGAAAATTGGTCAAGTTTCTGAGTCATTATGAGACTCAGTTTCTCTGTTTGTAAAGTGGAGATAGTCCCTATCTCTTTTGGCTGTGCTGATGATAAAATAAGATCAAATATGTGAGGCATCTCATAGTAGAAACCTATTTAAATAGTAACCTATTTAATCTTTTTCCTACTAGTTAACTGTAATGGATGAAATGCTTAATCACTGGCTCAATTTCTTTCCTCATTACAGTATAAAACAGAAACATTTATCTCATTAATCAACAATCTCATTAACAAATAGTATTGCAGCCATTTGAAACTACCTCAAAACTTCAATCTGTTTTAAATATCATCAATCTTTACATTACTTTTCTTTTAAGACAATTAATTTAAAAGCAATTGTCAGACTTTAGATTCTAAAATTACATCAAAGTGAATTCTCTGATCTTTTACATTGACTGCGTAATAACACTTTGATATATATTTTTTTAAAGAGCATAGTTTAAGTGCAAGTTTCTAAAATAAACTAAGAATTTAAGTAATTTAAAGATTACCTGTTTTAAAATGCCTGCTGCCATTTCATGGCTACAGTCAAAGATCACATGGAACTCTTTGCCTCTTTTCATTTCTTTCAGTAAGGGTTTTGCATCCTTCGTGTCAGCAGGTAGTTGACGGATTTTAAGTCGAAGGTTGTACCTTGATGGAGCTTTGATGAGCTCTTGCAAACGAATGAGACCTTTAATTAAAAAAGGGAAAAAGAGTATTAGAGATAAGACAGAGTAGGCCATAAAATCACAAAATTTACTCATTGTGATGCATAATTTTTTTTGACCAAGTGTAAGTGCATTTCATGGTGCAACCATTAAAATTCCTATTTGGACAGAAATGCAGATCTTCAGTTATTTTTATTAAAACAATCACTTCCCAAATTCTTTAAGGTATTTTTTTTTTCAAATTATAAAAGAACACATAACTGTAATAAGTAAATATAAATAATTTAAATATATAAAAGTATACAGAGAAAAATAGTCTCTCTATTCCCCAATTCTACCCTCCAGTGGGTTGTCACTGTTGACAGCCTGAAATTTTGTTCTTCCATAACACTTTCTGTGCATTTACATATATACACATATAGTCTCATTTTGTTTTGTATTTTACATTAATAGCTATTTTGTAACAATGTTTTAGCGGTCCTTACAAGTCAATGATTATTGTTTTAATTTGTCCTTAATGAACACCACATTTTATAGTGCACATAATTTATGTAACTATTCCCTGTAATTAGAAACTCTGGTTACTTCTTTTTTGTCTTTGTTTACAAGAAGTGTTCTCATGAATAACCTGCACACACAATTTGGTGCCTATGTAAGAGTGAAATAACTAAGGAATATTAAAGGATGGTTAGGAGTTAACCAAGAAAATAAAAGAAGGATGGATATTTGGAGGTGAGAGGCGTGGCACTATGAAAGTGAGTGGACAAGAATACATGGTCACGTGGAGAACTGAAAGTCATCGGATTTGACTGGAGCTTAGAATCAGAGTAGGTTAGGGATACAGGTGAGAAATGAAGCTGGTGAGATCACAACTTTAATTTATTGAGTGGGTTTTATGTACCATGTACTTTACCTGTGTTATGTTAATTTTTAAATTAATAAACTTTACTAATTAAATTTTAAAATACAATAAAATAAAATAGGCTCTAAATAGTCTGGGCTATAATTAATTACATTAAGAAATAAAACTAATACTTGCATTGTTTTCTAGGTATAACATTAACTTTAGAAGTAACTATAACTGCAGACATTAGTAAAGCAAACATTCTCCTAGAGAAGTAGTCCCTGATTATGTTTCAAAATATATCAAATTAATGGATACATTTTCAATAGGTCATAAAATTGTGCTGCATTTAAAAATAACAGATACAAATTACTGAATATATTCGTTTCTGTAACTGTCAAGTAATGAAGCCCATTTAAAAATTGATACAAAAGGCCCCTTATAAAAGTGTGTGAAAACAAAAAAGATCATCTAGTTCCATCACAGCTTGGACCAGATTCAGCAATTTCCTTTTCTCCTCTTACTCTTCCTTTTCTTTCTTTTTTCTTTGCATCTCATCGCTATATATTTATCTCTATTTCTGCCTTCCTTGAAAAACTACCTTCATACTTTCAAACACTAGTATGACAAACAATAATAAAGCAGAACATTTGTAAGTAATCTGAAACTGTCTCTTGTTCTCCCATTGTAAATGTATATATCTTGCTAAACTCTATTTGGAAGCAGTAATAAAAATATGCATTATTGGGATGAAAAATGTACATTGTACTAAAATAACATATGAGATCTTGAAAATAAAAATCTAGGATTTTTTACTAGCCCATTATAATGCCCTCCTAAAATAAAATAAAATAAAATAAAATAAAATAAATTACCGGCGAATAAATCTAACAAAGGAAGTGAAATATCCTTACAATGAGAACTACAAATTGCTGTTGAAAGAAACTAAAGAAGACACAAAAAGAAGGAAAGACATCCCATGTTCTTGGATTAGAAGAATTAACATTATGAAAATGTCCATCCTACTCAAAGCAATCTACAGATTCAACGCAATCCCCATGAAAATACCAATGACATTCTTAACAGAAATAGAAAAACAATCCTAACATTCATATGGAACAACAAAAGATCCTGAATAGCCAAAGCGGTCCTGATCAAAAGTAAATAAATAAATAAATAAAGCTGGAAGCATAACACTGCCTCATTTCAAATTATACTGCAATGCTATAGTAACCAAAACAGCATGGTACTGGCATAAAAATAGACACTCAGACCAATGGAACAGAATAGACAACACAGAAATCAATCAACAAACTTACAGCCAATTGATCTTTGACAAAGGTAGCAAGAACATACATTGGGGAAAAGACTCCCTTTTCAATAAATGGTACTGGGAAAACTGGACATCCATACGTAGAAGAATTAAAGTAGACCTGTACCTGTCATCATGTACCAAAGTCAACTTGAAAAGGATTAAAGAATTAAATATAAGACCTGAAACTATAAAACTCCTAAAATAACTTATAGGGGGAACACTTCAGGAAATAGGACTGGGCAAAGACTTTATGAATATGACCTCCAAAGCATAGTCAACAAAAAGAAAAATCAACAAATGGGATTATATAAAACTAAAAAGCTACTGCACAGCAAAAGAAAAAATTAACAAAGTGAAAATACAACCTGCAGAATGGGAAAAAATATTTGCAAACTATGCATCTGACAAGGCATTACTATCAAGAATATGCAAGAAACTCAAACAACTTCATAGTGAAAAAACGTTAACGAGTAAAAAAATAAGCAAAGAAGCTGATAGGAATTTCTCAAAGGAAGATATGCCAATGGCCAACAGATGAATTAAAAAAATGCTCAGTATCACCAGTCATCAGGAAAATGCAATTCAAACCCACACTGAGATATCATCTCACCCCAGTTAGACTGGTCACTATCAAAAAGACAGAGTAACAAATGCTGGTGAGGATGCAGAGAAAGGGGAACCATCCTACACTGTTGGTTGGATTGAAAAGTCATATAGCCACCATGGAAAATAGTCTGAAAGTTTGTCAAGCAACTGTACATAGGATGACCATATGATAGAGCAATCTCACTACCGGGTATATACCCGAAGGAACAGAAATAATCATGTTGAAGGTACACTAGCACTCCCATATTTATTGCAGCTCTATTTACAAAGGCCATGAGTTGGAGCCAACCTAAATGTCAATCAATGGATGATTGAATAAGGAAAATGAGGCATATCTACACAACGGAATAATACTAGCCATAAAAAAGAATGAAATTCTTCCATTTGAAGCAACATGGATGAGCTTGGAGAAAATTATGTTAAGTGAAATAAGCTAGGTACAAAAAGAGAAATGCCACATGTCCTTACTCATAATTGGGAACCAAAATAAACAAACAAACAAACAAACAAATAAATAAATAAATAAATAATAAAATAAAAAAACAAAGATAATAGAATCACGATAATTCTATTACAGTTACATCAATTGCATAGTATAATACTATAATCCCATTTTGTTTTACAAATTTAAATTTTTACTAACTATAGTAAAATAAGTACTACATATTTATTAATAATAAATATATAAATAATAATTGATATTAAATGTGCCCATTGAACATACTAATTGAACATACTAATATTTATTTCTAGGGAATTAACATGCGTTTAATGAGTACAGGTGTTAACACTGAGTTGTACAAAGGTGAAAATAAATATTTGAACTTGTAACACCTACTTAATTATAGTACAGTTTAACACTGAGCTATGATATTCTCTAAAACACATATAGAAAATTATACATTTTTTTTTCCACATGGGAATTCTCTGCTAGTAAATTAAAATAAATTTTCAAAGGTAGTAATATTGTTTAGCTACTTTTTTATAAGTAAAGCAGAATATTGCTGCAGTAATGCTGTGATTCCCAAACTTTGGAAGATATGACAGAACTCTGCGGAGCTGGTTACAATCTAAACTGATTCAGAATATTCGGGGATATAGTACTCAGGTATGTACATTTTTTTTTTAGAGCTTTCGCTTTTATTTACTTATTATGTCACCCTTTAAAGTTTCTATTTTTGAATATGTTTTATAATGAAAAAACAAGTGTGTGAAATAATACATGTAAATAGTTTATAAGTAAATCTGTATGCACATATTGAACATACTTGCTCAAAATTTTTTTCTGATGGGATGTGTGATTTATTTATTTATTATTTATTTTTATTCTTTAAAGAAAATGTAATTTTATTAAGATTTTATTTTACATTCTAGGATGTTGTTGTGGAGCAGTTGGGAGGGAGGGGGTAAGGGAAAAGGGGAAGGAAATGGGATGGAAGAAGGAGGAAGGAGAAAGGGTGGCATTGAAGCCTGTGGCACCACTGTCATTCCCACAGGGGAGACCAGGGGGCTTCCAGCGGTGGCTTGGTCATTGCCAGGCTGGGTGCAGATGTCAGGGGTGTGTGGCCTGGCATCCCAGCTCGGGAACCTGGGGCCCTTCTTCCTGCGGCTTGGTGGTCATTGCTGGGCTGGTTGTGCATGTCAGGTGGGTGTGGCCAAGACCCTTGGCTCCCCACTGCCCCATCTTGGGAGTGCCCAGGGCACTTCCTATGGTAGCTCCGTGATCATCAATGGGCTGGCTGTACATGTTAGGGGGGAATGGTGGAGGCCCAAAGCCCCCCCACTGCCCTGGCTTAGGAGAGCCCAGGGTGCTTCCTGTGGCAGCTCAGTGGTTGTTGCTGGCCAGGTTTCAGGTGTTGGGGGTGTGTGGCCAAGGCCCAAAATCCCCCCCATCCCAGCTTGGGAGAGCCCAGGGCACTTCCTGTGGCAGCTTGGTGGTTGGTGCTGGGGTGGTTGTGTGTGTCTGGGGGTGTCTGGCCAAGGCCCTCATCCCACACTCTCAGGACTGGTTGTAGGTGTCAGGGGTCATTGCTGAGGCCCCCAGCACTTCCCCCTTTCTGGCTTGGTAGCCCAGGGTTCTTCTGGTCCTTCTAGGTGTTATAGGTGTTCTTTGGTGAAAGGAGATCTTTACTATTTAATATCAAACTTTGTCTCTGGTTGTGGGTACTTTGTTTTTTCTTTCAGTACTGTGTTGGATTATTTGCTACTCCCAATACTTAAACTCTGTTCTGGAACTTTGTTGTCCTTTGCTTACTTCTAAAATGGGGGAACTTCCTGTGGGGACCAGTACTTGAGTTGTGTGATTCAGCTAAATTGCTGCTTTCCTGCTGATTCCCTAGAAAAGCTTTTTGTGCAGTTCAGGTTTAATGGTTGACTTATAGGTACTTCCAGGTCTAGTGAAATCCAGTGCACCTGGGTTGTGTAGAAACTCTGGTCTGGGCCTGAGTCTTTTCAGCAAACTGCACCCCATGCAATTCTATATTCCTGACCAGTCTCCTCTGAGTGGTCCTATGCTGATTGGGGTGCAGATCAGCTGTCCTTGCTGTGCCCCAGTGTTCTCCTGGTGGGCCCATCTCCCCTACCACCTCTGCTGCAAACACTTCCGATGGGATGGGCCATCCACTGGTACCTTGCAATGACTCACTGGCCTCTGAGTGGCTCCTTTTATTCATTTGTTGTAGCTCCTTGTTCCTATGTGGGTCCATGGGAACCCTATTAGTGGTCTTGCTGACCTAGGGACCACTCAGGCCCTCTTCTCCTCTGCCACCACCAAGCAACTTCATCTGAAGGGCACAGCTGCTGCTTTTGCCAGCTCCTGCTCCATGAACTCAGCAGCTCTGGCCTGGAAGTGGCAGGGGCTCAAAATGGTCAGAGTGGTGTTTTCTTTCTCTCATCCTGGCTTCTCCCATCTTCTTGTACTCCATAGGTCTCTCCTCTTCTTCCCTTGAGCTCTAGCAGCTCCATCTTGGCTGTCATTGCTTTTTTACAGTAGTAAATTTGTTGATTTGTGGCAGAGAGTGACACTGGGGACCATCTATTCCACCATCTTAATCAGAAGTCGCAGGTGCTTTTTTAACAATCTTCTTCCAGTTGTTTTCCTAGTTGTGAAAGAATGATGCTGGTATCCTAAATAGGCCTAGTTTCAGGTAAGGGTCATGTGAGAGCCTCTTTTTGAACCGCTTTGGCATAGCACTCATATAAGATAGGAAGTATATTATACTAACTAATAGCAAAAGAATATAAAAAAAATAATTCTAAGAATGATTCCCGACTTCATAAAGAAAACTGAGTCAGAAAATCATAAATACAACTGACTGTCGACATAAGAGTAAAAAAAAGACACCATTCATTTGCTCATGCATCAAATAAATGCACATTAAATTCTTACTACAGGTCATGCATTGTTCTAGATATTGGAGATACAATGAAAGATAAAATAGAAAAAGTTCCTGTCCACACAACGCTAAAAGTATACAGGAAGACTAAGGATATTAAACAAGCAACTACAAATGAAGGGTGGCAAATATTTTGGTGGGGAAATTACAGATCGTTGATGAAGCATAAAGCAGTATTACCTAACTCAAAATGGGAGGGAAATTATCCCAAAGGAGATGACATCTAAATTAAAACATGAATAAAAAGAGAAAGAGTGGAAGGAACAGATAGAAGAAACAGTTTTTACATGCTCACATGGAAGTGAGAGAGCATGGGCAAAGAATTAAAGAATTGATGACAAGTTCAACTGGAGAGGCAGGCATGGGACTTCTTCTGAAGCCCTTGTAAATTACTTTAAAGAGCTGGGGCTTTAACTTAAGAGTTGTGGAAAGTGCCCACTTGGAATCTGTACTTCAAAAGAATCACACATTATGACGGACAGTTCAGAGGAGCTAAAACTAGGAAATGAAAGAATTGAAACGTAGTTGTAATAATGCAGAAAGGTAAGATGTGTATGCAGGCAAGAGAGCAGGAAGAGAAAGAAGTGGATGGAGCAGAGAGATATTTATGAGAAAGGACTGAGAGTACTTGGACAGAAAGAGAGCTATGTCAGGGAAATTTCTCAGATTTCTGGCTTGGGCAACTTGATGGAAAGGGTGCTTTCACTGAGTGTAAGATCATGAGAGGAACATGTAAATTGAGTCAAAATGAGGGAAGCAATCAGCCATGTCCAGGGTTGCTAATAGACAAAGAAATATCAGTAAACACTTTTTAAAAGTGTTTATTGAAATTAACAGCATCATTGCTGGTTCAGGCAAGGACAATTTCAGTATGGCAGAGGGAATAGATTGTTGTGCCATCATTGGGGGGGAAGTAAAATATAGACCCCCTCAAAATCATCTTCATGTGTTTCCATGATGTAGCTTAGTATCCACCTTCACCATATCTAATACCCTTGCAGGAAAGTATCAGCCCCTCCCTACCCCATCATCAGGAACAGATCCATGGGACATCATAGTTTCCATGTCTATTAAATGAGAGTTTTATCTAGATCAGCAGTTTTCAAAGTGTGCTCCACAGACCCCTGTACCCTTTTAGGAGAGTCCCTGAGGCCCAATTATTTTTATAATAACACTAAGAAGTTAGTTTTTTTAACTTGCATTCTCTCACACACAAGCAATGGTGTGATTCAGGGGTTACAGGACATGTGATTGAATGAAGAAGCAGATATAAAAATCCATTAAATCCATTAAACCAAATATTGAAGAAATTTATGAGAATGTAAAACAATGCCATTCTTCTCACTAAATTTTTTGTTCTGAAACAAGGTACTTTTCATAAAAAATATGCTATTTATGTAAATAGGTAATGGGCTTATTATTATTATTAAATAACTAATCATAAACATTTTAAAATGTTTAAATTTTATTGCTAATATGTTAAGTATCAATAAATATAGTACATATTACAAATGCTTTTAGACATCCTCAATAATTATTAAGAATATAAAGTGGTACTCAAAAGAAAATGTCCAAGAATTGCTAATATGGATTATCCCTAAACTTTTCCTATTCTAAATTTCTATCATTCTCATAAAATTATTTATATAAACAAAGACTGATAAAATACTAACCTTAGCTGAATAAAGAAAAGAAAGCTATGCTTGGCCTACTTACCTAACAAGGTTGCATGAGTCAAATACAAATTTGAGGCATTTAGTCTACCAGAGCCTGGGTGGTGGGTTTGAATCTCAATTCAAAAACCAGTGATCTGTGTGGCTTTGTGCAAGTCATTATATTTCTCTTAGCTTTGATTTCTTCTTCTCTATAATAGTGTAAAATCATCTACGAACAAACATATGAAACACCAAAAAAGAAATTGGCATTTATTAAACCCTCAATAAGTGGCAGTTTGTCATTGTTGTTATATTGGCTAGCCTGAGAAGAATATCATATTTTTAAACATGTGCTGGTTATTAAATCTGTTCTTGGAAGATATTTTGACATTTAATTTGATAGAAAACCTGCCATCTGGATCTAAAAGGACATCTTAAGACTTTAACTCATTACCAAAGGAAAAGGAGCTATATACTAAGTTACAAATTAACCCAACGGTTTTAGATTGAAAAAGTTCAAAAATAGAAATTTTCTGAAGGCAAATATCCACAAGTAGTATTTGTTGAGTTCATCCGAAGTATAAATACTGCCAAGTACTTTCAAGTCTCTTAAGAGCTCGTGTGGATAGTCCATTGAGCCATCAGGTACAATAAATGTTTGCTTATTCTCTTCACACACATACATCCCTGCTGGCATTAATGTAACAGATTTCAGTTTGCCAGCTTCCCTGGGGAATGATATTGAAGAGCAGGAAAAAAAAAAAAAAAATTGCTGCTAGTAGGAGCTGCCATCTCCTACTTGAGAATTTGAATGAAATGTTGTCTTCATTCATTCATTCAATATATATTTTCTGCATATATATACTATGTGCAAGACACTGTTTAATGGATAAATATAGTGATGGGAATAATAGTATTTATTAAGTCTTCCACTGCATGAAATAAAGTTTGACTGACATTTTTTTATACAAAAGTAATTTCTATAGTACTTTTCACATTCAATGTTTTAAATAAAAATGGTTCAGCATTTCAATCAGAAAGAAGAAATCTAGAGAGCTGTTTGAGTAATAAAAAATGATGATTTTTAAATTCTTGTTTTCTACCACCTCCTACACCAGGTGCTTAGAGTCCTCTCTTGGCTTCCAAGCCTCCTTTGATATTCCATGATATTGTTTCTCATTTTCCATATTTCCATTCTTGAACTTTTGCCTTTCCTATTTCCTGACATTTAGATACAAATATCTGTCTGAATTTTATTAAGAACACCTTGGAAGAAAGGAAGAGGGTTGACAAAATGGAAGATGCATTGAAGACATCCAAAGAGTGGATGTCTACCCATGTATTTTATGTGGGATATTTGATGTCATTCCAGTCATCCTGAGGTCTAACTTACGTGGGGTAAGTTTTTAACCAAAAAGCGGGGGGGGGGGGCAGTGGGGTGGTGGTGGGGCTTATGCAGCAGCAATGTCTTTTAATAAATATATTAGCTATTTATTTCCCTCTGTGGATATCTGTCCATCTTTCTACATCCCCCAATGTCTTCCCTTTGCAATTTATCATGTTCTAAAAATGCCAAGTTCAGAAATGATTTCCCCAATCAAACCCATCATACACAGCAAATAGACATGCTTTGTAAAATGAACAAGTTGTTTTTTTTCTCTTTTAGGGGGAAAAAAGCCTCTAAAAGTAATTGAGATGATTTATGAGTGGTCCTGTCCTATAGTCCTTTGGTCAAAATGGACAAATAAAAGAACAGAATAAAAGAGCAAAATCTATTTTGTTGAAAATGAAATAATTTGCAAACAGCAGTTTTCAAAAACATTGTTTACTTTAAAAAATTTGGCACTCAGTTAATTTATTTAATGACAGAGTAGAATTATAACTCCTTAAAACAGCCTTTTAATTAAAATGCCCCCTTTCTCCCTAATGTAATTAGTTGATGCAATGTTAATAAAAAGAAACAATCTGCACAGATGGGTTCCTGAAAATCTTTTAACAAAGAAGAGCACCACATTGCAATTATCCCCTTATTTTGGTAGATGAGTAACATTCTATTACCTCTAATTCCTTCACTGAGAGTACATTATTATTTTTTATTTTTTTAACCTTTTGCTACTTTCATTTATTTCAGCAGTAGCTGAAATAAAGGTTTATCTTTATCTTACAGGGACAGAGGTCTGAGTTGCTCTTTTCAGAAGCTGCCATCAATTTAGCTTCTAAGGAGAATCCAGAAGGAGCCATTTATGCACACTCCAGCTGGCACTCTCTTCTAAAGAGATCAATCACACCACCTCTCTGGCAGGCCCAGCCTTACCTCGCCTCAGGAAGGGAGTCCCAAGTTTCCTTCCATATCCAGGTATCCATTTCGACAGCCATACAAGCTAGAGCTTTGCCACCTGGCTTAATCATCAGGCCTATTTATCATTTCAGTAAATGTGGTCTTTGTGTAAGCATAGACTCCCCCCAAAATAGTGCATTGTATAATAAACCATACAAAAATGACTCATCTGCATTCAAGGTTTCTTTTCTTTTCTTTCTTTCTTTATTTTTTAGTTAAGAAAAGACAATAAGTCACTGGAGCCAAGGAGTTATTTTTATTAGAATGTTTCATTTGGGATCTAGAAGTGCTTTAAAGCAAACTAAATATATGCACACCAGTTATGGACTTTGCAATGTATTGTAATGCTTTAAAAATAGAGAAGGGAGCTAATGATAATAAAATTAAAAATGTTTTTGACAAGAGTGGTAGATTGGCATTGAAAAAAGTTTTGTTTCCAAATTTTTACCAGCCATTCTTCTTGGGTGGTGAGGTGAATTTGTTCAGTATAGAGAACACAGAAAATAAAGAAAAATTGGGGTTTAGAAAAATAAGAGAGAAGAGGAAGAGAAATGAGGAAACTTCCAAAGTGTTTCTCACCTTCTCAAAAAAGGGAAACAAAGTAAAGCAAAGTAAAATGAGAGGACTAGTCTCTGGAACATCTTAAATTCTTAACCCTAACCTTATGGAGATGGATTGCCTTCTCTCTTTTTAAAATTTTCTTTATTTTCTTTCTTTCTTTCTTTCTTTCTTTCTTTCTTTCTTTCTTTCTTTCTTTCTTTCTTTCTTTCTTTCTTTCTTTCTTTCTCTTTCTTTCTTTCTCTCTCTCTCTCTCTCTCTTTCTTTCTTTCTTTCTTTCTTTCTTTCTTTCTTTCTTTCTTTCTCTTTCTTTCTTTCTCTCTCTCTCTCTCTCTTTCTTTCTTTCTTTCTTTCTTTCTTTCTTTCTTTCTCTCTTTCTCTCTTTCTCTCTTTCTCTCTTTCTCTCTTTCTCTCTTTCTCTCTTTCTCTCTTTCTCTCTTTCTCTCTTTCTCTCTTTCTTTCTTGTCCTTTATTGTGACCGGTAAGGGGATTGCAACCCTTGGCTTGGTGTTGCCTGCACCACGCTCAGCCAGTGAGCACACCGGCCATCCCTATATAGGATCCGAACCCGTGGCGGGAGCGCTGCTGCCCACCCAAGTGCTGCACTCTCCTGAGTGCGCCACGGGACCGGCCCAAAATTTTCTTTATTTTTAAAGTATGACACAGCCTAGTAAATTCAAGACTCAGAACACGTAAATACACTTTAGCTTGATATAGTAGAAAGCAAGTGGCAAATGAGTTTCAAATTACATGCCAGGGTCAATTGACTCTCAGTGGCTGGGGCACTATATGCAGACCAGCTCTGTGTCTACTGGCATGTCTCAATAAAGGATTTGACCTAGGTGGTGAGATAGGCATGGTGGTATCACATCATGGTCATCTCAGTATTAAAGTCTCCTCATTTTTTAGTGGTATCGAATCCTATCCATGATATTGTTTTATTGATGACAAAGCCTTTCCATGCTTCATAATAAAAAATAACACAGTACAGATGTGCAGAGCATACATTCTAGGCACTATGCTCACTCTTGGAGCCAAGATCCACATGGTAACCCTGAACCATGATACATTCAAATAAGTAGAGTCTAAATAGTAATTCTGACCTTTACAGTCTCCCAAAAATATTTTAAAAGTGTACAAATTTAGAGTCAGAATCAATTCACTAAATTCTGTATTTTTTTCTCTTCTCAAAAACCCCCAAATTCTGAAAGCTCACTTTGACACATAATACATTTACATGTGTGCGTACACACACACACACACACACACACACACACACACACACACACACACACACACACACACACACACACACACACACACACACACACACCCCTTCTCTGTTTCTAATTCCCTGGGAAGTCTAATTTACCTCTGTTTTTACTTCTCCCCACAGGAGAATCTAGCCATGATATTTTTGTTTTTTCTGTTTTGCTCCCATTTGTAAAGTCCATACCACAAATGCTCTGAGCACTGATCTAGCAAAACAGAAGCCTCTTAGGAAGGCCTATGTGGGGAAGTCATTAAGTGGCAGTATTAGGACAGCCTTAAGCAGGTAAGTCATGGAGAAAGGCTGAAACTCTTATATATCGCATCATATGATTCCAAATTTCAAAACAATGTAGTGGCATGGCAGTCTGTGTCAGGAAGAATTTGGGCTGAATCCTACTTCATTAAGTTTTTCCAGAATAACTATAGACAAAGTATTTAAATTTTCTAAAATTTAGTTTTTTCTTCTGTAAAAATTTGATAGTAATAATTATTATACAGAAAAAAATCAAATGAGCTAATGTACATAAGTCACTTTGTACTGTACTTGGTACATACTCTTCTAACTGGTTTCTGATAACTACTTCTCCCTTGGAATCAAGATTTTGCTGGTATAAGTGTGCTTCAACAAAACCTGTTTGCTCCCTAAATCCTGCCTGCAATCCTGAGAGTGGTCTTTTTATCAAAATATTTACATTAAAACCATCTACGTGAATTCTATTTCTTGCTGAGACCCTAACTATTACACCACCTATGTGCTGTATGTTTCTTACCAGACCTTTCCTCTGAACTCTAGACTCCTAAATTCACTTTCCCATTTGACATCTGTGTAGTAAAAAATGAACCTTACCCAAAGAGAGGACTGACCTTTGCCATTGGCTCCTGGAAGGTAATCGCTAAACCTATGGTATGTTCTGCCTTGTAAGAGTGTTTTTGTTTATCTGGGTGCCTTTGACCACAGAGCATAGTCTAACAGTGGTGACGGCTTTGAGCCATGTGGTATCAACTCAACCTCTGGTGGGGCTGGAGACTACAAGTCAGACAATCAGGTGGTCAGTCATGTCAGCATGATCAAGCCCCAATAAAAACTTTGAACACAGCAGCTCAGGTGAGCATCCCTGGTGGACAAAACTCCATGCATACTGCACACAATGCCTGAAAAAGTTAGCACTGTCCACAACCCACTGGGAAAGGACGACTGGAAGCTCTGAGTGTGGACCTCTTCTGGACTCTGCCCAATGCATCTCTTCTCTTGCCTGATTTTAATCAGTATCTGTTTCCTGTTATAAATTGTAACAGCTTTCAGTGCATTCTGTGAATCATTCCAGCAAATTATCAAACATGAAGGTGATTTTGGGGATTCCAGAAACCACAGTTGGTGTCAGAAGTGAGGGTGGTCTTAGAGATCCTTGAACTTCCTAGTTGGTGTTAGAAGTGAGAGTCACCTTGGGGAATCTGAATAACACTCCATCTGTACTTTAACGTCTAGTAGATACTACACAGTATTCTAAAATTGGCCCTTCATCTCTGTGTTCTCCAAAACTGCTCCTCCCTCAGTCATCCTTACCTAGGCTAATGGCAACTTTTATCTTTCCAGTTATTCAAGTCAAAAACATTGGTGACTCTTTCTGGCATACCCAACATCTAACTTTTTTAGCAAAATCTGTCAGATCTTTTTTCAAAATATGCCTAGAAAATGAGCTACTCTTACCACTTCCTGCACACTGGACCAAGCCACCATGATCTCTCAAACAGGCTATTGCAAAAGCATCCTAATAAATAAATAAATAAATAAACAAACAAACAAACAAACAAACAAACAAACAAACAAACAAATAAATAAATAAATAAATAAATAAATAAAAATAAATAAAAAGTAAATAAAGCATCCTAATTAGTGTAGCCCTTACATATTTGCATAACCAGCAGCAATTCATAGCCTGTGGGGTTTATTTAATAAATCTATTGACTGTAGCTCTCTAGATAGTTTTAAGACAGGAAGGTGGTAATGCAGAAGGCAAAAATATGCAGAAGTGCTTTGGTTCAGGACTGGATACTATAAAAGCAGCTGGGTGGAGCCATACGGAGTGGCTACTGATATATGGAGTCTTTAGATTCGACTCAATATACAAAGAATTCTAAAGCAGAGATATATTATGACAGTGGCTTGTGATTCTCTAGACCAAGTGGAGGGAGTCATTGTGGTTTCAGACAACCAGTCCATTCAAAGAAAGTTGTACAGAAAATAGTACAGAAAATAGGAGGCAGTCCTCCTGGGTAGGGTCTCTGTGCTATAAGTGGAGGTCTCAAGTTCAGGATGGGGAGCAGCAGGAATAATGGAGATGAAGTGGACAGAGAATGTCAGAACCTTGACCACGTGCTCGAGGCTGAGTCCAATACACAAGACTAGCTCCTCCTCACCACTGAGGGACACATACCTGGTCATAGCCAAGACTGAACTGAGTGCTATGTGTAGTATATCTGTGATTCCAGCAGAAAAGTGCTAAGGAAGGCAGGGGCTGCCAGCCTGACTATTACTTCTAAAGTCAATACCAAAATATGCTGTACCTGTGCCTTCATTCACTGATATGAGAAAAAGCAATAATTGCTTTATTAAGTAATTGCCATTAAAAAGTAAACAAGTGCTTTTGATCATCCTAAAGCTAAATCCCTTTGGCTTTTGAAACCTCAGGGTCTAAATTCAGTATTTTATAAGGTCAATTTTCTATTCAGTATGCTTTTGTTTGTGAGAAGCCAATAAAAATAATATTGCATTTTACTTCTTTTTCTTTGCTTTTTGCAATTAAAATTTGCTCACATCTCAATCATGGGGGAAATAGGCACATGAGTGACTGATTTAAGTGCAGTGCTCCCAGTGAGCACTGCAGTCATGGTAAGTGGCTTAGTACCAGGTTGACCAAGCCCTACGTCCAACCTATCATCTAGTTTTTCTTTTCTTATTCATACAGTTGCTGCATGCAGTCTTGCACCTGGTGTAATGAGACAGGGCAGGTAAAATGTTGGACAGTCTAATAATAAAAAGGTAGTTATATTTCTCAGGACTCTCTTGGGAATAATGTGCAGACCCAATCCATACTACACTAAGCAAAAAAACAACTCACTGTCTGCTATAACTGAAAATAAATGTCAGGCATGGTTGAAGCCAGTAATTCTTTCTTTGTTGCTCAGTTCTCTTTTCTTCTGCGTTACCTTCATCTCCCCTTATCCTTTTCTTACTTTATGGCACAGATGACCAAGAGAATCAAACACTCATAAAAAGAGATCTTACTCAAGAGTTCTGTCAAATTTTTAGGAAGGAATCTGTCTGGCTCAGATAAAGGTTATTTGGTCAAGTAGAGGAGATGAATTTAGATGCCTACTCCTGTGTCATCACTCTTGGGGCCGGGGGAGAAGAGGAAAGTGAGTCTCGCCTGAAGCACACAGACTAAGAAGATTCCCCCAAAGGATTCTGTGCAAAAAAACATGTAAGCAATTACAACCCAGAAATGCATCACAGCAATGTTTTAGAACCTCTCTGAACAGGATAACTGTACTTTGGTTTGTGACCAGAAGTGGTAATATTTTGTTTCAATGATTGTTTATAGTCAAAGTCACTCTATTATTTTTCATTAAATTAGAATCCTTTTAAGAGCAAGAGGATTGATGTAAATGCTTACTAAGTAGACCAAGACAACAAGCATAATCCAGGAACATCCTGGGCAAACCAGGAGTTGTGTATTCTCCTCGTCTTACTTCATACTTCATTGCCTGCTATCCTGGTCATGTCACTGACCCACCCCCAGTGGGACCGACACACATTGTTCAATTCTGATGGCCCCATTGCAGGCGCCTTTGTCTCCTGACAACCTGCCCAGATGTACACCTGTCCTTCTGTCACTCTCACTGCCCTCTCAGCTTGTGATAACCCAACTTCAGCTCTCCAGACAGTGGCTGATTAGGTAGCCTGCTGTTCTTTAATCCCTTCTTGTGTCCGGGTCAGTGCAGTTATGAAGCAGCAAATGGTCCCACAGAGCCCTTATTCTGGCTCTGTCCCAAGATGCTGCGGCTATTGTTTTTATCTTGTCACTTAATACATAAGATATGATTTAAAGTTTCATTGATAAAACAGCTTAAGAAGCTTTGATGTGGTTGGGCCCATGACTAACAATAATTATCAGAATTACCATGTGTTGGTGGGAATGTCAAGTAGCACGTGACTCTTTAGAAACTCAGGTTTTATTTTATCTTTTAGTCCCAGAAAAAATAAGTCATTAACTCCAAAGCTTTCAGTAATTGCACTCATTGAACATTAACTTTATTTTATGAATTGTTGAAAAATGTGAATATATCAGGAATACATGGCAGCATATACTGCAGGCTTTGAATCGGGAATGCAGACGTGAATTACAAAAATATGAACAGTCGACGTTTGTCACCCGTGAGATTGTAGGGTAGTGGGGAGACACATGTAAATCATTTTTCTGTGACTAATTATGTGCAACAATGAGGGCCTCTCTAAAGTGCAATGGAAGTGGTCAGGATAGAATGGCTCAGGATAGGTAACCATTTAGCAAACACGGATGGGTACTGTAGGAAAAAGAAACAGCATGTGCAAAACACCATGCTATGAGAGTATGGAAAGTTCAAAATGTCTTTGAGCTGTTTGGTTGATGCTGTTGGAGAATCAAGTCCAAGCTGTGACATGATGGGAGGTGAGGCTGTGCTTAGCAGTAGGAAAAACCACTTATGAAGGACATCATGTTAGACTGGACTTTCTAAGTGAAGGAATTTCACAGTTGGGAGTGTTTTTTCAATGATTCGGTCTGGCTTAAGCAGAAAAGGAAAATTTATTAGAAAAATGTAGTTGGTTTCATGAAACCCAAGTGTGGGAATTCAGTCAATCCTTAGAAACAGGAACAAGTAGAAACAGGCTATTAAGATATCATCATCTTTCAGTTCTCTTCATTTTTGACTGTCTGCTTCATTCTGTTCTTTCTAACTAGACCAGCTTTCTCTGCTTCACAGTTCACACAGAAGGCATAGCTATCCTTCAACCCCTGAGTTTACTTACTTGTTATAGGTCCAGCAACTGGCAGAGACTAACTAATCTCTCTTTGTCCCAATTCCAAATTCCTGGAAGACAGAATCTAATTGGTTCAGCTATGTTAACACTTGGTCTAATCAACTGTAGCCAGGGACACAGACTTACTTTAAGTTGCAGACATTATTTTCTGGGTCCCAACTCTGAAGACCAGAAAGCTGGAGTATTATATGAGTTAGATATACTTCCTGACCACTGTGAATCACTGAAGAAATTAAGGAGAATAATATGAACAAATTTTCCTGTTAAAGGGTCACTTTAATGCTATTTCTAAGAATAGATTTCTGAGTGGTAAACTATGGTTTATGAAAATAGTGTAAAATATTAATGGAAAGGAAGTCTCTTATGTTTTAGTCTCTATCAGCGTAAGTGAGAGAATAGCAGGGGGTAGTTTTCACTTTACTCCCCCTCATCCTAGGTTTGACTGATGTCCTACCATGGATCTGTATGCATTCTTTACTATTTATTTCCTGGGAAAAAGAATGTTTTTATAAAGAAGAATTTAACTACACTTTTAACTGAGGCAATGTGTGTTGAATTTTTGAATCTTGACTTTAACTCAAAAGACCTTTGGGTTGCTTTGAAACATATGTCACATTGCTAATATAATAGACTTAACATTAATCGAGATCATGATACTGACTTATAGCACTAGAAATCCAACCTATTAAATTTTAATGAGAACTGTATCTCTTGCAGGCATAGCAATACTTGAATTGCATGGCCAATGCATTCTCAAGCTACATGAGAAACCATATTATAAAATCTGAAGGTTGTTTAATATTAGTTTGAAATAAGAGCAAAGGGAATTGGCTCAATGAATGTAATAATCATAGATAACTTTCATTGAAAGCCTGCGTTTTATCCACTTTAACTCTGATAAAAAAAATATCATCAGTCCCAATTTTCAGATGAGGTGAAGACACTATCTGGGGTATTATTTTCAAAGTCCCACAGCTATGAAATGGCAAAGCCAGATTTAAACCTTGAAAATCTTTGTCCAAGTTCAGTGTTCAGTCTTTGCAGCCAGAGTGCAGTATTGCTGATCTTAATGGTAGTAAAATCTAAGAATCTATTTCCCATTAACAATTTTTGGACAAGTGTCATCCTTGTTTCACTCTGCAAGTCTGTTTTTAAGAAACTTAAATGGTTGACCTATTCTCTTTCTGATGAACATATCTGTTGGGAAAATAGAATAGTTTAATCAGGCCCCCTCACTTCAGTTCCAGTTGGATGTGGTGCAGTACATTCTTTGTAAACAAATTGTGTGTGTGGGTGGAGTAATTGTGCGTGCATGCCAATGTATCTTTTTAGTTTTGTTGCTATTGTGTGTTCTAGAGTTGGTGTAGCAGCACTGGTTGGCAGAGAGTTTGCATCTAAAAATAGAGCATGTTTACTTTGCAGGCAGCTGCTCAGTTTCTCTTTAAACTCTGCCACTAGCAGTTGAGTTTCTGAGTTTCTCTTTGGACTGCCTAGCTCTGAGACATGTGTGTGCTGAATAAAGACTACTCTTTCTTCAACCAAGCTCCAAGGAACTTTCTTCAGGTTACCTAGCTTGTAGACCTGCGTGTGAGGGGTTTGTAACTCAGTCTGGACAATGGGCTTGAGGGGTCTGTGAGCTCCAGACCCAGCCTTAGCTCTACAATATTCTTTCTTCTTTCTTTGGTTGTGTTAGTATCCTCAGTCAGGTTGTAATCAAATCTTGCTTACCTGGGAAGTGTTCTGTGTCTTTTAAAGTAGCTTTGCAATTTTTATTCTCATTCAGTATGTTTTGATTTCACAGTTTTTAAGTCTCAGAGGGCAATTTAATTTCTAGGTGTTCCCAAAATACTTTACACTAGCCAGCAACAATGACAATGGCAACTAAATTGTACTGCAGATTGAATTTTACCCACTCTTGAGTTTGGATAGCACAAATACTGTATTTGCTATCTATTATTTATTTGTTATACAAATGTAAAATCTAGCCTTGTATTTATACTTTAATCTCATTTCATTTAAAATATCTATTCCAAAATATTTTTAAAATTTGAACTCCTTTATATTTTCTCTCATTTTTATCATGTTGAATATTTTTGTTTTGCTTTTCTGTTTATAATTTATAATTTTATCACATTTCAAATACTTACCACTTTCCCATAAATCAACTAATTTAATTTTTCAGTCTTAATAAATGAGGAAGGGTCTATCTCTACTAAATTATTCTCAAACTATAAGCTTATGCATTGCATAGCCTCTCTTCATAGCTGATATTAAGCAGTAGTCCTTACTAGTCATTCCACCTCAAACTCCTGAATTCTGAGGCTAGTTCACACCCCTTCTCACACACATTTGGATATTTTTATTTGTTCCTTTTGCTTATCAATATGATGCTATCTTGCCACCTCTAATGGTTGGTGCCTTAATTATATGTCTATGGGCCATTGTGATTCATTCTAATTTAAAAAAGAAAAAAACTAACCATTCATTATTTGGTTTTACTTCTATGCAACTCCGAAGATTTTTGAAAATGATATTTGATAACATTTAAGATAATTTACTACATGCAAATGATTTTTCCTCTTACTGCAGGAAAATAAGGCACAGAGATTTGAGCAAATTAAAAATCGCTTAAATCTAATAAGTGGTAGAAGTGGAATTTGTACTCTTTGTCCCAGCTATATTTTTCTTATAATCAATTTTTGTAAGAATAGGTGATAAGATGAACTGAATTAGGTTGGGCTGTCCTGTTTCTTTTCACCAAACCTGTCAAAATATCTAGATAATGATCTGCGTTAAGAATATTGAGTCACTTACATGACGGGTGAAATAAGTTCCTACAAAAAAATTCCTACTCCACCAGAAATTCACGTACAGGTATTAGTTTTGGAGCAGAACACGGACTCTGCAGTCTATCTGCTCTAACATAACTCTTAGAAGTTTTGCTCTAAGAAAATGTGTTTGAACTTTCTTAGACAGTTGGACAAAACCTATGAACTTAATACTTAGGGATAGGAATGGGCATTGAATGAGTACCTTAAAATTAGAGGCACTCTGAAATGGTGAACTTTTTATTAGCCATTGGGAATCAAGAACTAGAAGTGAGAATCACTGACTTATCATTCAAAGTTCCTTAGTTATAGACTTTCATAGTACTCAAAGGTCAAGCGTCATCTGTACTTCCAAATTCTTGATAAAATTTAAATCTGCAGTAAAAAACACGAAGTTGTCTGCACAAAGAAGAGCTGAGAGTGGTGTATGCAAGGTGAAGAGTGGGAACTGGGAAAGATTTCAGAGCAGAGGTGGAGAGGAGAGCGGGTTGGGCATGCAGAATGGTTCAGAAGGCAAAAGTAATGGCATAGCCAGTGTCGGACACTGGCACAGAGGCCCAAGAGGATCCTTAACCTGACCTCAGCATCTTAGGTAGGCAGTATAGGAGTGAAGTATAAGTTGAAAGTAGCAAAATGAGGTAACAAACTAATGCAATAGTAGAAAAGCCCTTCCTCCCAAATAGAAGTCTAAATCTAAATCATAAAAGTTGTCTTTATGTGGACAGTGTTGGTCTTAAATATGTCACAAGGTGGGGAGAGGAACAGGGTAAGAAAGAGTCAAACGACAGCATTCTCAGCCTCCTAGCCGTTCAGGCTCTAGAGATCCTAGGCCAGCCATCCAACTTGTGGAAAGGCTCTACGGGCAGAATGTATAGAAGCAGGGGTCAGAAGGAAGCAGAACAATTTGAGCTGGAAGTTAGAACCCCAGTTCATTTAGCTCCGATTCAGGAAAAATCAGTCTCTAGTTCCAATAGAGGACTGGAAAAACAAGACAAACAAACAAAAAAAGTAAACTAAACCAAACTAAACAAATTACAGAATCTCAATTGTATCTTTGTATAGTTGTGAGTACCTGGGGGTCAGTACAAGATTCAATGACCTTGACTTAAAGCAGCAGATAAACTCTAAACTCCACTTATATGAGGTTAGGGCTTATGTTAAGCTACCTGGTCTGGTACTCATAAACTTTGACATTAGATATTTATTTGGTTTTTGATAAATATTTATTAAGCAGCTATTTTGAAACAGACCCTATCCTTGGTGCATTGAACACCGTGGAAACCAGGATGATAGAGACCTCACAGTTTCATGGGGGAGATAGACAATATACCATCAGGTGCAGTGCACTGCAATAAGTACTAGATGAGGGAAGTGCAGAAGCAGGTAAAATTTCCAGAAGAAGACTATTTAAGATGAAATTTTAAAGGACACTGAGTTAAAAAGACAAAGAGGGAGGCTCGACTCTTGGGGAAGAAGAAAAATACTCCAGCAGCAGGGACCTTAATGCACAAGGGCACTGGTGATGAGGCAGCATGGTGAATTTGAGAAACTGCAAACAGTAGTTCAGTTTGTCTGGTGTTGAATAAGGAGGAAATATGATGGTGAGAGGTGAGGGTGAGGGGAGCAGTAAGCAGAGGCTGTGCCCTAGATAGGCAAGGATAATAGCTCAGAAAGCCAGAACCAGTAGGTAAGTAAGTTAGGCAAATGGAGTATATGTTGCCAGGTAAGACTTGGAGAATGAGACAAGTATAATGCTCTGAGTGGGTAATTTGGTGCAATGTAGATGAGAGCTGGCTGGGGCAAGCAATGATGGCAGAGGTCCGGCAGAGGGAATCAAGTGTGTAACCATGGTCTGATGTCCTTCCATGAGAAGACTCTACTTTCATTCTTTAAATCTGTTTACAATCTTGAGGCAAGTTTCAGCACATTTTGAAACTTCCCAAAAGAAAACTTACAAGTGTAGATTTTACTGAAAAGTTATTGGAAGAGACAAGGGGCCAAGGTTTGTATTACCAATCACATTAAACTCAAAAAATCCCCAAGTCTCTCTTCTTGGCTAAGTAACACATAGGCTCTTTTCCCCATGCATTGTCCAATCCTCTCCCTCTTTCCTGTGGCAAAGATAAACTCTATCTTAACTCCTCAACCTTAAGCATCTGCTGGAAAAGAAGCCCCAGAGGCCTATTTGCCAAGTGGGCTTATCAAAGCAGTCACAAATTGGGTCTCTTCAATGAGGAAACTGCTATGCTACATGCTATAAAAAATAACATTATCTTTATATGGTTACAGTTGGCCACAATTCTCTCAGTCCTGCATCACAACCTCTACTGGTTTATTCCCATCAGAATACAAACATACTTTTAAAAAAAATTATTTAGTTTTAAATAAGTTTTCTCTTAACACTAACTCCCCTGCCACCTATCACCTCATTTCTCTCTTTTCCTTTGCAGGAAAATTTCCAGAAAGAGTTGCCTATATTCACAGTCTTCAATTCCTTGTTCAGGTTGCTATAACAAAGTATCATAGACTGGGTGACTTATAAACAGCAGAAACTGGAAGACTGAGATCAGGGTACCAGGTTGATCAGATTCCGGTGAGGACTGTCTTCCAGGTTGTAGGCAGCCACCTTCTTGTTGTATCCTCTCAAGGTGGAATGAGAGTAAACTAGCTCTCTCGATTCTTCTTATAAAGGCACTAATCCCATTCATGAGAGCTCCACTCTCATGACCTAATTACCTTCCAAAGGCTCCACCTGTAACTACTATCACATTGGCACGAGGGTTTCAACATATGAATTTTAGGGTTGCACAAACATTCAGTCCACTGCACGTTGCATTCTCATTTAAACTATCTCTAATCAGGTTTTTGTCCCCATCACTTCGTTGAAACTGTTTTTGTCAAGATTACCAGTGACCTCCAGGTTACTAACTACCATGGTCAAGTTTCAGCCTTCATTTCACTTCACATATCAGCAATATTATTCTGATTTCTTATTTTCTGTCTCCCTTCATAGAATATAAACTCCATGGAGTCAGGGATTTTTGTCTGATTAGTTCTCAGCTGTACCTCAAGCAATTAGAGCATGTCTAGCACATGGCAGATGTTCAAATACATTGCTAAATGAAGGAAGGAAGGACAGAAGGAATACCATGGCTTTAATCTTGAGAAGCTTATAGTCCATTTGGGAAAATAAATTATATGTTGCTAAAAGAATGTCTGCCCATACCAGGCAGAACGTGCCAAGTGATAAGTGAGTAGATCAGATCCAAAGTGTTAAGGCATTGTTTTTCTAAGGATTCAGAAGACTGGGCTCAATTTGAATAAATCATTCTGGGGGAAAATTGATCATAATCTAGGAAAGTGGAGATGAGGGTAAAACATTTTAGATGAGAGCAATTTAGGGCCTCAATGCCATTTCACTTCTGAATTTAAAAGGAAGCTATTTGCTGCCAACAAAAACAACAACAAAAAAAACCACACAAAAAAACCCCACAAAGAATTCATTCCAACTGGAGGCTCCTTTCTTCTTTGTCTGCAGAAGTACAAAACAATACTTCACTAATCGGTCTTTTGGTTGATGCATATGTGATGGCTGGTGCTGGGGCACGGGTGGAGGGGTGAGATGTACAGAAGAAAAGAAGAAATTCGTCGGTAAGCCCTATTTCAAATCAGATTTTTTTTAAAGTCAGTTAGCTGCAAAATAAATGGGGGGAAGGGAGTTAAAATAGTTACTTAGAAACAAAAGAAAAAATCAAAGCAGGCCAAGGGAAAAGCTTTTAGCAAATGTGAAAAATCATTCTGGCAGTGATGATGGGCCACTTAGAAGTGATTATTTCTAATGGAGCCAAGAGGGGTGGATGGCGGTGGGAGGGGTGGGCTCGAGTACCCTCAAAGAGATTCTGGGCTCCACGACTGTCACTTTCTCTTGGGGTTTGGGCTGACGTTCTGCTAATGTGCCTTACCCCCTGCATAATTGTTCTTGGGCACAGATGATTATTAGATGAAATGGCTTTTGGTACAGCTTCTCTTGGTCTACTGAGTATCCTTTGACTGAAAAGGAAGGGAATATATTTGATCTTTGCCCCATGACTCCCCTCTCTTGTCCTTTCCCTCTCCTTGGTGACCTCTCTGGCACTTCAGGAACCAACTGAACTGCATGCTTTTTCCTCTAGTAGCCAGAAGAAGATGTTTGTGGTCATTTAGACTGACATCCTTACTAATTGATTTCTAATATGTTTCCTTTCTTGGAATTATTTGTGTTTTCAACCTTTGCTCGTCACTTGTGGCCTGAAAAATGCTGTTTGCTCTGGAAGATAAAGGAGAATATGAGTACCTGAACTCATTCTAAGAATGGGGTTCCACCTTTTTTCGGGTTGCTTTGGTTAAAGGAAACAGTAATTTGTCTGGATTTCCCAAGAAGCCCTGTTTCAAGGAGTTTGTCAAGGAGCATTGAATCAGCTTTAACTGCATGACACTTACTCCTGGAAGATCTAGGGATGGAAAAGAGCTCTTCTGGCCTTGAATGCTCTCATCTGCAGCCCTAATGCTTGGTCTATGCTCAAACTTGCTGTCAAACCCACCCACTTCTACTCTGCTGTACTCTCTTCCTTCCTACAATAGGGATGATTCCTTCCCTTCCTCAGAAACACGGTGTCAGACATCAGCGATACAGGGCTCATACTGTAGGCTTTCTACCTTCATTCTTGGCTAACACTTGGTCTAATTTCCCAGACTCTCTCCCAAAGCATAGTATCCCTACTGGTGCCTTGAACATTTTGTAAACATATTTGCCTGTTTCCTATAAGTCTTAAATCTCCAAGGTCATTATGGGGAGTGCATCCAGAGAACCCAGTCTCCATCATGAACATCCTACAATATACAGGATATTCCCCCACAGCAAACAATTATCTGGCCCCAATGTAAATAGTATCAAGGTTAAGAAACTCTGGCCTAAAGCCACACATATTTGAGACTAGCATTGGAATATCACAGTGATATGCAATGCTGCATCCTGCTTCCCAAGCTGAATGTTTTATGACCTAGTTTATAAGATGTGTATTCCAGCCATTTAGGTACATTTTCCATGATCAAATTTACTTTACCTGCACTTTTACATTAAGGCAGAAGCAATTCATCTTTAGTGTGGGAAAAAAAAAACCTAACAAAAACAAATGACTGAGTGAGTTATATGGGGGCATTATGCATTCTTTTTACAGTGTCAGTATGCTGGTTTAGATATAATCTTTATCCTCTGTAAAATTGGATGTACTATGTAGCATCTCCGCTTATCTCCTATTTTTGTTTGTCTGGCTATAGATTTTTTATGTCTCATAAAACAAAACCTTGACTTATAGTGCACTCTTATAAACTTGGAGAAAACTTTGGGCCCTCAAAGATGCATATAGTGCAAAAGTTGCAAAGATCATATCAAATCATTACTTCTATTTAATGATTTCTGCATGCCTTAATATCTCTCTACCTGGAGTCAATTGTCTGTACCAGTCAATTGTCTGCGTCAGAACTGTCTTCCAGAGATGTGCATAGATTGCTATGGGCCCTGGACTCTCATTTAGCATCAGCTGCTAAGTCCCTCCACACCTGCTAGTACATATAAAAGCTTATTTCTTTTGTCATTGCTCCCTGGTTTTTCCTTATTTGTGTCTGTTGTGAGGAGGTATAGAGTTGTAGTGAAGAACATGAATGCTGGACTCAACATCCTGGGTTCAAATCCTGATTCTGACACTTACTAGTACTTTCCTTTTGAAAAATGTTTTAATGTCTTGAAGACTCAGATTTCACATTTGTATATATGGGGACAATAATACAGAATTATCATAAAAATAAAAAATGAGGAATGATGCTAAATGCTGAGATTGTAGCTGGCATGCAGCAAGTAATTAAAACAGTATGGTACTGGCATAAAGACAGACTCATACACCAATGAAACAGAACACAGAGCTCACAAATAAACCCTCACATATATGGTTAACCGAAAAAAAGATCAAAGACCTAAATGTAAGAATTTGGCAATGATTTCTCAGATGTGACACAAGAACAGGCAAGGGAAAGAAAATATAAATAAACTGTACTAAACATTTTAAAATTCTCATCAAAAGACAAAATCAACAGAGTGAAAAGGCAACCTATGAAATGGGAGAAAATATTTGCAAATCATATGTCTGATAAGAGGTTAATATTGAAAATATATAAAGAACTCAATGACAACAACAAAAAGTCAAACAACCTGAAAAAAAAAATTGGCAAAGAACTTAAATAGACATTTCTCCAAATAAAATATACAAATGGCCAATAATGGTATGAAAAGATGGTCAACATCATTAATCATTAGGGAAATGCGAATGAAAACCACAATGAGATATTACCTCACGTCCATTGACAGCTACTATTAAAAAAACCCCCAAAACTAAACTAAACTAAAAAACAAGTGTTGATGAGGATGTGGATAAATTGGAACCCTTGTGCACTATTGGTGGGAATGTACAATGGGACATCCACTATGGAAAACAGAATGGTAGTTCCTCAAAAAATTAAACATAGCATATAATCCTGCAATTCCACTTCTGTGTATATATCCAAAAGAATTAAGAACAGGGTCTGGAAGGTATATTTGTAAACTCGAGTTCATAGCAGCATTAGTCACACCAGCCAAAAGATGAAAGCAACCTAAGTGCTCATTAACGGATGGATGGATAAACATTATGTGATATGTATGTACAATGGTAATGTTATTTAGCCTTAAAAGGAAGGAAATTCCAAAATATGCTACAACATGTGTAAATCTTGAGGTTATTAAAGTGAAATAAGTGAGTCATAAAAAGACAAACACTGTATGATTACATTTATATGACATATCTAGAGTAGCCCAATTTATAGAAACAGAAAGTAGAATGGTGCGTTCAAGGGAATACGGAGAGGAATGAATGGGAAATTGTTTAATGGGTACGGAGTTTTAGTTTCCCAAGACGAAAAACTTCTGGAGATTGGTTGCGCAACGATGTGAATATATTTAACACCATTAAAATGTTCATTTAAAAATGGTTAAGATAGCAAATTTTATTATGTGTATTTTACCATGATCACAAATTTTTTTTAAAAATCCAAGTACAATATTATGGTGTTGCTATGCATGATTTAAAACAAGTACAGCTAAATCTTGTTCAAATGTTTAGGTCTATCTCTATTATAAAATAATGACCAACAGAGTTACAAATACTAGTCTTACTAAGTCTTTTGCAGCCTATTCTATTCTCCTAAATAGTGAAATAATTACAATGATAAATTAAATAGTACTGAGGAAAATGCATACACAAATATGTAAAAAAAAAAAAAAAATACCACAGTAGATCATCACTGTGTGTGTAAAGTTTGCCCTGTGTAACTTAGATTTACTCTTCTCCACCAAAAAAAAAAAAAAAAAAAAAAATAGTGACCTTCAATAATTATTGTTTAATGACAGAGAAAATCATTCTGTGTATCTCTGGCTTGCCTCTGGAATGCTCTGAACTTTGCTGTAGGCTAAAGGCATATGGAACCCTTGGTCAACAGTGTAAAAGCTAAGACCTGGGGAGTGTTTTAAAGCCCTTTAAATTTGTTCTTTTTTTTAACACACAAATACAAATATCTTTGCCACATTATTTCTTAATATATAGTAGGTGCTCTCTTCCTTAAGAATAGATAAAAAACTATGTTTAAAGATTATGCTTTAAACCTTCATCTAGTCCTTTGGCTGAATTTCTAATGGCATTTGATGGTATTTAAAAGAAAAAAAATCGTCATTCATCATTTGTAGTTTTTGGTCTCTTAATATACCAGTATGATAGCTCTCTGACCTTCAGCCATATTTTAGGAAAGGGAATTATAGCTTGTCATTTCTCATTGTATAATTAATGGGGTAATTAACAAGTTAGTGCTAAGATTTGAAAAGCTGACTTAATTTTCTTTCTTTAATGCCAACCCAATTATTTCAATTGGAGAAAAAGTTTATTGTGGAAATGGAATGAGAGATTTTTTTTAAATGCTTAATTGACAAATCAGAATCATTACCCAAGTAATTAGTACTTTTCGCAAAATTCTTTAAAAGTTAAATTAAAAAGTAAAACTATTTGTAAAATTTTATTAAATAGATATTATCAAGTTTTATATCAATGCAAGATTATTGTAAATCTTATTAATTCATATTTGACAATTTTACTGTATTTACAGTTCTTCATCCATAATCATTCTAACTCAAAACTGTTTAAAACACTTTAAGCAGCAGAATTAAAGCTACTCAGTGTGGAAGTTGAGACAACTGAAATCTGTTTCAAGAAGCGATTGATACCTTTGTCAATGTTAAATCACTATAAGAACGTTCTAAGTTTGCTTAAAATTTTTAGATTTGTTTTTATACATAAAATGATGCCTTTGTTTATTATATTGACAAGTTGGAATTAACTCGTTTTCAGAATATAAAAATTTGTGTGTTAGACAAAATGGGACAGATGAGTGGTTCTCAAAGTATGGTTGCTAGACTAGCAACATCATGACCACATGGGAACTCACTAGAAAAAAAAATTATCAGGCCATACCCATACCTACTAAATCAGAAACTGGCAGCAAGGCCAAGAAGCTGTGTTTTAACAAGACTTCCTAATGATTTTAATGCACACTGAAGTGTGAGAACCACTAGACTAAGTTGTGCTATAGTAACCCCCCCCCACCCCAAATCACAGTGATTTAACAGAACAAGATTTTATGTCTCATAAAAGCAAGGTCTGTTGTAGATCCAGATAATTCTCCAGGGCATCTATCTTCAATATTTTGCCTCAGTATTTTAGGATGCTTTGAACTTTTAGCACAATTGTTATGGCAGGGAATGAGTGTGATGGAGAATTAAGGGCCAGAAGATAAAATGCTTCCTCCCTAAAGTGAGCAACACCATTTATCGTATTTCATCAACTACATCAATGGACTTGGCCGCTTCTAAATTCAAGGATTAGGGAACTGCAATCCTCTTAGGTCTTGAAGTAGAGATAATCAGGTACCAGTAAACATGAGTGATGCCTACCACAATCAGCTACGTTTCCTATTCCAAATGCAAACCCCTGGCTATAACCCTAGATTATTGAATCATAAGAGCGGCCTAGGAATCTGTAGTTTTAACAGTAGCCCAGATAATCCCATTCACTGTTAGCAATTGAATTTAAGAAACAATGCTTTGGATTTTAATTTTGATAGATGTTATATAATAAAGTTTGTTTTATCCAAAGGAAGATTATTGGGTTTACAGAAATGCAAGTATTTATTAATAACAAATAATGTTTTTGGTTATGATGTGGTGTCAAGGAGATGGGCATGGTAGGTTTGGTGTTGCCATTAGCTTTCCCTAATCAGGGCTCTGTTTATAACAGGCTAGATTTAGTATGCATTTGATGCATTCATGCAAAAAAAAGTATTTCTCGAGCTTCTTTTGAGTCAGTGAAATATTATCCCAGTGGACACCGTGCCATCTCCAGTTTGGAAGAATTCTGAAATAATGATGCACAATTACCCTCTCTAGAATTTGGGTTTTCATTCTTTCTCACCTCAAAATATTTGATTCTTAGATAATTTTGCCCCCAAATATGCCTTATACACCTTATATTTAAAACAAAGTAGACTTTTACACAATGTTGAGTAGCGAACATGAGGTCCCAGGCAACAGAAAACTGTTTTAGAAGGACAGTTATGTTAATCTTATGTATCGTGCATATCAAACCAAGGTTTTAATTCAATCCAGATAGGATCTGGACTTTTAGAAAGGTATTTCTGATACATAATCAGTTATTTTTAACCAAATGTCCAATAAATTATCTATCACATCTTGCAGAAATGAATATATATTAGACTTGTTTCTCTTCCTCTTTTTTTGAAATCTTGTAATTAAAAATTAATGCTGTCAATTTTTTAGGGGTTATGGACCACAATCATTACTATGTAACTAATATAAAAATTGGCCTTTGTATGGACAAATCTTTATAATGTGCTATTTTTAATGTAATGGCATTACTGTTGCTAAGAGAATGATGGAACTTATACATATGTAATCATATATACATATATATATACACACACGTACATACACACACACATAAAACAAAAAGCAGCTGTCAAAAAAATCTCCTTCAGTTTTTTGTTTCCCAAAACTCCTTTTCCAAACTAAGAAAATAGTCCCTTGCCTCAAAATTTTTTATCTCTTTCCTTCTTGGTTATTTTTTCCCTCCTTGCTCTTTTTCTGAAACACTCTTCCTTCAGATATTCCTACGACATCTTTCCTTAGTTTATTCAAGTTCTAGCTCAAAGGTCACCTCCTAAGTAAGGTCTCTTCTGACAACTCTACCAAATATTGCAATATTTTCTCCCTTGTATTCTCAACACACCTCCTCTTCTTTATTTCTCTCCATAACACATCACATTTGATACTATAAAATATACATATTTGTTTTGTTATTTTTTAAATCACCCTTCATTAGAAGGTAAATTCCATATGGCAAAAAAATTTTGTTTGGTTCATTCTTATATCTCTAGTACCCAGAAGAATGTAGATACTTTGCATATAGTAGATACTTGATAATAATTTGTGGAGTAGGTAAAAGAATGAATAAATAAATAATCAAACAAATGAAGAAATGAATAAATAGATAAACAAATTATAACATATTTAGAGCTCCCATGCCAAGGAAAGCATCACCCCTTATAACAGGCTGAGTAGGCTGAAAATAAGATTTACTATAGAACTAATGATGAACTATTTTATCAGCTGAAGTAACTTTTGCATTATACACACAAAACTGGAGGTATCAACTCAACCGGGTAAGAGTCCAGGGAGATTACTTCACGTGACTATTTTAAGGTGCATTTTGAAACTGATGAATATCTCACCGAATGGGAAGTTCATATCAAGCAGAGACAACAGTTTGTATACAGGAAAAAGACTGAGATAGCAGAGCATGATTGGTAAGGGAGCACTACCATTATTCAAGAAAAGCAGTAGCACAAATACTGGAAGAAGGAATACCAGGGAAGTAAAATCAATGAGGCATGAGAGTGCCAATGACAGAGACTGTAGTGTGTCATGCCAAGGAATTAGAGCTCATTCTTCTCAGAAGTAGGGAGCCAGTGAACAGCTTTAAGCCTGGGAATAACATCAGACTATCAATTCAAAAAAGACCATTTTGTTTGCATCAGATAACTGAGCTTAAATAGAGCAGCAACAGGCAGGAAATGGTTCAGGCAGTAAATGATAAGGATGTTAACTAAGACAAGCAGTGGGGATGGAGGCAAGAAAGAAATTTGAGAAATGTGAGATAAACATGAGTAGTATTAGTGATCAATAGGAAATGGAGGTTGAGAGAGAGACAAAAGTCTAGAATAATTACTAGAGATCTGGCTGGGGCAACTGGATAAAGAGGGAAATTCAGGAGAAAAAGCAAATTTGGGGGTAAAGATAATGAGCTTGCTTTTTGCCATGTTGTGTTAGATGTGTCTATTTTACATTCACATAAAGGTAATCAAAGGGTGGCTGGATCTACGAGTGTGGAGGTCAGTAGAAACAGCTGAAGACGTGGATTGGTGAGTCTACGGTATATAGGGAGAAGCAGGCATGGGTCAGATAAAAGGTTTTAGGAAGAGTGAGGTAAACAAGTGAGAAAAAAAAAAAAAACTTGCTCAGGAAATAAATCCTTGAATAACATCAGCATTTAGGGAACAGAAAAAGAAAAGAGTTTAAGAGTACAAGAATGGGAAAAAGTGGCTGAAAAGAAGGAGGTAAGAAGGAGAATGATGACATAGAAGCCAAAGTAGAAGAGTTTTATTTTTCCTCTAAAGGAGAGAATAATCAAAATTGTCAAGTGCTTCAAAGATGACATAAATATTACCCTACCACTGTGCAGCATAGAGAGGGAGAGAGACAACAGGAAAAGGCTAGGGAAAAATACCTAGCAAGATCCACATGCAAATACGTTTAAATTCAGGAAAATTTAAATTTAGGATGGGCTGGTCAGCTCAGTTGGTTAGAGTGTGGTACTGATAAATTTAGGAAAATGGGCAGTTTCTGACCATCACCAAGGGAATTCTCACTTCATGTTTTTTCCTTTTCCCACAAAGGTGAATATCGGTGATCATTAAGGTTTGTTATAAGACCTGCTCCTTCTGTTTCTTTAGGTTGAAGCGTGTTTCTAATTCACTATCTGCAGAAATATAAACTGTATGATTGTTGTAGACTAGAAATTTTATTTTTTTCTTTTAGTTTTGACATATATTTTAAAGATTTTAAAATTTGGAGAATTAGTCCTATGAATACATGTAAAAATATTCACTATAATAAGAATCCAAGAAATAATATTCTAAATAATTTGTATGCTTGCTCAAATAAGAATAAAGAAACCAAGTTCATGCATAACCAACTTTGTGGAAACACAACTACATCAAGCTGTGTAATCAACTATATCCAAATAATTAGGTTAAACTTATAATTGTTAATTTTATTTGCACTTGGAATTAGAGAATATAGCACTTGAAGCTTTGTACTTAAAATGTACAACATATAATCATCTTAGATCCAAATTATCCCGTGCCCTGAAATAAAATTGAAATTATTTGGTTCTATGCTTTTCAATATAAAAATTGTAATATTATTCAAAAATTAGTGTCTTCCAAGAATATGTATTTTCATATTAACTTACTCTATTGAATTATTTTATTTTATCCTATTTGAACATAGGCCAAAGATATAATAAAATGAATTTTTACTATTAATTGATGTCACATTTTATTGAACTAATTCCAGAAGCACGTACAGATATATCTAGAACACAGTCCATCAATGTACTTGGCCCACATTAATAAAGTTAGTAAAGAAAATGTGTTTGCTTTTGTTTAGGATAAGAGCTCGTGCCTTTTTTTTTTTTTTTCCCTATGATCGTATTATAGAAATTAATCCAGGCTTAAGTTCCTAAATATTGCAATTCTTAAAAAAGATGACCGATTTTCTGTCATTATATTAAGAGTTGACAGTCTTTCCCCTAAGTTTTTCTCATATTTATATTCGTCTCATGACTGCTTCATCACTAGAATAACTCTGAACTGTCTTGTACCATGACCTTGTTTTTTGTTTTATTTTTATTTTTTGCCAGTTTTCTTCATTTTCTCGTACTACAAAGAAGTCCAAATGGAGGGTACAGCAAAACACCACAGGAAGCATCATATACCCGTACTAAATTCCTATTTTTCAAGATGAATTAATGTTACCTTCAATACCACCGGATGATTCCAGGAGAATATTTTACAGATGCTTCAAACTTAATATGTTAAAAAACAGACTTACCATCTCCTCTCCCAAGTCTCTTTTTCTTGTTTTCCCCTTTTAGGTAAATGTCCCATTGATTAGTTGCCCAGACTAGAAACATAGAGGTCATTCTCATCTTCTCTCTTTATCACTCCCTGCCCTCATCTACTTACTAAATCCTATTATCTGTATCTCCTAAATCTTTTTAGAATTTTCTATCTCAACATCATTCCATCAAAACATTGAAAATACCATCTCTTTTCAACTTGACTAATTCAAAAATAGATTTTTTAATTGAAATATAAGTGATTATATGTATTTGTGAGGTACAGAGATGAATATCAATCAATACCTGTGTACAATGTGTGATGATCAAATCAGGATAATTAGCACAACTGTGCTATTCCTTTGCTTAAAATAATGACAACAAAATGAGAAAAAACAAAAAACCCAAAATAAAACAACTAACATCATGTCACAATCTTTAACAGTGCAGGTTATGGAGTTGACTGCCCAGGTTCAAAAGCCAGATCTATTCCTATGTGCTATGTAACTTTGGGCAGATTACCTCAAATCACTGTATCTACATTTTCTCATATTAAAAAAGTGGAATTAATAATAATTTCTTTTTCATAGAGTATAGTGAAGAATAAATGGGACATAGCATGTAGCATTTGTATTGTTGGGAGTTTTAAGCTCCTACTATGTGTGCTCTATGAGGCACTTTACATATTTCATGAATCATGACAACAGTCCTGTGAAGCACTTGTTATGATCAACTTACAAATACCTCAATTCAGGCTTTTAGAAGTCAAGTAACTTGCTGAAAATTACATAACAGGGCCAAGATTTCAATCTAGGCAAGAATGTTCTGACACCAAAGATGATAGTAACCACGATAGTCCAGGCTGCTGAACTATGTCCCTTTCTCTGTTCCTAGGAAAGGAGTGGATGGATATATGCCCATCTTTGAGGCACTCAATAGTTGTCTGGAAAGCATCATACCAACATCACTGATATAGCTATTACCATGCACATTCCAGTTCAGGGAGCAAGAAGAGGTGGAATAGCTAGTAAAAAGCTCTCCTATGCTAGACTTATAAATTCTCACTCATCATTCCCCATCTTCCTTGTTTCTGATACTCAGTTATAATGTAAGCTCTCTGTTAGGAAAGTTCTTGCAATTTCCTGACAAACTGTCTCCCTCAGCCAGACTCACATTTACATGTATTGCTCCCTTTGGCTCTTTCATCAGCTGAAGCATTTCTACTTATCCTTCATGTTAACTTTATGATAATGTTACTTTCTTCAAAATGCTTCTCTGTCCTTTCCAGGCAGCTCTAAACCCTTCCTCTCAACTGCCTCTCAATATTGTTTTCTTGCCTCTCTCTGCACTTGTTACACTATACTAATGCCCTGCTCACATGTTACTATCCCCCACTCACTCTACTCTAAGCCCATGGAGAGAGTCAGAGTTTTATCTATAATCTTGTCCCCTCCACTTAACATAGCACCTGGTATACAGAAGTCTGATGAATGATTGTTCAAATAAGTAAATATATGTTTAAAATATTGAAACATATAGTTGAAATTGGATATAAACACAATTCACATTAGCTTTCTTATAAAATTTTTGAGATAATGAAAGAAATCATGGCTATTTACCTGAAAATCATTGTTAAATCTATTTATTCAACAGCAAATATTTAAAAGCCACCTAATGAAATTTGACCTTAGGCAGGATTACCTAACATTGGAGTTGCCTTGTCTAAATAAGGGCTATAATAACATCTTCTTCATTCATTCATTTCATGAATATTTATTAAGATACTTTCAGGAGCCAGGCAATATTCTAGGTGCTAGTGATAAAATGGTATGCAGCTGTGCGGTCCATCTACTCAGATGTGTGCTTGATCCAGTGGATGATACAGCCAAGAGAAGCCATTTATAGTATGACGAACGTTCTCATGGAGAGGGTCATGGAAATTATTGTGGTGCTGTGGGATGTGTTGTGGGAGACCGATTCCAGACTTGAGAGCAGGACTTTCTTTTTGATATCTAAGCTAGATGGTTATGCAAGCATGTACATGAAAATAAACACATGCACATATATGCATCTAGTGGCTAGGAGAAATGGGGCCAAAATGAGAGCATTCTAGGTGAACAGAATAGAATTTTCAGCAACTGAAAGAAGTTTAATGGCTCAATTTGAATGAAATTACTGGGAGATTTAGACTCAAATGTTGTTGGGGAGGTACAAGGACTATATCATGTCATGTCAGACCTTATAAGTCTTCTTAAAAAGTTTTGATGTTACTGTTAGAGCAGTGAGAAGCTACTAAGAGGAGAATGGATCAGAACTGCATTTTTAAAAAATTACTCTCACTGCAGTGTGCAGACTGAATTAGTGGGATGCAGAACAGAAATAGAAAAACAAGTTAGGAGGCTTTTAGTTATAATCCAGGTGACAGATGATGGTGATTTTGTCCTAAGATATGGTAGAGAATGAAAGAAATAAACATATTTGAGAGACCATAGAGATATAGAATTGACAACCATTAGAGCTTGATTGAGGAGCCAAAGAAAGAAAAAAGTCAAGAAAGGTATTTGTGTTTCTGTCTTAGGCTGCTGGTGGACAGGAGAGACAGTCACTAGAAGAAGGAGGCATGATGGGGTGATAACCTATTTTCTTAGGGACTCACAGGACTTTTTTTTGAAGATTAAGTGAAATAATTTATGTAACAGCAACTACCACAATGCATAAAGCATCCCAGCTAATTTTTGTAGTCATTTATATTCCCTTTTCTTTTCTGAAGTTGTGCCAATAATTTAATAGCAAAACTGAGTATAGAATCCCAGGATTCTGTTTACCAGTCCAGAGTTCTTTGTTAATGGACTGCTGATCTATAAACAAAGATGAAACACAGGGATTTTAAAGCAAATATTCACAACTTATCCTGGAATTGCTTACAAGCTGACAGCTATCCAACTTATTTTTAGTTCATGTTTAAAATGAATCATATGTTCCAAAATGACTGACAGAAACAAAGCTTTGTTTCTGAAGCCAATTCTATTGCATCATTTTTGGACATCACTCAGATCTATAACAGAACTTCAGGGTGTTTAAAAGCATTCATCCATGACAACAACAAATGCTAATTATCATAAAAAATAAATAGCTCCTGCTAACATCATTTAAAAAATTTCTTCTACTCCAGCACTATATTTCATCCATCACTCCATCTGTTTTGGGGGTAGGAACAAAGACTGGATGAAAGTATAATTATCATGTATTAAACTGGACAACACAACAAAAAAGAAATGAATATAAATGGGAGGAATGACATTCATAAAAAAATCTGGAAGTAAAAGGAATCATGTAAATAAAGTGGCACATGTGTGTTCTGCATTAAACAGCAGATACATAAGTCTATAACAGAGTCAGTAATGCTTATCTTGTTAGGTATGAGGTAAGTTTTTTTCCTATTTGAGTTCATAGTCCTAGGTGTGATCAGATTTCCTCCCACATAACCAAATAGTCATCTTTCTCATTTGGGAAGTGTGTAAATTCCCTTTCTTAAATTCTATCCTTAAGATTCTACATTGAGACTTGAAAACACAAACAAAAAGACAGTAAGTCTACATTTACGTAATTATGAATACATTTCAAAGGACTCTCACCTATCTTAGAGTCATTCCTAACATACAAAATAATCAAGAACAACCAAGTTATCAAAAGTGCTTTAAAATAAAAGAGGCAAGTGGCCAGTTACAAATACAATTAGCTCATTACAAATAATATTAAAACCATGAATAATCACATGTCTCTAAACAGGGATTAGAACTTAAACTATTTTAATAAATTTAATCTGAGATCAGGACTCCCTTTAAAGTCATTAGAGTCAATTAAATTATTATGTACGTCTTTATATAAATTTGCCTATTTGATACAAATATTTAGAATTTAATTTAAAACAGAGATAGACCAATTATATATGAAGCTTTACTTTCCCAAGTTGTGATATGACCTGATAACAAGTCCGTTTATCTCTTTTTTTAATCACCCAAGAACCACATGTATGAAATAAAAATGCCACAGATGCACACACATACACAAGCACACAGCATAGTGAAAAAAGGTAATATATCTATAAGCCATTTGAATATTTGCCAATTTTCTCCCTCTTATGAGGAGTTTTAAAATAATAATAAATAAATACAAAACATCACCTGTACAACATTTCAATATGTGTGTGTATACATAAAGTCGTGGGTTGCTTAATGGTAAAGATATATTCTGAGAAATGCATCATTAGGTAATTTTGTCATTTTGCAAACATCATAAAATTTACTTACACAAACCTAGATTCTGTAGACTACTACACATTTAGGCTATATGGTATAGTGTATTGCTCCCAGGCTACATACTTGTACAGCATGCTATGTACTAAATACTGTAGGCAATTATAATACAATGGTAAGTATTTGTATATCTAAAATATTTAAACAGAGAAAAAGTACAATAAAAATACAGTCTTATAATATTTTTAGACTGTGATTATATATACAGTCCATTGTTGACCAAAAAGCCGTTATGCTACGCATGACTGTATGTCTATATCATGTGTGTATATGTGTACATATGAGGATATACGATGCTTGGGCAGCACACACCTGAGTTATATCAGAAGGGAATGGAGAAGTAAATAATCCATAGATTTCCAGTGCATGAGTATCCATACTTATATATTTCTTTATATGACCATACATAAACATAACCAATTTGTGACTGAGGATGCCCTGGATCATCACATTATACAAGCCCAGAGAAACCATTCACGTAGAACTTGCCATTCCAAATTTGGCACATGGAATTTTATCAATGACAAAAAAGTAATGATTTGAGAATAAAACATATGCAATATATTTAATAGGTCTAATTTGAGCTAAAAGATACATCAAAGATACCTAGGTTATTTTGAATAACCTAAGTAATTTTATTTATGTGTTTCTAAGTTAAAATTATTTACAACTATTGCACACTTTAAAATAAACAAAATTTGCCATTAATTTGCATTTAGACTCACTCTTTATCTCAATGAAACCTTTTAAAGATTATTTTCATTGTTTTTTTTAACCCTGTAACTCCCTGTTCCCTGTTCCTGTGGAAGAGTTTTTATCTGCTAATTTACAGATGATCACTTCTGTTGGCAAATGGATAAATTTCTGCACAGAGTTCTATATACTGCATGCATGAACAAAGTGTGCTCCTGGCATACTTTGAGAGAATTCAAATTCAAGGGAATTTCAATTTCAATGTAAATATGAAGGTATAGTGAAATGTCCTAAGACAAAAATTTACATTCTAATTTAAAGAGCACTATTTAGATTGTTGATAAACATTTTAAAGTGAAATCAATTATCTCTCTGTAGTAAGCAAAATAGTATGCAGTTCCTTCACCAATACAACTGCCAAGAAAAATTAAAGCTATTTTTACTGTTTACTTCCTTGTATTTCTCTGAGACTTCTTTTAATTGATAGTATAACCATTCATATACAAAAACAATAACATGCATTAAAACCAGAAATCACAGACTACCTCAAGAAAGTAAATATTCATTCAGATATCCTTTTAACACACCAAAATAAATAACATTTAGTATTTTTATTCTCTAAGTACCCAAATGTTGTCTGCACAAAAGCAGTCCCCAAAACTTAAGAATTGCAATGGATATTATTTTGTTTCACATTTGAGAAAAAAAAACTTTTTAAACTTTAATAAGCTTTACAGACATACAGTTTATTACTTTTCATATTCATTCTTTGCACATAAACAGCTAAATAAAATATCAAGGCAAAATTCTGAATTTCTTGGCAAGTTTAATAAGCAGCCAAACACAAGGCTTTATTTTGGGAAACTACTTTAGCAGAAACCACCTATCAGAAAAATTCTTTGGATACATATTTCAATATTATCTTTTATGCTATCTCTATCCCTCAAACCATTTATAGTTCAAGCTAGCTGATTCTTGACAGAAAAAAAATGCTTATTTTACAATACAGAGAAAAAGTATGTGATTTAGCTATTTTCTGTTTGGATATGTGAAATTAGGGTTTGTGTTTGATTCCAAATGTCTTTCCACATCCCTTCACTTAATTTAAAAAACAACAGAGTAAAACAAAGAAATATTAAAACAAAACAAACAAGAATACATTAAGAATCTGGAATGCACTCCAGAAAATTATCTGCATTTAAAGTGTAGCACTAAAGGGTGCTGATTTTTCTTACCAGTGCTGTCATCATATACAACTGTGACTGTTTTCCACTTGAAAAACTGCACCAGGTCTAAAATGGCACGACTGAGCGAGGAGAAGTCTGGGTAGAGACTGACATAGAAGGAATCTTTGTTGTCTGACACCTGGTGCTTCCAGCGGGTCTGTATGTGGGGAACACCCAGAGCATTGCAGATGGACTGTACTGCATTTGCTGAAGAGCTGTGTGAAGGCCCGAAGATGGCAGCCACACCAAGAGACAGCTGATCACAGGCTGAAGAGGAGACATAAGTCTGTCAATAACCACAGGAGAGATACCAGTATGCCAAGAGATAACATAATAACATAGTATTGTAAACCTGAAGATATCATCCTGAAGAAGGATTTATTTTTCTTTAATAAAACATCTGCATTGCACTAATTTTACATTTTGTCTGAAACTGAATATTTTCAGTTTATTACAAGATAATTAATTTACCCAGATGCCTGCATCTCAATGTTCAAATAATTCTATAAATAATGTCAGGGGAGAGAAAGAAGGAAGGAGAAAAAGGAGGAATATTTTGAATTTAATCAGAGGAATGTTCTTGGAAATTCACTGGCCATCCTTCACAAGGTCAAATTCTTAATCAGAAACCATTTGGTCCCCCGCTCCACCCAATTAGCTATGGCCATAAACAGCTAAATATTTGTACATATCTGATAATATAGGTCAAGTTATGCAAACAATCACCATACAAAATGGGCTATGGCTCTTTGGGGGTGATTTCACATGAATTAATCTCATTGAGTAGAAAGAACACCAAAATCATTAGATAAGTGCTCGATCTGGCTTTTGGATGCTGTAAGTTATTTATATTGTTCTAAACTATTTTTGTAAAATTTGTATTTACTCACAGAAAATTTCATTCACATCAATAATATCTGCAGTAATTAAGATAGGCAAAGACAGTCTAGAGGGTATTCGGATTAAAACAGATATACGGTGTCAGGACTTATACTTTTAATAAGTAAACACTGAAGCAAATAGTGAGTTTGGACCTATAAAATGAATAATGATTGGAAACATAAAAATTATTTTTCAATATTTGAAGACCTGGCCTGTGAGAGGAGCCTGTTTCATTTGACTTGCAAAGAGAGAATTAGGATAAATAGTTAGAAGCTTCTCAAGAATTTTGACCCTATTTAAATTTTTTAAAAGTCTAAAAAGTAGAAAATGTCCAAAATTGGAATAGTCTGCCCCAAAAGGCTATGGCATGCCTATTACTGCAAATATTTAAACAGGACAGAGGAGGATTGTTATTGGAATTTAGGCATAAAATAGTGATCAGACTCAATTCCTCTAAAATGGATACTTTATAATTCTATTGTGTAAAAAAATTTTTTTTTTTGATATTTTCCTTCAGAGTTTTCTGCATAAAATAGAATGTGATGCATGGATTCTTAAGCATAGAGGTATTTAACAGTTAAGTTAGTTTTAGTTGAAAAAAATACTTGTTTAAGCTTTCTTCAAAAATTCAATATGATCGAATAAATTGTTTTTGAATATATAGATTCTAATTTTTTAAATAATGATTAGAATTATGGATCAGTAGAAAGGCTGAAGACTGAAAATTTTCACTGAACATGGGATTTTAATTTATATACATAGAGAATAAAAGATCTTCCTTCACCAGTTTTTTGACAAATCACAAACCCAGAAAAGCTAGTAAAATTATATTAAGTTATTTAGAATGTCCCTAAGTGTATTTCAAATAAGAATTATTTTTTCAGTTATCAGAAAAGTCATTTAAAAATGATGTATAGTTTAAATAATAATTCAAGCTTTAGTACACCAAAATATTCTTGAATTGAGCAAAACAGTATTACCTATTAAAAGTTCAAAAGAAAAAAAATTAGAGAAAACATCAAAATTTAACATCTAATTGTCTACTATTTTCTTGCCTTAGAAAAATAATTTCTAAAAGTTTTAACAATGTCCAAATTCATCTAAATGATTGCATAATTAATCCTTAGCATCATTATCAATATATACATTTATTGGGCACCAAGAAGGTTAAGAAACTGTATCGAATCTCTCCCTTACATTATCCTTTTACTTATTGCTGTGCCCTCTAAGCAGTAAAAGCTCAACAAACCAGAGCTTCACAAGATAAGATCCAAACCATGACATTCACCTTTTCAACATTTCACAGAGAAAGTTGCTTGTGTGCTTATCTGAGCTTTTCCTAGCTTCAGACCAAAATCAACTGATGGATTTAACTCCCAATGGGTTTTTAATGTGCAACAAAGCTTGTAAATTCCTTACAATGCTCTGAAAACCAGATGACTTTATCACCTCATAATTTTGCTAAGACATTCCAGGGATAGTACCCTCTTTGTTGTCAAAACATTCTAACCTTTTTTTTCCCATTGTTTCTTTGAAGTCAGCATTAAGAAACCTGTTAATATTTTATCGATACTGCACTCATATTCCATATTCTTTGGTCAAAATGCTTTCATTAGAGGCAAAGCTGCTTCTTCCTAATGGAGACAATCTTGAACTATGCCACTAATCAAATGCACTTGTCTTGCAGTTAATGACTTGTTTTGCAATTATGATGACAAATGTAGTATTTCACAGTAACCTTTAACCTTTTTTCAGCCTTCAAAACCTTTCATCACCTTAATATGGCTCTGAAATGTGGAAACTTATTTGTATTCATAAAGATATGAATTCAAAGGGCATGCAGAATATGGCTTTGATAAACACTAGTTAGCTGCTGGGGGAAAAGAAGGATACTTTCATCTGTACCTTGTCAGCTACAATTAATATTAATGAGCTTAGAAGAAATCTGAACCAACTTAGAATTATAAATAACTATGTACATTTCTATCAAAGTAAGGTAGCTAGTAAAACCATATTAGCATTATGGAAAGGCAAACATTGTTTAAAAATATGAAGATAAAAAACATGCTTTAGAAGCCCATTACTTTGAGAAAATCTTTATTATAAAATTTAAATCCTATTACATGAATGCTAACTATGCAATAGAAAGGTCAACTATTATAAGGTCACATACATAAGACTATGAAAACACCTCTCGAACACATTTATTACTAATACTACTTGGTTAAAATAATGCTTTGATAATAGTTTTCTATATTCCTTTCCTTCATATATAAATACTAAATTCATATTTGACAATTATTTTCCTATTCTTGATTTTAAACAGTTTTACAACATAATAAAGAAATAAATTCATAAAGTATTCTAATTATTCATATAATCCAATTTCTATACCATTAGTCATTTGTTTTCAGTTATAAAAAGAAATATCAAGTAGTTAAAAAAATGATCATTGAGTATACACAAACTAATGATTGTTCAAAATTTTCCAGTAAAGTTTTAAAATTGGGCTGACTTTTCGAAGTCACTTGGAACAACAGAAGTTTCAAAGCAGTCAATAAGTTGAGAATACAGCGATAATATAGTGGTATGGGAAGAAAATGCAAATAAAAATGTAAAAATGGATTGGAAAACCTTGGTAAAATCCACTGATATATATTATTTTATTTAGTGAATTCTTGAAAATAGGAACAGTTTAATAACAAAACAGAATGATTAATGGGGAAAAAAGCAATTTCAGTATCAAATGTAATTGCATTTCACGTTATAAGCAGACTTTTTGCAATAGGCAATTATATCACTTTACCTTCTCAGAAAATTTATGTACATTTAAAAAAATAAAAATAAAACCTTTCCATGAAAATTTTCCTAACAATTTATTAACCACATGTGGAGATTAAGAAATCTGTTAATAATACCTGGAAATTTGAATTTCAGAAAACTTAGAGTTAAATATCTATCAATTACCTTTCTTGGATGCTTCAAAACTGTCATAGAGGTTTATCTTCTGGGTGTCATAGGTTAACGTAGTATTTGGCAACAAGGTTCTGTTTCTGTTGATTGTGTTCACAGCAAATCTAAATGCAAGTTCCTCAGCTCCCATTGGGCCAGATTCCACATATTCAAAAATACCACCTGGAGAAAAGAAAGAGAGTTTAATCACATAGTTCTTACAGGAGAGAGAAAATGTCAGAAGTTTTCTACACTTTTATGTATGTGTGTGTGCATGTGTGTGTGCATTTGTGTGTGCATGTATATGTGTGATTTAAGTGCATGGGGTTTGTGCTTACTTTCTCTGTGAACCTCGGAATATTCCCTTTTAGATAAATCCATACTGGCAAAAATGCCTTGGTATTACTATTGCTAAAATTTAACATAATTTAAGTATGATTTTGCCTGTTTTCTTTAATAATTACTTATTTTAGGGTCTGAGTATATATAGAGCTTGCCTTAAGTACTAAAAATTATCCCCCCAAATTTTGTAAACAGTTTCAGAATAACCAATTCTCTGTTTTGATATACATGGTAAAGTTAAGCATTGGGAAAATTGTATTAAATTTGTCTCCATCTATTCAGAAATCAGAATTCTTTAGCACAATTTTTATGGCACTTGTGTTAAAAGCCCTAAATATCTGCAAATTCCAGCATCTTACTTGTAAGAAAAGAGAACAAAGTATCATTTCTCTATTTCGTTTTACTCTAAGTCCCTTTTCAGAAGATACTGGATATTTATGAAGGCTACCTCTCTAAAACTATGAAATCCCTTAACCAGTGTAGCATATAATTTTGGCTATAAAAGGTACAGCATAATTTATCAACATGTCCCTTCAGTGTGTCACCTTCCACCAGCTGTGTCTCAGACCAGTTCCCTCATTCTTGTCCCAGCCTTGCTTCTCTCTGCTATCATTGCTCTCTCCTCAGCTGGGAATGATCTAACCGGAACCTTTGCCTCCAACAGAACCTCTTTCTTATTGTTGATCTGGTGAGTGAAATGTAAGGGAAGGACCTGGTACCAATCTCCATCCTTGGGAAACTAATACTTTCAAAATGAAGAGCATTTACCTTTCTCTTCAAATTTCATACCATGTGCTCTCAGCATAGTCATCCACAAATTATACTTTTGAATAAGCCAGTTCCACAGCTAGCAATTCATACCTCATTAAAGATATTTTGACCCCTGAATGTCAGATGATGATACTATTAGCAAGTTACCTGTTCTAAATAAGCAACAAGTCATGGTATTGTAACAATTCCTCTAAGTGTGAGGAATTAAGATGCAAAAGAGACCACAGGGATAAGGAAAATTTATATTTAGAAAGAATAGGAAATTTTGTTACTTGATGCCATATTAGTTTGGAATATTTCTCTTATTCTGGATTTTAACCAAAATTTGATGATGTAATAGCTAGAGCAATTAACTTATTGTGAAATACTACTCTGAATACATTTAAAATATTTGGTGACATGTTAAGCAGAGGATAATGAGCATTTACATATCTAATGCGTGCTAACCAAACTAGATGTCTTGTACATGTGGAGGAGAGTAGTGATATGATCATAGACTCTGGAGCCGGACTGGGTTTAGGTTCTTGCTCTGCTACTTGCCATCTGTGTAAATTTGGGCAGTTACTCAAAACCTCAGTCTGAGCTGTTTCATCTTTTAAAAAAGGATGATAAGAGAGGCGACTGCATAGAGTTGTAATAAAGATTGAATGTTAGATTTATGAAGCACTTAGAAGAGTGGCTGCCATAGAGTAAGCAGTCAGTAAGTGCTTAAAGTTTCATTGAATGTGCAAAGCAATCCCCAACAGCATTGTTCTACAGAAAAGAAACCTTTGCCCCCAAACCATACAGCTATCAAGTACTACAGCCAATATTAGAATCCAGTCATCTTGACATCAAAGACCTTGCCTATGTCACTATAAACTAGTAGTTTTCTTCAAAATTTCACTCAAGCAAAATACATAGAACTTCCTAAAATGTGAGATATGATGACTTCAATAATAAGATGTAATTAGAAATATAAGAACTTACAGGAGATCTTCAAAGAGTTCATAAAAAAATTGTATTACCTTTTAACTCCATTTTCCATGAACTTTTTCATGTACTCTCATATATATGGAACAGAAAAATAATTGAATAATTGTAAAAAAAATCTTGTAAAGTTAACTAGAAATAAAAAGTAAATTATAGAAATGCAAATATGAAGTTGTTTCTTATAGGCAAAATAAAATGAAAAACTGGATCTTCTACTTTCCTCAGTTCAAAATTGTGGTTTCTATGTGGTAAGAATATAATAAGGATTATATTTGATAATATCGGGTCAATAGTTGGCCCAGTGTCGATATTGGATTAATATTTGATAATAGTGGATTGAAACTCTATCTTTTACCTCTCTTCAAAATAAAATAATTCAAATTTAACTTTCAATTTACATATTTACATAAATATTTGTAATTTTTTAGGAAAACCCATTTCTACCTTAATTAAATAAAATGAATACTTTATTATTATTGATCCAAAACCAGAGTTTAAAATTTTGTAGATAAAAAACAAAAACATACAGATAATGCAAACTTTCCAGGTAGAATAACTTCCATTAATCTGCCCAACAATATTAACTCAAGAAAAGAGAGAAACCCTGAAAAGCTCACTACTCCTGACATATGTGAGTCAGGTATGGGAAGAGAAGGTAAAAGTATCTAGTTAAGAGCTGCTTTCCAAAAACATTTGGGTGGGTGTCACAAACTTATGCGGGGAGAAAAAAACCTTTTAAAATTTTTATTTAAAATTTTGAAAAGTTTTAATAACATCAAACACCTTAATTGGTCTCTCCCTCTCCATATATATAATCACCATATGAGGTGTCATAAAAGCACTTGACAGATTTCATTTATTATTCTATATTTTTAAAATTCTTTTTAAAAACAATTAACGACATTTTATTAAGACAGAAATCACAAATTAACAGGAAATGTTATGTTTAAGAGTAAGATAGAAAGGAACTTTCATTAAAGTCAGGAAAAAGGTAAGAATGTCTACAATATCTACTCTTCTTTAATATTTATTTTCATTTCCTTATGTATAGAAAAGAAATAAAAATGACTTTTGCCAATGGTGTTTGACTGTTCCAATGAATATACCACAACTGAGAGAGTTTATCATAACAAACCTCCACTATAACAAATACCAAAAAATGGAGTTCCTTAGGCAGAAGAAAGTTGATCACAGAGAAAACCACTGCATTGCTTAAACATATGAAGTATAAAAGAAAGAGTAAATATGTGGGTGAATATCAATGAATTTCAAGTATAAAAAGAAAGAATAGTAATGTCTTATGAAGTTTATAATACATATAGAATTAAAGTGCATGGTAATTGTAATGCAAAAGGCAAGTAACGCATAAATAGAATTATAAATTCTAATGTTCTAGTAGCACTGGGAGAAAAGTAGAAGTAATAGTTTTTAACATAATAATTCAAGAATGTATATCGTAATTCCTAGGGTAAAGACTAAACAAAAAATGAAATAGCATATGATCAAAAAATTAGTAGAGAAAAATGACAATATAAATGTTTTATTTGTCTATAAGAAACAAAAAATAAAAGAACATAAACAAAATTACTAAAAATATAAGATAGTTTGATGGTAGATATAAAACAAATACATTAGTAATTATATTAAAGGTAAATGGAATGGACTTACATTTTAAAGTTTAAGATGATCAAACCTTATAAAAAAGACACACAACTATAAGCTTTTTACAAGAGAAGTACCAAAAAATAAGGAAAAAGATGGGCAAAGATTTACTCTAAAACCACACTAACCAAACAAAAGTTGGTGAAGTCCTTCTAATATTGAAAAAAGAAGACTTGGAGGCAATAAAAGGGCTAGAGATTAAGAGGAAATTTCACATCAAAGGCGTCAAGACATAAAATGATATTATAATCCCAAATCTACACTCAATAAAACAACTCTAGACACTGACAGAATTAGAAGAGATCATAATGGGAAACTTTAACACACTTCTCTCAATGGCTGATAGAATAAGCAGGGGAAAAAAATCAGTTCAGATTTAGAAAATCGAAAGCACACATTTAATATATTTAACCTAATTAACATAGATAGAAAACGGCACTTCAAAATGGCAACATAATTTTCTTTTCAAGTGCATATTTACCAAAATTGATAAAAAGCTGAGTAATATAGAAAACTTCAACACATTTAAAAAGACTGAAATCATTCAGAGTATCATCCCTGATTATAGTAATATAAAGCTAGAAATCAATAACACAAAAATAACTTGAAAATTTCCATATTTAAAAATTAAACTATACATATCTAAGATATCCATTGGCCAATGAAAAATTAAGATGAGAATTATAAAGCTTTATGAACTGTTTTAAACTCAAAATATGGCATTCAAAACTTGTAGGATTCACCTAAAATAAGTCTTAGAGGAACATATACAATCAATGTCAATATATTGGAAAAGAAGACTAAAAACCAGCTTCAAATAGAAAAAAGGCCAATCAAAGGAAATAAAATTACAGGCCAAATCTTCATAGGCATAGATGAAAATACCCTAAGTAAATTACAGCAAGTTGCCTTCTTTTGAAAAATATTCATTCGGGTCCTTTACCCATTTTTTAAAATTTGTTTTTTTCTTGTCATTGAGTTGAGTTCCATATATATTTTGTATATTAATCACTTATCAGATGTATGGTTGGCAAATATGTTTTCCCATTCTGTAGGCTGTCTCTTTGCTCTGTTGATCATTTCCTTTGCTCTGCAGTAGCTTTGAACTTTGATGCAATCCCATTTGTCTACTTCTCCTTTGGTGGTCTGCGTTTCTCTGAATCATAACCAAAAAATCTTTACTAAGACCAGTTTTTTTTTTTTTCTTTTAATGTTTTCTTCTAGTAGTTTTAGAGTTGAGGTCATACATTGAAGTATTTAACCCATTTCGAGGTTTTTTTTTTTTTTTTTTTTTAATATAGTGAAACATAAGTATCCAATTTCGTTCTTCTGCATGTGGATATCCAATTTTCCCAGCACCATTTGGTTAAGAGACTGTCCTTTCCCCATTGTGCATTTTTGGCACTTTTGTTGAAGATCAGTTGACCTTGAGCATGCAGATTTATTTCTAGGCTTTCTAGTCTTTTTTCATTTGTCTATATGTCTGCTTTTATGCCAATAACATGCTGTTTTGATTATTACAGCTTTTTAGCATATTTTGAGACTAGGTAGTGTGATGCCTCCAGCTTTGTTCTTTTTTTCTGAAGATTGCTCTGACTATTTGGAGTCTTTCATAGTGCCATATGAAATTTGGGATTTTTTTCTATTTCTGTGAAAAATGTCATCAGAATTTTGATAGGGATTGTGTTGAATCTGTATATCACTTTGAGTAGTATGGACTTTTTAACAACAGTAATTCTTCCAATCCATGAAAACAGATACCTTTCTATTTATTTGTATCTCTTTGGATTTGTTTCATCGGTGCTTAATAGTTTTCAGTGTTCAGATCTTTCACCTTATTGGTCAAATTTGTTATTCATTATTATTTTTTGATGCTGTTGTAAATTAGATTGCTTTCCTGATTTCTGTTTTGGGTAGTTTGTTGTTAGTATATAAAAACTCTACTGATTTTTGTATGTTGGTTTTGCATTTTGCAACTTTGCTGAATTTACTTATTAGTTCTAACAGTTTTTTTGTGTGTGCGTTGAATCTTTAGGTTTTTTTATATATAAGATCATGTCTTCTGCAACCAAAGACAGTTTTGCTTTTTCCTTTCCAAGTTAGATGCCTTTTTTTTTTTCTTGACTAATTGCTGTGGCCAAGACTTTTAGTACTATATTCAATAGAGGTGATAAAAATGGTAATCCTTGTCTTGTTCCTCATTTCAACTTTCCATCACTGAGTATCATGTTAGCTGTGAGCCTGTCATATACGGCCTTTATTATGTTGAGGTACATTTTTTCTATTATTTGTTGATAGTTTATAACATAAAAAGATGTTGAATTTTGTCAATTGCTTTTTCTGCATCTATTGAGATGATCATATGGTTTTTGTCCTTCATTTTGTTAATGTGGTATATCACATTTATAGATTTGTGTATGTTGAACTATCTTGGCATCCCAGAGATAAATCCCACTTCATGATGGATAGTAACTATTTTAACATGCTGTTGAATTTAATTTGCTAGTATTTTGTTCAGAATTTTTGTGTTTATTTTTTCAGGTATTCTTGCCTGTAATGTTATTTTGTTATAGCGTCCTTGTCTGGCTTTGACATCTGGGTTATGCTGGCCTCATAAAATGAGTTTAAAAGTGTTCCCTCCTCTTCAATTTTTTAGAAGAGTTTGAGGACTCGTTAATTCTTCTTTATATGTTTGAAAGAATTCAACAGTGAAGCCATCAGGTCCAGGGCTTTTCTTGTTTACTGACTCAATCTTTTTGCTTGTCATTGGTCTGTACAGATTTTCTGTTTCTTCATAATTCAGTCTTAGTGTTTGCATGTTTCTAGGAATCTATTCATTTGTCTAGGTTACTCAATTTATTGGCATATAATTGTTTATAGTAGTCTCAAAAGAAGACAAAAAAATGGCTAGTAAGTATATTAAAAACTGCTCAACACCACCCATCATAAGGAAAATGCAAACAAAAACTATAATAAAATAGCACCTCATAACTGTTAGAATGCCTATTATCAAAAAGACAAAACAACAAAGTACTGTGTATCTTTGAATAGCTAGTAAAGATGATATTTAATGCTCCTAACATGAAGTAGTGACAAATGTTTGAGGTGAAGAATATACTAAGCATCCTGATATTATCATTGCACACAGTATGAATGTACCCAAATATCACATTGTACTCCATAAATGTATACAATTATCATGGATTAATTAACAAAAACAAAATAAAAAATAGAGAAAAATACAGAGTAGAATAATGATTACCAAAGAAAGGGAAGATGGGGGTGGAGTGGGGTAAGGTTGGTAGACTGGTACAATGTTACAAACTTATAGTTCAATAGGAAGTATAAGTTCTGGTGCCCTAGAGTGACAAGTGTTGGCAAGAACGTGAAGAAAAGGGAACCCTTATACTCTGTTGGTGAGAATGTAAATTAGTGCAGCCATTATGGAAAATAAGATGGAGGTTTCTTAAAAAATTAAAGATAGAACTACCACATAATCCAGTAATTCCACTTCTGGATATACGTCAAAGGAAATGAAGTCAATATGTTGAAGAGATATCTACACTCCCATGTTCTTTTTTTTTTTTTTTTTTTTTTTTTTTTTTTTTTTTTTTTTTTTTTGTCGTTTTTTCATGACCGGCACTCAGCCAGTGAGTGCACTGGTCAGTCCAATATAGGATCCGAACCCGCGGCGGGAGCGTCGCCGCGCTCCCAGCGCAGCACTCTACCAAGTGCGCCACGGGCTCGGCCCTACACTCCCATGTTCATTGCAACATTAGTCATAGTAGCCAAGATATGGAAGCAACCTAAGTGTCCATCAACAAATGAATGGATAAAGAAAATGCAATAAATATACACAATCAAATACTATTTAGCCTTAAAATAGAAGGAAATCCTGTCACTTGCAACAATGTGGATGAATCTGAAGGACATTACACTAAGTGAAATAAGCGAAACACAAATAGACAAATAAGACAAGATCTCACTTATATGTGAAATCTAAAAAAGTCAAACTCATAGAAGCAGAGAGTAGAATGGTGGTTGCCAGGGGTTGGGGCAGAGGGAAATGAGGAGGTATTGGTCAAAGAATATCAAGTTTCACTTAGACAGGAGGAATAAGTTCTGGAGATCTACTGTACAGCATGGTGACTATAGTTAACAATAAAGTACTATATACTTGAAAATGGCTAAAAGAGTAGATTTTAAATAATATCACCACAAAAAAATAAATGTGTGAGGTGATGGATATGGTAATTATCTTGATTTAATCACCTACAATGCGAACATTTATCAAAACATCATGTAGTGTTGTTCACCACAGATATATACAATTTTTGTTTGTGAATTAAAAGTAAATAAAAGAAAAATAAAATATAACAAATTGAATATGACAATATATGAAGATAATAATACATAAAAACCAAATGGGGTTTATTCCAGAAATTCAAGGTGTGTTTAACATTTGAAAATAATTCTATGTAATTTACAGTATTAACAGGAAATGAGAAGTCAAATAATTCTTTCAATAGCTACAGAAACATCATTGATAAAATTTCACCTCCATGTATGATTAAAAACTCTCAACAATTTAGAAATAGAAGGGAACTTCCTTAAGCAGATAAAGAGAATCTATAAATTATTTACATCAAACATTAAACTTAGTGCTTCCCCTTAAGACTGGTAATGGAATAAGGATGCCCACTATGACCACTTTTATCTAATATTGTACTAGATATCCTATGTATTGCAATGAGGTAATGAAACTTAAAAATAAAAGGATAAGATCTGAAATGAAGAAACAAGATGATTATTATTCTCAGAAGAATATGTATGTAGAAAAATAGAATTTATAGATAAATTATTAGAATTGAAAGTTAAAATTAAAAAGATGATTTAGCAAGGTGTCACTGGATATAAAATCAACATATAAAAATCTATTGTATTTCTACATACCAAAAACAAACCAAAAAGGAAAAAAAGAAAAGGCGCCATTTTGAAAAACATCAAAAAGCATGAATACCTCGAAACATGTATGACACAAGATGTGCAACATATCTATGCTGAAAATTACATACTGAAACACGTAGAACATGAAAGAAAATAAAGAACTAAGTTCATAAACCAGGTTTATGAAATGAAGGACTCAATATTTTAAAGATGTTAATTCTCCACAAATTGATCTATAGTATACAATTGATCTGTAGTGTATAGTACAGTACCAACCAAAAATGTAACAGATAAGTTGCAACTGAAATTCATGTAGAAATGCAAAGGACATGGAATAGTTAAATCAATCTTGATAGAAACAAAACTTGAAGGATTTATACTATCATATTTCAAGAATTGTAATAAAGTAATTAATTCACTTAAAATTACTCATTTTTTGCTACTAGTATAAAAATAGACTAATAGATAAATGGAACAGAACATAGAATATGTAAACAATCTTCCACCTGTACAGTCTCTGATATTAAAGTGATGATGCTGCAGTGTCAAAAAAAAAAGAAAGAAGTATTGCATTTTCAACAAATGTTTCTGGATCAATTAGATAATCGTAAAAAGAATCATTTTAATCATATGCCTTAATGTGAAAGTAAAATAATAAAGTTGTTTAAAGAAAAACTTAGGCTAAGAAAAGATTTGTTAAAAGAAGACAAAAGGTGCTAGTCATCAAGGTAAAAATATGACATATTAGACTACATTAAAATTAAAAACTTCCTAATCAAGTACAGATTTCAGAGAATATGTATATTATATATAACATGTATCTTCTGAATTGTGTGTGAATATACATACAAACGTGTGTGTGTGTATCAGAGAGAAAGGACTCATATCTTAAAAATCTACAAAAAAAAAAAAAAAAGAAAATGACAGTCAAGGCAGTAGAAATATGGATAGAAAAGTTAAACAAGCACTCCCAAAAAAGAGATTCAAATGGACATAAACATATTAAAAAATGATCAACTTCATGGTAGTCAAAACTGTGAAAATTAAAACCACAATTCAAAACAATGCCGTATGTACCAGATAGGCTAAAATGAAAAAGACAAATTGGTATAATTAACTTGGAAAATTCTGTGTTTGAGTCTTCAACCATTGAAAATACACAAACCCTGTGACTCAGAATTTTCACTCTGGGCTGTAGGCCCAAGAGAAAAGTATACACAGGTTCTTCGAAAAATATGTAAAAGAATATTTGTAGCAGTATGGAATACATGCATCACTGAAGAACTACGTGCAACAACACAAGATAAATCTCTCAAAACACTGAGTGAAAAAACTGGACACAAAAGTATACTTCTGTATGACTTCGTTTTTCAAAAAGTTCAAAAAATACTCATGGTGGGAGTATTGGGAGGGGAAGTACGATGTGTTTCTGGGGTGCTGGTGATGTTCCGTTACTTTATTTGTGTGCTTGGATACATATTGTTTGAGCTGTCTTCTTATGGTTTGTGCACTTTGGTATATAGAGATCATTTTTTAATACAATTTTATTTTAAAAAACAATTGTATAAAAGTACTAAGGTCTTTCTAGGTTTGATAACACAGCAGTAAAAAGAAGGGCAATATTATGAAATGCAGCTTGAATATTTAAGAAACTATAAGTCAAACATATAAATATGATTAAAGACAAATAAAAAATATATAAGTATATTAATTAAATATAAACATATTATCTTTAAGAAGAAAACAATTAGTACATTCAATATAAAAAAGATTCACAAAAATATCATGACTCCAATCGAAAAATTGTCAAAGGACATAAATAGTTAACTCATAAGAAATAAATGTAAATAACCAATGAACATATGAGAATGTTCAAAGATAGTGAAAAAAAGGCTAAAACAATGAGACAGAATTTTGAGAGATCAAATTTGTTAAGGTTTAAGAAAAGCACAGTGGAAAGGATAAATAAATTTGTACAAACTTTCTTGAAAACCATTTTTGAAATTTATCAAACTTTGTAAAATCACTAACTTGAATTCACTAATCCTACTTATAGGATGTAAACTTAAGGAAAATGTCACTGATTTAGATTCAAGGATGGTCACCTTTTTGTTCATAAGAACATGATTAGAAATATGAAGTGGTGGGAGACTATTCACATAAATCAGGCCCTAAATATGCAATGGTGGTGGATTATTTACATAAATTATGTTATATATAATTATTAAAATACTATACATACATTCATTTAAAAATTATTCTATAGAAGATATTTAATGACAAAAGTGCTTTTCAAAGTAGTTACAATATGCATTTATGCATAACAAAGTGTTCACTCTGGTTTATTTTAGAGGATAGGAATTTAATTTATTTTAAGTTTATTGTTTTTGCTTATTTGCACATTTTAAATAGCTGAGAATAAACTCGTGTTGATCTTGTTTTTTTTTTTTTTAAAGAATAAATAAAATATTTTTTAAAATGAAGAAAGACTGTTAAGGAGTGGCAAAAACAGGAGAGTAGCTAGACGAGAATATAAAATCTCAGGGTGTTTGTGCATTTATTTCTTTTATAATAAGAAAGACTTAACATGTTTATATGCAGGTAAAGGAACCAAGGGGAAGGAAAAGATAAAAGGTAGAAAAGAGAGGGGACAAGTAAAGGAGCCAGATGTGTCAGGAGCAAGAGAGAATCAAGTCCAAATGATGAGAAGCAGGCAAAGCCTTCCGGAGGACGGCATATTATTCACTCCAGCAAAGACAGTTGTCTGTAATCTGCAGATTTGAAGATGAGCAGGAAGTTGAGAGCATACATGTTTTATGCATTTTCTTTCTGAAGCAGAAAATAAGGACCTATGAGTTTTGTTCTCAGAAAAAAAAAATCAGCTGTTAATTAATTAATTTATTTATTAATTTATTAATCTGTAAGAAAATTAAATTTATTGCTTACAGTTTCAGAGGCTAGGAAGTCCAAAGTCCAGGGAACACATCTGGTGTGGGTCTTGGTGGTGGCAACTGTGACCAGGAGGTCTCACATGGCAGAAAATGGCAGAGCAGAGAGAGAAAAACTCTTCATGTGCTTTCCTTTCAAAGCCCTCAGAACTATGCCCCTGACCACCGTTATTACTCCATTCACTAGGTCGTGGTCACATAGTCTAATCACCTCTTCAAGGCCACATCTTTCAATTACCATATTAGGATTTCTCACTCTCAACTGTCACAGTGAGGATTAAGCCTCAATGAGGTTGGGGGATCATTCACTCTACAACTCCTCAAGTTGCCATGTACCCTAGATCTTGAATATGCCATGTCACATGTTACTATGTAGAGTGCCCTCATATATATCCTCCAAACACCTCAGTTAAGAGAGTGAAGGGGGTAGGGCTATTAATAACTACAAGGATAAGGAGCGCAGTGTGGGACTTGTCTGCACAAAGTGGAAAATATGGTCACCTATTGGCTTGTGTTTCTATTTTTTGTTTTATAAAGATGTTCACTTTATTTTTGCATTTTTAATTTTATTTTAATATATCAATATACAATGTAGTTGATTTTCATGTCCCTCTACCAATTTCTCTTTCCCCCCTCCCTCTCCCCCTCCCCCATCAACATCATACCTGTTCACTTGTCTTAACAAGTTCAAGAAATTGTGATTGTCGTGTCTTCTCCCCACCTTCATTTATTTTTTTGTATATTAATTAATTAATTAATTTATTTATGTATCTATTTATTTTTAGCTCCCACAAACAAAGCTGTTTTTATTTGAAAAATGTAACTTTGATTTTAAAAGTGCTATTAAAAATTGAATGGCAAAGCATTTTTTCCACTTCTTCATGAACATGCAGAAGAATAATTGTTCACATGATGGTGAACAGGGCTTGAAAAATAATATTCATTTTGTGCTAGTTATCTCCTATAAAAAGGGTTTGCTTCTAGACTTATTCCTTTTATTATGAAGTGTTAGAATTAAACACGTCATTTTATAAACCTGTGTTCCATGGAGACAGAATTGCTACCCTACAGACTTCATGAATCATGTTTCATGGATAAAATGCATCCCAGAGTAACAAGGAACATATAAGAACTATATGAACTTAAAGCAGCATCTTAGTAATCTATAATTACATGCACTCTGTAGACTTGCACCAAAATTCACCCATTTTCACATTTTCAAGAATCTAGAGACTACTTTTTGATTTTGATTAAATTCCTTATTCTCTATAAGATACAAGCAAAATTTACTGCTTTCTTATACTTACCTCTAGTTATGTTCAAATTCAGAAGTTCTTCTAAGGCAGTCATTTTCACAGCTTTATTTTTATTTGTTTTAGTTTTTACATTTTTTACTTATTTATTTGTTCATTTTTAACATGAGAATTTTATTTTATTTTTATTTGTTTTTTAACTGAAACATCATTGATTATACATATTTATGGGTTATGGATTTGACTGTCAGTATTTGTGTGTAATATGTAACAGCTGAATCAATATTATTAGCATGTCCATCATTACAAATCACAATTATTCTTTGTGCCCCTTACCCAGTACCTCCCTAAACCCCTCCTTCTTCTCGTTTCTCGCCTCCAGCAACTGTAGGTCTGTTGTCTCCTTCTGAAAGTTCAACATATTATCATGGCCTTTCTTTCTTTCTTTCCTTCTTTCCTTCCTTCCCTCCTTCCCTCCTTCCCTCCTTCCCTCCTTCCTTCCTTCCTCCCTCCCTTCCTTCCTTCCTTCCTTTGTTTTAATTCAGGAAAGGCCATTACATCTCACATAACCTCTATATCAAACAATAAAATGCTAGCCATTCTTTTTCCAAACTTAAGGTAAAAGTCAATAGTTCTCATCTCTCTATAACAGGCTTGTTAAAGGAAGAAAGAAGGAAAGAAGCTGAGAATACTCTTTTTTTCCAAATGCATATTTGCCCCACGTTGTTTTGTAGCTATAGAAGACAACGTGGTAAGGGATTCCTAGCTGATGAACAACAACCCACACTGAAACTTTTCCAATAACTGTCTCTGACTCACAAAAGAACATCATTACTCAGGACTTGAAATAAAAGATTAAACTGCTGAAGCCTAGCCAATGCTTTTCTCTTTTAGATCAATTTTAACTACTACTGAGAACTGTATGACTCATAAACCTAAGACGGATGTGCCAACCAATATCAGAGCTAACCTCTGAGACTCTTCAAATAGGTCCTATCTTAAAGTGGATACACTCAGTGTTTTATAGACTTCTAATTCAATAAAGGAATTGATGTTTTGAATGACATATCATCTGTTATTCCCTCATAAGATATGCTGGTTTTCTCAGTTAACTCTTATACCAACCTTATTTTCTATCTAAACAAATGCAAAAAGTGTCCTCCTCATTTTAATTTTGTAAAAGTCATTATCCATAGGATAAAATCATCAAGCTTCTTTAATTTTGATGCAATATAATGCCAAAGGCTATTTTTTAAATGCCCTAGATATTAAATAACATTAGGGAATTGGTTTTTGTCTGTAGGCAAAATAATGATATAGTGGTTATGTAAGAAAACATCCCTGTGCTTAGGAGATCCATGCTGAAGGTGTGAAGTGTCATAAAAGCAAAGATGAAAAATGTTCACAATTGTTTAATCAAGGTGGTGAGTATATGAGTGTTTACTATAATATTATTTGCATTTTTCTATATGTTTAAAGAATTTCATAATAAAAGTTTTGGAGAAAGAAAAAGAATGGGAAGAAATAAAACTATATATTTTTTGTAACTACTACATATTTTTAGCAGATCCCTCAAAAAGACTATTACATTAATCTTCAAGTATTTATAAGTATTACGTACTTAAATTTCACTGTTATCATAAGTGTAAATAATAAGGGAGTCTAAGAATGACACATTCAATAAATCATCTGGTCCATTCATTCTTCAGATACGCATTGCCTCTACTACTCTATACTGGCCTCCAGGAATGACAAACTTGCTATCGTCTGAAGCAGTTCCTTACCTCTCTGGAGAGCTCTAGCACAAAGTTCTCCCATATATTAATCCATCATCAATTTTGCTGAAGTTTCTAACCACTTGTTCCGATTGGGATACATTTAAATCCAACTTTTACATGATCATCCTTTAAAATTTGAAAACAAATTTTATTTTCCTACTGTATTTCTTTCATTGGGTCAAAACTTTCAAATCTTTTGCCTGTCACATGACTATTCTGATCATTTCATTTTTCTAGCCTTTTTTTTCCTGAATATTCTCCAGTGTACCTACAGCTCAGTGGTATACTCCAAGTGGGTCCAAGGTAAGCAAATTATAATAGGGCTGCCAGCTCCTTAAGTTCAAATGAATAGTGTTTTGGTTTTTCTTAAGAGCATGATATCACTCTGCTGATTCATCTTAAGCTTATAATGAAAAACTTTATGTTTGTGATGTACTTTTTCCTTTGGATTTTTTACATGTGTCACTGATTAATATCATCTATTTACAGTTAATCTAATTTTCTAATTAAGACCATTTGGATTGTGATTTTTATCAATAATTAATATTGATATGTTCAACATCTAACATATCAAGGCAAATTACTAATACTGCAAAGATATATGAAATGTGTTTATTTCCCCTCTGCCTTTTGGTCGTATTCAGTTTTGTGTTTATGTCCAAGTCAGCACTGAAAATGATGAGCAACAGAGAATTAAAGACAAAGCCTCAGATCATAACCTTATGAGTACCCCCACTGGAGGCTCTCCCTATTGTTAAACTAGCTTAATTCCTCTAGCTAACAGTTTACAGGCTCCATCATTTCTACAGGAACATCACTGCAAAGTACAGATGCACTATGCCTGCTACACCTGAATAATGCATCTCCACTGGATACCTACCCCCACTCTAGCTTTTTTCATTAGTTTCTACCCCCTGCAACCAAGCAGAGTAATATTTCTTGGGTTTTTTTTTTTTTTTTTTTTGTCTTTTTCGTGACCGGTACTCAGCCAGTGAGTGCACTGGCCATTCCTATATAGGATCCGAACCCGCGGTGGGAGTGTCGCTGCGCTCCCAGCGCCGCACTCTCCCGAGTGCGCCACGGGCTCGGCCCAAGCAGAGTAATATTTCTAAAATGTGACTTCAATCTTGTTACTCAATTTCCTAAAATCTTTCAATGACTGCCAAATTCTTAAGCTTAATGCTATTTACAATATTCTTCATAATCTGTCTCCTACCTTCCTGTCCAGTCTTCTTTCTTACCACTCCCACTTCCTGAGCCCTACAGCTGTATTAAACCACCTGGCCTTCTCCGAATGAACCAGAATTAAATGCCTCCATTCCTTTCCAAATGAGACTTCTCTTCTCAGGAACCCAGTTCCTACCCACACACACACATACACACATACTCATACACGTATAGACACACACACACACACACACACACACACACACACACACACAACATCTGCAACTTTCTCTCTCTCTCATAAAGCACTCGAGCTTTGGGGATAGTCACTTTCTCTGGGAAATCATTACTTACTGGCCCCAGCCCAGCCCCCACCAGACTAATTGTGTCTCTGTTTTATGTTCCCACAGTTCCAGATCTCTTTTAAACATTACAATGCATAATCCTGCAATCTGTAGCTTAAGAAAGCTAAATCAGTATGAAACATGTTTAAACCTGAGCTCACACTGATTGAAGGATAAGAGCTTCTAATACTCAACATTTATTGAGAAAATTTGTTTGTTAAATATTTTACAAACATTAATAGTCATCAAGAAACATATTTGACTTACATTTTCTGTCTTCAATATATTTACCATTGTTACAATATTTTATATTTTAAGTCTGAATATAACTGTGATATTTATATTGTTCACATTATTGAGTCTGTAAATTGCTTTCCTCCTTTATGCTCCACAGTCCCGCATGATAGTTTAATTATTAAGCCAAATAGCCTGCTTTACTGGGACAATTGTGTTCTGCTTTAGCAAGACCTTGAAGCAGGTCCAGCATCTGGAGTATCTTCCTAAGGTCAGTTACACAATCATTAAGCGATGGATACTGGATAGGGACACAGAAGACCTCAATCCAGCCCCATCTTTTAATCACTAGCCAGTATTCTTCCTGCTGGGTAATATTGCCACTCTTTATTTTTGATTTCTGTTCATTTCCTCAATACCTTTCCTCTTTCTGAATGGTAAACACTTTCAACTGCCTGAAACAGATTCTTAGAGTTTTGTCTCCATGTGAAGTATGACTATAACATTCTAAAACTGATTTTATTGAAGTTGGTGGATGCTATCTTAGTAACTTAAGTGTATGCAGGTAAAAAAGTAAGTGTACACGGCCCCAAATGACTGACGAACCATGGAAAAATGAATTAGTCACAACTTCCAAAAGGCAATTGTGTGGAAAGCACATAGCATAATGAACGACTTTTCCAGGGGAGGACCAATGACCAATCTCTATTTCACACTGAGAGATGTCTTCCACTCTTCCCATTTACTTTGATTCCCTTGAGCTATGAAGCAAAAGGTATTTCTAATTTAATGAAAAAACTATCTGCAGTATTTTGAGCCATATTTCTAGTGACAATAACCTTCTTAACTATAATGTTATTAAGTTGTCCCATTGAAGCATACAAGTTAGCACCTTTGTCAACATTTTAGGTAAAATAAAAACTATACAAATATGTGACCAATAAAAATGTCTGTGGAATGTCCTGGAATTTTCATGGTTCTAGCACTCTGCAGTTCTTCAAGTACAGAAGACAAAGAAGCTACTCTTGCATACCTCCTCCTACATCTGTCTATTCAATTCAACTTGAACTTGTTCTGGGCATTTGGGAAAAGGAAGCTGCTAATACAGTCTTGGATAAAGAATATTAGTTAGGAAGCAATATGTAAACTGATATCAAATTGCAGGAAATAGCATAATAATCCCATTGGACAAAGACTGGTTGTTCTCTGGCATGTAGTTGTGCTTTCTTATTTTAAATATAAATAAGCTTTTAACTTTACAAACCTCCTACTCTTTTCAACATATTTTTCAGTAATGAGTTGAAAATACATGTTGACTTTCTTTCTGCAAATGGACCTTTAAAATCCTAAGGAGGAACTTGGAGTTACACATTCAAATAATATTAATTTTAAAGTAGATGTACTACATACTGAGAGGAAAATTGGGAAATGGCTACTTAAATGTTAGCAATTTAAGACCTAGAAGGAATTCATACTGATTGGGAAGGCAGATGCTTGAATAGTATCAAGATATAAATAGAACTGATCAAACTGAGATAACAGGGAAGGCAGCCACATGAATAATCACCATATCAACAGTATAAATAACACCTACTATTGGAAGGCCAAGAGCACACACTTTATTTCTACTAATTTAAAAAAATAGATCGGCTATGAAAAGAAAAGGCAAAAAGTAATTGGAAGAACAAGACCCTACACTATCCGGACCTCCATTATCTCTTCTGCAAAATGAAGGGATCAGGTGAAATAACCTTGAAGATCAGAGATTTAGAAAATGTTCATGATTCTAAGATTGCTTAAGAATTGTACAGTAAATTGGGGAGAAATAGTGATTTTGTAGGAATTTAAATTTTAAGAAGATCTGGTTAAATAACAATCTCTTGCAAATATGTCACACTCTTTAACACTTTTATTTAAAAAAATATTAATTGGGGAAACCATGTGTTAAATATTACTGAATTCAATCAATAGAAGTATGGATGCAAATACATTTTGAGTTTGGAAAGAGCATTTAGATACCATGAGGCTAAATTAGAGGTATTAAAATAAACATTCTTGAGTTTTAATCCAGAAATAGTAATAAAAAGGATGGCTGGAAAATTGATATTTTACAAAAATGAAAATTAATTTAAGAGCAAAAATATAATTCATAAAGCAACCTAAGTATGTAATTTGATATGTATAGAACAATTAACATTATTTATATGAATTATAACTTTGATATAGGTCTTTTATTTCCCCTTATATATCTATTTTGCATAGTTCTTTTAAATTTTTTTCTTTATGCTATTAGTTAAAATGTTAACAATTATATATGGGCCATATATCTTTGTTTATTATTTTGGTGTATTTCACATGAAGAGTTAAAGAAGATAAAACACCTCTTCTACCTTTTTGGCAAGGTTTCTTAAAATCCTTAAAAATATCTTTGTTTCCTTTTCTTTTAAAGCTATAGTATTAATCAAACCTAAAGTTTTTAGAGATTGCTGAAAATGTTAGCATTCATGTTATCATTAATAACACCTCATCATCTACTTTATGAAGCCTACTTCTCCAAAAACTCCCCCAGAGAGATAGCAAGCCTCCCTCTCACAAAATCTTTTTTATTCCTCTTCTAGTACTTCTAACAGCATCGAGGGGCATAGTCTTTTATTATTATACAGGGCTTCTCTGAAACTCTTTGACGACAGGGAAAATAACTTATTCATCTTTGATTTGTTGAGCTTAACTTGGTTCTGGCATATAGTGTGCCAGGACCAAATATTTAATATATGTTTGAAGAATAAACCACTAATATGGGGAAGAAATGTTAGAGTATTGTAAATATTAACACAAAATAAAGAAAATTAAAAGCCATATTTTTATGTCAACCTAATATAAAAGAAACATCGTAATTATTGATCAAATGGACATTATTGGTGTTCTTTTCCTGCAGGCAACTAAGAGAATCATGTACATCAGATTATATCCCTTCCAGAAATCCAGAAAGCCTAACTTATTTGCAAAAGGCTTTTGTAAATTACAGTGTCATGGGTTATTTTTATAATGAGGAAAGCCTGTGAAATAGAGGACTACATTTCTAAGGCTAATTTGAATTTATAAAAAAAATTCTTACTCTTTAGAACTAGTTTCAGCATCCAGTAATAGGTATTTTTTTCTAGGAAAAATAACTGAAAAAATGCAAGCAGATGTGGGAAGAAAATATTGCATAGAATTGCCAAGGAAAATGTAAATGTGTAAATAAAGTATTAAAGTTTAGAAACTTTCCTTTACGAAACATCTAATGCAAAAAAACATTGTGAAAAATTTAATTGCAGATGATTTGGCCAAGCCAGTAGAGTTCTAATATAGAAATGTACACATATGTGAGCACACATGAAAAACTGATGTATAGCCACAAGACTCATACAAAAGCAAGGTCTGAAGAAAACTTAAACAACCAGCTAGTTAATTCAGAGAAAAAGTAGGAAAGAAAAAAAAAAAAAATAGAGTGGTCTGACATCTGACACTATCAAAGCGATAGGTCACTGACCAAAGTGTTTACATTGACTTTGTGTAGACACAGCCTAACCAAGTTTTTTAGCATCAAATGAAATGAAATGACCCAACTGTAAACTATGGGCTTTGTGTATTCAGGATGGCAAATGAGTCAACACACACACACACACACACACACACACACACACACACACACACACACACACACACACAGACAAGTTTTCATAAAACTGGTAACACTGCCAAATATCCCCTGAAAAGTAAACTGTGGATCCATAATCAGGTGAAGCTTTCAAAACATTCCTTCTAAAATTCATTAGCTCTCAGCTGAACATCTGTCACACAGTATATGCTCAATAAATATTTCTTGTACTAATATAATTATATTAACCTTTAGAATCAAGGAATGATCTTTGAGCAAGTAATTTGGAGGGGGAAATTTCTATCAGCATAAAAGGGCAAGCTACATTGATATTGAAGAGTTAGACAAATTATACTAGAAATTACACATGTTCAAAACTGTTAATTGCATAATAATTTTTAATAATGAAATAAACTAGAAATCTAAATGTACATCACCTGGGGGCTGGCTCTATATAACATTGTAAACCACCAAAGGAATAGTGTACAATCATTAAAATGCTTGGTAATGGTATATTTATTGATATAGAAAAATATTCAGGATATATTGCTAATATATCCTGACTGAGCGTGGTGCAGACTGCACCGTGCTGAGGGTTGCGATCCCCTTACTGGTCAAACAAAAAAATAAATAAATAAAAGAATTCCCAGCCAGAAGAAGGCCCTCAGCAGATGTGTTCTCTTGACCTTGGACTTCCCAGACTCCAAAACTGTAAGAAATAACTTTAATTTACTTTAAATTACCCAGTTTCAAGTATTCTGTTATAAGCAACAGAAACAGACTAATACAAAGACAGAAAACAACTTTTGATGATGGAGCAATTTGGGACAGAAGTTTACACAATGATAGACTCTTGGGGCTGGACAGAACCCAACAATTAGAACATTTTCAATCACAGGAAAATATCCAAATATAGATTCAGTCAACTTAGACCATTACTGTCGAAATGAATCACTTAACTTTTATAGAACAATTAACTTGAAATGTAAACTAAAAATGACCTGGTTCTTGAGAGGCAGTTCAGATCACAGAAAATGCCACTTTTGAATCCCCTACATTCCCCACCAAAGCACTTTTCAATATTTGTTGAGTATGTGAGTGATCTGTTGGTTGAAATTTTTTCACGAGCTTCAGATACACCAAGCAATTCAAAGTCTAATTGTTGTTTAAGTTGAAACCAACTGTGAGTTGAATGAAAAATAAATTAATTAAAAAATATTTAAAAATCAATGCAAAACAAATATATGAAAAGTAATTTAAAAATAATCTTTAAAAACGTCTTCTGCGTCCAGACAACCTGAGAATAGGAAAGGTAACTAATAATTCTCTTGAGATAGGCTATCTTGATGTTGTGAAGAGCGTTTACATGGAGTCAGAGAATGGGCAGAATTCTTCCGCAAAGTGAGCTCATTACCTGGCCCTGTGTCTAGAGTCTTCAACTCGTCATTCATTTTTAAAAAAAGAATGGTGACAGTAATACTCATTTTATTAATTTTTCCCCGTGTCTCTTGGATTCTTAGCCCAAAATTTACCAAGGGTGTTTATAAATGACGCTGATTGCATACCAAAGAACCATTGCCAAGATGTCTTGCTAGCATAAAATTACACTGACATTATTAGTTACATTAAACTGGCACTTTCCTGTAGTTTCTAGAATGCTTACACTGCTACCCCAATTCTATAAAGGTTAACTTAATTGATTCCAAGAAAGACAAATAACTCTTTAGCTGAGCAGCACCCATGTGAGAACAATAAAAAGTAAGCTCTCTTTCTACCTCTGATAAGTGAGAGAATGACAGGTTTCAGCAACATTTTCAAACATTCCCATTTGCATAAAGCCACAGATCAGAAGAGTGACTTTTAGTGCTTTACAATTCAAAAATCAACTCTCATTCACTGTTTCGTTTATCACAGCAGATGTTCTGATCATCATTCCCAGGTCATCATGTACAGTGAACATGTTTATATAATTACAAAAGAAAAGAGGTTAAACCATTATGCCTCATCCAATACTGTCAAAATGAACCGATACAATGCTTCACGCAGGGGAACAGCAAGAGAGTAAATGCAAGCACTATAAATATGCATGAGCTACAACTGAAACTGTTTCCCAGCCCAACCTTCAAAAATGGATTCCTCCCAATAGACATATAAGAACCAACATATATCCTTATCTGTCTGGTGTGACCTAGTTGAAGGCAGCCTAGAGGCAGAGAGATGGAATTTCTGCTACATTTGTAGGATGCCATGAATATGTATTTAGATTTTGTCAGAAGACAACAGATATACCATATCCCTAATTTGAGTAAAAGCACCATTTGTTTTTATTCTCACATACCTGTTTGTGACACAGAAAATGTGGCACAAAATGCCCTTCAGAGAAAAGCTAAGAGGAGGTTATTTATGAACAGATTCACAAAATAAAGATACTGAGAAAATGGCACAAATGTAACCAAAGCTATTTTTCTTCTAAAGCAGGAAAAGGCCTGCGATCTTTTGCATACTGTCAGCAGCATCTAAATCCACCTGAGTTTTCTCTGGTATCTATTGTTTAAATTTTATATATTTAAATGCTGGTACAAATATATGGTGCCTAAGCATACTATACCATGTTTATGTGAATTTACAGGAAAAAATTCAAGGCATCATGTTTATAATAAGTGCCAAACAGGGAAGTAGTTCAGGGCCTGAGATTATAGTTCTGGCTCTTCAATTAACTAACAACTCTAAGCAAGTCAATTAGGTGTCCTGGTCCTCCGTTTAGCTAGATGTGAACTGAAGAGCTTGAACCAAGCCAAGTGAAGGGAAGGCTCATGCCTTTTTTATCTGCCTAACTCCAGTGTCCTGCACATAGGAGATACTCAACGAATATTTGTGGAAATGAATGAGTGAATTATTTAATTGATCAATGAATAATGGCACCCATAAGTCTCTTACCAACATAATTTTCATGGCAAACAAAACATCTAAAGTTAAATCCTATTTCTGAGGTTAATGTATGTTTTCTAAAATGGATAATTGTGTCTAGAAAGCAATATTACAGTACCACAACCTAAACCCCCTGTCAGACCAGTCTGAATCATGCACCTGTCTGGAGGAAGCAAAGTTAATATAATGACTTAGCTGAGTCATCCAGTGAGAGCCCAGTAATACAGGCAAAGTTAGAGATCTCATCCATGATCAAATTTCCATTTGTGGTGACTTAATTAACCATCGACCTTGTAGTGAAGAGCAGAAATCATAACTGTGGATTTCTGTCAGCCTACTGTCTTTCCTGTTAATACGACATCCACTAGAAGATTATCTTAGCCAAGAATAGGAAGCAAACTCTACTCTCTAGAAACAGATTACTTTTTTGAAATAATCCAATCATTATACTTCTACCCTATGAAATTATTATTCTAATGAGTTACTCTCTACAAAGTCATTTTCTAAGGCTTTTATTCAAGCTTGGAAGAAAAGGTTAGAAAGAAATAACACTGATTTGAGCCTATATCAAGGTAATCACAAAAGGTTTCTAGTCACCTTCTACTTACATGACACTGAAATATCTGCATTAAAAAGTGAAAAATGAAGTTAAGAGATCTTAAAAATCATAACCAATTTCTAGCAATTTAAAATATAATTATTTAAGCTTTTGGTTTGTTTGTTCTAGATATCTGCCCTAATATTGATAGATATTAGAAGGAAAATGAAGAAAAGAAGGAAAGAAGAAAGGAGTGAGGGAGAAAGGGAGGAAAGGGAAAGGAATACAGGAAGAACTAGTGACTCCAAAGCACTTGGTAATTAACATAATGTTTCCATAAGCATGCATGAATTGGGTGAGGAAAGTATTAACGCTGTTTCATTTTTCAGATGAGAAATCAAGGTCTCACTCGGAGAAATTAAGTGACTTTTTTAAGATCACACTGCAGGGTGGTGATAAAGCGAGGACTCAAATTCAGGTCTTTTGTATATAAGCATCAAATCTTTCCACTGTATTTCAGCTACAATGTATGCATTTTTTTGAGAGGTAGTGAAAAATAGGAATTAATTAAAAAATTTTTAAATGGTGACAATTTATCTCTTTTAGAATGGTATCCAGCCAAAAGTGAGGATTAAAAATCAATAGAATTTTATCATTCAATAATAATGTAAGATTCCAAAATCATGAGCAATTCTGAACCCCTCTCATTTAATTATATTGTTCTTGCTATTTCTCCAAATTTCTAGGCCTACTTTAAATTTCAAGGTTCAAGCCACCCACCACTTTGGGGACTTAATCCATTTAGCTATTCCTAAAAGGGAAGCTATTCAATATTATTTTTTAAATGTTGTACGTTGCTATAAATAAGCTAGGATATCATCCCTTGCTTAGCAAAGAGCAGGAAAAAATGTTCATCATCTAATAAGTCTTTACATTTTTAAATAAATTATTGGCTTTTTAAACTCTATAATGTGGATAAGTGACCAATCTTCTTGTTTTCTAACAGCCCTTCAAATAGCATAGTTTATCATCCTCAGCTCTAAAACATCCCTTTGGCCATTGATCAAAATGAACAAATTGTGAGTTACAAAATATGGAAAATGTCTATTCTTCTTTAAGGCAATATTTACTTCTGTTAAACTCCAACATTACTTAAAACTACCATTTATCACTTAATTATACATTGTCTTGCCTTGTTCTTTATTTCTGTCATAGTTTCCTGTATATTAAACTAGGCTACCAAGAAATCTCATGGCTCCAGAAATGGAAGGTATTTTTAAAAGTTTTTTAATGATTTATTGCTAACTATTAATATCATCCTTTGGATATATCCATATATATGTAACTGTTGTCATATTACAATTACATATTACATTAAGTTTTTATTATAAAATGCTTTAATTTTATGAATAGGGAGATTTTAAGCATAGTTTTCAAAGGGTATTAACCTTGTAATGAGAAACAAAGGATTCGATCTGTTTTTTAAATTTCTTGAGACAACTTGTAACTGACATTTTCTACCTCTAACAAAGGTAAATCCTGGAAAGGATTTTAATTTCAAATTTAGTATGTTGCTACTATGCTACTACGTATTTTCAGAACACTTATAGATGAACTTTAGTTTTTACTCAATGTAAGGATTATAGAAGTAATTATTATACTTTATGTTTACGTTTTATATAGCATAGTATCCCCTAACAACTAAAATCTATTCTGAATAGAAACTACAATTGTAAGACTTTAAAAATGCATACACACAATTATTTTTTTCTTATTCTTAGCAATTATAAAAGTAATTATGAACAAGATTGCTGGTCAGATGTGTGAAATTCCTGGTTATTAAGGCCCCAGCTCATAGACTCTGCTTTAATGAAATATGTCATACAATGCATAGTTCTCTAATATCATTTAACCTATAAATTGTGCTTCTGACCCTTTCATCACTCAAACAGAGAATACAAAGAATAGAATTCATTATAAATTCATGGATCTTCTAAAACATGAAGAGATACTGGTTATAATTCATTCATAAGTTATTTTCAGTTTATGTAGAAAGGTCTTGCCAAAAGAGAGTAAAAGTAAAAGCATGTTAAATCATAAAATTATAATCAGACTTTGCCTAGCATAGTCTTCAAGTTTCTCAACAAACAGTTTCAGTTCCAAATCACTCCATCCCTTAAATTAAATAACTCTTCTTTCTCATCATGTGAACTTCGGTATCCCAACCAAAAATCCTGCTTGCCAAAATTGTGGTTATGCTATTCTCATCTTCTGCAATCATCTACAAGACATTTCTTATTCACCAGCTCATATTTCTGGCATCTTCTTTCAGACTTCTAAAAAAAATGTCACCTGTTTCTAAGGTAGCTGTGATTAACCCAGCTAAGTCAACTATTTATCCACTTTGGATAATTGATGTGAACTCAATGAAGTTTGTGAAATCCTATGGTATTCTCAGTTATATGACAAGGTCCTTAAGTTTAAGGATTGTATCATTGGTTTGACTTATGCCTGCCCAAAGGAAGTTAATATATTGAGATAATAATTTGGACACAATTATGTAAATGAAGGCAACAGTAGAATGTATTCAATAAGAAGTAGGTTGAATACTTGTGTAAGACCCTACTATAACAAAGTAAAAGCTATAAGAAATACAGAGATGGAAATATTATTCTGAAAAACAATTTTCTTTGATTAGGTCTACAACCAATATCATGCAAATCACTCAACAGTTCAAATAAAGGATGTGTCTATATTATATTGAACATTCACCCTCGGAAGAAGTGTGAAAGCAGGACTGTTTCTTTCTATACTGATGCCAGTTAAACGATATTGCTTTTCCATTTTATTCTAGAGTTATGCAACATACAAAGAAGAACACAGGTATAGTAGAGTTATGTGGCTCCAGTGTTGGCATTCAGACATAAGACCTTCTGCAAATAATCTAGCCAGGGGGATCAAAGTTTTTATTGTTAAAATGTAAGAAGATATATTGTATGATCTCTGTTACCTTCCATCTCTTAGCAAAACCTAAACATTCGTTGATTCTGTCCCTCAGAGAATCAGTATAATTCAAATTTTTAGTATGAGAAAAAGAATGAAATAATTCCTTCTTAAGAGGTATTATCTAGTGTCTTAAACCATTTTTAGAATAAGAAGAATCCTTATTTTATTCGGTTGTTACTAAAATCCTATAAGCTACAGATATACAATGAAAGTGCAGAGTTTAACAGCCTTCAAAATCATACACTATAGTATCTAAAAACAGTGAATTCACACCTAAAAAATAAAATTATGATGATCACTTTCATGGGGAAGAGAAAACTAACTGACCAAAATGAGTGTATAATGGCTTCTGGTTTCAAAGAACTATTTGCTTTCTTTAACAAGAAGGAAATAATTTTGCTTTAATTGCTGACAACTGAATTTCTTCTGGTGGGCATATTTGTCTCTGTTTAGGGAAAGACATTATTAAGATACTCTTTTTAAAAAATTTTTTTAGGAAGAGAGTCCTGGACCAAGAAAATAATCATAAATAACACTTAATGAGAGCTTTCTACCATACCACACTTTTATAAGTGCTTTACATTCACCAATTCATTACATTCTTGCAAAAATCATATAAAAAATAAAACTGGAGTACAGAAAAGTGAAGTAAGTTTCCCAGGGTCACAAAGCTAAGAAAAAGCAGAGGAGGACTAGCACGAATGAGTTCTCAGTCCAGAGCTCACCTACTTAAACACTGAACTATGCCGTCCCCAGGATGAGTGAGACAAAGGAAAGACAAACAGTTCTCACAAAGTAGTAAAGGAGGTTGGAGACAAGGATGAGCATACTGGAAAGGAGAGTGAAAAGCAGGTATCAGAGCAATTAGATAACTCAGCAACAAGCCAGGTTGATGTCATACAGACAAGAGAGAATACAAGTGAGAATGCAGATGGGGAAAGAGAGAACATTATCCAAATAACTTTTAAAAACAAGGAAGTTTAATATTCAATTCAATTGTAAAGTTATTAGATGTATTCTACCCATACAGCTATGTAGTAAATTCTGTCATACCTCATGTCTTTGTGTGGGTGGCATTTGGTGTAATCAAGGAAGAGAGATTTTCTTTCATATTTGGGGTGATGCAGTAACAGCTGACTGAGATGGGAGAATTCACAGGGAACAGCTCTAGCCAGGGGTGATTGGGCAAAATGACAGCCCCATCCCTGCCAAGGAATCCTCAAAGATATTGGAATGGACCAAGTGGCCCTGATGTCATCTTGGTTATACTTCAATACTGTCTTTTGAACAGCTCTTTAACAACTCTTCTACTAAGGACAGAGGAAAAAAGCCCTTGCTATGAAGTGGGACTAAGGGCGAGGCCAGTGGAACAGGGAACAAGGCACACATGGGAATCACGCAGTAAACCAAACTCGCTCTGACGGCTTCATGTGAACTTTGCTTTAAAACTGTGGATGTTCTAAATTAAGTCATTCAACTAATTAGTATTCAGTATCTACTTTGTGCCAAAAAATAGAGCATTGAATAAAACACACAAAAATCCCTGTGCTCATGAGCTTTACATTCCAGTGCGCTTACATTCCGATTCAGTATTAACCACTACTGATCTTAAATAATGTTGATCCAAATTTTGTCTTTTTATATATGCCAAAATCAACATAAAAGTTCAGATGGGGATTTGTTCAAATTTACATAAAGACAATTTTTTAAAAAAAGGGTTATCTACTTTGGCTATTCTATTTCAGGGATCACCTGCATTTTTATTAAAGGAAAGTCCTCCTGGGATCTATAAGAGCCCTAATTATTGTTCCCATTTCCCTGTGCCATTAAATACTGCTCCTATTTAAGGGTTTTTGTGATTACTTTTGTGGGAACGTGGCAGGAAGTGACTCAGGTGCTACTAATTATCTCTTAACTTAATCTAGAATATCACCAAGCCCACTTGCCAAACACACCAAATTCTAAATCCCACTCACTCATTCCTAAAGAAACTGCTTTTGCTCCTTATTTTGATTCTCTTGACCTTCCTCAATTCTTCCTGTCATCTATTTAAATGGAGAAGATAATACCAACCATGTAGGGTTGCTGTGATCACATAGAATAACATCAATTAGATGAAGTAGAAATGCTAGACCATAGTTTAAAAAAAAAGAATAAGAAAAAAAAAAAAAAAAGCTGATATTGCTTAGAACAAATTAAGCCTCTCAGGTCAAAAGGTAAATTTCTAGGGGATGGTTATTAGTAGTAATGAAAATAATGAAAATGTTAGCTCAATTCTCTGTGGCATCATTCATTTATTTTGACTGTGAGTGAAAAGAAAGGACATAGAAAGAAGAAAAAATGATTAGTTTATAAGCAATTCTATACAGGTCAGTTTACCACCAAGAATCTCTTGGTAGCCTGATAACTGAAAGCTCTTTTGAGAATATGAACGTCTAAAATCAATTTGAAATTTGAAATTGTTTGCTATGTGATTCATGATGTAGGGACTCCCAGAGACTTGCATGCTTTTAGTAAAAGAGGAGTAACATTCCGCACAACATTCTTGCCCTCATGGATTTGCAGTTGAGGTTCAGGGGAGCAAGGATAAGACAATGTGAACCATACTTAGATTAACACAAGGGCAAAAGTAAAGAAAGGGTGCAAAACACACAGGAGAAAAAAACTGTAGAGACAGAAAAATAAAACCAGAAGGGACCAAGAAAATATCAGGCCCCAAAAGGCAGACTGATCTTATTCAGACTCAAGGATTTGGAAACTCCAAATGACTTCTATTATGTGTATATTGGTATGGAAATATATACATGTGCATACATTAAATATTTACATATATACATACATATGTTTATGTGTGTATATATATACATAATCCTTATTGTTGCATTAAAAACAAGTCATAAAATCCTGCTGATTTTGTCTGTCTATAACCAAATAGATCCGGCATTATCTGGATGAGTTGTCAGCAAATAATGGCCCTTAGGCTGCAATCTATTTTTATAAATAAAGTTTTACTGGAACACAGCCACACTCATTGGCTTATATATCGTGTAAGGATGCTTTTGTACTACAAAGCAGAACAGAATAGTTGCAAGAGATCATATGACACAAATTCTTAAATCTTTACTACCTGGCCCTTCACAGAAAAAATTTCCTAACTCCTAATCTGGATCATCACAACGTCCCTCTGTCTGTCCCTCTTTCTCTCTTATCTTTCTTCTCTTCCTCCTTTTTCTCCTTTTCTTTCTTCCTATCTTCCTTTTTTCCACTTTGTTTTCATGCTTTTGACTCCCCATCATGTTCACAAAAGTGGTTATTCAAAATTTTTCAGGAGTTTCAAATTTATTGAAGTCTGTGAATGGCCAAGTAAAGGTTTCTCTTCATTTTCACCTCCCTCTTTCTTTCATTTCTGTGTTCTGCAAGCTTGGCCACCCACCTTTGCCCTAATCCAGTAGCTTCCAGACTTTATTATCTTGCCCAATCCAATCCCACATGCATATTTTTCTACACATTTTTTTCTACTCTCCCTTAAAAACAACAGCATAGAAACGTTTCCCCAATTCTGATTCCCTGTAATTCGCCACCCTATCCGCCTTTACCCATGCTTTTAAACTACAAATATTTCTTTACATAAACTCATCTGCCTCTTCTTTATTCTCACCCACTTAAACTATTAATTCCCTCAATCTGGCTTTGCCCTGTGACTCCACTGAGTCTTACTCAGAAGTAACCAAGAACCAAATTATCACCAATTTTCTGTGTTCTTCCTCTTTGATATATTTTTAGCAATGGACTTTGTTGTATTTTTATTGAAACTCTGTTCTCATCTGGTTTCTGAGACTCGAAATATTTCACTAGTACGTAGATAAAATACAATTTTTCCTCAAACACAAGCCATACTTCCCTGCCTTAGATTCATTTTGTAGTTATGCTTTCTCTGAAATAAACTATGCTTTTTGTGTGACACAAGCTCTATCTACTTCAAGTTCTGGTACAACAAATCCATCAAATACATAACACCATTATGTAAGCTCCAGGAGGACAGACAAATGTCTTTTTGATTCACTGTTGTGTCTCCAGCATCTGTTACACTTAAATACTAAATAACAATTGAATAAATATATTTACCATCTGAAAGAAAATTCAGAGATCATCTATTCCAACCCCCTCTGATTTTCCCACATTGATAGAATAAATTGCTGATAAGGCTGGCACACTAGAGCTTATTCCAGTGTTTGGTTCTACAGTTTTCATGCTGCCTCTATTACATTCTCAAACTGTCATGAGGTCTCTTTCTTTTCAAGGCATCTAAAAAAAGTAATGACTCACCAAATTAAGAAATTTATTTATTATTTGTGGATTATCAGGAATTGTGAATTTATTTAATGTATTATCCAACACGCAACACTTCATAATTTTACTCTCACATATACTTTTTTCTTTTGCTGAGAAGATTTTGTTGACGTGGTATAATTATATCCAAATATACATTTTTCACTGGGGGTGTACTCATATTAGAGAAATACATATAGCACACCTATTTGAAAATTCTGTAAAGTTTTTCAATAGCATGAGAAAAAAGGTCCCCCAGATGTGATATTACACCTAAAGTAACATATGAAGCTGTCATCTGTTCAAAAACTAAACCTTACTCATTCAGAGGTAAAAAATGAAAAAGTCAACTTTAATATTACTTGGAGTCATCTCTTGGCAGCATAATCCATAACACCTAATTTTATGAGATTGTAGCGCCTCAAATATGAGTTCCCACACATCCCACTAAGGTTTTTGACTGCTTTTCTATGCTAGGCTCTGCAAGGATAGAAATAAACTTTGTAGCTTAAAGAAGTTTCTAATATTGTGAGAGGGGAATAATAACATCAAGCAACTGGGCTTTAGTTTTCAAATCTAAAAACGGAGATAAAAATTCCTGTCCTGCCTAGCTCACAGTGTGCTTGAAAGAGTCAAATGAGCAGTGAAAGCAATCTGTAAAATGCAAATAACTATACACATTTTAATTATTATTTTACTCATTACACAAGAGGGCATTGTCAAAGACCAAAATGTGTAAAATGAGCAGTGAGGCCTGTGGGAGATAACAGAGAAATCAATGTAGAGCAGAGAGTTAGAGAAATCTTTATGAAAGAAGTTGCTTCTGTTCCCATTATCACCTCTGTCACTCCACATCGGGACTTTGTTTTGTTGTTGTTGTTATTTTGTTTTTGTTTTTAATACATACATATGGGGTACATCATTGGTTTTCAATAATTGTGTAGAATGTGTGGTGGTTAGATAAATATAGTTAGCTTATTCACTATTACAATACCCAATCATTCTTTGTGTCTGTTGACCAATTACTCATTAGCTCCCCTCTCTCTCCCCCTCCCTTCCCCTTTTCCACCTCTAGTTTTCTAAAAGTTCAACGTATTACTATGATTGTTGTTTCTTTCTTTCTCTTACTACTTAGAGATCAGAGCAGCTTGGCATCAGCTGTGAGTGTCCTGCTCCTCCAGTCTCCCAAAGAATACATCTGGACTTTGGAAACTACCTGTCAGTGGTCAACTAGCCCCTATCTCTTCCTACTCTAATCTATTGCAACACTGCCAGACTGGTTTCTTACTAAGGTCTTCATGATCCTTTCGTCAAACACCTTCAAACACTCCTAGTATCAAAAACTCCTAGGATTCCAGAAGAAGCAGTCTAAATTCCTTACTTGGAAGCATTTCAGCCTATTTCTAACAGCTCGCTTTCTCCAACTTTCCACTCCAACTAAATTCCTGTAGAAACAATTGCCTATATCATTAATTTGGTGATTTATTTTTATTTGTTCCAGTAGGATTTAATGTGGCTCATTTGTTAATTAATCATGTAACATAATTCCTTGTGGCATCTGTTCTGCTGTTGCATCAAATAGTTACTAATATTTCATTCTTCTTGTACAGTTTCCTTTTTTTTTTTTTTTCTTTTTGGTCTCCTAGTTAGATATCAGTGGCCATTAAAAAATTACACTGTGTTTTAATCTTCTACTTCTCTCCATACCCACACCCCCAGGGTCATGCATATGATTTTGTTTTAGTTCAATCGCACAGATTTATTGATGGACAATTCTGCAAAGTTCAGTCCTTCCTACTAAAGAGATGATAGACATAATTCCTGTCTGTGAAAAGCAAAAATATAAGACACTAGCAATCCTATCTTGTGCCTCCCAGATCTCATTTCAAGACTACAGTCTGTATTCCCTCAGCTGCCAGGAAGTTGTCAGCTGGACTTCCCAGGAATTGGCTCAGCTGAAAAGTTTCTTGCCCAAAGCACACCTCCTTCCTGGGAAGGCTGGTACTCAACAACTGATCTATGCCGGAATACAAAGACCCCGCTCCCTCACTCCAACTTGTGACAATTCTGAACAGCCATCTCAGCTTGATAGCATCCGTGGTCAGTCAGCTGATTCTTTTTTGTGACTCCACTGCAGCTGAACTTCTCCCTTTATCCAATCCTGATTCTTTCCCTTTTTCCTAGAGAAATTCTTACACGCTGTTATCTGTTTCACAGTCTGCTTCCCAGTGAGTACAACTTCTAACCAAAAATATGAAGTAAATACAAATAAACATTTATTTAAAACCATTACCTTTCCTTTTTCACTTACCTCCCAGGAACTCTTAACTAAACCTCATGCTCAATTAAAGTTAACTGTTATCTCTTTGACTTATGGTCATCCGCTCCCCTCTGCTTCACTTTATTTCACTAACAGTAAATTTTACAGTGGATGTCACTGTAATCCACATCTTATATTTTAACAAGTGGCTATTGTGTACCTTTCTTATCAAAACTGATCTTAATTTTTTAAAATATATGGGGGTGGGGAAAGAATAGTCTTGGAAGAAGAAAAGGAGAAAAGTATGATTTTCCCATGAGAGAGGTATAAAACTTGACAGAGGCTCAAGGAAGGGAGATTTAATATTTAGTTGCAGTCATCAGGAAAAAAAAAAAAAACTTTAAATAAGTTGAATTTGAGATGGATCTTGAGATAGGAGTTGGCCTATAGAGATAAAGGAGTGGCAGATAATATGCATAGGGAGAGAGATAGATAATTCCAAAAAGAACCAATAACATGAGCTTCAAAAAGGATGACAAGTATCAGAAGAGTAAAAAAGGAGAGAGAGAAATATTGAGTGAAGATCACAGTTAATCCAAGGTACAGAGGTAGTTATGAGCAGTATGTAGACTTATGTGGAAGAATAAAATTTTTTAAAAAGACATCTTAAGTGGAACAAAAAAATTCATCATTACTTCTGAAATCAATGTCATATCCAAAATGTGAGACATAGAACCTCACAGAGAATTCTGAATGTGCATTACTTTTAAAATGCAAGTCAGTGAAAAGGTCATACACATATGAGTTCTTCACCATTAACAGGTGTCAGAAATCATCTTCTTTGTTTCTTAGCAAAGGATATTGTTTTATATATTTTTCTGCTTATATATGTGAAACTATGGAAGGGAAGTTTCTGCCTTCCAACCAACATTTTATGTGGTCCATGTATCAGTCAGGGTTCAGTGAGGAGATGCAAACCACACCAATAATTTAAACAGAAGAAAAACTTAATATGAAGGATTATTAAGTAATTAAAGATAGTTAATATCTAAAAGGAGCAAAAGAGTTCTCTAAAAAATACAGGAATAGCACAATTAGGGGAAAAGTTCTACCTTTTGGGTTAATGGAGGAAACCTGAAGAAAGGGCCAAATTGTAGTCTCTCCCATCCTGCTGTCTCAGGCTGATATGAAGACCTTGTTAGGAAAGGGTCTGACTGCAGGCCACTGGATGGCAGAGGTGCATGCATACTGAGGGGGACTGTTTCCCTAAGGGACTCTGCACACAGCTGGATTGGCAGCATTCCTTTAGTGTCATTTTGCATTTGCATTTGATTCTGAATAGTTGTCAAAGGGGTTTTATTGCCCTAAGGACAACTTTTATGTTACAATATCTATCAAGATATCCTGTACCATGAAGGGAATACATTTGTGTATCATACCCCTCATGAAACAAGTTTTCAATTTGGGTTTCCTGAAGTACTTTTTTTTTTTTTTTTTTTTTCATTCAGACATCCAGACATAGTCAAACTTTCTTCTTGCTCTACAGGAATAGGTAGAGGTTTTGGTTCCTGTTCAATGGAAGATTCAGCCCTTCCAGATTCCAGCTTTATGCAGTGCTATCAGTTTCAAATTCATGCCCTGTCCTGACCTATTGCTTTCTATTCCTGAGTGAGAATGAAAACCCTAGAGCTTAGCTGTAGGAGCTTAAAGTCAGGACTAATTTCCCAAACCCCAACCCTAAAACCCAGCACTATATTATTACAGTAACTTGTAATGTCACTGCTTTGGCTTTAAGAATTTTCTTTTTTTTTTTCCTTTCTCTTGATTTTATATTTAAATAACAATTAAAAAGTAGATTTCTCCTTCTTATTTGAAAGTTATCCATCATTTTTTGTTTCCAGAAGGCAAAATTTTATGTTACCTTTGTCCACTGAATGATTGGATCTGGACACAAACTCTCTGCCTGGAGCACTTTTTTCACTAGGCACCCCCGATATCAAACACCGTCTGCACATGTTCTTACTGGAGACAATCATATGAATATTCTTTTTTTTGGACAATTTTTATTGAAACATAATTGATTATACATATTTGTGGGATACAGAGTTGAATATCAATACCTGTGTACAATCTGTGATGATCAAATCAGGATAATTAGTATATTCTATATGATATTTACTTCATTATATTGTGCTTATCTCTTTATTTGTATTGTACCCACTGTAGGCTATGAATTGCTTGAGATAAAAATATGTAACTTATTCAGTATTATATAGTAGCATAAGTCCCTGGGACATTGTAAACACTATTTGTTAAATGACTGAATGATTGAATAAATAAATACATGAATGTGTTTTATCATAATGGACCTCACTCAGCAAACTACACTCCTGCACATTCAACTTATATACACTCGCATTTACATACATATATAAACACACATACACAATTTCAGACATTTTAAAATAAATTTTATAAAACAAACTGCTTTGGATTTAAAATAAATGCATGGCCCCAGAATCAACAATTTTGAAAATGCAATAGCAATTTTGGGGCAAATTTCTTTCTTGGCAATTTATTAATGTTATTATTTTTGGAAAATTTCAATATTTTTAGATTATTGTTATGCTGAGGATTATCAAAACATTATTATAAACTTGCTCAATTATTTATGTACTGGGAAGTAAGTATGTGCGTTGGGGATCTCTCTACTTCACTTTTCAAATGGAAAAGGTACTCAATCCTCTTTCATGTAGCAACATCCTCACCTACTAGGATTTCAGCATGGAACTATGGGTCATGTCTCATAATCTTGCATTTTTGCAACTTTTGACATATGCCTATATATTTGTAAATAATTGTTGCATTAGACAGCTGTGAATGCCTTGTCACACTGATTCATCGTATTAGTTCCTTATCTTTCTCTTTGTGTCTTCTAGATAACACTGTTATGACTTTGGGTTATTACTTGATTTAGAATTTTTTTCCTGCTATATTCCTGAAAGATATTATGAAAAATTGAAACAACAGTGCAACATAGAAGCAGCTAGTGATAACTTTGATCCTGATTCACTTAACAAATGAGGAGAAATGATTCCTTCTCTCTTTTGAGTTTTTATTCTAGGTTTTCTTCCTCAAGTTGTTTCCCTATATTCAGATTTCTTTCAGTATCTAAAAAAATGTTAGTTTTTGCTACCATCTCTTGTTCTTAAGGAAATATTTCCTTATGTAGAGCAAAGCAGCAGACTTTGTTAGTTCTCCTTATGCAAAAATACTATTTATTTATTTATTTAAGTTCTGTGAAATTACATTACATTTAACTACACCATTTTTATTTGAAAACTTGAGAAGTGTGGGTTGCCTTGCAGAAAGCCTTCCTCTAGAGAAAAAGAAAAAATTCTACCATTTCAGAAAATAGTCTGAGTTATGTTTGAGTAGATGGGAACAACGATTAAGAGGAGAAATTTCCATTTATTTTAATATTGCTTTTAAGTGACCTGCTTTGCGTCACTAGGTCCAGGAAAGCAAAGCTAAGTATTACAAATGAAGTAGAATTAAAATATTTCTTTACCTTATAAATCCAAATATGATAGTTAAAATACTATCATAATATTCTAATTTTTAAGAGAAATTTAAAAAAATAGTACATTCATGCAAACCAAGATTCATTTATCATTGTGTTTATACATACAATACTATCAACTGCAGCCATCATTCCAATACTCAATGACAGATGGCATATGATATAAAGAAATCTAGTTATATACATCTGTATCATATAAAATCTGCCATATTAAAAAGACTTTTGCTCATATTAAAGCTACTTCTAATTTTCTCTGCCAGAGTAAGCAATTTATTAGGCAACATGTTTGATGAGAGCAATTAAATTCCCATCTTTCCAGGATGGTAGCATCTTTCACAGACAAGACATACAATACCAAACAAGAGCACCAAATGAAATGAAGGGAGAAAAAAAAAAGCTAGTTGCATAAACTATTTTTCTGTCCCCAGTTGTCAGAATATAACAATGGTGTATTTTGTGACAATATCATCCTATATGGAAAATATGCAAGTAATCATCCAATAGAAAAACTCATAATATTTTTTCATTGATATACAGGATCATGAAAAACATCTAGAAAGTCCATTTCATTTGGTCCATCATAGTTCAGAAGAGAAAGCTATGACTATGGGCAAATGGTTTGCACAAGGATCTTCAAGTTGCAAGTATCAGCAACTCAGGCAATCCTAAGTAATGGGAACATATGATATAGCTACATATGGTAAAAAAGGCAGAAAAGACTCTCATAGAAACCAGATTAGTTTTATACCATTCAGAATCCATAGAGTTCTCATTTTGTTGCTCCAATAGCAGTAAGAGCAGAAGTCTGGGCATCTTGTTGACTTTAATACAACTTCATTAACATAGCTTAGGTATTCACTAAGTCCGGGGCACTCTCAGTGTGTTTTTTGACTAATTATTCTTCTCCCAGCAGGCTACCCTTTATCCTGTATATTATTTTCCCACCTCAATCAGTCTCTTCTCAAACATTCACTAAGCATTTGCTTAACCAGAGCTCCTTTATACCTGTAAATACCTGTGAATTCTACTTACTAAAGCTCCCTCATGACCTTTCTCTGTCTTCCTGACTTTTCTGTTCTGTTCTTCTTGCCCTTGCCTAATTGTCTCCTTATTTCCTTGCTCAGTTTCCCTGGAGACAAAACCTGATTCACCTGAATTAACTGCCTGCTGTTTGAGAGAGCAGAGCTTTCCAGACCAGGCTGTTCACCGGACTCTGCCCACTGTTGACTTTATTGGCTATGGATGAAAGAGAGTTTAAAAAGTGGGCAAGTAACATGGAAACCATCTGATTTCTCCTGCTCAAGGAACAGGGGAATAGAGGTACACAGAAGCTTCCATTTGTTAAGAACTGCATCTGATGAAGTGTCCATTATACATAACTGACATCGCCTACTCCCTTTATGTGTATATTTCCACTCTTCTCAAACTGAAATACAGACTACTCTCTGTATAACCTACACTTTTCCATTTCTATATAGATTTGCTCATGTTATTCCTTCTGTCTCATAAACCTTTCAATCTCCATCTTATCTGTTTTGGGTGAAATCCTACCACACATTCAAGGTTCATTTTTTGATGTCAATATCTCAAAAAAGCCCACCTTAGTATTTTACTTATAATATTTTATGCCACTTACCATGTTTTGTCTTGTATTGCAGATATTTGTGTTTTGTTTCGTAAACTAGATTTTAATTTTCTTGACGGCATGGAATACTTTTTATTTCCTCTCTATCTTATGCAGCACTGAGGCCGATGATGTATATTTAGTGCTCCGTAAATTCTCACTGAATACATTAATTCAATGCCTACTATCTGCCAGGTGCTATTGTAGACTCCGGGGATACAGTAGTGAATAGAAAAGGCAAAAATCCTTACTCTGTTGGAAGCTACATTCTATCAGGGGAAAACATAAGCAGATAAATAAGTAAAATATATGATATAAAAGAAGGTGGTTATTGTTATGGAGAAAAATAAAGCACAGAAGAAAAATTAGGAGTGCTAGGAGTTGGGTCATCATTTTAATAGAGTGATCAGAGAAGTCATCTCTGAGAAGGTCACATTTGAACACAGACCAGGATGAGGGGAGTTGGGAGGGAGCTACGCAGATATTGGAAGGAAGAGCACTCTGATATAGGGAACAGTGAAGTGCAAATGCCCAGAGACAGGAGCAAGCCTGATGTGTCCAAGAAGGAGCAAGTAGGTCACGGAGGCTGAGGGAGGGAGGGAGAGAGAGAATAGTAGGAGCTGAGGACAGAGAGGTCAGGGTGGGGAGGGGGGGTCATCTGGGGTCTAAGAGGCAATTGTAAGGGTTTTGGCTTTTTCCAGCAGAGTTCCAGCTATGATTCTATTTATGCTTTAGAAGAATCACTTTGGCTGTTGTGTTCAGAAGAAACTGAGTGGGTATAAAAATAGATGCAGGGAGACTAGTTGAAGGCTCCTGTAATAATGGAGGTGAGAGGTGATGGTGGCTTGAACCAGGAAGGAAGTGGTAGAGGTGGTGAAAAGTGGTCAGATTCTTGATATACTTGTAAGATAAAGCTGACAGATTTGGCTGACAGATCTCATGTAGGGTGTAACATTTAAAAATGACTTCTAAATCTTGGGGCCAATGCAGGTGGGAAGATAGAGTAGCCATTTGTTAAGTCAGAGAAGATTACAAAACAAAACAAACAAAAAGCAGGTTGGTGGGGAGTAAAATGAGGAGTTCAGTTTAAGATGTCATGTAGGAAGTTGCATGTAAGATTCTACATAATAAAGACAAAGCCAGAATTGAGATACAAATTTGGGAGTCACCAGATTATAGACAACATTTAAAGTTACAAGGATTAGATAAAAATTACCTGAGAAAAGAATGTAAAAAAATGAACTAAGGAAGCCCAAGGGTTGTGAGCTTCAAAATGCAGGGATGAGATTAAGAAAGATTCCCAAAAGAAACTGAAGAGGAATGATGAAGTTTGAAATGAACCCAAATGGGCAGGAGGCCCAGAAGCCGAGATAAGACAACGTTTCCAGAAGAGGTATCAAATGCAACTTTTTAAACCTTTAGAAAGGTGAATAAGTAGGGATAGATATTGCAGGGGGAAGAAAAAAGCAGAGAAGGGAACATGGCAATGGTAAAGCTATTTGAACAGGAGTAATGATAGGGTTGACAGGAGAGACTCCATTTTGTTGTCCACACCAAGAACCCAGCAGCAGTCTATGTGTCAGAAATGCAGCAGAGACCCCAGGGACAACAGACTGTGTCCTGTTCCAGGAAACACCAGAGAAGGCAGCAGTTAAAGATAAACCCTTAAGATGCCAGTATGTCCCTTTCCTACACACATGTCATTACCCAAGTTTGCTTGACCCCCTCTGTAAGCACTCTTTCACAGGCCTCAAAGGAACATTGAGTCCCCAGGAAGAGGAAGATAACCATCAGTCTCCACCTGCTTAGGCTGAAAAGAAAATGCCTTGTGACCAACTCATGGAGACCCCAACCATGAGCCTGTAGACCACATCCTCTTTCCCAAGCCCTTCACCCTGCTTTTTGCCTTTAAAAACCCTCATGCTAAATGATTGGAGAGCAACACTCCTCTTTCATGTTGGTTCCCTCGTGCTATCTCTCAATAAACCTCACTTGCTCAACTGAATAATGTGTTCAGGGCTCATTTCTACGACCAAGAACCTGGCATATCTGGTCCAATAATATATTGGCAATTGGAGATTGCAGCAATCTCCCAGACTACATAAAAATACATTAAAGTTATTGTGGTATTATGGAGGAAAAAACAAACAAACAAACTAATCATGAAATATATAACCTTTTCATTTGAATCTTAACTGCTCCTTCCTAACTCCCTGACAACAAGAATATCCATCTAACTTCTCTCTCAGTTCTCTAATTAGTAAAATGAGAATAATACTATCTATGTAACAGGGGATATTATAACAATTAAGGGAGTTAGTGTGTGTGCATATAATATTAGAAATTTATTATGTGCTTTTAATGTACATGGCTCTGGTCTAAGTACACACATGCATGTCCACATTTACTTTGTTCATTGAACACTATTATGCTAACTTCTATTAAAAGCCCCATTTTACAGATGAGGAAAATAAAGCACACAGACGTTAGGTGCCTGAAGCCACACACCAGGAAATGACTAAAGCTATGGTTCAAACCCATATGATCTGGCTTCAGAATTGTTCTTAACCACTGTTTTATTGTGCATTTCAATGAATGTAACTGCCTGATACATAGTAGAAATTCAATAAGTGTTCACTGAATTTGAATGTAGGACATCAGCAACAATTTCATTCCTAAATCTGGAAATAAGGCTTCATCCAATAGCTCTTAGGCAGTTTAGAAAAGCATCCATGAAGCCAAAGAGGAATTTTCAGGTGAAGAAGGTAGGAAGGCCAAAGGGTATAATTTAAGCCACTTATAGGTAGAGTGGCCACAGCTGTTTTATCTCCTCCCAGCTACCTCTTAGGTTACCCAGCCAAGCCCAAATGCTTCTAAAGCAGTCCAAATGCACAACCAGATAGTTAACATCCATTTCCTTGTTCAAATGCCCCATATGCTAGACTCTGATTAGCTGTCTTGGCACTAGTGCACGCACCAATCTAGGCTGGTTGCTTTTTGGCTTGTGGTGGTCTGTAATAAAGTGGAGCTGAGACTCAAACAAAATGAAATGTCAGTTCATTGCCAAAACTATTCTGATCCTCCAATGTTAGTCAACAATATAGAAAATACATAGGCAGAGTTCACATTTAACCTGGTGCTGCAGAATAGTTCCTGGGGTACCTTCAGTAATACACAAAGTGCATATTTTAGTTCTCCCTAGTACTTCAGCTTGTTTCTTCTAAATTAGGCTCTCTTTTACATCAGCCAGGATAAAAAGGGAAAGGAGACTATTAAGTGTTGTGAATAAATGAATCTGGGCATCTCTGGGTCCATGTGAAATGCACAGTTGGATATAAATGCATCCAGTGGCTACTGAGGTATTAATGTCTCTTCCTGAACCAATACTCACAGGTCTCGGTCTATTGAGTTTTGAGGTGTCATCCATCCACACTGCATGGGTTGGCTGCCCGCTGCCTGTAGCAGGCCAAGTTTGTAGTCAAGACTCAAGCATGCCTACATCACCTTCCACCTTCTCCACCTTCCTCCCTCCACCCCCGCCCCTCCACAGGAACACAGGAGCTCTTTGTCCATTCATCAGATTAATGATATCTTTCCCTTGGTCGGTCTCTCTCTTTCTCTCTCTCTCTCAAGGCTGTTTCATTAGAAAGAAAGGATTATATATTGTGTTGCCTTATATTTTCCTAAGATCCAGTCAATGCAATAAGAGATTTACTTAACATTTAACTAACTGCTTTATTATATCAAGAGAAATAAATTTAATAAGTTGTACATCATTCTGGTTAGTCATTCACCTATGTTTCTGATTCATAATAATATTTAAGATGAACATATTCACTATCTGCACTCTAAATAAACAATGCTCCCATTTTATTGAATGTTTTTATGAAACACTTGGCTTTATTTTGTAGTTTAAAACTTGAATATTTGGGTTTAGTTAAAGGCTTATAGAATTATTTATGTATTCTAATTTGAGGTTCACTTGTGGATTATTTTCTTATTTAGAAAAAAATTATGGTTTCTGAGAATATGTGGATACTCTGAATACTTTTCGATTAATTTTCATGATCTGGAGATTATTTTCATTAAAATGTTGTGCTTAGAGGCACCATTTAAAAGCATACAGGAAATACTGTTATGTTATTTATTACCATTTACATAGATTTTTATGACATAATGCTGACCTACAAAACCAAATACATCACTTTAATTAAAGTTCTTTATTTTATAGTGCGAAATACCCAATCAATTAGTTTCCTTTAAGAGCTTTCCATGTCAAATGCAAAGTTACATTTAGCCCAATGTTTATTTCTTTATTTAGTTAGTTATTTTTACCATAGGCAACCAACTGTAACCTGGCTGTCAAAGGAAGCAAACCAGCTCCTCTAATCATCAATCCATTATTTGATATCTAATGTTGTCTTTGAAACATGTAACTTCTAATGCCTAAGCACCATTATAAATACCTTTCTTAAGCAAGGTTGAAATCCTCATCATTTGTTGCTAAAAACAAGCTGATTAGATTGCCAGATATAAAAACACTATGTGTTCATTATATATTTATAGATTGTGGCTTTATCTATGTATTATGAGAGCATTTTTTTTTTCCTAAAAAGACTTGTTTGTGACTTGAGTACTTGCTCCAGCAAACCACTAAGATAAAAGCATACATTTAAAAGACAAGCCAGTAGTAAAAAAAAATATGTTTGGGTATTTTACGCTTCTCAGCAATTTCCCTCATTTGCACAGGAAAAAATATATAAATATCATTTTTGTTAATAGTAGGATACCTAAACATGTTTATGTCCACATAGGAAAATAACAAAAGAGCTTAACTTAGCAATGGAAGCCCATGTAAAAATTCATTTCTATGCATAATGTGACAGATATTTACCCAATGAATATCACCTTGTATATTTTAATAAAAATCTGGTTTAACATGTCAATTTCCTACACACAAATACCAAGCTGGAGCATACTTGTGTAAGATAAATAACAATTTCCTCTGGGCAAAAAGGAGAAAAGGAATGGAGATTTCATTAATTTTGCTATTTGCCCTGATCCTAGAGGAATATCAGGTTTAGATGTCTTAACAATTATTACTGCATAAACATCATAAATGTCACCATGACAATAGTGGTGATGGAAGCTTTCCTGTAGATTGCATAGCTTTCTTTAGGCTTAAGAAGTTTACAGCAAGAATCCTGGTTCAAAACTCCCCCTAAAATTAGTGGTTTCCTTGTAACCCTGGCAAATGCCTGCTTACAACGCATGTGCTTAGAAACATTTTTTCTTCCTTATCAGTGGTAGCTGAGCACCCTGTGGAATATGTGTGGAAATCTGATATACTCAAAGAACCACCAGGGTTTAGTATATCACAATATGTGTTATTAAAGACACAAATTTTAAACTCAAACACCCTGGCTGTTTAACTGTATGACAATCATTTACCAGTTAGTCTTTTCAGAAAAATCTCTAAATTGAAAGTGGATGGGGTGGAAACACAGAAATTCTCACATAGGTTACATGGAAAAGGAATCTTTAATGCCAGGTGCAGACATGAAATGAAAAGAGGAAATGATGATGAGAGGGCATGCAGAACAGGCTACAGATGTTAATTTAAAACAATGTAATGCAAAATGTGACAAGCTGCAGAAGCCCATAAATTAATCTTATGGCTTAGTGTGTGAAGATTATAAAGCTAGAGCTTAATGGTTTTAATAAAAATAAAAATAAAAATAAAATTACTATGCCTTTGAGTTTTTCATATATTCAATTAATAGAATTAAGCAAGAGAATGTTATTTATATTTCCATGTGAAATCAAATTCAGCTAAAAACAAACCACCCAATATGCAAGAAAGCCATATTCAGGTATGCTTAGTTTCAGATTACCAACAAAGTAAAATATATATTTACTAATGTGTAATGGTTACCCCCAAAATGTCTCAAAACCACCTGAATGGAGACTTTAAAGATTATGAACTTAGAATATGATTATTTACACTTTAGACTGCTGTATACACTTATTTTTCTTAGCTTTATTTAATTTAATTAAACCATTTTCAAGAATGTAATGCTTTCTAATTTTTGCACATATATTTAATTAAAAGTCTGCTCTGCTACAAAAAAAAATTAGAAAAGTATTACATTCATGAGCTGTGAACACTGAATTAATTTAATGTTACTAAGTACTATCCTATTGCAATGTTAACATCTATAGTAGGGGAACTTAATTGATTGGGACTTGGGGAGAATTTCATTGTGTTCAATCCTTTATCTTTGCAAATAATAAAAATAAAGTGGCATATATTGCAGGTGAGAATAAGTAGAATAAAATATGAATTAATTGTGTGACAATATTAAATAATATCAGGTGCAACATATTTGCATTTGAAAGAGTCATGTCTTCATAATATTGTTGAGATATTTATTGCCATCTAATTTTCCCCAGCATATAACAAAAAACAACATTTTTGAGACGTGAATACGGGGATTGTGTATTAAAAATAAATAGTATCGTATGTTACATATCTGAAAGCCTAACTTAACAGTTGAGTTTTGGAAAAATGATACTATTTAATATAATTATCTGATTATTGTACATCTTAGATTTAAAAAAATTAAATATGGTTTTAAACTTGGTGTTCTAGATTCATGATTTTCTCCATTGAAACATCCAGGAAACTAGGTTTTATAAGACATTAGGCTAGAAGTCTGCTGTCTGCTTTGTATCATCATTACAGAAGTAGCCCTGCACATCGCTGATGCTAGTCAATCATAAAACATAGAGATTAGGATTAATAATGACCAGTGAAACAGTTTTACTGCAAATTGGCTACTTTACAATTCTTCATTATCCTGTCATGGTATATTTTATTGTCCAAAAATTGGATGTAGAGCTCTACACTTATATGTTTGTTTTTCCTTATTATGAAAAAAAAAATGGGTTACAATCTTATATTAGAGCTCTTCAGAAATATATGTATATTTTAACAGCTTATTCATACCACAGTTGCTTCAATAGGAGTTCAAACTCATCTTTGCTGTTTTAAAATTTGCAGTCACATTTTACTACCCTTTTGTTTTTTAAATAAATATAAGATTATATAAACACCAAAATTTATACTCAAAAATATTTCCTTGCATTATTTTACCATGATGTATTTTTTATACATTATCTCAATAGCAAGTGATACCCATACCTAAAATTTTTTTCATATTATAAACAAAAATTTTGATTGCATTAAAGAGAAGCAAACACAGAGTTAAATGATGGTAACTGCATGCAAGTCACGTAATTTCTTGGGGGGTGGGAATAGAGTCTAGTTAGAGCATAATATTACCAGCAATATATTTTTATAAATTAAAATATATGTAAATAAAAATTTTTCTAGAACTGGCTTATAAACTGTACCAGAAAGGGGAGAAAACACTCCTTAGCTTGTTGTCTCCTATTTCTGTACCTAAATGTGATAAATACTTACTACTTATTTGTATTTATATGTTATTTGAACCCCTGCCTTGTCCCACAAAAGATACCAAGTGAGCCATAAAAAAGAACACCACTGAAAAAAATATAAGTATATAACATGAAGAAGTCAGATTTGGCAAACATAGACCTCACAAGATTATCACACACATGATGTGACAATGTGCCAGTCACTGTATTGAGTCACAGAGATTTAGAAATAAATACTTAGTCTGCAATTTAGTCACAGATGAGTGAAGATGATATAGAAACATCTAGAAAGAAAAAATAAATGGATCATGAAACAAAGTGAGTACTAGGAATGATTCTCAGCTAAATAATTAAAAAGGAACATGTATCTTCAGACCTGTGTCTTCTTTCAACAACTAGCTTTGTTTCTTTGGACTGGCTTTTTCTCTGTCAACTTGCTGGTTCCTGGCTGCTCAAGGTGGGATCTGCTCTTGGGCAATCTATGACCAGGAATCTAATCACCCCTGAGCTCACCTGGATAAACTATATAATATGAAAATATGTTATAGAAGAGGATTGGAGCAAATTCTAAAGTCTTCCTATAGCCGTTCATGACAAAGACTTTTAGTGGGCAATACCTCCAGCAACCAGCACGTGAATAGCACTACCACCACACACCAATTATTTAACTTAAAGTGATTCTAAAAGAAGAAACTGAGGCTAAGTACAAGGAAATAGCTGCTATGGTAGAAAATAACACAGATGCTTAAGGAAAGACAATATCTTGGGGTAAGTTTTGGGTTGCTTTATACAAGTTTCTACCTCCTCTTATGTTTGATTGCTGTAAGAGGAACGCACAACTACAATAACTTTTATCTCTAAGCAAGAGATAAAAACAGCTAACTTTGACCTCCTTGTGACGGCAAAGCATTTCCTGTTCTACTTCTATTTGTTTCCCTCTTTTTAATCATAAAATGAACTCAGCTTCAGTTCAGCACAAATATTTTAAATGTTTGTACCGTATTGCATTGTTAACACTTAAAGTAAAATATTGGCTACAAAATCTAGGAATATCAGAATGATTGCAAACTCAAATAATTATGGCGGGAGAAAGTGGGGGTAAGGGGAGGGATAGAAGTGTACTCTAGAGTTAAAAGCAAGAAAAATAAAAGCATCCTTTGAGCAACCTGGAGGGAAAAAAGACAGCCAGAAAGGGCTTGCTTCTAAATGTTATGATAATTTGTTTGCTAAAGAGAAGTAAATAGGCACCTCCATGGCTGGTAATACCTTAATAAGACTCACTTTTTCATTAATTAAAAAAACAGCAACTTTTTGGTTAAGATAATTATTATACATACATGTGGAGTACAACGTTGATTTTCAATAATTGTGTACAATGTGTGATGGTTAGATCAGGATAGTTAGCGTATTCATCACTACAATACACAATCATTCAAAAACAAGTTTACGAAAAATGAAAATAACCTACAAAAGAACAAAAAGCATAAAGAGAAGATACAAAATAGTAATCAAGGGTAGCAGTGTTGAGAATCACTATTAGAAGTAAATATTGGCATGGTAACAACGTATCCTCTGGCAGCAGAAAAATAAGAACACCAGCAATGGAGATGACAGACTTTTAAACATTCCAGTGTAATTTTCCACCTGTATTTATCCTGACTTGTCCTTCCCTAGTTTTCACACTGCTGTTACTATCTGCTGCTTGTAGAACATCACCTCCCATGTGTTGGGCATTTATTAAATGTCATATAGTGAATTTAACTGATTTACACAGTTCATTGCACTTGTTCCTTATAACTACTCTGCAATAGATTGATATTATTACCTCATATTTAAGAGGTAGGAAACTAAATTTTGTAGAATTGAAATGATCTTTCCCAAACTATATAGATTATAAATGGAAGGCCTGGGATTCAAACTTGAGCCTTTGTGTATCCAAAGACTGTACTCTGAAACACTGCACTAATATCAACTAGTGAAGAAAAACATAATTAAGCCGTTTTCTGCAAATTTAAGGCATCCTAGCCATTTGGCTCTATTTTCCACTCCATCTACATTGCTACTTGTAGCCGAATCTTTAGTGCTTCACAATAAACAAAGTTCAAAGATTACTCTAATTCAATAAGAAATATCTACATCAAGCTCAATGTACTTATTGTTTAAGAAAGCAAGTACTAAGGTAATTAAAAAAGATTTCCAGCAAAGGTATTCAAAATAAGTATATCCATGCATATGGGTTTAACATTTAGTTATCTAAAAATTTATTCATCTTTTAAAAATCATTACTTCTGAAAGGATACAGGTGACCGAAGATTTATTGTAATCAATACACACACACACACACACACACACACACACACACACACACACACACACACACACACACACACACACACATAAAGCAATTAGCCTTTTGTTTAAGTGCATTAATATATGGTAATTCTTTGGTTAGAAATATCACATGAATATAAAGAATTTGCTGAACTATTCCATTATTTGGGTAATAGATACGGAATAGGTAAAAACATATGTATAAAGATTAGTCCTTGTGGATGTATATCACTATATGTCATCTATAAATACACTAAATATATTTAGAAGATTTCCAAAATAAAGTTAAGCCACTCAATTCTATACCATTTTCATTTTATGGATTTACTAAAAAGATTATTTACTTGTGGCATATATTTCAAGGTAGCAGTCATAAAACAAATTTTATTTAGAATGTAATTCCATTTGGATCATAGTTTAATATCTACTTAATTATTTTTAAAGCTTTATTTATAACATTAGGAATATAACTTTGAAAAAAAATCACCTTGTGAGACTGAGTATTTTACTTAATTTTATTTTTCCCTTATATAATTTATATGATTTCAGTATTTTTCTTCTATAATTTCCAGTACCAGAAAGTATGTTTTGTAAGGTAAAATTAAAACCGTTTGGAAGACTAAAGTTCGTGTAAACAATATCTGTTACAAAATGCTTAGAAATAACAAAGCTATGGATTTTATACAGAATACGTGTTTCTTTAAAATTTCAGAGGCTTCTCTTTCACTGGTGTATTCCCATAGCTAGGCACACATGTGAATGCCAGGGCTCTCAAAGCAAGGCCTTTTCATAGAGAATCCTTGACTTTGTAATTACCTCCTACTCCAGCTCTATAATAGTCTTTTGAAACACAGGTCTCCAGGCAAATTGATTTTTACTGTGAGAAGGAACATAGCTGATATACGAGAACTTGTGTTGCTATAGAATAATGTAGTTGCATACCGCACTGTTTTCTGTAGACTTTCATATGAGAATTCATGTATTTGCTATCAGAGTAAAACAAAACAAAACCTTTAAAATCATTGTATTTTATTATTTATATATTTATAATTGACACATATTGCATGTGTTATGGAGTACAGTGTGACATCTCAATACACATGCACAATGTATAATATTCAAATCTGGGTAATTGGCATATACATCACCTCACATATTTATCACGTTTTAGTGGTGAGAACATTCAAAATCCTTTCTTCTTTCTATTTTGCAAAATATGATATATTATTATTAACCACAGTCACCCTTTCAATGTAACTGTAACTTTGCATATGTTGACCAACTTCTTCTCATTCATCCCTTCTTCCTATCCCTTCCAGCCTCTGGTAACCACTATTCCACTCTTTACTTCTATGAGATAAACTTTTTTAGATTTCACATAGGAGTGAGATCCTGCGATATTTGTCTTTCTGTGCCTGGCTCACTGCACTTAAGAAAATAACCTCCAGTTCCATCCATGTTGCCTCAAATGTCAAGCTTTCCTTCTTTTTCTTTCTTTCTTTTTTTTTTTTTTATGGTTGAATAGTATTTTGCTGTGTAAATATACCACATTTTCTTTATCCGTTCATCCGTTGATGCACACTTAGATTGATTCCACATCTTGGCCATTGTGAGTAAACTTGGATGTGTAGATAACTTTTCAACATACTGATTTAATTTCCTTTGGATATATTCCCGGTAGTGGAATTGCCGGATCATATGATAGTTCTATTTTTAATTTTTTGAGAAAACTTCATACTGCTTTCCACTGTGGCTGTGCAACTTTACAGTCCCACCAATGGTGTACAAGAGTTCCCCTTTCTCCACATCCTCACCAGCGTTTGTTATTTTTTGTCTTCTTGATAACAGCTATTCTAACTGAAGTAAGACAATATCTCTTTGTGGTTTTGATTTGCATTTCCCTGGTTGTTAGTGATATTGAGCTTCTTTTTGTATACCCGTTGGCCATTTGAATGTCTTCTTTTGAGAAGTGTCTATTCAGGTCATTTGCCAATTTTTTAATTGGATTATTCGTTTATGCTGTTGAATAGTCTAAGTTCCTGGTATATTCTGAATATTAATCTATTGTCAAATGAATAGTTACAGTTGTTTTTCCCACTCTGCTGGTTGCCTCTTCACTCTATTGATTGTTTCTTTGCTGTGCAGAAGCTTTTTACTTTGATGTAATCCCATTTGTCTATTTTTTTCTTTTTTGCATGTGCTTTTGAGGTGAGGTCTTATTAAAAAAATAAATCTTTGCCCAGACCAATTTTAAAATAAATTTAAATAATCACGTAAACAAAATGTTTTAAAGGGAAATTTAATCATTTCTAAAATAGATATGAATATGATAGACATGGTCACAAGACTATAAAAAATTTTATATTTGGCATTTCCATTGCACAGTAAGATTACCAAGAGATTAAAATCCTTAGTAGCATCATATACATCTTCAAATTACATTTATTTAGTATCCCCTTAAAACCACATGCAATGCTAATATTTCTGTATAATAAGGGGAACAGGTATAGTCTATATGTTAGAGGAGATTGTTTAGTAAAGTACATAGACAGAGAATGGACAGTCATTTAAACAGGTCTGGGCTCAATTCAGAATTTACTACCATAATCAGTAGTATTAATCTGAGATTTGATTAAGTCTGCATTTCTCAGTCACAAGATTCTTCACAATTTTTCTAATTGGATAATTGCATTTAACAGAAATATTAACCAAGGTTGTTTAGAGCCCAAAGAAGCACATATTTAGTGCCCAGGGAAGCAAAAAGGATTTAGATGACCTTAGCATTAATTGTTTCTGCCAAACTCACTGTAGGATGTTGAGCAGAAACATGCCTCACAATACAGTACAAAGAGATGAGAAATTCAAATGAGAAAATAATATGAAATAGCCTGAAAAAGAAAAGATTAACATATATGTGTAGGTTTATTAATTTGTCAAGAAAAAAAAAAAGAGATGCTTAGATAAAAAAGTACTTCTTTTTTGGTTTCCTAACATAGAGGATTTATATTTTATAAAATTCTCCCAAGATTCTTTTCAAAGGGTTAATAGGATCACAAAAGTTTATACTTGTAAGAAACAAGAATTCTTTTAAAAATTATGTTTCACAGCTAAATATTTGCCTTTATTTTCTGCATCTGTAAATGACGGCTTTATTTTAAAAGGTAAAATGGGGTTTCTTCTATTAGTTGTTTATAAGATATCATATAACTGCAATTTACTACATAGAAAAATGTTGTAAGAATAAAAACCAAAATAGTAAGAAAATTCAGAAAAGACTAGAGTAGATACACAATTAGCAAATTAATAATGGACTCAGGACTAGGGTCTTCAATAAATTGAGGTATGAAAAGAACCTAAAATGATTTTTCACATAAATATCCCTGGGTACCTCTCTAATAAGTAGAATTATAACTTAAAAGGGTTACATTCAAAACAGGAAGTCAACTCAAACATGAAATGAGCTTCTAAATCGTAACAAATGCTACAAAACAGATTTATTGATAGTTCTGGAGGGAGGATAAATCAAAGTGCATGGTTTGCATCTTACTTTAAAAACTTCAGAGACATTTCCTGAAGATGGCAGCTTTAGAGCTGGACTTTGAAAGATCCTGGCAAGTAAGTTTATGAAATGGGAGGTTATTCTATTTGCCCTGAACATGTGATTTATGAAGAAAAGATGTGCTATAAGGGGGGAAACAGGTAACAACTAAGCAATCAACGATAATACCAGTGTTAAGATTTTATGTACATTTACAGAACAGCAAGGAGGGACTGGAGTCTTTTCAGAAAAGCAGTGACATCATAAAGTTGTATTTGTGAAGTTAATCTGGCATATATCTTGTAAGGTAGATTGGAAACAAAAGATTTTTTGAGACAGAAAATAAATTAGAAGGTTATTAAAATATCCCAAAGAGATGATAGATGCTTGAAACAAAATAGAAAGAATGTGAATGAACAAGAATCAAGCTACAAGGAAGTTGTAAAATAAATGTATTTCATCATTATTACCATCGAAGAATGCTTGGAGTGCCTACTACAGTGCACAGGGCACTGCTCTCTCAGGAAGCATACGAAATCTGTGTTTGTAGATCAAACAGTTTCTGCCATTCAAATTGACAGTACACTAAAAATCACAGATCTAGAGGGTTTTTTTTAGAGTCTCCCAAGGAAATTTTTATAATAGATGTGTATGCTCACACATGTAGAGTAAAAAACTTTTTTCTTATATCATTTATTCATTTGTAGATAAATTGATTTTGAAATGGCAAATAAGAGTAGAGTAGGAAAATAACAGAAGGTCTTTGGGTTATGCCAAAGATAATAGAAATTCTCTCATTTTTAGGCTGGATGAAAGTACTATGGAAAGATACCTTAGTAAGGTTTTTGTTTGTTTTTTAGTTTGACTTTAATAAAAATTTAGTTTCCAATTTCCGTAAATTAAAAAGTTATGTGACACTAAAAATTTTAAGGCATGATTCTCCTTTAAAATATTTGGAAATAAAAATTATTTATATGTATATGGTAAATGGTACACCTGGTAAGGGAGAAAGTAGCATAGAGTTAGATGTTTTCATGTGAACAAAGCTAGCTGTAGTGCTAGCTTTCCAAGGAGCATATGATATTATCCCCTCAAAAAGTGAGTATTTCCTTCAATGGATTTGCAGTTTAATCTAGTAATTATTCTGCCATCAGCTAAAATGTAAGATTTTAAAATATATACTAAATATTTGTCATATGTATAAACAGTTACAAAAAACTTGGCTTGTTTTAAGGAGACAGGACACTTATATTTTGATTTTGAATACAGTTAGAAGTCAATTCTTAAAAGAAAGTAATAGATGTTTAGTTTATTTATTGGCATGAAATTCCTCTTAGAAGCTTTTTTCTTATAGTTCGTTCCCTCAGTGTACTCTTTATTAAATGAGTTGCTCACTGTAGAAGGAGGTTAAGAGATTGAATTTAAATCACCATTGTCATATTTGACATTCAGATGAATTTAATAAGAATATACACATTAAATGCATAATATTTTAAGAAATATATTGATTTAGAAACTTCCAAGTAGAAAAATTAGAGAATTATAAAAGAAATATATTGTGCTGACTGGTAAAGACCATACCACTTTACAAAAAGTTTAGAAAAGAGTCACCACTACTTTCTGCCTAGTAGGATGGAGATTGGCAGAATTATATTGGGAACCACCTAATCCTTTATTAGTGGAGGTACCACTCTAGGTGGTGTCATTTTTAATTCATAGATTCATATGTAGTTCTTTTGGGGAAGGATTGAATGCAGTGAGATAAATCAAGTGCAGATGCTTCAGATGGCGGTGGAAAGTGTTCTATCTAGTAATGTAACTGGTGTATCTTTTAGGAGACTCTAGCCCCCGTAAATTATCTTAGATATATATCCCCCAAATCTTAAAGGCCTAAATTTAAGCAGCCTCATGCCTAAAGCATTAGTTGTTTTGGCTCTCTCTCTCTCTCTCTCTCTCTCTCTCTATATATATATATATATACACACATACATATATATACACATACATATATATACGTATACATATGTATTCCTGTCGACACATTAGCAGGATATTGGGAATGGAGATGAGACAATTGCAGGAAGGCGAGAGAATAGGATCCTGATACTCTTTTCCTTCACCCTACAGAAGAAAAGGAATTAACAATGCTGTAGTTGTTAAAGTACAACATAGATCAGTGTGCTATTGTTCCATACATGCGTTACATAAAACTAAACAATCACAAGTTTGGGAAAAGTTATTTTCTACCAAGATGATCACATTGGAACCATAATACTATGGTACATACTGAAGGAGGTGTGGGCTGGGAAATTCCCCTGAAAGGAATCATCTGAGGAAAATTTTAATCCAGAGGAGAAATAGGGATTAGATAGGGCAAGGGGCAACTTAATCTCTTCCCAGTGGGCGGTAGGAAATGGGGTGAGGGTTTGGTCAATTCTCCAAGACAAGTGGATATTTGAGAAATTTTTACATTAACAGAAAGAGCTGACTCCTTCCAAGTGTCTTTGCTAGACAAAAAGGCACAGGAAGGGAACTTGAAGTCAAGGCGGGGCATCTGGTTCCTAAAATAACCCATTGTTAGTACCATTGATGTTACATTCAGTCATTCTTTTTTATACTATCCCAAAGGCTCTGACCCAGTTTTACTGTAGTTTGTGACTAGATCTTAGTTTTATTGTAAGGAAGTAGAAAAGCTTTGAGCCAACTTTTTGGAAAAGTGTCCAAGAAGAGAGTTTCACTCATTCCACCCTGATACCAGAGCTGTATGCAGCAGAAGAGCATTCTTCTGGGAATCATTGCTAGTGGAGGCATCATTGTTGTAATTACATGGGAAAGAAAGTAAAATACCTGTACTGAACACACATGAAACCGAACACTAGAAACCTCCAAAAATAGTTTAGGAGTGACTTGAAGAAACACAATATCCAGCAATTAGCCCAGTGGGGGGAACTCAGTTTTAATAATGTGGATATGAAAACTAAATGTGTTGTATTTTGTATTCAGGCTGAGGGGATACATGATATATATATTGAGCAAATAATAAAATAGTTTAATGTAGTATTCATAAATGATATATTGAAATAGAAATAGTGAATATTACACATCCTCCATTAAAATTTTTGTCTTGCTGGTTGCACTGAATTTTTTAGGTATTAAAGCTTATGATTTTTGTGCTTCCCATGAAAATAATGAAAGACTAAAATGTGCTAAAATCAGAAAGACAAGGATAATGGCTATTCAAGTGAACTTCATTTGGTCTACAGAAGAGATGTTTAGATAACAGAGGTTAAAAAATATTTTAAATTTTAAAACATCATAAAAATGTAAGATAGTCCTATTATTTTAAGTTCTAATTGAAAAACGTTTTACACAAAAATGTATACTATAATGCCTTATATTTGTCCTGTTACATTTATAATTTATCAAATCTTTCTTTGAAATTGAGATTTTCAGCCTTTTAAAAAAATTTTTAAATGAAAAAATTGTACAGCATCAGGACATAAGAACATCTTCAAAAACCACTGGTTTTTCTAATTATGTAAGTACCTAAGTACATGAATGGAAATCATGCAACTGAAGTTAAATTATTAAACTAATATTCTACATATTGCAATACAGGAATCACAATGTTTCAAAAATCTAAATAGGGGCTGAGCCCGTGGCGCACTTGGTGGAGTGCTGCGCTGGCAGCGCTGCGACGCTCCCACCGCGGGTTCGGATCCTATATAGGACTGACCGGTGCACTCACTGGCTGAGTGCCGGTCACGAAAAAACGACAAAAAAAAAAAAAAAAAAAAAAAAAATCTAAATAGAATTATCAAGATGTTTGTTGGAAACATGCTTTTCCCTTCATTTATACATAAAACTATCCTGACAGTCAAAAATAAATTATATTTTCTTTGCTCAGAACATGTGCTTTAAGCTTTTAAATATCAGCAATGATTTGTTATTGACATTTTAAGATGCTTAATAGAACCAAAAAATACAATTAAGGAAAGATGCTCTGCCTGGTGGTGCACTGTCGTATCCTTCATGCCTCAATTCCTACTTGTCTAGTTTATAGTGTTTAAAAATTATATATTGCATATAAGCAGATGGAAATAGGAATATGGTCTTATCAGGAGGAGAGAAAATGGCCAAGGATGAAAATTGATGAATGCCTCAAAGATCCGGTAGGAGCAGCAGCCCTATCAAATATATTCTTAGTGAACTTGCCTGAGAAAAGGTGCAGTCCCATTACAACTGTGAAAGCCCACAAAGCTTCTTTGCCCTTTTCTTGTTTCTACCAGTTTTGTTTTAAAATCATCATTACACACAATCAAAAAGAAAATTACACAGACCACACTCTGATATATGAATTCAAATAAATGAAAAGGAAATTATCAGTACACTTCTAAAAGCATTGCCTTAGAAACAATATCATTATTGAATGTATACCACTCTTGAAATTTTACATATATTATTTCATTTAATCATCAGAACAACCCTAAAAAATCCATATGATAATTCTCATTTAACAGATGAGAAAACGGGCACAGAGAAGAAACTTGCTCCAAATCAAAAAGCTGCTAAATACTTGAACCATGTGTGTGATTTCCATTGCGGCAGAGCTGTCATCCTGGAGAATAAGCCACTATGAATCAAGTAAAAATCAGAATAATAGCCCTCTTAAATGTTTTTAGGGAATGATGGCATAAGTGAAATATTTTAGTTTGTGGATATTTCTGAGAGTTGACTTGTAAGGAACATGAGAGAATGTGATAGGTTTTCACTATTTCCACAGTCATATGCTGAGCTGAAATTAAAATAAGGACTGACATAAAGCTATGCTATTGCATTTTTGCATTTCTGCCAGGCTGATAGGGATAATATCCACTAATTTTAAGGTGAGGTTTCTTGACCTTTTTTTATTCAGCAACTATTTTGAACCATTGAATTGTCTATCATTTTACAATAATGATTCCCAAATATTTTTCTCCAGCTCAGATAATGCTAGTATGCTCTGATTTTTAATATCTACCTGCCCACTGGACATCTCCACTTGGTGCCCCACAGGCATATTGGAAACTAAATGACCTCAAAATTGAACTCTCATCTTTGTTCAAAATATTTTTCTTCTGAATTCCTGGTGTTGTAAAATATTGCTATGATCCCCACACAAGTCCTAAACATCCAAGACTAATTCCTCCCTCCCCCTTACCACTGCTGACCTCATTTCCAATCCCCAATTTCAATATATTTTTTCTCCTGTAATTTTTATATACATTCTTTATCTTGCATTCCCATCATTACTCTGAGAGTTTATGTATACACTGTTATTTGTCTGTACAACAGTTCTGGCTTCCCAACTGGTCTGTTTAAGCCATCCTATTACTCCTGATCAAATTCTTCCTATTGCTGCCCAAGTGATCTCTTTAAAATGTTAATTTGACTGTGATATTTCCCCAATTTATAGCATTTAATGCCTCCCTATAGTTTTTAAAAATACCAGCTTAATTCTTTAATAAAAAGTATAAAGTTCTACATCTCTGTCTGCCCCTTGCTTGCATCTTCATTCTTACCTCCTGTCGCTTTGTTTGGATCCTAAATTCCATCCATAGTAACCACTGAAAGGACCTTTAGGTGCTAATTTTACATGATTCTGTGAATTTCCTCATGATTTCTCTTGGACTGGAATCCCTTTAATCCTATCACAAACTGCATGCGTTAAGATCAGCTGAGGTGCTGCATCTCTTAAATGAACTTCCTCAGCCTTCCTCCTGGACCAGGTTATCTCAAAGCTCCAACCCGGGACCTCCTAAAGCCTTTTGCATTCCGAGGCAAAAGAACACAACAAACTTTAGTGAAATTATATGTGAACAATCTGTTTCCAGGGTCCGTGTTTGCTTTCTTTCCCTTTTTCACTTAGCCCAGTGACTGGCCCACACTGAGTTCCTCAATGAAAGATAAAGGCATGTATAATCAAAGCCTATATTTATTTCCCATTTTCTCTAGTACAGCCATTAGCTTTTAATATTTATTTTCCCGAGTCTACATTCTCCAGAACAGGTACAATTTCTGCAAATATTTTTACCATTTTTATAAAAAGAATAAAATAATGCATCCTTATGACCTTAAGAGAGCATTTTCTTTTTTTAAAAAAAAAGCATTGCTGAACAATATCCGAATAGCCATTTAGTCTGTTTCATTATCACAAAAATCCTGTCTTCAAATTGCTAGCACACTGATGATAAGAAATGAATAGAAATGGCAAGTTTTGGACTCTTAGCAATAACAACATGATTTAAAATGAACTTTTACAAATAGTGAGATTTCATGGGGTATTTTTTCCCTGTAAATGGAAAAAATACCCCATGAAATCTCACTTTTACAACTTACTATTTTTTTCCCTTGCTTTGAGAGAAGAAATATTTTTACTACTGCAAAGGGCATCAAGTTAGCTTACAGAATTTAGAAATGCCTGAATGATTTATACTAGAGTTTCAAAAATTTCTACTAAATTATTTGCCAATAATTCAGTTTTAAAAGTTTATCTGGTTATTTAATTCTCCCTGTGATGTGTTTTCCTTCCTTTTTTTTAAATATCCAGTTTCTAATTATCTGCAATGTGCTTCCAAATTTTTTTTTTTTTAATTTTATTTTGTCATTCCATGCTCTTGGATTGGAAGAATCAACATAGTGAAAATGTCCATACTACCCAAAGTGATATACAAATTCAATGCAATCCCCATCAAAATTCCAAAGACATTTTTCTCAGAAATGGAAAAAACTATTCAGACATTTATATGGAACAATAAAAGACCACACATAGCCAAAGCAATGCTGAGCAAAAAAAATAAAGCTGGAGGCATAACACTACCTGACTTTAAGCTATACTACAAAGCTATAATAACCAAAACAGTATGGTACTGGCATAAAAACAGACACACTGACCAATGGAATAGAATAGAGAATCCAGAAATCAACCCACACACTTACTGCCATCTGATCTTTGACAAAGGCACCAAGCCTATTCACTGGGGAAGGGACTGCCTCTTCAGCAAGTGGTGCTGGGATAACTGGATATCGATATGCAGGAGAATGAAACTAGATCCATACCTCTCACCGTATACTAAAATCAACTCAAAATGGATTAAGGATTTAAATATACACCCTGAGACAATAAAACTTCTTAAAGAAAACATAGGGGAAACACTTCAGGAAATAGGACTGGGCACAGACTTCATGAATACGACCCCCAAAGCACGGGCAACCAAAGGAAAAATAAACAAATGGGATTATATCAAACTAAAAAGCTTCTGCACAGCAAAAGAAACAATTAAAAGAGTTAAAAGACAACCAACAGAGTGGGAGAAAATATTTGCAAAATATACATCTGACAAAGGATTAATATCCAGAATATATAAGGAACTCAAACAACTTTACAAGAAGAAAACAAGCAACCCAATTAAAAAATGGGCAAAAGAGCTAAGTAGGCATTTCTCTAAGGAAGATATCCAAATGGCCAACAGACATATGAAAAAATGCTCAACATCACTCAGCATCCGGGAAATGCAAATCAAAACCACATTGAGATACCATCTAACCCCAGTTAGGATGGCTAAAATCCAAAAGACTATGAACGATAAATGCTGGCGAGGCTGCGGAGAAAAAGGAACTCTCATACATTGTTGGTGGGACTGCAAAATGGTGCAGCCTCTATGGAAAATGGTATGGAGGTTCCTTAAACAATTGCAAATAGATCTACCATACGACCCAGCCATCCCACTGTTGGGAATATACCCAGAGGAATGGAAATCATCAAGTCGAAGGTATACCTGTTCCCCAATGTTCATCGCAGCACTCTTTACAATAGCCAAGAGTTGGAACCAGCCCAAATGCCCATCATCAGATGAGTGGATACGGAAAATGTGGTACATCTACACAATGGAATACTACTCAGCTATAAAAACGAATGAAATACTGCCATTTGCAACAACATGGATGGACCTTGAGAGAATTATATTAAGTGAAACAAGTCAGGCACAGAAAGAGAAATACCACATGTTCTCACTTATTGGAGGGAGCTAAAAATTAATATATAAATTCACACACACACATACACACACACACACACACAAACCGGTGGGGGGGGGCGGGGAGAAGATATAACAACCACAATTATTTGAAGTTGATACAACAAACAAACAGAAAGGACATTGTTGGGGGGGGAGGGGGGGAGGGAGAAGGGAGGGAGGTTTTGGTGATGGGGAGCATTAATCAGCTACAATGTATATCGACAAAATAAAATTAAAAAAAAAATTTTATTTTGTCGATATACATTGTGGCTGATTATTGCTCCCCATCACCAAAACCTCCCTCCCTTCTCCCTCCCCCCCTCCCCCCCAACAATGTCCTTTCTGTTTGCTTGTCGTATCAACTTCAAATAATTGTGGTTGTTATATCTTCTACCCCCCCGTTTGTGTGTGTGTGTGTGTGTGTGTGAATTTATATATTAATTTTTAGCTCCCACCAATAAGTGAGAACATGTGGTATTTCTCTTTCTGTGCCTGACTTGTTTCACTTAATATAATTCTCTCAAGGTCCATCCATGTTGTTGCAAATGGCAGTATTTCATTCGTTTTTATAGCTGAGTAGTATTCCATTGTGTAGATGTACCACATTTTCTGTATCCACTCATCCGATGATGGGCATTTGGGCTGGTTCCAACTCTTGGCTATTGTAAAGAGTGCTGTGATAAACATTGGGGAACAGGTATACCTTCGACTTGATGATTTCCATTCCTCTGGGTATATTCCCAACAGTGGGATAGCTGGGTCGTATGGTAGATCTATCTGCAATTGTTTGAGGAACCTCCATACCATTTTCCATAGAGGCTGCACCATTTTGCAGTACCACCAACAATGTATGACAGTTCCTTTTTCTCCGCAATCTCGCTAGCATTTATCGTTCATAGTCTTTTGGATTTTAGCCATCCTAACTGGGGTTAGATGGTATCTCAATGTGGTTTTGATTTGCATTTCCCGGATGCTGAGTGATGTTGAGCATTTTTTCATATGTCTGTTGGCCATTTGGGTATCCTCCTTAGAGAAATGCCTACTTAGCTCTTTTGCCCATTTTTTAATCGGGTTGCTTGTTTTCTTCTTGTACAGTTGTTTGAGTTCCTTATATATTCTGGATATTAATCCTTTGTCAGATATATATTTTGCAAATATTTTCTCCCACTCTGTTGGTTGTCTTTTAACTCTTTTAATTGTTTCTTTTGCTGTGCAGAAGCTTTTTAGTTTGATATAATCCCATTTGTTTATTTTTCCTTTGTTAATCAAACCAAACTGTAAGATGGCAAGACTGGAATAAATATTGTCAAGATCATGGAAACACTACACTCTCATTGGAAACAATAACATGTGATATTCAATTTTTAAGCCCCCAAACAGTTAACAGTTATTGTCAGATGGAATTTTTTTACTGACCTTAAAAGCCTAAAAGATATTTTGACTGTAAGTAAAAGTACTAATTTGCCCATAAATTGGTTATTTTATTAAATTTGAGTCATCAGCATATATTATAAAATCATGAGAAATACTTTTAAAGATAAAATCCAGAATGGACTAACAAAGTAAAATAAACAGAATATTGTAGAAATATATCACAGTCTCTTGACACTCATCTGATGGAGATCAGTCATGCTATCCCATAAAATGTATACTGTTAGAAATATTCAAGACGAGTATTAGGTACTGAGAAATGCAATTCTAATTTAACCAACAATTCTTAACCATCTTCTCTAACAGTGCATCAAATAAGCCGACCTATTCCTCTGCTATGAAGCATCATCAAATTGGAAAAACCTTCCAGAATTTTTGCATGGTTCACAGCCTTTACCCATTATCAAATAATCAATCTGATATAGCTGACTCTACTACTGGCTCTCAAAAACTCCAGACTTTCTTCTATCATCACACTCATTTCACAATTTGTGTTTGTATTTACCTATCTATGTCAGAGTCTCCATACTGGACTGTGGAGTCACTAAACTCAGTAATTGTATTCATTGTATATGGGTGTGTGTGGGTGTGGGTGTCAGCTAAATGAGATTGATTATTTGGTGGAAAGGGGGAAAAGAGACTCCAAGAAATCATAAATATGCATGATTTATAAAAAAGCCATCTCTTTCACTGTTACTAATACTATAAGGCAGTTAAAGATGAAGGTATTAAACAATAAATATTTGATTATATGCCTAACCTCCATGGGAGTAGTTGATAATAAAGATAGTGAAGTTCCTGTCCTTGGGGTACTTACAGTCAAATAAATACATCACATACAATTGTAATATCCAAATAATTGAGATACCTATGGCCAATACAAAGAACACTAACATTTGAAAGAGAAGCTGCATTAGAACTCTCTCAATGAATTGATGGAATATAAAATAGGGGTGGTCACGCAGGGGATTTCAGCACGAGAAAGGTTGTAGCAAGGTTATGAAGAGCCTGTGGATTAGACCATGTCAAGGTTGGGTTTTATTCTGTTGACAATTGATTGATATGAATGATTTTGGAAAGAAAATGATTTAGTTAGACTATATTTTGCACATTGAATAAGTTAAAATATATTTATTTAAACTGTATTTTAACTCTGATACAAAAGACCAACTGGAGAAGAGGATGTAGGTAATGAAATTGCCACTAAAATACTTCGATAATAGTTTATCTAAAACTATGATGGCATAAACTAGATGAGTATGAAAATAAAGACACACCTAGTGTTTTAGCAGCATGACTATATGTTGGGGGTTATCCAGATAAGAAGTAAAAATGAGTATAATACCTCCCCTGGGTAATTAAAAGGAAGGTAGAGATCACTGAATGAGATAAAGAATACGGAAGGAGCAAAGAGTCTTAAAACTAAATATACTGTTTGATTTTTACCATATCTGATTTGAGATGAATTAACACACAGCAAAAAGATGAAAACTCACATTTGGTGCTCAGAAAAGAGGTCGGGGCAGAGAGTTGTAGATTTTAGTAAACTGCGTGTCGTAATATAATGGTTGAAGACACAAGTAGATAACGTCACCTAGGACAGATCATAGAATGACTTCATATGATAGCAGAGCTATTTTTGAGGGGAGTTGTCTGAAAAATAAGAGTCAATGTAGGAAAACAAGAAGCAATAAGGAAGAACAGAGGCAATGGAAAGAAATTTCAAATCAGTATTGTGTGTACCTAAACTGTTTCCAACTTCTTACCATTACACCCACCCCTACCACATCCCCAGGCATTATAAGGTTGAACCACACTCTCTGTTTTCAAAGCATGCTGTGCATGTCCCAGATTCTGTGTTCCCTTGTACTACTTCATCTGCCTGGAATTCTCACCCACTAATTCATTGAAATACCACTTCCTCTGTGAAATTTTCTCCACTCTTTGCCCCACAACGTCTCACTTGACACACAGTTGCATTAAAGCATTCATCTCCCTGTATGGTAATGGGTTTTGTACCTGTCTCCCCCATTTAAATGAGAACTCCTAGTGGAAATATGTAGACTGTAGCTGTCTTCTAGATCCAAGGCCTAGCATGTAATGGGCATCTAAAGAATGCTCATTGAATATGAAAGGCTCGGTGGATAGTAATGCTAACAGCTTCTAAGAGGTTAGGTAGAATCAGCACAGAGGATGGGAAGCTGGATTGGTCTATTTAGTGGGAAGTGATGACCTTTGGAAGAATGCTTTCTCTGTGGTGCTGTAGGTGCAGCTAGATAATAAAGGATTAAGGAGGAAAGGGTGATCATTAGATAGAAAAACTAGAATCACTGCATCTACAATTTACTACTGAAGGGCGGTTGAGAGATGAGAGAGTAACTTTAAGGAAAGCAGATGAGAGTAACTTTAAGGTAACCCAGTCAGAGCCCAAGGAAGGAATTTAAGGATAGGTAAACCTTGAGCAGTAGAAATTTTCTGTTGTAGATGAGAAGAATTGAGACTTCTTTTCTTATCGATGGCTTCTATAAACAGGTGGCAATTATTCTGCTGAGCATGAGTATAGGAGTTAGGAATGAGAATATGAAAAAATAGTATGATGAATAAAGGAAGGCTACATGATTGTATAATTTAGAAGAAAAAAAACCACTTTGCTGAACTGAAATATAAACATTTAAAAATTCTATAGCACAGTCACAATTTGTTGAACTCTTGAAAGGAGACAACAGAACTGAGGCCAACAGAGGTGGGAAAGGAGGAGTGGGAGGAGGGGTAAAGGGACACAAAAAAGAATTACAATGTGAAGATCGAATATACTAATTATCCTAATCTGAGCATCACAGGTACCGATATTCAGTGCTGTACCCCACGGATAAGTACAATCAATTATGTTTCAATAAAAAAAAAAAAAAAAAACAGTGTTCAAAAGTAAAAAATTAAAAATTTCTCTAGCTAAGTAGCAAAATAGTAAACCTCAATATCTCTGTTATGCATAGTAGGAATACAATTAACAAAACACCTCAGTTAACAGGGAGTTACATAAAACATGAACTAGTTTAATAATTGTTAAAGAGATAATTTTTTTAATTGTCCTTAACGCCAAAAGTAGACAAATTTTAACTTTGTCTTTAAAATAGGCAGAACTTCACATTCTTACTCTGTCTTAGAGTCAAGATTACCATATTTAATTTTCATGGTACTTGAGTGGTCTAAAATACAAGTCAAGAAATTTCAGGTCAGTCGGAATCTTGAAAAAATAACAGTGCTTGTTATAAGTGTGAGTTTATTATACTAGGCTGCTTTTTGTATTACACTAAAGTATGAGACTTTATTAACTCCAAAGACAACTTTTTAAGCATTTAAAACTACCTTCTCTAGAAAAATGTGGTTTAAATGTACAGAGAATAAAATACTTTAAAAACAGAAATGCTTATATGAAGTCAAAAATAATTTAGTATTTTACAGAAATATTTTTTCAAACTCTAAGAACGTGAATATTTTTTCTTATCCTAATTAACTGTAAAGTACCCCAAACTCATCATATCATCTATCTTTTTCAATGTATCATCATTAAGCAGGTTCCTCAAATATAGTAGAGTGGTTAAGAGTCTGAGGTTTGGCATTGAACAGACCCGTCTGAATACTCAATCTGCCATTTACTAGCTATGTGATCTTGGCAAAATGTTTACAATGTCCACACCTGTTACCTCTTTTGTGCAATGTAGATAATAGCACCAATCTCACAGGTTTGTTGTGAAGATTAAACAAACGGCTGCACGTAAATAGTAAGACATATGGCATGTAGTAAGCTCTCAATAAAAGGCAGCTATTGTTACCAGTGATGACTTCTATAGTTCAGCCATTTAGCTCTGACAAGTTTCTTCTATAATTGAAAATTTTTTAAAAAATAAAATAAAATATTTGTGAAGAAACAGGTATGAGAGAAATTGTGAAACAACTTTTAAAATATATATCATAGAGTATGAGAATAGTATTTTTTGACAAACCAACTTAAAAAAATCTATAATATCAGCTAAATCTGCTAATAAAGTTACAAAAACTGAAGAATTACATTTTTATTATAAAATAGTTTATAGAACAATATGTTTGGATAATTTTCAACAGTGTCACGTCTTTGTAATTAGCATTTATGGAGATATATAGATATTTGCAATTTGGAGATACTGGTACATCTATAATACACATATGATTAAAAATAAAAATGTACTCATTCAAGTGCCTACTGATGAAATGCTGACATTAAAGCTTGTAATCAATTACTGAAAACGTCAGTGGTTAGTGCTACATTTACAACAATGTTCCTATTGTCCTCCTTCCCCTTCATTACTAACTAATTTATTTTGATTTTGTTCCTCATATTAATAATACATAGCGTGCCCATGGCTTAGTCAAACATTTATTACCCATCTGAAAGACATTTTTGTAAAAATATTCCACTCATTACCTGTGTTTTCATTTGTATTTGCCTCAACGGAAGAAGATGAAAAGTTGAATCAAATAATGTGGTCAAAATGGCTAAGTATATAATAATTTTTTCAACTTATAGATTATTGATTCATAAAAATGTAATTTAAAAGGTAACATTTAAGGGCTTCCAGTCAAGATGGTGGAATAGATGGTCCCCAATGTCACTCTCCTACAAATCAATCAATTTACAATTATTATAAAACAACGACAGCCAAGCTGGGGCTGCTAGAGCTCAGGGGAAGAGGAGGAGAGAGAGCATGAAAGACGGAGAAGCTATGATGAGAGAAAGAACCGCTCCGACCATTTTGAATCCTGGCTGCTTCCAGACTGGAGCTGCTGAGCACACAGAGCAGAAGCTGGCAAAAGACATAGCTGTGCTCTTTGGAAGAAGTTGCTTGGAGGCAGCAGGGGAGAAGAGGGCCTTGCTGGCCCCCTGGCCAGCAAGACCACTAGTAGGGCTCCCATGGACCACATAAGAGCAAGGAGCCCCAACAACTGAAAAAAGGAGCCACTCAGAGGCTGGTGAGTCATCGCAAGGGACCTGCACATGGCCTGTCCCATGAGAAATGTTTGGAGTGCAAGTAGTGAGGGAGATGGGCCCACTGGAGGAACACTGGGGCACAGCAAGGACAGTTGATCTGCACCCCAATCAGTGTAAGCACACTCAGTGGAGACTGGTCTGGAATATTGAATTGCAAGGGGTGAAGTTTGCTGAAAAGACTCAGGCCCAGACCAGAGTTTCCACACAACCCGAGTGTGCCAGATCTCATGAGAACTGGAAGTACCTATAGAGTCAACTAGTAAAACCTGAGCTATACAAAAAAACTGTCCCCAGGGAATCAGAAGCAAAGCAGCAATTCAGCTTAACCACAGAGCTCAAATACTGGTCCCCACAGGAAGTTCCCCCATTTTAGAAGTAAGCAAAGGACAACAAATTAGTTCCAGCCCAGAATTTAAGTGGTGGCAACTGCAAATAATCCAACACAGAACTCAAAGAAAAAACAAAATACCCACAGATCAGAGACAGAGTTTGATATTAACTAGTAAAAGTCTCACATCACTAAAGAACACCTATAAAACCTGGACGGACTGGAAGTCCCCTGGGCTACCAAGCCAGGGTGGGGGGAGGGCTAGGGGCTCAGCCATGCCCCTCAACACATGAAACCAGTCCCAAGGTTGGGGGGCTGAGGGCCTCGACCACATCCCCTTGACATCTGCTCCCAGCCCAGAAATGACCAAGCCACCACTGGAAGCCCCCTGGTCTCCCCTGCAGGAATGGAGGGGGGGGGGGTGCCAGAGGCCTCAATCCACTCCTCCTCCTTCCTCCTTCTCCCACCCTATTTCCTTCCCCTTTCTTCTCTCCTCCTCCTCCCAACTGCTCCACAACAACATTACAGAACGTAAAAAAAAATTAATAAACTTAAAAAAAATAACTTAAATTTAAAAAATAACGTTTAGTGAAATAATTTATATTTAAAGGTTTTATAAAAATTTTTAATTCTGGATTAAATAAATATGTTTTGTGAATGCTCTTCATAAGGGAAAGAATGTACCCAATAAAAAGACTATTACATATAATTTTAAAAAGTTGAAAATTTTCAATTCTGATGTGTTTTTTCCTGGCTCACCTCAAAGTGCATACTCCTCTGGATATAGGAGTTACTCTAAAATATCTACATGTCTTATATGCAACTATGTCAAACTTGACATTGAAAAGAAGAGCCAAGAACTACTGAGCCAGATGTTTTCTGAAAATCAAGAGAGCCATCACAGGCATGCTGCCTGCCATAAGGGGATATGCTCCCCTAACCTTCCTAAGGACCCTGTAATTACAACAGAGGGGAGGTGGTAAACTAGCTCCACTTTCAACACAGCACACAACTGCACAGCACAATCGCTGTGTGAAAAACTCTTACTTTGAGACTAACAGAACTTTTGTTTTCAGTCACAACATAAAAGTAAAATGAGGTACCACAACAGAAGCAGTAAAATCTAAATATCAATCCCCATTATAGTAGAAAATCTAAAAACTAGTGAATGGTAAAAGTAGTCTAAAGATCACTTACTTTCAGCTTTTTTGAAATTTTTCTCAATAATGTTTCTCAACTATCAGTACAAAAAGATGGTCAGGAATGGTGAGGGAATTAAATTTAATTGCAACTCACTCGCATTTTTTTCTTGTCTTTTCTATTCAGCTGTATCATCACTCAGTTATATCATGCTTCATCACATATTATCTATTCAGCTTTGAGTGGTTAAATTATAACTATTTTTTGAAAAAAAATCAATATTTAAATCTTTATATTTAATAACAAAGATCATTGTTTCTATGTACAGGTACAGGTTTTTTTTTTTTTTTTTTTTTTTTTTTTTTTTTTTTTTAGCAAACATGCATCAGGAATGTATTCAGTACCAAGCATTTTGGAGCACTGTGATGGGCACTAAAACAGAAACAATAAATAATTCACAACTTTACCCCTAGGAGCCTACCATCTAGCAGAGAACATAGACATAGAACTTCACTAAAAGAGAATGTTAAAGCTATATTGATCGCCATGATAGCAAACAAAGGTACTTCAAAAATTCATAGAAAATAGAATTAAAAGATAATATGAATCTTCCCATGAAATTTTTGGAGAACCCTCATATACAGAGTTTGATGGGCAGCTCTAGGTGGTCGACTAACCCAGATAGGGGTAAATATAGATGCAAAGGGCAGTTAGGAGGACAGATTTGAGTAGGTTTCTTCCATACATAGTGGTAAAAATGTTCTGACCCACACCTTCTCTTAATTAAATCCTAATATCCCCAAAGCAACAAATCAGCATTCCTGACTACTATAATTGGCTCTTGGGGAGAGTTGCAAAGAACAAAAATTTGCTTTAATTGTCTCTAACAACAACAACAATAGTGTATGTTTGTGGGGAGCAGGAGGAGTACAATTCTAAGGACACATGCATTAGGACAGCCTTCAGGAGCTTTGGGAACCCTGTCTCTCTGTGTCGCTCAGGGGCTGTTTTGTCTCTCTCTTTCATATGGAGTCTCTACTCTTCCTGCATAACTCTCTGCTCTTTTTCTTGTGATTTCTGATCCCTCATAGTTTCAGCTGTAACTTTCCTGATTCAGCTCCTTCTGCTCATGGTTTTAGTCTTTATGTTTACATGGGCCCACACAGCTCAAATTTTGGTGCCAGGTCAGACATAGAGGAATGGATTAGCTGACCTTGGCTCAGGAGCCCACCTAGATATAGCCAGCTATGGGTAGGCAAGTGGCCTAAACAATACCAGCACTCTGAGGTAGCTGTGCCTGCCAGTAGACAGTCCCTCTGCAAGGCTGTATGGGTAGCAAGCATGAACTGAGCACTGAGATTCAAAGTTTCTCCTGCTAAGGTTTAAGACATGTTCTAGCTCTTTCCTTTTTCAGCCTTTGTTCTTATTACTCTAACTTTTAGAGTCTTGTAGCTCCTTCCAATGCTCAAAATTTGACCTATGGCCTGCAGAACCCAATTGTTGCAGCTGAATTCCAAATATCTTTGCCCTGCTGCCTATCATAACAAAAAATTAACTTGCTCATACAAGGAAGGAAACTTTGACCTTGGCCTTATTAGTTCTGCACACAGACTGAGTCAACGCCCCTGGCTAGTCACTAAATTACAGCTGGGTTTAAGCTCCCTGTGGCAATTTCTGCTCTGATTGTACAATCAAATTCTGATAGTGGTATTTTTCCATGTAAAACAAAATTCATTCACTCATTAGATATTTATTGAGCATGTATTATCTTCCAGGAACTCTTGAACATTCTGGTATTATAGCAGAGCATAAACAAAATAATTCTCCACTAATCAGAAATTTCTACAAAATAAAATATTTGAAATATGTGAATCCCAGGAACTAAAACATATCCCTTTATTTAACACATTTTGATGTAGTTCTTTTTATGACACATTAGATACATCCCAATCTTTTAACTGACAATCTTGAAAATATTAACCATTTTCTAATGAAAAAGGACAATCATTATGAACATCTATTGTTATGTCACAGTAAACCTATAATATTCTATATGCACTATCATAGTGTTCATGATATTGTACTTCAATTGTTTTCTGTTTCTGTCTCCTTTTCACAAATGTGAACTCCTTGAAGACATTTTATATTTCCCCCCGTGCCTCATAGAGAACTGGCCTTGACCTTTGAGAGAATGATGATGAAATAGTCCCTGGGATAGCTTTGAGGCATAGGTAATGCAACCATGTACATTTCTGATATTATTACAAGTGGGAGGTAAAGAGAACGTAGTTTTGCAGAACTGACCAAACATCAGAATCCAGTAGGTTAGTTTGAACTTTAGACATGGAGTGTTTTGAGAGTATTTCCTATTGATCATTTCAAAATATCAATGAAACAGTAGAAGGAAGCCTCAGGTGGCAGGAGAATCTTTTTCGTTAGTGGCTTTTGAAGTGCCTAGAGAAATAAGCTTATAATAGAATGCTGAGCACCCCATTACCTTTCCAATCCTCATGTGTATGGACATCAGGTTAGACATATCTGTGCTAGGAAGAGCACTGTAATTAGTGCCTCAATGTGTGCAGAGAAGCATCCCAGAGGCCAACAAAGCTCAATGCACATACTGACATTTTTCACCCACATGTAATGCCATGAAGGAGCAGGGCCAAAACTTGGATGGGGGGATATCACCCTTCGAGAACCTCTAATGATTATCTTCTCTAAATATCTGCCCTCTAGAAAATAATGTGGTGGTAGGAGGAGATAGATCCACAAGATTTACCCTAAAGATACACAGTCAAAGCGTAAGCAGAAAATACACCGCAAGTGCCATAAAATATTAGAGATATGATATACAGAGATAAAAGCAAGGAATAGAGATCCTTTGGGTTAATATTTAGGACTGTCCTTTTAAAACTAGAAAGTTGAGGATGCTAAAGCTCACCACCTCAGCCTTCAGCCACCAAAAACTGCCTAGTGAATATCCGTATAATTCTGACAAGTCATTTGAAATCTTTCAGCTTAAATTTCCTCAACTGCAAAATGACAAGAATGTATGAGTTGGTTTGCACAGTGTGCCTGTAAATTTACTCCCATTTCCAAGGTTTTCCCTAGCCATGGTACTGAAAGAAAACCACAAGTCTCCCTCACCCCCAATCACCCTCCACCAAAGCCAAGCCTGATGATAGACCAAATTAAAGTTCATCCAATATTTTTCATTTATTATTAACTTATTGCCTTAGGTCAATACCACGCTTGATGCTGAAGCTTTACACTAATCTTTCCAATTCCTAATCCTTGCCACATTATCAGAAAGGGCGAGGCTAATGTGTGGTCACATTTTCTCTTTTATACTAATACTTTGCTGTTTCCTACTGCTATCTGTATGATTTTTGTGAAAAAAATAGAATTCCAACAACAAAAAAGAACAGAGTGGAGGGAAGAGTTACTAAATAGGTATAAAAATAATGCTCAGGTCAGCTCGTATTTCTGTACTGAACTCTTCTTGGTAAGTCTTATGGAATCAGAGACCTTCTCTGTCTTGTTCATTTCTGCGTTTCTGGGACCTAGAGAAATGTGTGGCACATGATGAGTGCACAACAAATTCTTATTTTTTTAAATGAATAAATGAAAATAATTGGGATTCAGCCAGGTCCAGATATAACCATGTCCAATGACTAACTGGAAAAAGATTTAGGCTTCTAAACCACAATGTCCCACAGTGTCTTCTTACTCCTCTAAAATGTTCTGCCTTAATCCTAAGTTCTCCCATGCCTGCAGATAGTGATAAAGGGAATAGTATAATAAATTATGTATGTCTGGGATGGCATTCAAAAGTCTACACCAGAAATCTTTATGGAATCAAAAAAGTGACCACCTCCACCCATCCTCCACAGCCGGGATACCACCTAAGCCACCTATGTGCAAATGCTACATGAAGCTCTTCCAAAAGAGAGCCACACCTTAAACAGTCAGCTGGAAACTTGCTGTGCACCAGACTCAAACAAAAAAATTCTATATTCTTATAAGTTTCATTTGAAAAGTTTCTGGATAAGCTCTCAGGAAACATCTCTGAAGATAATGGGGTAGGTAGAAATTTGAGATCACAGTGATCTGGTTATTGCTGCTCATTCTTGGAAGAACTGAAGAGTCCTGAAGTGAGCCTTAGGTGGCTGCTGGCTGAAAAAAGAGCAGAGAGGTGAGAACAATAAAATCCCTAAGATCATAATATGTGCATAGTTCTATCCCAAATGGCTTCCAAAATATTTAGAATAGCCCTTCCATTTTACAGGTATGGAAATAGAAACCAGAGAGGTAAACATACCCAAGTTTACTCAACTTATTAGTCGCAGATGGATATTCTCTCCAAACCATAAATGCTTTGAAAGGAAAACTGTGTCCACAGCACATTTGCACATATCACTACTGTCTATTGTCACTTTATATACAGGCACGAGAAAGGTAAAATTGGGCCAAATAATATTTAATTCCCCACTGTACTAGTAGCTTTACATTCCACATTCAGACAGCTGGCATAATTGAAGACAACTCGGAACCCCTGAGGATATCCAAACTGTTGCAATTGGAGAAAAGATTTAAGTATCCTGCAGTTTAAGACCTACTCAATGACATTACAAAGCTGATTCAAAATATCATCTTTGTTGGATTCTCAATATACAATCTATGAACAATAGACATAATTAAACATAGAAAGCTGTGAATTAAGCAAACTAAATGACGGAGCAAATCATTTCATTTTTGCACCTGTGAAATACAGTATGCCATTGTTATCTTTCCAAAGAAGAGAGAACAGACTTTTGCATGGACAATTATCGAAAGGGTTCAGAGCAGTAGTAGCTATAATGGACAGTAGATTTCTTTCCAAAGACTAAAAAGATATCAATGAATGTAGTTTTCAAGTCAAAGTAAGAATACACAGCTGTCACCACAAATTCTATTTAATGTATTTCAATGTTACTGATTAAAATAAAAACTTAGGTCTCCTATTCTTAAGATAGGAAAAAGCAGAGAACACAGAAAAACAACTTCAAGTTATAATTTTGCATGTATTGGCAAAAGAGCTTTTGGCTGGTTCTGTTTGTGACAGCCACAGAAAATAGTTTATAAAATGACATACCTGGCCTAGGGATGACTGTACAGAAGGAGGTGGTATCATGGTTAAGAGCATGGGCTCTGGAGACGGAAGCCTGGGTGCAAATACTACTCAGCTGCTCCCGAGTAGCCTCAAGGAAGTTATTTAACCACTTCACATTTTGCTTTCTTCATCAATAAAACGAGGATAATTATAGTTCCTGCCTCATTGGGTTGTTGTGAGAATTAAAAGCAGTAATCTATGTAAAGAGCCTAAGACACAGACACTCCGTGACCACTTAGCAAGTGCTAACTTTTATTATTTTGGTTTAAAATACTGCATATATTTCAAAATAAGTCAAAGGAGAGCAGGCATCTAAGTACTTTGTGTTACCCTAGCATTTTTATGGCTCATTAATAACAGCAATCAAGGAAATTTCATCCAGAAAGGGAGTCTCTAAAAATTTAAATTAAAAGGAAAATAACTTGCTTCATTGAAATCAGATAAAAAAGTAAATTAAAATATATTCTAATGTGTACTGGAAAAATATTGGCAAGGTGAGCAAGGTCATTGTATGTATAGTGCCAGCAGAGATACACAGTGTCACCTCAAGCCTGGATTGAACTAAAAGAGCCAAGGAAAAAACCCTGCCAATGAGCCCACCATGAGCTAGAATAAAACCACCTGCAAAAACCATTCAAGCATCTGTCCCTGTGAAATGCCAAGCCTTCTCCTCCCACCCCACCAGGCTGGCCCCGTCTACCACAGAGCAATACTCCAGGTCTTTTTTTTGTTTGTTTGTTTTTTCAATTCTCATTGCTGGGCCTTCTCCATTTGATCATCCCAGGAGTCATTATGTGAAACGCCACACAGAAACTCGTTCTCATTTTATGTCACTATGCATGTTGTATGGGCTTCTCCCTCTAATTCAGTACCTGTCAAAACCAATCAGACTGACCCATGTGTTCAAGAATTGAATGCCTTTAATATCCCTTATATTAATCCTCCAAATTTTCATGAGGGAAATGATGAACATAGCATCATCCACTCAATGGCCATTTGTTATATTCTGAAGGATCAAAGTAGGGAAGAGACCAACTGTGGATTACCTATAAGGGATGTTCCAGCTATAAGGGTTCTTTGAGGCAATAGAAAGGTAAGAAAAAAGCAAGAGGACTGACTACCCTCCTGCAACATTTCCATATTTATAACTGAGGATGATAACACTACCTACTTCATATGATTTTTGTGAAGATTAAATGATTCAGTAAATGTAAAATTCTTAGACTAATTCCTGGCAGGTCCTAAGCACTCAATAAATGCTAGATATGATGAGATGATCTTAACCATGATCACGAGATGACGATGATGATAATGATAATGAAGAAACTGCTAGTAGACAATGCACCTAACACCACGCAGCAGACTCATATATGTTCATAATTTGGTGAGGATAATTAGAATATTCAACACATCCTCTGCTTTCAGTAATTTCACTTTGTTACAGAAGAAAAAGGGGAAATACAATAATGGCGATTACAGGAGTTTATTTCAGAATGAGACATGAGCTACCAAATCAAAAATAGATGAGAGTTAGAGGATACCAGTGAAGTCAGGGTACGAAAGAGTCATTAGAACGACAGCATTATCAAACAGTTTAATTCAGGAGATAATAAAATATCATTATAAAACAATATTAACTAATACCTATGTATCACTCACAATATGTCAGGCATTGTACTATATTTTTTTAAGATTTATTACTAATTTAATCCACACAACAATCCTATGTGGTAAGAACTATTGTTATTCTCTGAAACCAGAGCACAGAACAAATAATTAAGTAATTTGCTCAAGGTCTCATAGCTGATAAGTGGTGGAACCTTCAGTTTGTCTTCAACCTTTGCTCTTAACTGCTCTGCTATAATGCCCCTCAGCATGTGAAGAAAAACTTTTTAAGAGATTTAACACTTAATAGAAAAGTTGAGACAAATTATGGGTAGAGCTATGGAAAATTCTCACACGAAAGACCAACCTAGGGCATCAGGGTAATCATTAGAAGTGATCATTATGCAATGTTTAAAATGATTAGATTCTGTTCCAGGACAGAAATATTTATCACTTTTTCTGAAAGCATTTTTAAAAGACCTGCAATATTTTATATTCTCATTTTAATAATGGAGATTCATAATAAAGGTGCTTAGTCCAGAAAAGTTTTCTCGTGTTTATTATTAGTCATCACAGGTCTATATTACTTCTTGTCTATGGCAAAGTGAACAGAAATAATCCATGCCCTTTTGAGAGCCTGTAATCCAAAAATGAATAACCATGAAAAGTGTAGGCAATACATTTAAATAAGTGGGGTAGAGATTTTATTAGACTCCACTGCATGGGAGAAATGGATGGGGCACTGGATGGAGGAAAATGAGAAAGCTGGAGGGATCTGCTCAGAAAAAAATACTGAGAACTAAACAGCAGCACAGATAAACAAAAATTCTGATCTCATGGAAATAGAAAAGAGCAGTTAAAGGAATATGTTGAAAAATCAGATAGATAATAAGGCTAATTATAAAAGCAAAGCTAATTATAAAATCCAAATATATCTTTAGGAAATTGCTGTGAGAAAGACTTTAAGGTTTGTGGGTTAAAAACCGAGTGATAATTATGGTTCTAGTACCTCAGATTAACTCAACATTAAAATCTTAGCTAAATAAAGCATTGCTTATATGAAAAAATGGTACTTATTTGCAATATACTTATTGCTTACTTAACAAATTCATAGTAAGGTGTTTTTTAAATATCATTTAAAATCAAGCCAAGTGTTTGTGAAACACAAATAAGCACACTCACACATTTTATAATTATAAAGTGTCATGTGTTCTCAGAAATGCTTCCATAATCTAATTTTGCAGGTTTCCAGATGAAATATAGCTCTTGAGTTCTGTGTTTGACTAGGATATTATTCTGTCCCCCAGAGCTTGCAGTCTTGTTCTGGGATACACACTCCACAGGATAAACATGGTACACAACCTGACTAGACACATTTTCTTGAAGATTTGAGAAACACTTGAATATTTCAACAAAATCCTCGGCATTACAGAATAAAATGCAGAATGTGAATAAAACTTAGAGTAGAAAACGGTAGACTCCTACGAAATTCTCTCTTAAAATAAGCCACTTTAGGCTACTCAGAATGAGAATATGCACATAGCCTACTACATTTTTAGTACCTCTTAGAAGACAAAGTTTAAGAAGCACTGCTTGGCTTTCTTTTGTGAGGTAGAACATTGGTAAGATGGAGCACTGGAACCTTCTGTGCACACGGGAGGGAGAAGATCAGAGAAACACCTATTTGCTTAAGCAGTCAGGGAAAAAAGGACAACCCTCTGTAAGCATCATCCTAGAGGCATAACTAAATATTCCCAGAGAAATATTAAGGAGTTATGAACATAATCTAAAATTAAGGAACAATTTAAGAGTTGTCTTAAAAGGTTCAAGAGAGGAGAAATTTTAGGGGGAAAGAAGGAAAGAATGGAAAAGATGAAGAAATAAATGTTTGTTTAGCTTTGAACATACTACTTGGAGAAATAGAAAACATATGTGGGGATTCATCCTAGGATAGTCTTTGTTATTCCACAAAAGAGCAGGAAATCCTCTATATTTGGAGACACTTCTCTATATTTATCCTTCGAGCACAGCTCAACAGAAGGCTTGGCAGAAATCTGCAGATTTTAACAGTGAGATCAGAGTTTGAATTTCAGCTCCACCACTACTTGGTTGGATGGCCTTGAGCAAGTAAATTAACTCTTCTGAATCTCAGTTTTCCCAGCTGCATAATATGCAGAGAGATAACTATATCAAAGAGGTATTGTGAGGATTAAGTGATTTGAAATGTGTAAGAGCATAGAGTATGGCATAGAGGAGGCACTCAAAGAAGGTCAGCTGAATTTGGAAAAAACTTCCAAATAGCATAAAAAGAGGAAGGTATATATACCTGTTCTTCCAGGAAGGAAGCCAAAATAAAATAATTGAGAGGAGAGACAATAGAGGAAGCACTCTAGTGGTGATTTACACAGGGTCCACAGCAACATTACAGGTCTTACAGGATTGCAGCAGATGGAGACACACACACCCTATTTCCAAGGCAGGACTAATGCTCAGTTTTCATTACCCAGGGTGCATGCCAAGCCCAGTTCAGGAAAAGAACCTAACTCTCTTGAGGGTTCAGTGAACCAAAAGCAGAGCCCATTCTGCTTTGTGTTAAATGATGGCATGTGATAGGAATGCCTTAAAATTCTGTTTGGACAACCCGATTAAAAAATGGGCAAAAGAGCTAAGTAGGCATTTCTCTAAGGAAGATATCCAAATGGCCAACAGACATATGAAAAAATGCTCAACATCACTCAGCATCCGGGAAATGCAAATCAAAACCACATTGAGATACCATCTAACCCCAGTTAGGATGGCTAAAATCCAAAAGACTATGAACGATAAATGCTGGCGAGGCTGCCGAGAAAAAGGAACTCTCATACATTGTTGGTGGGACTGCAAAATGGTGCAGCCTCTACGGAAAATGGTATGGAGGTTCCTCAAACAATTGCAGATAGATCTACCATACGACCCAGCTATCCCACTGTTGGGAATATACCCAGAGGAATGGAAATCATCAAGTCGAAGGTATATCTGTTTCCCAATGTTTATCGCAGCACTCTTTACAATAGCCAAGAGTTGGAACCAGCCCAAATGCCCATCATCGGATGAGTGGATACGGAAAATGTGGTACATCTACACAATGGAATACTACTCAGCTATAAAAACGAATGAAATACTGCCATTTGCAACAACATGGATGGACCTTGAGAGAATTATATTAAGTGAAACAAGTCAGGCACAGAAAGAGAAATACCACATGTTCTCACTTATTGGTGGGAGCTAAAAATTAATATATAAATTCACACACACACACACACACACACACGCACACGCACACACACACAAACCGGGGGGGGGGGGGGAAGAAGATATAACAACCACAATTATTTGAAGTTGATACGACAAGCAAACAGAAAGGACATTGTTGGGGGGGGGAGGGGGGGAGGGAGAAGGGAGGGAGGTTTTGGTGATGGGGAGCAATAATCAGCCACAATGTATATTGACAAAATAAAATTTAAAAAAAAAATTCTGTTTGGAATACAAATATCTTATACAGATGATGTATCATACACACTCTATTAATTTTCTCCAGCATATTTTTCAAGAATAAAAACATGGCCACTGTTTTCCCCTGGGTAATCTCCTTTTTCTCCAAATTATTTTAAAAAACAAAAGGAGAGAGGGAGAGGGAGGGGGGAGAGAGAGAGAGAGAATGAGAAAGAAAGAGAAAGAAAGAAAGAAAGAAAGAGAGAGAGAGAAAGAAAGAAAGATAGAAAGAAAGAAAGAGAGAGAGAGAAAGATAGAAAGAAAGAAAGAAAGAAAGAAAGAAAGAAAGAAAGAAAGAAAGAAAGAAAGAAAGAAAGGAAGGAAGGAAGGAAGGAAAGAAAGAAAGAAAGAAAGAAAGAAAGAAAGAAAGAAAGAAAGAAAGAAAGAAAGAAAGAAAGAAAGAAAGAAAGAAAGAAAGAAAGAAAGAAGGGGGAAGATAAAAGGGAGAGAAAACTAGATTGGTTCAAATATAATGAAAAGAGGTGAAAGTACTAAACCCAGTGTTAGCACTGTTTGATACTCTTCCATCAAGGCAGCCTAGTGTCTGTTTATTTTAAGTAATTACAACCCTGTGTTCTTGACATATGCTCAACCAATGTCCCACTGAGATCACAGCACTTCTTCTGCTACATTATACTCTGCTTACTCAATCATTTCTTATCAATGGGCATTGTTTGGATATCACCTCTAAAAGCAATCTTTTGGCCATTTCTTTACTAAGTATCATTCTGTATTTGACAATTTATTATTTGGATTATATTTTTATTTATTTATCAAAATGTATGTAGCATTCATTGACTATGTGCCAGAAACTGTTTAAACTCTTTATAATCAACAACTCATTTAATCCTCATAACTCTATGAGTTAAGAACTACTGTCCCCACATTACACTTGAAGAAACCCAGGCATGGAGAGGTTGAACACTCATCTAAGGCCACACAGCTAAGTGGCAGAACTGGAGTTTGAACCCAGGCTCCAGAGTCTCTGCCTTTAAACAATGCTTAATACTTTACCTCAAATAAGATTGAATCAGTTAATACATATAAATACCAAGGAGTGATACATGGCACATAGTAAGGACTAAGTAATTGTTAGATATATTTTATCACTTTAGTGATGGTGTTGTTCAGATCATGTTTAAATGTATTGAGTGATCATACTAGTAGGGTTTATTTGAAGTGCCCCCACTGACACAAACTATTGGCAGCCTTTTGCATATTGGTGGAAAGGTTTACATTGTTAACTGGGATATGGTTCAGAATAGAAGAAAAACCTCTGAATCAACTTACATTATGACTTTGACTTCTGATGAATGTACAGTCTGTCATTCTGGCACAAAAGGAAATTAGATTGATACAACAAGAAGTGTTCTTCATGGAGTCACATTGATTTTTGCCTGCATTAGATGTTCTTCCAGGTGCTTAAAAAATTGATCTATTCCAGGTAAGCAGAAAATCTATCATTTTCTGGGTTTGTCCTTTTTTTGTTTGCTTGTTTTTCAAATGCCATTTAGCTTACCTGTTTCTAAGCATATATTCCAAAAGCACACACAGGAAAGGATTCAATTTTCAAAATATTCAAAAGATATAATTTTTTTTTCTTGTGTGTCTACACATAAGCAATGCTCCATTAACAGAAAGTATCATTCCAATGGTTATTAGTACTTTCTCACCCTCCCTGAAAACAATGTGTTTGGAATAACTTAGAAGTAATGTAAACATTGTCTTTAAGTTAAATAGCCATTGATGGCATTCTAAAAGTAAATAGGGATATAGTTATTAATGTAGCATTCTTGATATCACTGAAATTTCATTTTATGTAAAGATGTTAATGTTTCAAAGTTTAGTTAATTTTCTGCTAGAGCAGTGAGATCATTTACACTCTCACAGTTATCATATAATAACATAACTATTTAAAAAGCTTCAGATACCTCATGTTCTTCTCAAACTGCTATTTGTAAGTAAGGTCTAAAAATTGCTGATTTGTAAATGCTTTCAACGCATGCATAATATTTGAAATACTACAAGCTATTATGCTTTATGCATATTTGCTGACAGGTAGAAATGTGTTTTAAAGGAAGATGTTGCCACTTCTAAATTCTGTGCATCAAACAGTCTTCCTGCTGTGATGACCATTCTTTAGATGTGTTTGTTATTGATACAGAGGCATTTATATAGATTAGGTGTCTGTAAAATGCAAACAACCCTGAGTTGCTGGTGATATTTATTCATAAGTGGATACAATGAACATGATATATATGCAATTTGTTTTTAAGATGGCTTTTTCTGATTTGGACAACAGTTTCAGCCTCGTTAAAAGCATTTTAAATTTTCAGAATTCTGTCTTTGTTTCCTTTGAATTTACAGGAAAAATTTCAAAACTCATTATAAACTATGATTAGGTATACTTTTGAACTGAATTTCATGAAAGCTTAAGAAGAATCAGATGAGAGACTTGGTTATTACAGTCTCCTTAGAAACACAAGAAATAGTAAAAACACCTTAGGATCCAAGACTTTTTGGCAAGAAGTATTACAGTCCATCTGCTGTGTTCAGCTATTATGAGAATACAAACAGAATAACGATCATTCAAATAGCATTGTATATAATTATATTTTGTTAATAAAGCAGAAAACTACATTGTCTTTATGATTTGTAACTAAATAATACATATTAGAAGAAAGCAAGAAAGGAACAGAGGAAGGGATGGAGGGAGAGAGGGAGGGAGGCAGGGAGGAAGGAAGAAAAGAAGGAAAAGAAAAGAAAACAAAAGAGAGAAGGGAAGAAAAGCATGATGCTCCTTCACTGTCCAGTGGCCGACATGTATCTTAATAGCCTCTGAAGAGCAGGGGGTCAATAGCTTGCTAAGTTCTCTCCTTCTCATATACTGAAGGTAGTCCAGTAACCTTCTAAACTGTATTACTTAAATTTATGTATGTATTTATTTATTTGTTTTTTCAATAAATACTACACAAAATCCTAAGTGTCGAGGACTGTAGAAAAGTCTGGAGATTTAACAGTGAACAAAACATAAGCCTTGACTTCAAGGAGGTTAAAGGCTATCGTGGAGGCAGAAATAGATTATATAATTACAAATTGTTTTATCTGCCCAGCACCCTTTCTCACCTACATGCCATTCTTTTGGTAAGCTCTTTAGCTTTTCCTTTGGGTAACTTCTAACCCATCCCTTCTTGAAGATAGCTTGATTCTGGAGGGGCTGGCAGTCACAGTACCCAGATTCTTGCCTCCTACCAACCTCCTTACCCAGTCTCTGCTTTGGCTACAGAAGTATTATGACTTAATTTAGATCCAACAATTGTTCTTTTTATTTTTGGAAATTTGAATATGGAGCACAGACACAAAAAGATAGAAGGGTTTTGAAATTGAGTCACCAAATTCAAAAATTCTACTGTCAAGATTCAGGGCTGCCATGATTTCCATGTTTCCCTATGACTTTATTTTCATTTTTCATCCAATCTGCAAACTATAGATATCCTCTCAAGGAATCTGTTTTTCTTGCTTATGCTACTCAAATAAGTGTTGAAATTCTGGCTTATCAATAGTTCTAGTATGTTACTATGAAGTATTAGCGCTACTTTCTCATACATTAGCCCAGAAAGACAGATGTTCTAACCTTAATTCTTTGTGGAAAACTTACTCAAGCAAAATTCCCAGCTCAATAAAATTAAATTGTATTTGGAATTCATAGAAATCTAAAATTAGAAAAACACTTTAAGGCAAGGTCATTCAGTTTCTCACTCACTGTTTTTGAACATCTCTATCATGTAACCACACAACTGTTCCTTGAATCCACCCATTGATGGGGAACTCGCACTGCACAAGACAGTTTGTTTTATATTTGGATGCTTCTACCTGTCTGAAAGGCCTGGCACTTAGCTAAAGTTTGCTTCCTCATAAATTTTCATCTTGTAAGTTTTCAGTAAACGGTATGTTATTTGCCATGTCATACAAAGGTCTGAACTTAATTTGACACTTGCACTATCAACCAGTCTTCTCATATGCTCCAAAATAAATTGTCAGAAAAGACTCAAAATCCTATAAGATGGAGTTGCAAAAGAATGTTCATCTTCACAAACCACAACTTTGACCACAGAAAAATAGCCATGCTTGAATGAATATTAAAAGATCAGGTGAAAAAATGCCAAGAAATGCTGACCTTTCATGTCAAGCTGCCAAGAAGATAAATATTTCTTGGCAGGTAGACCAGATTCAAAGGCCAAATATCAATGATGTACACTCATCCTCCAATCTTTAATATGACTCGATGAATCTTCGGGTAGAGAAGAACTTGAGAGATAATATAGCTAAAATTCTATTATTTTACTGCAAGAATACTGTGGCACAGTATTTATTTATTCTGTAAATAAAGTTGACACCGCTTTTTTAAAATTCTGATTTCTGGTGTTTTAAGATGTGGGGAAAAAAAAAAAAACCTGCAGCTAAAAGTTATTATTTTTCTTGTACAGACATGACTTAGGACTTTGAGAATTGGGTTTCTTTATGACTGAAACATCTAGAATGCCAAGTTTCAGACAATAAATTTAATGTACTTGTAGATGGCATGTTAGCAAAGAAAATAAAGAAATACCCACTAGAAACCCACATGATAAATGCAGAGTGTTTATCACTTATTACTTCCCTTCCTAAGCAGATGACTCTGTTTCAAAGACTCAAAAATTCACTTTGAAATTTAAGTCAATTAATCTGACATGATAAATTACAGTCATTTCAAATTTTCAGTTTTCTGATTTTATCATTTAACCTTTTAAAAATAAAAGCCTTCAAATATTCAGATTATTTCCTTTCTTCTGTTTCCAAGATAGCTTTTTTAGTGTTCTGGAATTTGGGGTTAAGATTATAGTACTTGATGTTTATTGTATGTGCCTGTCAGGGATGCCTTTTCACCAAATATCTATATTTCTGGTATGCATGATTGCTACGACCATCTGGTAGTTATAATTTTTTCAAAGAAGTAAATAAAACCAAATAGTTAAATTTATTACCTAGAACAGAAGCGAATTGACGTTCAGAAGCTCTTATTTTTTTATTTCAACAGTCTATCTTAATCATCACAATGGTTTGAAGTGACAGTTCAATTTCTTTGCCTCTAAGTAATGATTATTTGTTGATTGACTCAATATTCTTTAATTGATTTGCTAGATGAACCCTGAAACTCTCTCTTTTTTTCCTACATGCCAGATTTTTCCTTTGTGCAGTATTGTATCTAATACTTTCAAAATGTAATAATAACTTATTATCAACAAGTTAGCCATCCAGCATTCTCAACCATATAAAGTTTGGTTTGAATTAGAAGTTGACAAAAGAGTTCTCTGGATAAATATTATAAAACATTTGTCAAGGCATCCACATTTTAATCATAGGAAAAATCTCAGGTGTGTACTCAGAACCTGTTCTTGTTCTACAGACATTTCTAGCTTATTCACAATGATATGAAATAGTAATTAAATGAATAACAAGAAAAAGGAGCACTGACACCAGTGAAGTTACAGTTGACAGAAAGGATGCACTACAGCAGACTGAGGTCATTTAGAACATACACAACCAGGGCTAAAAAAAAAAAAAAAAGTTACTAAGGGCATTTGTTGGTCAGAACAAAATATTATCATTGATAGTCATAATTATAAGCCCAGGCTGTCAAGAAAAATTTTAAGTGTGTTTAATGTACTATGTATAAGAAAGTCAGTTAAAAATATACTACCTATCATAAAATTCTATTATGAGTAATTAAAACTTTTTAAAAGTTATTAGTGATTAAAAAGGTCATTTTAATTATCAGAAAAATTAGGCTGAGAAAATAGCATATTCCTTAGCCTTCTCAAATAATACACAATCCCATGAATAAAAATATAGATCAGTGTAATTTTTAGAAACTTCACTTCACTCTCAAATTTATTCATAAACCTGGGAGTTCAGTTGTCATCACTAAGCTTAGATTAATTGATTCAATATTGTGAATAATCTAATTGAGCATCATGGCATCTTGAGATATTTCTTGTCCTGCAAAAGCAAGCCACCAGCACACTTTACAATAATAACATATTGTAAAATTATGCTGTAAGCAAAAGATGCTAGGTTATGATGTGTTATTACCAAGTCTTGCTGGTTTCAAATGTTACCACTGTTGTGCATACTTCCCTGTTTCTATGGTAATAAGTAGTTCTCTTTATTGCACCTAGTATTGCAGTCAGTCTAAACCTGAATATTTCATCTCCATTGTATTTTAGAATGTTTTATGCAAACAATACTACACAGATGGTTTTAGGAAAACCTTAGTGTGATAGACATGTGCTAACAAATGTCTGCTCACAGCAAGGTATTCCCTCTAGCATTGTTGAATTGTTTTATTTAATGACAGTGGCATATGTAAAACAGTATGCATGAAAATAGAAGTCTTAGGATCCCTTTCCAGCTGTGTCATTAATGATTTGTGGAGGTCACCTAACTACTCTTGTCATGTTTCTTCAATTAAAGAGTAAACTAGAGAAACTATTGATAGTTCTTATAAGTTTGCAGGGAAATTTGGAATCTTCTCAGTCCATTCCATCTTGCCTAGACTATCACCCTCTCTCTGTGGCACAGGGGCCCATCTGGCCACAAGCATGGGAAAATAGATAAAGAAAGCATTGATGTTTTTGCTTCTGTCACACCCTGAAATATTGTCTCCCTGATTTGTTAATCACACATACACACACACACACACACACACACACACACACACACACACACACACACCCTCTTGTTTGGGGATTAAAACAATTTATTAAAATGTTGATTAGTTTTCATCTACTGGCTTTTGAGAAAATAGCAATGGGCCCACTCTGGCTGGAACCAATATTCATTAATCAAAATAAAGTTATCTCAGTTAATTTGTGAACAATACAAGAATAAAATATATTATAAATTCTTGTCTAGTCCTTATTGAAAAGAATGGTACATGTTTAATAATGAATTACAAATATGAATTGCATGAGTCAACATGAAGAGCCAAAAGTATTCCATGGGAATAAGTGGATCAATTTCAAAAGTACTTTAATTCTCTGGCCTACTTGAACATTTCTTGTAGTTCTATCAGAATAATATGCTAAACATAACTTCAAGGACTGAAAAGAGCTAGCATGCCTCAACATATTTTGATCCATTTCTATGACAAAACAATATTCCACTCATTTCCAAAGCCATATTTTTTAGAATTTTTATCTTTTTACTCCTCATTATGAAGATAAAATTATAAACACAATATTCATGGATAATGTTAACCTCATTTGGATTGTAATAATGTCATTGATTAAAATTGGAATAAATTTGGCCTTTTAACTAAGAATTATTCCCCACTGGAGGAAACTAGTTGAATGTGTATAAACAACCTCACTGAAAGAAAATTTTGGTAATGATAAATAATAATAATCTGATTATAACCAAAAATAGATTGGAAAACATCTGTCTAAAAATATTAAAGACAATTCTGCAGCCAGAAGTAAAACTATGTTATATCTTAAAACATAGAATAAATCATAACAAGCCTAAAAAAATAACACAATTAGAATCAAAGGAATGTAATTCCTTTAAATATCTTTTCTAAGTCTTTTTCTTATTTATTTGTGTGCTGCTCCCCTTCATTACCCAACTCCTGAGTTTTGCATCTGGAGAAAACTGAAGGCAAAGATTTCCTTCAGATGAAACCTAACATACAGGGTGAATTAGAAGATGGGCATGCTAGAACAAAAAGGAGATATGCCTGATATACCTAAGATCATTCTTTAAAATTGAATATATTTTCTTCTGACTTAATGGCATTCCATCTAAGGTATTGTAGAAACCAGGTCATCTCTGAGGCACAACATGAATAGCACATATTGAAGCAATGTACATTATTCCTGAACTCTTTTCCTTATAAAAAAAGAAAAAAGTGGGGAGTTTAAAAGCAAGTTCACAAAAAACAACCTCCTTTACCCTTTCAAAATGTCAATGAAACAAATGGAAAATGTAATTAATAATAGGCAATTAGTATAATAATTATCTTAGATGACCATGAAATTATACTTTGTCCCTCAAGATTTTCTATCTGCTGCCATGTAACTTGGAAGAATTAAATCCATTAATGTAACAAGAGGTAAAAATGCTTCAGAACCTGCTAGCAGGCTGTATACTTATCTCTGAAGCATGGCTTGCTAATTGGCTTGAAGTTTTGCTTAAACACTAAAGTGTGTGTGACCAAAACATTTGCACAATACTTCACTTACGTGCTTATTGTTGGTAAAAGTGCTTTGTAGCCACGAGATATTCTGTCTTCATAAAATATGTCAGCATATGAAAGAAAAGGGAAAATCTCACAGCAAATGAATTGTTCGATGTAACTCATCCATGTCACAATTACAATACAACATTTGCTTTTTTAAATAGTAGAGAACCGAACAATTGTGCAAAGTGCCCCTATTATACACACTAGAGTTAATTCAGTGGTAGAAAGATAGGACGTAAGCAAATATACTGCAAACTGAAATAAGAGCACCACTTTAATTAAAAAATGATCAGCAGTTTGTTATTCCTCTGGTTTCAAAAACAAAGCCATTTTATGATACAGTTGCCTGGTCCTTATTTTCTTTACATTTTTCTTTCCAACATGGACAAGAAAAGAATTATGCCTCAGATCAAAAAGTGAATTTTCATTTTCATGTGGTACAACCAGGCAGTTATATTCTGTTAGTTGACAAGTACGATATTGCTACCATACTGATGTAATCTCAGTTTAAGCCCAATATTTCATGAATGTTTCTCATTTCTAGCCAAGATTTAGAGATATCAACAGTAAACACATCATGCCTTTATGGAGGTTTTCGTTCCCCTCTGACACACCATTTTAGTGATACATTTTGTTACATTAATAGAATTCTGGGTTTTTATTTTTTTACAAGACTGAAGCAATACCTAGTTATTTTCAGAGAAATCATACTTTCAGAAAAATCATACTACTTGTAGAAAATTTGGGGTATTATGCCACAAAATGAAACTACTTTGCTTTTAGTCATAAGCAATATGTTAATGATGTAGCTCAGAGCCCAGCAAAATAATGTCAAACTAATGTGCAATCTGCCCAGAAAAAATGAAATGTCAGCCAATTCTACCAAATGGCAAATGGTTTCACTGTTCAAGTACATGGCTTATAAATCTGCTGATTTAGAGCAAGAAAAAGAAAGAAAGAGAAAACCAAAAGCCTTGAAAAAAATCACTATATTGGTGATCTTTCATACTTCCACAGAGAAAAATAGTAAGATTTTGTCGATGACGTTTTAATTGATGAGTTGTTTTGTTTTGTTTTTAGTGCAGTTAAAATGATTGATATAGTAGCTCAAAAATATGCTACAATTTTTAGGGTTGGTAGCATAACATGCTTCAAAAAAATTTTACCCAAAGAGAGACAGTTTTCCTCAAACTCTATTAAGAATAGCCCTTATACCAAAAAAACAGTAAGTGGAATTTTGTACATAAATTCATCTAATTGTGTCAATGTTCAGAAGGGTTTCCACAGATTGCATTGGGAGAGCATCTAACTTAAAAGGACCAGCAAGAGAACAAAAACAAAAACATATTCCTCTTACATATAGTTTAGATCATTTGGGCTAACTTCAAAAACATTTATTACAGTACTAGTATATAGACAATTTTTTAGGGGTAAGAAAACAAAATAATGTATTCAGAAACAGCATATCTTTATAAAAGTGATTTTCTTTATCAAATGTCATAACACCACAAACTGGCTGAGGCTTTTCTGTATCGGAAGCAAAATCGGAAACATTCAGTAATGCTCTTTAATACCAGTGTCTAGTCAAATAACTTTAAACAAATTTTATGTCAGTCATTAATAGTAGAAAACACAAAAGATCATGAAGATCTTTCTATTTAGTTATTTTCCTAAGACTGGAAATACTGCTAAGTTTTGTAGATTATATTTGAAAAGAAATTAATACTTGATTTATATCACACCTTCTGCTTCTGATGAGCTTAACACCATCACTTTCTTAGATAATTGGGAAAAATGTTTGTATTATCTTTGCCTACATACAGTGTTTTTGTAGGGATTGCTTCTTGAATTTGTAAATTTTTTCTGTTAATGTCAATAAGGCAAGTAGGTAGGAAAGATAAGAGGATTTATGATATTAAAAATTAGAACTACATAACTAGGAAAGGGACAAATGAAAAATAAATGCAGAAATGCTATAAAGCTATGATAAATAAATTTCAATGGCAGCAACCACCGGATAATCATGGATTGTGATTAACTATGAGGGCAGATGTTTAATTTCCTTCATAATGAAAATAAATGGTTCAACAGCTGTCACGTAGTAAAATCACTGAACTCTTGTAGGTAGGCACTCACACTCAAAACCTGAGCACAATTTGCATTGTCTCTACAGTGCCCTATCAGTACGAATGGCCTAATAGCATTGTCAGCATACAAGGTGTGATAGCCTCACATGACATCTAGTTGTTTAAAAAGATCACTTAAAATCTCCAAACAGGCTTGCCTTCTCTGAATAGTTTTGCACACTAAAAATCCTCTCATATGCACTATGGTACCTTTCATCCAGAGAGAGGGTACAACAAGGTATGAAAAGTATCATTCTCTCTTGGTTCTCTCCTTCTCCCAAACTTGACTCATGCCTCTTCTCTAGTTCCCAAGTTAATTAATTTTCACTTTCTGCCTATTTTTTCCTGTGATGTACTTTACATCAGTGCCTCCATTTGTTCTCACAAACACATTAATAATGCTGTTAATTTATGCTTGGATACTTGTATTATCTTCTTAATCACTTTTCTTGGAGACTTTCTCACTCTCTGTAGTCAGGTAAACTTAATTCAACTAAAGCATCACTTCCCAAGGGACACTCCTCAGGGGATAGAAAGAGCTCTCTGTTGCATAACAGACCAAAGTCAAAGTGCATATCATGGTATTTAAAGCCCACTATAATCTGGCCTCAAATTAGTTTCCCAGTGTGGTTTCAGACTGTAAACATGGTCAAAGATAAGGATGAGGAATAACCTATGTTGACAGTTTCAAGAAAAAGTTTGAGATAAGCGGGGCGTAATTGTTCATTTTGTCTTAAATATTAATTTCCTTAATTGCATCCACCTTTAACATCCCTTCTCTGTCTTTTCCATTCTTTCTTCTTTTACTCATCATATTCATCCTCACTCCTTTCCATTAGATGTAAACACATTGAATGATTCTATGTGCAAAGCACAGAAGATACAAGGATGTATAAGACAAAGTTCCTTATCCTTCACCTTCATCCTTCACTGTCTCTCCTCTTCCTCATATAGAACCATGTTCTTAAAACTCATGTCCTTTTGCATAGGTTCCTCTCCAATTTCCCATGTTTTCCCTTAGGTTTTCCCATCCAAAATCTCTCAGGACTCTGATTCCATTATATATACAAGGGGTCTTCAAAAAGTTCATGGAAAGATTCGTATTTTTTTAATTGCATTTTTCCATGAGCTGTGAATTAAAGATAACATCCATGATTTAAAAGATAATACAAATCTTTCCATGATCTTTTCGAAGTACTCTCGTATATATATGTATATTTTTCTTCATCGTATACACTGAATCTTATTCTTTACTCTCTTATTCCTTAAACATCTAAAATCTGTCCCTTTCCCCACATCTTTTCTAAAAACAGTTATGTTAAAGTCACAAATAAAGACTAATTAAATAAAAAAAGAGTGATCTTCTTTTCAGTCATCAGCACTCTTCTATGCAGAAGTTGATAATATTTATTGGCTATTTGCTATCTGCACCTGGTGCGGGACTAAAAGTTAGCTAAGGTAGTCTGTATTTTCTTGAAATTCACAGTACTAACCCATCAACACCTGTCTCATAGGCATATAAATGCAATAATGTATAACAGAAACTATATGTGGCAAAAGGTACATTCAGCATATAAGAGGAATGATCAAATCTATCAGGAGAGGTCTAAGAATGTTACTCGGATGAAGTGGTAATAGAGTTTGTTTTTAAAGATGAATAGGAATTCTTCAGAATAATACAAACAGCATTCCAGAACAGGAACTAACAAGGTACTAAACAGCATGGAGTGTTTGAGGAGCTGTGATTACATTGGTATTGCTTTAGCAGTGAGTAAAACATAGCAATGAAATTAGGGAGACAGACATATAGAAGGTACCCCACCACACCAAGGAGTGTGATTTGTAATCTGAGCAATTGAGAGCCATTGAAACATTTTTAAAGAGAGAAATAAAAAATGATATTTGTGTTTATGCTGATAATTTTGTTCTTTAATGGGCTTAGGGTAAAATCAGAGCCAAGAAAGACAAGTTGGCAGGTTATTACAATGTGCTAGTTGAACCATTGTGAGAACTGGAAGAAATGAGAAGCAGTAGAAGAATGTGAGGGCAGAGGGAGGTATACTTTTATGAGATGCTCGAGATGTACAGGATAGAACAAGGATCAGATGTGGGACACAAGGATATCTCAACTCCTGGATTTCTGAAATTCTGGATGGCGGTGCTATTAACCAAGATAGAAATTAGGGAGGGGAATCAGACTGCCTGGGAGAGGCATGATGCATTAAATGTTATAACCATGATTTTAAGAGTACTATTCAGAAGGCAGTTTGGCTTATCTGTAATGCAGGAAACAGATCAGAGTTGTAAATATATACTTCGAAGTTCCCAGTAAATAGGTAATGCACCTACACATCTATACTTATGTGGGTGGATGAGCTCAACCAGGGGTAAAATCTCTTTTGTAATTATGAGAGTACAGTCTCCCTTGAGGACTTTAACTCCTATAGCTTTTATTACGATTTCTAGGAAAATTCTCAAATCTATTGTTATTTGCCACCTTTTTTATTTATTCATCTAAACAATATTGAGTGTCTACAGTACTGGCACTGTACATATATTTTTCAAATGAATAAGGCTTGGCCCTTTCCTTCCAGAGGTATATATAAAAGAAACCAATAATATAAACAAGTGGAATACAATTTAGTAAATGCTATACCAGAAGTATGTATAAATTATATAGGACCACAAGGAAGTCAGTTATTTTGAATAAAAGGAAAGATGGAAGTTGACAGAGTTCTTGACTCATATTTTTCATGGGTTTTTCAGATATACTGGGGTACCCCATGGCACTTCATATTCAATGTATCTAAAACTAACTCAACCATTAACTGTACAACTTTTGACAAGTCCCTTAGCCTTTCTTTTATTTTCCTACATATAAGGAAAGAAGAGGAAGGATCACTTCCAGATCTAACATTCCAGAACAACTTCTCAAGAAGGGTTTTTTAGTGATCATTACTTAGCTCAAAAACTTCAAGTGCCTCCTTCCACATTTGCCAATAAGATAAAGAAAAATTCTTATTCTTCAAGGTTTTCCAGGATTTTCCAAAAACTAGTTTTCCAACTTTATTTCATCTATATTCATCTACCATCTTCTAATACCACTTCCTCTCCCACCGAACTATATTTTCATGAATAAACAAACAGCTATAATTTCCTTCTAATTGTCATGTCTTTCACTAATTTATCACTAACAATTATTGTTCATAATGATTTTTGACATAATGATTTTGAAATCACTTTGTATCTTTTGTAAAACTGAGTCATTGTCACTGTAAATAATTCAAGAAAAATGAAAAAAATAGGAAGAACAGGCAAAACTCATTTAAAATTTTACTCAACTTCTGTTGAACAACTTTCCGGATAATCCTCTAGATATCAATGTGTATACAATTTTATACAAATAGATAATACTATGCACGTTAGTGTTTAACTTGCTCTTTAAATGCAACAGCATGTTACAGTCATTCCTCCATGTACAGAAATGTGATTTGAGTCATCATTTTAATTATTACATATTAGTTTTTAGGTAGAGTTGATAGTTAGCAATATGCATCAGTAGAATGTACAGGATGGCATTTGTCCCATTCTGAAAAGCCAAGCATCTATTCTGAATTGTCAGTGTATACTTTGTACTGACTGGCTGTTAAATATTTTCAATATCACCCTACTTTTAGAAGTGTATCATTCTAATTTTAGAAATGTGCCATTATTTACCTAACCAATCTTCTCTTGATGAACAACAAAAGTAACATTTTAATTAATTTTTAATGAAAAATGAATTGTGCTTATCCTTTAATATACTGCTAATGCAATTTGTTCCATTAAACCATTTTCAAAATTTTCAGCCAGAAATGATCTCCATCCTTCTGAATTCTCATAGGACTTTTCCCTAGCCTCTGCATTTATCACTTTCGACCTTAAATTCTAATTATTTTAGTCTTTTTTCCCTAATAGATCATTAGCTCCTTTAGGACAACTCTCTTTACAGATTCCACAGTAGTTGGATCAATGCCTTGCACATTATAAACATCCAAAACTTGTTTGTTGAATAAATGGATGAATTAATGAATGTCAAAAAATAGATCAGCAGAGAACACAATATCACAAGGGCAATTCAGAATTCAGCATTATGAAATTATTTGCAAATGCTCCAACAAATTATGTAACTTATCCTAAATTATCTAGTAAGTAAATTAGCAACTGTCAATGACATTAGAAAGAAAAAGGAGAAAAACTTACCAAATAACCATTTCTCATAATGCAATTAGAAAAGCAATTAATGAGTGGTGAGACTTAGAGACTACGATGGAATTACTGGGTGGGAATGCATTTGTTTAGCCATGATTTCTCTAAATGTCAAGCAAAATTCTACAAAGTTAATTCATTGATGGTGCTTTGCTGTAAGAAAGCTAGAAAACAGGAGACAGATAAATTGAATTATGTGAACTGTATTTTGACTTTTACCATCATCATAGACCCCAAAAGAATTTGAAATTTAATGAGACACAAGATAAATGAGAAATAATGCAATTTCAATTTCTGCAAGAATGGAGCTCCTAGGCACTCCTGATTTTTTTGATCAGAAAGAAATCCAGCTTAATACTCCACCTGGACCATTAATCAGACACAGTGAAAGGCATGGATTTTGCCCTTAAGAGAAGATATTCATAGGCTAAGTCATAGCATCATCTAAACTCATGCTTCAGCAAATTGACTTTTATCAGTGCCAGTTATGTAGTATAGAAAGTCCTTCTTTACCTTATCTTAAATTTCATAACCAAAAGAATGCCATGAATTTGTAGCATGACCATGTAAGACAAAATGAGTTATTGTCTCTGGACATACCATAATTAGGTAGATAGTTTGGCATTTTCTTACCTAGAACCTTAAATAAACCTTCAATAAAACCTCATTGTCCACATAGGCATTAACTCTGCCTACAACACAGAGACATGGGGCCTGGACCTGGGCACTGGAATCTTTGAGGTGAGCCCCTGCCTCAGGCATTAACACAGCCTGAAGATCTCTGAAAGAAAATGTGGCAAACCAAAGCAAGGTGCCTCCAGATCAATGCAGCCTTCTATCTTTTACAGAGGAAAATCTCTGATGAAGGGAAGCAAGACCAGACTGAGAGCATGTTTTCTGAGAATCAAACAGAGAGATTTCAATAAGAAATAATCTGATTCCTTGTGTGATGTCTGTTCAATTTGAGTACTAGGACTATCATACAAGCCAGATTGCCCTAAAATGAGGCCTTAGTCAACAACACTTGAGAACCTCAGGAACGGGTCTGCTCCAGAGCTTGAAAGGATGCTAGTGATTCTACAGTAGCATCAAGTTTCATTTAGGAACATCAGGAAATATAACAGAGGTTCACAATTCCCTATTTGAAATTTCAAAATCTAGAAATCTTTAACAAAAATGTTATGTCGGTAACTTGTTTAGTAGCAAAACCCAACTTGAGCAGACCTGAGGCTACTTATAGTTTTTATTCATCCCACATACTGTGACTATTCTATAGACTTGGCTGCAGAAACATTAAAGTGTTTGCTTAAGAGTTCTGCCACATACCCTACAGGAGGTAGTATACAATATAGAGTACAGGTAACTTCTAAAATCTAAGATATTCTTGATTCCAAAACCAATCTGGCCCTACATGTTTCATAGGTGCAACTATGGACATGTAATGATAATAGTTAATATTTTTTAGTTGCTGGTTTAGTGTCAGCACCATTCTAAGCACTTTATATGAATTATATAATCTAATCCTCATTGCAAGAACTTTATGATGATACATATGTTGTAGTTGAAAAAAATGAGGTAAAGGTAGATTCAGCAACTGTCACAGAGTTACACAACACTCTAAATGGTAGAGCTAGGACACAAGCAGGCAGTCTGATGCCACAGCCCACAAACCTAATAGCTGCACCACCCCATCATGCTTTGTTTGAAGATATTTTAAATTTATATTCTCTTTGAAAGAAGTAACTATTTAAAGGACATTGTAATAAAGCTTTTCTGTAGAAGGAAGGATTAAACACACCAGTTGCCACTTGCCAAAATTTCTTAAGAGAAAGAGAGTGGGTGGGTAAGGAAAGAGTGCCTATTTCCATATTATTTTCTGCAGAATATTACCGGGTTGTGCATACTCTACTACGCTTCTAAACTATGAGACATCATGCCCTTAACTGAGCTCTTGAGATAGCCACTGCTGGCATCTCCTCCTAATGAGATCTGAGGAACACCAGAAATACCACTGTGCACAGTTTGACATTACCCACAAAGAGATGGAATCAAGCAGGCAAGGCTGGCATTCATCAAAATTACAGAGTCAGGAAGTGGTTGACATGTTCTGAAAAAAAAAAAATCCCTTCTAGTAAGTGAAAATTGACTTTTTAGTAATTTTTAGTTCCAAATTTTAGTCCCAAATATGTCACCACCACAATATAGCTGTCTTTTATTTATTTATTTTTTTTAAAGATGACCGGTAAGGGGATCTTAACCCTTGACTTGGTGTTGTCAGCACCACGCTCTCCCAAGTGAGTTAACTGGCCCTCCCTATGTAGGGATCTGAACCCGTGGCCTTGGTGTTGTCAGCACCACACTCTCCCAAGTGAGACATGGGCTGGTCCTAATATATCTGTCTTGATAAGAGGTTCTTGAGACCATCCTTTTTTGATGAGCTTTGAGTGATCCTTAAACAAATACAATTTTGTCTTGAGACTTCTTTTCTTTTGTTCCTGAAGGAAGTAAAGCCTATGGGCCTCCAATCTAAAATTGGCTGATGGGGCTGGCTGATTAACTCAGTTGGTTAGAGCTTGGTGCTAATAACACCAAGATCTGAGGCTCAAGCCCTATACCACCCATCTCCCCCCAAAATAAAATAAAAAGATAAAATTGGCTGATGAAATTTGGTCATAATATAGCAGTTTTAATTTGGATTGCAGTACTCTGTATTTAAGTTAACTTTCCTAAAGGGATGAGCAGATTGTTTTCCTGGAGTGGGAAGGGGGTGGGGAGTTACTCCAAGACTCATATCACACTGCAGTCCTTGATGTGATTGAATGCCTGGCACTTTTGATCTGTCCTGCCTTTAAAACAGTAGGGGCCACACTTTGCTGGGCTCAATAGGAAAATAAATGTAAAAGCATTCACTCTGGGACAGCATAAGGCTATGGGACACAGGCCAGGTCTGTGACACTGGTGTGTACCTGTTGAAACCTGCTAAGAGAAGTGCTGCCTTCTCTGAACCTCAGGAAAGGACCCAGCTTTTTAGAGGGCCCGTGGGCTGAAGGGGTGATCCTACTTGCCTCTCTGTGCTGTCAGCTCTTGCTAAAACCTGGGTACAACAGGGATGAGATGCTACAACCCTTACTTTCCTCTTTGGTGACCCTTTCTTCCCCTGGGGGTGCCATGAGAAGAGACAGACAGCATTATGTTCTGAGTCTATGTGTCCTTCTTAAAGCAATACCTATCTAGAGGAAAATAAACCTTTTCCAGCTACATGTGTGGAATTAGAAAATTAGTACTAATCAATATATCAGCTACTATTTAATCCTTCACATTTAAAGTGAGAGAATATAATAAAGCAGCTACTTTCATGTTTCTTGATTATCTAACCAATATCTCAGCAAGTGTTTCACACTGATTTTTGCTTATTTTCTTTCTGGTTTAATACTTAAAAATAAGCAATTATGTACAGTTTTATATATCTACCTTAATTATTAAAAATTCTAGCCTAATTCTTCCATCCAATTTTTAAAAATCCCATCAATTGGTGTCAGTTTTTAAAATACCATTTATAGTTACTAAATCATGAATTTTGTTATAAAAGTAAAAACAGAAGCAAATCATCACCCTGTGAAGAATATGAAAAATGATCACAGTAAAGAAAGCTTTTTGATTTTTTTCTGACTGAAGTCAGGTTAACTGTGGAGGATAACAAGTGAGCCACCTGCAGTGAGACTGGACAGATAGAGTAGTTGGTCTGTGTATTGATATAGGCATCAGTTCTACTCTGCCACTTTTTTCATACATCATTCTGGTTTATTTAGGCTAATCTGCACCATCCCGATACACTGGTAGTGTTTGTTTCCTTCCTTTTTATTTTCCACATTATATGATCTTTAAAACAGCTCTGGTACTCAGAGGAGGAAAGTGGGAAACTGTGAGCCTGATTAATACACAAACTTGATAATCTTTCTTCATATAACAGGATTGACAGTATGTAATTATGCACGCACATTATTTTTATAAAGTTGTTCACTCAATTTATGTTTGAAATTCACAATGCACTTCTTATTTTTCATAAAGTGGGTGCTGGAAAACAGGGAAGTTTGAATCATCCTTAAGCATAATGAAATTAAAACCAGAGTGTGAAAATATCTGGTACTTTAAAGGTACCAGATATTTTAAAAGTAAGGGGAAAATTGTTAACTAAAACTGTGTTTCTTCATCAGAGATGTTTTTCCCTACTTTTACTGTTTGTTTTATTTATTTTTTCTCATATCTGATAATAAGACACAATCCTCTCAAAGGTTAACTGGTTCTAATTCATTGCCATTATCAAAAATTTACACACCACCAAAATTAGCAGAATATTGAAACCCCAGAATCAGTAACTCATATGGCTTTGTGTGTGTGTGTGTGTGTGTGTGTGACCAGTAAGGGGATCGTAACCCTTGGCTTGGTGTCACCTGCACCACACTCAGCCAGTGAGCGCACCGACCATCCCTATATAGGATCCAAACCTGCAGCCTCGGCGCTCCCAGCGCCGCACTCTCCCAAGTGAGCCACGGGGTCGACCCCTCATATGGCTTTCTTAATCCCTAGAGCTAAACATAAACATTAGTCTCTAGCATGAATATTTATCCTGCTGACAATATAGATCCACCCTAAACATAAACTATCATTTCTTTGTAATTGAATGAGAAAGAGCAATTAAATTGTGTTCTTCTTGGACTAAAATTAACATGTATGCATAATCTTTTCCAAATAGCCTATCTTCTCATTTGCTTTATATCATGCCATGTCACTTCAGCTTGTAAAAGCCTGTGAAATCACTCATCTGGCATTATCTGGACCAAAAAAAATAAAAAAATAAAAAATCTGACAGGTGAGCCGAATGTTTTATACACACCTAAAGAATCTGCAACTCTTAAGTTTCTTACTAATTTGAGGAAGAATCAATTATTGTGGTGTAAGGTGGTTAAATGTTGTCCAAATAATTAGCAGTCTACTTATAGTCACCTATTTGGGGATTATACTATGTGGGCCATGAGCTTTTTCTAAATATCTCATTTATCAAATCTCATTGTCAAAAAGACTATCTTTGAGATCAGAAATTCTTTCTTCTGCCTGATTTAGCTTGCTGCTTAAGCTATTAGTTATGCTTTTTATTTTGTCGAATGAATACTTCAGTTACATGAGTTCTGCTACGTTCTTTTTTTATGGTATCAATCTCTTTGTAAATTTTCTCCTTCATATCTTGAATTTTTCTTCTTGTTTCATTATATTGTCTGAGTCTGCTCATATCTCATTGAGTTCCCTTAAGATTGTCGCTCGGAGTTCCTTTTTAGTCATTTCAAGGGTTTCCTGCTCCGTAGGGTCTGGTACTTGAGAATTACTATATTCCTTTGGTGGTGTCATATTTTCTTGGTTTTTCATATTTCTAGTATCTCTACATTGATATTTGGTCATCTGGTAGTGCAGTTGCTTCTTCTATTATTCTGGGGTGGGCTTTGAGGAGAGGTATAAACTTTTCTTTTTCCAATCTCTCCTGGACAGTGGCTGTGGCTGCTACTGTGGTGGTGAGCCACCCTTGCAGCAGCAGTGGCTGTGGTGGATCACTCACACAGAAGTAGTATTTTTGGTGTGCTCTTGCCTTCTGCTAGTTAGGGGGTACTGCCCATGGTTTCTGCCTAGGACCCTGGGCATGCTTTACAGACATTTCTTGAAACAAATGGAAAAATAGCAAATCTCAGGTGTATCTTGAAACATTTAAGAACTTGAGAAATTCCAGGGAGAAGGTCACATCCAGCCCTGGAGGCATTCCTCCTGATGAAACAAGAAGTAACAATGCTTCCTTAGGCTCCAGTTGCTGCCAGTGCCACCGTTACCTCTGCACACATGCCTGTGCAACCTGTGATTGGCTGCTTTGATCATGAAGCATCAGGGAAATGCAAATCAAAACCATACTGAGATATCATCTCACTCCAGTTAGACTGGCCATTATCAAAAAGACAGAGAATAACAAATGCTGGCAAGGATGTGGTGCAAAAGAAACCCTCCTACACTGTTGGTGGGACTGAAAATTAGTGTAGCCACTATGCGCAACAAAATGGAGTTTCCTCAAAGAACTATGTGTAAAACTGGCATATAATTCAGCAATTCCACTGTTGTGTATATACCCAAAGGAATGGAAATCAACATGTTGAAGGGATAACTGCACACTCATGTTTACTGCAGCTCTATTTATAATAGCTGGACTATGGAAGCAACCTAAATGTCCATTGATAGATGACTGGATAAGGAAAATGTGGTATATACACACAATGGAATATTACACTGACATTAAAAAAAATAAAATAAAATTCTGCCATTCACAGCAACATGGATGAATTTAGAAAAAATTATGTTGAGTGAAATAAGCCAGGTACAGAAAGAGAAATATCACACATCCTCACTCATAAGTGAGAGCTAATAGAAAACATAAAAAACAAAAAATAAAACAAGAAACAAAGATAAAGAATCACAATAATTCCTTGAACTTTCAAAAGGAGAGAATGGAACTGGGGCCACCAGAGGTGAGAAAGGGGCAATGGGAGGAGGGTTTAGGAAGAAACTGGTAAAGGGCCACAAAATATGTTTACATTGTGTAATCATAAAATACAGGTAGATAGATAAATAATAAATAAATAAATAAATAAATAAATAAATAAATAAATAAATAAATAAATAAAATCCCATTAACTTAGATTGTAAGGAGACAAATAGGGAGGGAGAGATAAACACAATTTACCAGCCATACCTCTAGTGAAGAAAACTGAGTAGTACCTTAATTTTCTAACAACTTCCTTAGAAATTTATATATCTGTTGTATGTATGATAGAGCTCTGATTATATTTCTACTGTTGGTTCAGATAAACTAGATTGTGCTATAGTAACAATCAATCCCAAAATGTTAATGGTTTTAAAAAACAAATATTTATTTCTTGCTCATGCTACAAAGTTCTGATCCATATTTTCAAGGACCTATGCTGATGGAGGCTTTACTACTTTATGACCCCCTTTCTCAACCTAAAGCTTTAAACGTATTGAAGACAGAAATGAAATACGGAAAAGTCAAGTATTGCCTTTTTGGTAATTTGGCCCAGAAATAACAAACATCGTTTCCAAATAGACCCCACTGACCCAAATTAGTCACATGGCCCCACCTGACATTAAAAGAGTTAGGAAAAACTGTCTTCCATTTTTGCAGTAAAGGGAAAAGAACTAAGAATATTAATGAGCACTATCCACGTCTACCACCACTACTAAATCAAATGGCATTCAGTAGAGGGTCTTGTATTTCCTTTCAGCTTGGAATGGCCTTCTGCCCTTCTCAATATACCCTAGCATTTAAGGCCCAGATCAAATGCTATTTCTCCCATAAAGTCTTCCCTCATATGCGTAGCTTGAAGTTATTGTTATAATTAATCAAGAAATCATAGCCTCGGCTCTTAATCCTTATGCCATATTACTTTTGTCAACAGTCATGATTATTCGTACATCTTATCCCTAATAGACGGTCAACTCTTTGAGAGCAGAGATCATATTTCATTCACTTTGATCTCCTTCTCTCATTTTCTCTTCTGCAAATTTCTAGCATATAGTCTTTATCAGAGCAGGTCTACAATAAGTTTTTGTTAATTGGGTGGGGAAGGTGGTTGACAGAAATATCTTATGGAAACATTATTTCTGTTAAAGTTTTTAAGATGGTGGAGGTACCACAAGATGAAAGAAATTGGAAGACAGAGACACCACATTAAGGACAGCAGCCTGTGATAGCCACTTCAATCCAGAAAAGGCTTGTGTGAGTGAGAAATCAACATTTGTCATGCTAAGCACTGACATCACACTCTAGTGTACTCAGACAGACACAAAGAAACTGAAAAGATGAATAGTGATTAGCTAAATGAAAGGACAGGAAAAGAGAGAGGAACTGGCATGTCAAGCAAAGGATCAGCTGAGACAAAACCCTGGGTTCAAATATAACAGAAGCTTTTAAGAAACTGAGCAGATTTAACTTCATGGTTTAAATTGCTGCAAAAGCATCTAAGTAATTAGTTTTTAGAGGTTTTGTTCAAAGTGGTGTTTTAGCCCTAAAATTCTGATAGCTGCTAATGTGCATATCTAATCTATAGGGATGTAACCTCTAAGAACACACTATCTCAATAGCTTCATAATATTCATAAAAACAAATACCCTAAATAATTATTCAAGTTTCATTAAACATAAACAAACATTCTATCTTACTTTAAATATCCTACTTTATTTTTTTAACTAAGTAAACCCCATCCAAACAATGCATTTTTCCAGAAAATTAAGCTTTATTCTTTTATATGTAGATTAAAATAAAGCTCAGCTCCTTCTATTGGATTATTTCCTATCTTCTCTCTTAAAAGCATAAACTAGAAAAAAGAAGGGGGAGAAAGTAGATATCTTATATCAACTTATAACCACAACTTATTTAAGAATAAATCTAATTTACTATTAACAAAACTAGACAGTGATTATCCCCTGTATAATAATTGCTTTAAAGTAAGAAGTATTTCCTTATTTTATTTCATTTTAACTTAGTTTAAAATAAAAAAGTTCTACTCAGTTTCTTATTAACACATTGCTAATTTTTTACTGATTTTAAAATCTTGAATTAAAAATGTTTAAAAACTTTAATCATTAATAAAAACAGTTTTATGTTGCCAGTTAATGCTGGACAAGATTTGAGAACAGACAGACATAAGAAAAAGATCACAAATAAAAGTATGCATAAAGATGCTTTAAGTGGCTAATTTCTGGAACTAATGGTTCCATAAAATAACACTTTATGAAATATACAGACAAAAAGCTCATAAGTGTTGACTTGCTAATAAAGTTAATGATTTGTCTCAACGGTTTTATGATTAATCTCAGAAACTGACCTACTATTAACACACAAAACAAAGTATATCAAAACTGGATGAGTTTTAGTCTATACAGTAGTTTACTTTTCCTGGCAAGAATAGCTGTGGAAACTCTTGTAACTAGAAACTAAAATTGGAATTTATCTTTAAAATTGTAATTTTTATGCTTATATTTCTTTAGAGAAACTAATTATAAAAAAATGGTTGTAAACTTTTAATCTAGAAGTCCTATTTTTCTGAAAAACTATATGCATAATGATGTGAGTAATAAAAAACTAGCATGCCCAAATATTACGAATTTGTTTCTTTTGATAAATTTTCTTTTAAATTTGGGGGATTTTTTTTCCTCTGGAAATTGAGCTTTTTGTATATATAAAACATGATATACCAATGAATATATAAATTAGTAGTTTTGAAAACGTTGAATATAATTAAATATATTTTTCATGAATACAATCATACACAAAATTGAGTTTTTCTTTGAGACCTCAGGACATTGCTCTGCTTTGTGGCACCGCAGTAACATCATTCTTCATTGCATAGTACTTCATTATAGAGAATACCTAGGAGGTTGTTATACTCTAGTAAATCTATGTGGTCACTTGGTTCTTATTTGCATTTTTAAAAATCTTCTTCAGATTGTTTACTACCACATATACATTTCTCAGAAAAAAGTTGCAATCGAAATGCCAAATAAAATTGTAAACTAGATAAACAAGAAGTTCCTGGCCCATTTACTGCATTCTACCTGAAATATTAAATTTATAAATTAAATTATAAATATGATTAAATTTATAATATTAAATTTATATTAGTTTGATGAATGAAAGAATAAACAAAAAATAAAGAAGGTGGTTAATGTTAGAGAAAAATATTTCCTAAGGTAATAGCAGTTATCTAAGAAATTTCAGAAAAAGCTTGAAAAAATATTAATACTTCCTTAGAACTTTAAGGATGAAAAATATTTCTCTTCCACTTATAATAAGGTAGAAAATAATAACTTTAAGAATTTTCATGTAATTTAATGTTCTATTCATGATCATCATTATTAACAGTTTATTAATAAGAAAGGACCAAAAAGAAAAAAAAAAGTCAGAACAATATTGGAATCCCAGTAGGCTCCCTGTGATCTTGAGGCAATCTATGTCTTCCCGTCAATGTCTTAAAATAGATGTTCTTCTCATGTACTGTGCTGTGGAGAATGGATAGATTAACTTGTTTCACAAACCAAACTTCAATCTCAATTCTGATTGTTCTAAAAGGCAAATCATAAAAATGATTCTGTATGTATACTATCCATGTTGGAAATCATAAAATTCATTAGAGAAAGTCAAATATAAAGGTCCCATTAAGCAATTTGACTGGTTTCACTTGGAACCAAGGATAGTTTAGAATTTACATAGTATGATACTTTTTTTTTTTATTGTAACAGTGGATTGTACATGTCTGTGGGGTACAGAGTTGAATATCATAAACTGTGTGCAATATGTCATGCTTAAATCAAGATAATTATTATATTCAACATTATACAATGTAATCTTTTTTCATGGCCCTTTACCAATTTCTCTCTTATTCTCCCCCCTTTTCCACTTCTGATAACCTCAGCTCTTTTCTCTCCTTTTGAAAGTCCAATGTATTATTGAGATTGTTGTATCTTTGTCTTTTTTAATTTATTGGTTCATTTTTCAGCTCCCACTTATGAATGAGGACATGTGGTATTTCTCTTTCTGTGCCTGGATTATTCCATTTAACATGATTTTCTCTAAGTTCATCCATGTTGCTGTGAATGGCAATATTTCATTTTTATGGCAGAGTAGTATTTCATTGCGTATATATAACACATTTCCCTTATCCAGTTGTCCAACGATAGACATTTAGGTTGGTTCCAAGTCTTGACTATTGTAAATAGAGCTGTGATAAACATGGAAGTGCAGGTATCCCTTCAACATGATGATTTCCACTCCTTTGGATATGTACCCAGCAGCGGAACTGCTGGATCATATGGCAGTTCTATCTGTAGTTGTTTGAGAAACCTCCATACTATTTTCCATAATGGCTGTACTAATTTACAGTCCTATCAACAGTGTAGGAGTGTTCCCCTTTCTCTGCATCCTCACCAGCATTTGGTATTCTCTGTCTTTCTGATAATAGCCAGTCTAATTGGGGTGAGATAGTATCTCAATGTGGTTTTGATTTGCATTTCCCTGATGCTGAGTGATGCTGAGCATTTTTTTATATGTCTGTTGGTCATTTCTGTATCTTCCTTTGAGAAATACTTTGTATTCATATGTACCACTGCAATGCAAGTACCAGTGGTGACTAGCAATGGTTCATAAACTCTACTATTTTTATATCCCATCAATAATTGGATCAAAGAATGTAAATTTCAGTACAATAGGAAAGAAATACCACTTTCCCTCACAAAGATTTATAAGGTATCTTGTATTCTGGAATTTAATTAGACAACATTCTTATACCAATATAACAAAGTGGCTAAAATTCAGCCTGTGAAATGGTATTACAAATCTCAGGGAAGATTGTGTGAATTCTCACTCTTTTTATGCACATAAAAAGGGAAATAACAGTATTCATATCATAGGATGGTTTTGTGGACTAAGTGAGATAACATAATAAAGTGATTAGAATCCTGCCTGATACCAGATAAAGAAAACAAACTGAAAACCTTTAATGAACCCCACAATGTGCCTGCTAATTTTGGACTTAGAATCTGGAATATCAAGTGCATAGCATAATGATGTCTCTTCTATTTAAATATTGCCCACATACTAGGGTTGATTTAAGTCCCACCTGCTCTATGAATCTTTTTCCAACCTTTCCAGCCTCCATAAATATGCCTCTATTCTTCATTTCAGCAGCACACATTGTGTATGCCAGTATTTCCCAAGGTGTATTAGGGAAATGTTGCAGAGGATATTGAATGGGGGCTGATGAAATTATTTTTAGTTCAGAGGCAAGGCTTAGCCATTAAAAGCTTCTGAACATGGGTAAATTTCTAGAAGTATGATTTATAAACCAAAGGGCATTTATATTTTATAGTTTATAGTTTTATGTGTTTTGCCAAATTTTCCTTATGAAAAGTTGAAAAAATCTTCACTGGCCTCAATAGCACATCTTTTAATGTATCACTATTTTAAAATCAACACTTAGTCTTAAAAAGTAAGCTTTCCCATCCTTTAAAGGGGATGCTTTGCTGAATTAATCAGATTCTAAATCAAGAAACATTTCCTAACATGGATTCCTATAGAAGATACTCGGGATGTGGTCCAAATAAGATTGGAAAACCATTTGGTCAAGTAATTTTTACAGGCTTCTTTATTGCAGGCCTTCTTATATCCTTTAATAAGCCAGAGCATGCTGTAAATCTCTAAAAGAGATATATATTGAGTCACATTCCCCAAACTCATTTGACCATAGGATCTTTTCCCCAGAGCATTTCAAGGAAATAATGTTTCACAGGTACTTTGGGAAATGCTGTTCACTACCTCTAATTTTGTCACTTATACATCAGCTAATATCACTATCTGTTTCATGTAGAGAATTTATTGCCTCTTCAATGTGATGGGAAGCCACTTACCTTGTCTTACAATCTCTGTATTCTGCATAAGAACTAGCTCAACATACACTGTAAAAAAGGTGTGCAATAAATCTTTGCTGATTACCTGAATGATTTACATGTTTAACAAAAGAAAATTATATATGGTATAAGCATTCAAACAAAGTACATGAGAAAGTAATGTTTTTTAATAAGTAGGATCCAAAGTCATTTCCATCTTTTTAACTAATGAATGTACTTTTTGTTTTTATCACACATGAAAGTGTCATTGAAAGCTGTAGTACATTAGCAGTGACTATTTTCTCTCTACCTGCAATTAAACAAAACACTTGCCACAGCACTTTTTAAAACTTTATTGCCAACATATTTATCTTAACAAGAAGACATATTCCAATAAACACTTCATCTTACAATTTTAATAACTCAAAATACTTGGGGTCTCAAAACATTCATAATATCTCTTTTGGGGAGAAATAAAAAACTATTTTTCATGTTTAAAGGATAACTTTAAGTTGGAAGGGCTGCAGTTTAAAATATTCACATAATTTTATGGTGGATAACAGATACTGGGGAGTTAATTCCTAACTATGAGAATGGCAAAAGAAAAAACAGTTAATATGCACTGTGATTATTAAGAACAAAATTTACTGTCTCCGTACACATGTCTTTTAAAATGCCTTTAAGCTATTAATAATTTTCTTTATTAGATAGCCAAACAGTGTTTGAGGAACAGAAAGGCAATGCATAAAATCACAACTGTTTTTATGCACCTTAGAAGAAGCTAATAAATATTATTCAATATCTGCTTAGAAGGCAACACATTCTCAGTAATTAATACAGATGTTTGAAAGTCCAGAATGTGTTTGCTCACCTACCTGTTGCCTGACATAAGTACATCATGCTGCTTGCTTTAAAATACAATATATTTATAGCTGGAAACCTTTTTTGCAATGCTTAGATTTCCTATACAATATAAATACCATATTTAATACTTCAGTAAAAGTTTAAAAAATTTAAATTGGCTCAAATGTTCTTTGTTATCCTCTATAACAATAAGATATACATATAATTTCTTGATCTTCTATGAGGACTCCTTTCCATACACTACAATTTAATTCTCTTAACACTTAACCTCCCTTCGCAAGATGTGAAAACTGAGACGTATACAAGGTAAGCCACTTTCCTAAAATTTCAGACCTAGTAATTGACAACACTGGATTTTAAGCTCAGAGTCTGTCTGGTTTTAAGAGTCTGTCTTCTATAACATGCTGGCTTTCCTCCATATTTTTATATCCTCCCACAAAGTTTCCCATTTAGTATTATAACATGTCCTATTAAATATGCAGATTTTTTCAATGAAATATAAAAATGATGAAGATAAGTACCTTCATTTAATGTATTCAGTAAGAAAGAGCAGGGGACAGAAAATATACTTAAGAAAAAAAGCAATAAACCATTGCTTATGTAGTAGCCTGAGAATTTGCCCAATTTGTTCCATTAAAAAAGTCTAACTTGCACTACAAGACTACTTGCTGTTAATTACCAGAGTCAAAACATAGATTGTTTTTTGGCATGGGAATTTATCACACATTGTAAAAAGATGTTGTGTTATCCCTGAAAAAAAAATACATATTAAGGGTTGAGGAGGCCAACTTCTTTAACAGATGAGGAAATTCAGTTTTTATATACTTGCTTTTTGCTGGGAAGGCAGCCAAATTTCTAACTGAATCTGAGAAAGTCTATATTATCATAGCTATGTGCATGTAAATGAACAGTATATAAACTATAGGCAGTTTCTTTTCACATTATTCAAACTGCAAGGGATCATTGTACCATTGAGAAAACATTCTCTGTTCCACCTTTTTCAGGAACTGAAGATTTCAAGATGCCTTCAAAAATTATAGATGTCATTTCAGAATTTCAACGTTTCTATAAAGCTACACAAAAGAGTTGCCTCATTTTATTCTCAGAAAAACTGTGATCACCACTTTACAAGTTTCCACAGTACATATCTTTGTTGGAGGCATAATTAACATCATGATCCTGTTCCTTTGAAAAAGACCTCTCTATTCCATTGTTAACACTTTCATTCTTTCATAGTAGTACATTTCCTACATAGCTGGCTCAAAAGACCAGTGTCTCTGACATGTCACAGACTGGAGTATTAGCTAGATTGTTTCAATAGGGAAATACATGACTTTTTCTCCTTATTATTAAGCATTAAAAGAAAATTGTATTAGAGAATTTATAACCTTAATATTAAATAAGTTCCTTAAAAATAATATTTTGTGGAAAGACTATAACAAATGACTGTCAGACTAGAAAAAAAAATATATATATATAAAAACAAGGAGACAGTAATAGTACCACACACATTGAAGTCACCATTTACATTAATCATAGGCAAGATATTATGAAAAAGAATTTGAAGGCAGAAGTTTTCTGAGTGTGACAGGGTATTGTCAAAGGAGTGAAGTTTTTGAAAACAAAACTTTTAAAATACAGCTAATCATTGTAATATGTTGTACTGAGATGGAGATGACCATAAATGCCATTTATGGCACACAGAAGTTTGCTGATTATCTTATGGCAAAATGAAAAATAGTCATTTATTGAAAAAGGCTAATACTATGAAGAGAATGTGGTAAAGGTGGATGTTCAGATATAATTTCATTATGTAAAATATTTCACAAGATTTTGAACGCATTTGCTAAAAACATGTTTAGCATCTTGTAATTAGTTTATAAGAATAACTGACTTCAAGTGAGATGGAAATTCATCAGCTGGATTGCGACAATCGTGGCATAATTTTTGGCCAACAATTTGCTGTTTTTGTTTGGATCTATATATCTTTGTAAGGAATCATTCTTCAGTTGTAATAGCCATTAAAACTAATAAATCAAACTATAGAACCAGACTTTCAATTTCTACAATTCTACAATTATATATAGGTATATAATTCATAAATAAATAAATATAATGTAGGTACATCCTTAGATATTTTAAGTACACATGTATGTATATATGTATTTTTTGAAAATAGAAATATTCATCAAAAGTATTTTTTGCAAATTACACATTTAGAGCTCAACTTTTTAGAGACTGCTTCTTTTAGGTAGTTAACTAATTCTACTTTACTGTACAACCAGTAATTAGTTCAAAATACCAGAACTTATGCTACAAATCCAATCATTGATTAGAAGTTGTTTCACAAAAAAGATTTAGTATATTTCTAAAATAATCATTTTGAACAAACACATAAATAAATTATAAATAAGATTATTTTAAAGTATCTCAAAGGTTGTTTCACCATTATAACTATGATTAAAAATGGTCTTAGAAATCAGAACTGCCATTTTCTATATTTATTTTGCTAATTTCCTAGCAGAGAAATCTTGGGACAATAATCTGGTTTTGTATTTGTTTTTCTAATAATATACATTTATTATTTATATATTTTATAATCTTGGGAGTCAGAAATGCTTATATATTGAGCTATGTGCTATATGTATGAATTTCAAATAAACATTACATTAATATCTCTCTATATACATGGTTTTACTGTGCTTAACAATAATTTTATTTGTGCCACTCAGAGATATCTGCGCATAATATTTTACAGAATTATAAGAGATATTAAAGATCTTTCCTAACAACCTCACTTAACAAATAAGGGAACAAGGACCAAGAAACTTGGTAGTTAAAGGCTAAGAAGCCCAGTTATACATGATCTTTATCTGGTACTGATAGAGTTTGGATGTGTTGTCCCCCCAAAATTCATGTGGAAATCTAATCCCCATTGTGGCAGTGTTGGAAGCTGTTTGAGTCATGGGGGCAGATCCCTCATGAATGGATTAATGCTCTCCCTGGGAGGTGGGGGTAGTGAGTTAGATCACACTTTATTAGTCCCCATAAGAGCTGGTTGTTTAAAAGACTCTGGCACCTCTCCTCTCTCTTTTGCTTCCTCTCGCCATGTGATAGGCTTGTACCTGCTGGCTGCCTGCTACTTTCCACTGTGAGTAGAAGCAGCCTGAGGCCCACACCAGATGCAGCTGCCCCATAATCATGAACCAAATAAACCTCTGTTCTTTATAAATTACCCAGTTTCAAGTATTCTGTTATAGCAACACAAAATGGACTAATGTAAGTACTTTCCCAATTAAACTACATAAATGGATGTGACCTGATGATAAATTCTTAAAGTGCTCCCTTTGTTGTAAGGTAATGATAGCCAGGATTCTCAGTCCCACAAGATATTTATCTGGTGCCAGAGCAGCTTCCCTAAAGCCCAGGTAACTGAATGTTTATAAAAAGCCCTAAAAGTTTTCTTTAATGTTCCCACTTAGTGTGATAGCTGATTTGATAAGGTCTACCCATGATCTGCATTATAAAAAGCAGAATATCTCAATCTCTTGCTCAATAATTTTGTTCTTTATCATAAATCCTACTCTATTCAATATATATTGTTTATTGTCTGCCTGGCATTCCTTGTACCTTCTTTTGGTCACAGCAGCACTATTTTCTGGTTTAAAGATTTACTTCTCCCCAGTGTTCAGACTGTGATTTGACCTAGTGAAACAAAATGATTGTGAGTCAATAAGACACAATGACACTTTTGCTGAGGATGTGGGGACAAAGGCAACTTGAGGAGACCTTAAGCAGATGATGGGATTGGAAGTGCTACAGCTACATTCCCACCATCACCAGAATCCTGGTAATATTGCCATCACACTCACCCTCAGGCATTCCTTCATGATAAACCTCCTGTCTCTTTCCACGGAAGAATCCTTGACAGCACTTTTTCTGTTAAACCTGGGAAAAAGCTGTCATGTCAGGGGTTGCATAAAATCACAGAAGTGTTAGCATGCCATGAGTGTTAGTCATGTCCACCTCTGCTTTTATGTGCACGATTTCTCCTAGTTCCATATATATCCAACCCATTTTCTCATCTCCTTAGTGATAAAATTAGATGAAATGAGACATCATTTCAACACCTATTCCACTTGCAACAAGCCCTCCAATCTCTCCTCACATGCACTGCTTCATCAATAGGCTAGATATAGCTCATTTATTAATTTTGACTAAAAGACACTAATGCAAGTAAGTACAATGCTACAGTTTTGCCTTTCATATTTGAAATTATTATGAAATGATCATTAAATTAATTACTATTAATTTTCATGCAGAAAATTTTCTGTCTTTTCAAATTTTACCAGTATTCAATTTTGAATAAATGAACACATTTTTATTACATACTCTTATCAATTTTTTAAAAGTTTGTATACATAGCCCATTATAAGTAATTTTCTAGTTCATAAGCAATACAACTTATAAATGGAGACTTTTTAATGTTGATATTAATTATCATCCACCATTTACACAACCTTCATGTTTGGTTAGTAAAAATTTATGTCACAAAACTTCTCAGTGTCTATTAGACCCTTGTTTCTCAAACTTAATTGCACATATGAATTACCTGGGTATCTTATTAAAATAAAGGGTCTGATTCAGTAGATCTGACATGGAGCCAGAGAATTTGCATTTTTAAAAACCTCCAAGAAAATATTAGTCCTGCTGGTCTGTGGGACACACTCTGACCAGTAAGTTACTAGACTATGAAAGTAATGTTAGTTGTACTACCAAACAACTTTACTGTCATAATTGTATTTGGAATCTAGAGCTGAGCTACATATTTCCTTCCTCTTACCTGCAAGATGCCTAGATATATGTACATGTTTTCTCATGTGAGATGATTAATAATATATTATCATGTATAATTTTAATGTGACCAATTGCTTGGGAAATATTTTGAAAGTTCATTTTTAACATATATATTTTTTTCTACACACATGCACAAACCCATAGATTATGGATTGCTTGTTGACATCTAAATGTCACTTCCCCAGGCCAATGTAAATAATCTGCAGAAGGTAACACAGGACTGAAGATGCACTCTTCGAAACTCAAAGGAGTCTGTAAACCAGCATAGCAATTACACATCCAATCACATTTCTCTTACAGAGAGATGAGATTTAATACAATTTCTGAAATTCAATTAAGGTGTGCCAGAGAATAGAAAAACAGCTCCAATCTTGTATGTTCTATGACTTAGTAGTGAGCCAAGCTTTTTTTTGCCCTTAGAAAATAGGTTTAAACAGCAAAGCCACTCCTCAGAATACGTAGCTGTTGCATGTTTGGCTAAGTTCTGAATAATTTCAGAATCACATTGTTTAAATGACAGCATAGTTTGTCTTCCATCAAAGTTCCTTTAAAATGTTTACATGCTTCCTTTCCAAATGACCTAGGATTAAGATTCTTAGGCTTGCCTGAGAAACTGAAATACTTTACTGTTAAGGAAGAAAACCATTGTCACAAACTAAGGTGTACCATATCTAATTAGAATATATGTGTTATTTAACTGTTATTTAACTAGTATTTTTAAGTGTTTTTGAAAGCTAAATTTATTTAAAATGTCTTTAGCTTTCGCCCTTCCACCAAAGGAAAAAAAGCCACACTCTTTATAGAGATATTTGATTGACAGAATCAAAACCTTCCAAACTAGTTATTGATAAGTTTAAAAATTATAAACTGAAAGCCACTTTAATGTCATTGAAATATTTACATATCTCTCTTTAAAAACTGAGATACTCATTTAAGAGGAATTATTTATTTCTAAATTTTTTAAAAAGGCAGAAAAATTTAGCCAGTTATTATAATTAAATAAATATGTATTTCAAAGAGATTCACATGCATTCCTTAAACAAGCAGTAAAACATTAAGCTATACAAAATTCAAATACTTTATGAATGCTTTGTTCTTTTTCGGAAAGGGATGAACGGAATAGATGGGACGAAGAGACAAATGTAAACTACATTCTTTAAACTGTGTTCTGCACACAGTGGTGATATTTCCACAGTTAACTCCAGTGACTCATACTGAGAGAGCAAAGCGGTAGAGCAGAGAATACCAAACTGCAAGTAATCCAAATATCATTTGGAGTGCATGTGTTGCCTTCTATTTGATTATAAATACCCCTGATGTTTTTGAATTTACAGGCAGGACTTCAAACTAAACAATAAAGCAAACATTATTATCTACCTCGGAAACAGATGGAAAATTTCCCAGATTCTTCACCCTTCACCTGGATAATTTCCTTTCTGTGCCTATTCCATCCCAGGCTAGAGAAACAAGGTAGTCTTCTGAGTGTTTCCATAATTTCTTCCTCAGCTTTCAGTTTAGGACAGGAAGATAACTGCACATTTTTGTTAAAAAGGTATTTTCTGGTAGCTAGAGTTTCTGGAAGAGAATTTGTCTTCAAACATCTTTGACTTTTGGCTTTGAATATAGTTAATTCATTTTAAATTTTAGTCACTCTGCATGTACAATATTCCACAACTAGGAAATTGATAGCTCAGTGGATTAAAGAAATCCAATTTGCATATACTGAAGACCTTATCCTTAAGTGTCCTTAAATCCTACCTAGTACTATCCTTGATATAAACACATAATACTCACTGTGGTCAGGTTGATTAAGTGTTTTGTATACTTCATAAAATTTCATCCTCGTAGCTCTGTCTGGACAATATTACCAACTCCTTTTTTTAAATTGAGGTTGGAGAAGTTAAATAGTTTACATAATGTTATAAAGATGAAATAAAACACGTCAGAGATGGAATTCAAACAAAATCTCTCTAAAACTTGATGCCCTTTTTAAGATACCAAACAGATTCCTAGAGAAGGAGAATTTATTATTTAAAAATAAATCATAAAGTCATCCAAGCCAAAGGTCTCTGGCACAAATATAATGATTTCTTTCAAATAAGCTATATTGCAGTTATTTCATGGAATGAATACCATTTTCCTTAACATCTTCATATCATGAAAAGGAAACTCCTTATGGGCAGAGTAATATAAGCTTATGAAATAATAAAAGCAAAGAGAGTGGACAAATTAACAAAAACTCTCAATCTTTTCTATAGAAATTGTCACGTAAAGCTTTGCTTTAATCACATTGTCTTTTAATATTAAAGGATGGAATAGTCTCAAGAACTTCATTTAAATTTACCTAACATTTCATGCTTTCAAAATTTCTTTTAAGTGGAATAACAGACACATTTTATCCTCTTGTCTCTACTAAACTTCAAGGTCCCAAAGAGCAAAAATTTGTCTTACTCACTCTGAGACCCCAGGAGCACCAACATACCACCTGTCAGGCAGTGTGGGAACTCAATAGATATTTGTTAAATTTCATTTTCTCTTATGTACTTTACTTTGATCTGAAGTGATTCTTTCATTAAAATGAAAATTAAATAGTGAAACTTAAAATATAAAGCTTTAAAATAGGATGATTTAGTTTCCTCAAAAGAAAAAAATCAGTAAGCCTGTTATTTGATCTCATGTGGACATAACAACAATTTAATTGTCTCAATCTCAATCTCCCACTTCATTAGTTTCTTCTAAGGCATATACAATGACAAACAGGCAGAAAATTAACTATTGTCTTCTACCTTTTACTATTATGTATTTGATACATCCAAAATAATAGATTTTTATGTAAATTATGAAGCATAATGATAAAACTAACTCTTGTGATCCCATCATTAAGGTAAATCCTAGAATATTATCTTTACCTTTTTCCAACCTCAGCCTCTTGCCTCCCCACTAAGGGCATTATTCTGATTTTTTGTATGTACCATTCTTCTTGCCTCCTTTTTAAAAATAGTGTCACCACATATTTGTGTATTGCTAAATAAAACATAGCTGACTATTCATTCTATCTGAGCTTTATAAAAATGGAACCATACTCTATGCTGCCTTCTACAACCCATGTTTTTCTTTCCACTTTATGATTCTGTAATTCATCTTTTTCTTTAGCTACAATTCATTCATATTTATATCCACAGAATAATATTCCATTGTATGAATATACCATATCTTCATCTTTTTTAACTTTAAAGTTTTGAGTTTTTTTTTTTAAAAACCTAAGTTCTCAATCTTTTTTTTTTTTAATTTTATTTTGTCGATATACATTGTAGCTGATTATTGCTCCCCATCACCAAGACCTCCCTCTCTTCTCCCTCCCCCCCTCCCCCCCAACAATGTCCTTTCTGTTTGCTTGTCGTATCAACTTCAAATGATTGTGGTTGTTATATCTTCTTCCCCCCCCCGTTTTTTTTTTTTTGTGTGTGTGTGTGTGTGTGTGTGTGTGTGTGTGTGTGAATTTATATATTAATTTTTAGCTCCCACCAATAAGTGAGAACGTGTGGTATTTCTCTTTCTGTGCCTGACTCGTTTCACTTAATATAATTCTCTCAAGGTCCATCCATGTTGTTGCAAATGGCAGTATTTCATTCGTTTTTATAGCTGAGTAGTATTGCATTGTGTAGATGTACCACGTTTTCCGTATCCACTCATCTGATGATGGGCATTTGGGCTGGTTCCAACTCTTGGCTATTGTAAAGAGTGCTGCGATAAACATTGGGGAACAGGTATACCTTCGACTTGATGATTTCCATTCCTCTGGGTATATTCCCAACAGTGGGATAGCTGGGTCGTATGGTAGATCTATCTGCAATTGTTTGAGGAACCTCCATACCATTTTCCATAGAGGCTGCACCATTTTGCAGTCCCACCAACAATGTATGCGAGTTCCTTTTTCTCCACAACCTCGCCAGCATTTATCGTTCATAGTCTTTTGGATTTTAGCCATCCTAACTGGGGTTAGATGGTATCTCAATGTGGTTTTGATTTGCATTTCCCAGATGCTGAGTGATGTTGAGCATTTTTTCATATGTCTGTTGGCCATTTGTATATCTTCCTTAGAGAAATGCCTACTTAGCTCTTTTGCCCATTGTTTAATTGGGTTGCTTGTTTTCTTCTTGTAAAGTTCTTTGAATTCCTTATATATTCTGGATATTAATCCTTTGTCAGATGTATATTTTGCAAATATTTTCTCCCACTCTGTTGGTTGTCTTTTAACTCTTTTAATTGTTTCTTTTGCTGTGCAGAAGCTTTTTAGTTTGATATAATCCCATTTGTTTATTTTTCCTTTGGTTGCCCGTGCTTTTGGGGTCGTATTCATGAAGTCTGTGCCCAGTCCTATTTCCTGAAGTGTTTCTCCTATGTTTTCTTTAAGAAGTTTTATTGTTTCAGGGTGTATATTTAAATACTTAATCCATTTTGAGTTGATTTTAGTATACGGTGAGAGGTATGGATCTAGTTTCATTCTCCTGCATATGGATATCCAGTTATCCCAGCACCATTTGCTGAAGAGGCAGTCCCTTCCCCATTGAATAGGCTTGGTGCCTTTGTCAAAGATCAGATGGAAGTAAGTATGTGGGTTGATTTCTGGATTCTCTATTCTATTCCATTGGTCAGTGTGTCTGTTTTTATGCCAGTACCATACTGTTTTGGTTATTATAGCTTTGTAGTATAGCTTAAAGTCAGGTAGTGTTATGCCTCCAGCTCTATTTTTTTTGCTCAGCATTGCTTTGGCTATGCGTGGTCTTTTATTGTTCCATATAAATGTCTGAATAGTTTTTTCCATTTCTGAGAAAAATGTCTTTGGAATTTTGATGGGGATTGCATTGAATTTGTATATCACTTTGGGTAGTATGGACATTTTCACTATGTTGATTCTTCCAATCCAAGAGCATGGAATATCTTTCCATCTTCTTGTATCCTCTCTAATTTCTCTCAGCAGTGGTTTGTAGTTCTCATTATAGAGATTTTTCACCTCCTTGGTTAACTCAATTCCTAAGTATTTTATTTTTTTGGTGGCTATTGTAAATGGGCAGGCTTTCTTGATTTCTCCTTCTGCATGTTCACTATTGGAGAAAAGAAATGCTACTGATTTTTGTGTGTTGATTTTGTATCCTGCTACTGTGCTGAAATCATTTATCAATTCCAACAGTTTTTTTGTAGAGGTTTTAGGCTGTTTGATATATAGGATCATGTCATCTGCAAACAGGGACAGTTTGACTTCATCTTTTCCAATCTGGATGCCCTTTATTTCTTTCTCTTCTCTGATTGCTCTGGCTAGTACTTCCAACACTATGTTGAATAGGAGTGGTGAGAGTGGGCATCCTTGTCTAGTTCCTGTTCTTAAAGGAAAAGCTTTCAGCTTTTCCCCATTCAGGATGATATTGGCAGTGGGTTTGTCATATATGGCTTTAATTATGTTGAGATACTTTCCCTCTATACCTAACTTATAGAGGGTCTTTGTCATGAATGAGTGCTGAACTTTATCAAATGCTTTTTCAGCATCTATAGAGATGATCATATGGTCCTTGTGTTTGAGTTTATTAATATGGTGTATCACATTTATTGATTTGCGTATGTTGAACCAACCTTGCATCCCTGGGATGAATCCCACTTGATCGTGATGAATAATTTTACGTATGTGTTGCTGTATTCTGTTTGCTAGTATTTTAGTGAGGATTTTTGCATCTATATTCATCAAGGATATCGGCCTGTAGTTTTCTTTTTTGGTTATATTTTTACCTGGTTTTGGTATCAGGATGATGTTTGCTTCATAGAATGAGTTTGGGAGATTTGCGTCCGTTTCAATATTTTGGAATAGTTTGTAAAGAATCGGTGACAATTCCTCTTTGAATGTTTGGTAAAATTCTGCTGTGAATCCATCTGGTCCCGGGCTTTTCTTTGTTGGGAGCCTTCTGATAACAGCTTCAATCTCCTTTATTGTTATTGGTCTATTCAAACTTTCTACGTCTTCATGGTTCAGTTTTGGGAGCTTGTGTGTGTCCAGAAATTTATCCATTTCCTCCAGATTTTCAAATTTGTTGGCGTATAGTAGTTTATAGTAGTCTCGAATGATTCCTTGTATTTCAGATGAATCAGTTGTAATATCACCCTTTTCATTTCTAATTTTTGTTATTTGAGTCTTCTCTCTTCTTTTTTTTGTTAGCCATGCTAATGGTTTGTCAATTTTATTTATCTTTTCAAAAAACCAACTTTTTGATTCGTTGATCTTTTGAATTGATTTTTGGTTTTCAATTTCATTCAGTTCTGCTCTGATCTTAATGATTTCTTTCCGTCTGCTAACTTTAGGTTTGGATTGTTCTTGTTTTTCTAGTTCTTTAAGGTGAAGTGTTAGGTTGTTCACTTGCCATCTTTCTATTCTTCTGAAGTGAGCATTTAATGCAATAAATTTTCCCCTCAATACTGCTTTTGCAGTATCCCACAGGTTTTGGTATGATGTATCATTGTTTTCATTAGATTCAATAAATTTTTTGATTTCCTGCTTGATTTCTTCTTGGACCCATATGTCATTAAGTAGAATGCTGTTTAATTTCCATGTGTTTGTATAGTTTCCAGAGTTTCGTTTGTTATTAATTTCTAGTTTTAATCCTTTGTGGTCTGAGAAGATACATGGGATAATTCAAATTTTTTTGAATTTATTGAGACTTGATTTGTGACCTAATATGTGATCTATCCTGGAGAATGATCCATGTGCTGATGAGAAGAATGAATATTCTGAGGTTGTTGGGTGGAATGTTCTGTAGATATCTGCCAATTCCAATTGGTCTAGAGTCTTGTTTAGATCTTGTGTTTCTCTACTGATTCTTTGCCTAGATGATCTGTCTAATATTGACAGTGGGGTGTTCAGGTCCCCTGCTATTATGGTATTAGTGTCTATTTCCTTCTTTAGGTCTAATAGAGTTTGTTTTATAAATCTGGCTGCTCCAACATTGGGTGCGTACATATTTATGATTGTTATGTCTTCTTGATGGATCAGTCCTTTTATCATTAAGTAGTGTCCCTCATTGTCTCTTTTTATGGTTTTTAGTTTAAAGTCTATTTTGTCAGATATAAGAATAGCTACTCCAGCTCATTTTTCTTTTCTGTTTGCATTGTAAATTTTTTCCATCCTTTCACTCTTAGTCTGTGTGAATCTTTATGGGTGAGGTGGGTCTCTTGTAGGCAGCATATAGTTGGGTCCTCCTTTTTGATCCAGTCAGCCAGTCTGTGTCTTTTAATTGGGGAATTTAAGCCTTTAACATTAAGAGTTGTTATTGAAAGGTGTTGATTTATTCCTAGCTTTTTATTGGTTGTTTTGTTGTCTTAGGTTTCTTTTGTTCCTTGCTTTCTGATTTACTGTTTGCTTTCTTTGTTTGGTGGTTCCTTAGGTTGTAGATAGTGTTTTTGTTAGCTTGTTTTCTCTTCATGAATGCCATTTTTATTATACTAGTGGGTTTAGATTTTTCTTGGGTTTTTATGGCAGTGGTAGTTATTTTTCAGGAACCAAACCCAGTACTCCCTTGAGGATTTCTTGTAAGGTTGGTCATGTGGTAGTGAACTCCCGCAGTTTTTGTTTGTCTGAGAAATATACTATTTGCCCCTCATTTCGGAAGGATAGCCTTGCAGGGTAGAGTATTCTTGGCTGGCAATCTTTGTCTTTTAGTATTTTGAAAATATCATCCCATTCCTTTCTAGCTTTTAGGGTTTGTGATGAAAAGTCTGATGTTAATCTGATTGGGGCTCCCTTATAGGTGATTTGACGCTTCTCTCTTGCAGCTTTTAAGATTCTCTCTTTGTCTCTGAGTTTTGCCAATTTGACTATGACATGTCTTGGAGAAGGCCTTTTTGGGTTGAATACATTTGGAGATCGTTGAGCTTCCTGGATCTGAAGATCTGTGATTTTTCCTATACCTGGGAAGTTTTCTGCCACTATTTTGTTGAATATGTTTTCAATGGAATCTCCATTTTCCTCCCCTTCTGGAATACCCATGACTCGGATATTTGAGCGCTTGAGGTTGTCTGATATCTCTCTCAGATTTTCTTCCATGTCCTTGATTCTTTTTTCTTTCTTTTTGTCTGCTTGTGTTATTTCAAACAGCCCATCTTCAAGTTCAGAAGTTCTCTCTTCAACTTCGACAAGCCTGCTGGTTAAACTCTCTGTTGTGTTTTTTATTTCACTGAATAACTTCTTCAGTTCAGCAAGTTCTGCTACATTTTTTTTCAGGACATTGATTTCCTTGTACATTTCCTCTTTCAGATCCTGTATACTTTTCCTCATTTCATCATGATGTCTAGCTGAGTTTTCTTGTATCTCATTCAGTTTCCTTAGAATTATCACTCGAAATTCCTTGTCAGTCATTTCAAGGGCTTCTTGTTCTATAGGATCTAGAGTTTGAGATTTATTAACTTTTGGTGGTGTACTTTCTTGATTTTTTGTATTTCTGGTATCTTTTTTTTGGTGTTTATTCATTGTGGCAGGGGGTTGCACAGACCACCAGTTTGAGACTAATGACTAACTAGGATGTTGCTGTGGTTGCCAATTTGGTATGGCTCCCTCCGTGACTGCTCAGTTGGCCTCTAGTGCCTTGTGTGTGTGGTTGCCTCGGGTCTTGGGCTTCTCCGGGGAGCCACCTTTCTGGTCAGCTTGTACTCTGCTGGGCTGGTGGATCACGTACCACAGGGTGTGTGATCTCTGTTGAGCTTTCACTTTCTGTACAAGACTTCTCCCTGTTCCGTGTGCTCTGGCCCAGGCTGTTAGATCGTGCAGTGGCGACCCCACCGGGTGTGTGGTTTCTGTCGAGTCACCGCCTCCCTGGCCGCATGTCTCCCCGCTCTGTGCGCACTGTGCTGGGCTGGGGCGTGTCTTCTGCACCCCTGTCTATCAGCTGGGCCTTCAAGACCCTGCTCAGCACCGCCTCGCCCAGGAAGTCTACCAGGTTTCTGCTAGGCACAGACGACCGGTCGCTCTGGGTGCCTTTGTAGCACTGTGTAGATCTTTCTCGGGTCTTGTTCACCTTTGTATCCCCCCGGTATAAACTGAGCCTAGCGCCAGCCTGCAGCCTGCTCTCCGGCAGGTTCAAGCGGACCTGGGAACTCTCCTACCACACTATTCCCAACCAGAAATTCGTTAGGCTTTTTTCCAAACTGGTGGCCGCAGAGATGCTATCTGCCTCCCAGTAACAGGAAGCTTACCGGGGGTCGGAGTCCAGGGTGTGGTGGAGTGACAGTCGGCCCGCCCGTACTTCCTTGCCCTCCCAACACTGGCCAGGGATGCCCCACGCCACCAGCCCCGCCAGAGAACTGGGGAGGGAATGGGAGAGGAGGCCGGTCTGAAGGCTCCGGAAAGCCCTGCGCCAGGCCAAGCAAGTGGGAGGGCTCAGTGATGGCCGAGCAGGGCGGAGCTGCCCGCACCTGGGAAAATGGAGGCAGCACTGGGGCAGTGAGTGGCCTGGTGGTGCAGGCGGGAGCCAGGTGGGCATCCGCCCCCCGAACAGAGCTGGACCAGGGGGTCACTCACAGTGCTGTGCCAGGTCGGGTGCTCGCTCTCTGTCTCTGGTTTGTCGCCTTCCGTGTTCTTGGCTGCTGTCGCCTCGGGCTGTTCAGTCGCAGCGCGGCTTGGGCGCTCCCAGGAATCTTCTTTAATGCCGGCCTGAAACCTCGCATCCTGAATAGAGCAGCTGGCCGCCTTCAGCGTGGCCCCGGCCTCCGGGATCCTGGCTGCATCCACAGCAGCCCTGGCGCCGTGTTCCCTGTTTTGAGACTCGCTTTTGCCGCTAAGAAACAGTTCTTTTCCTGCTCCACACTTCAAAGCTGTTGCCTGTAAATGAGGCAGCCTTTCCTGCCGGGGGCAAAGTGGCGGTCACCCCCCACGACCGGCCAGCAGCAGCGGTCCTCCCTTAAGAGATGGCAAGAGGAAGGTCCACAAGTTTCCCGGCTGCCTGAGGCCCAGTGGCCGCCTTTTCCACCTCAGCTACTCCGCGCCAGCCGCCGCAGCCGCCGCCATCTTGAAACTCTCCTAAGTTCTCAATCTTTGACATTTCAGAAAAACCAAGCCTTAACCCCAATAGAAAAATGTTGATAAAAAACTATAGTAGAAATTATTTCTATTTTAAAGAGTTCATGAAAAATAGAATTCAAAGATAATATTAATCTTTCCATGAACATTTTGAAGTACCTTCATATATGAATAAAATAAAATCATGGATATGTTTAAGCATACATATAACTGATACATCTGTAAAACAATATGCAAATTATCTATTTAAAATCAATGAACTCTCTGCTCTTTGAATTGGCACAATTTATTAAAATAAAGTTCTCTAAATTAAAGCTGCTATATGTTTGGCTAATATGAACACATTTTTAAAGAACAGATTTTCCAAACTAATAGCAATAATATATGTAAAGTGAATTTGTGAATGGGGTTCTATGAGGCAATGTATGATTTCAAGATTTCTAAAATAGAAATCAGTGATAAATTTTCCAAAATCCATAAAAAAATAAAACATCTGACCCTAATGGTCAAAAAATGTTAATTAAACATCCAAAAGAGTTCATGTGAACATGGTGGTTTTAACTGTCTCTCAGTCATAGGAAGCCACACAGTCTCTTTGCTACATTATCTAGTGAGTAGTCCAAATAATGCGAGTGAACATCTTTTGATAATACTAAGAACAATTTTCATGGGTGAATCACTCTAGCTTGATTTAGATAAATCTCAAATTTGTACAATGGTTTATTTGGTATATAAACCTCAAATGCACTTTGTATCAGACTTAATTTCTACAAAATCTCCTTCAAATCTTTACCCAGTTCACAGCTCCGAGAAGATAGGCACATAGGTTTATGATTTCAGACCTTTGAATACATAAAACTATTAGTCATTTAAAATACATCATGAGCTAACAGTATTGGCAACTGCTTTGAAAACAGAAAGAAAAACTCTGTTAATCTTTGTCAGTCACTAGTCAGCACAGCCAAGAAATAAAAATGAAAACACCTGTAAATAATGATTTTAATTGCATTTTCACAGAACTCTGATGTTTCAAAAAGTGTTTATTCATCTGGTGTACATAAAGCCAAAAACTTGAATAGAAGTTGAAAACATCAGCTCTAAAATAACATATTTAGAAATATTCATATTTTCACTATTTTAAAAATAATTTTAATTAAATAATTTTGGCATCATTCAGTCATAGAACAAATATTCTCAATAGCTTTATATTATATTGAAGGATTTTAAATTTTCACACGAAAATAAAATTTTCTCAAAAGAAGATGTTTAGTCCAACTTCTTTCAACTGGAAAGGAAAAAGTCTCACTATGTGAACCTAGTCCTAGTACCCATGAACAGTGTTCCTAACTTGAGAGCAGCCCAGTGGAGGACTTCAGCCTGTGAGTGCTAAAGCCAGACTCCACGGCCTTCGACCCCAGTTTTGCCACTTCACAGCTGTGTGACTAGGGACAGGGTAATGACTCACAGTATGCATGATTTTCCTCGTGTGAAATGAGAACAATTATAATTTATATTTCTCTTGAGTGATAGCGAAGATTAAATTGGTTAATTTGTGCGAAGCACTTTAAGCAATGTTGGAGCATGGTGAGTACTAAAGAAAAGGTTTGTATTTTGATTATTAATTTGCAGTATGTTAATCTATGCCTAATAACAACATATGCTATGCCAATTTAAAACCTTTCTGTGCCTTTTTGAAATTGACTTAATATATTACAGTTTTTTAAAAAAAAACTTCTATCAAGGGAATGATTAGAAATTGCCACCACTTTTCTTTAACTTCAAATAAAAAACAAAATGTCTTGTTATTTCAAAGTTTTTCCAGTAGTTATCATCTACACAAGAGACCGTGTAAGTCTTATTTTCTTTATGATCTTATCTTAGAGAGAAGTGATTTGACTGTCCTTATTCTTCCTCTATTTCTTCACACTTTAAATTGGTACATTAGCCACCAATACCTTTGGGACTTTGTGAAGCTAGACCAATAAACTGAGGGGACTAGTAAGTATTCAGTATGGAAATGTCTATGCAATATGAACAGTATTGTTCTAGTCCCATTATTTCAGTTTTCCATGTCTGCTCCAATAGGACCAATCACATTTTTCCTTATGTGTTATTGCTAATAACTATAGAAACCACAGAGAACTGAAGCATCAAAGGAGAAAAAATCAGCAAGCTGAGTCAAGCTGAGAAAATACTTTTCACTTTTCTCTAAGAAAATATCAGACTTTAGTCAGCTGCTTAATGTAGGAAAACTTTCACAAGTCATTGGCAAAGGACATCAGCTTGAGAAACATTTTCAAAAGCAGCAACAAATGATCTTCTCTTGGTGCAAAATGTGCCAGGTACTAAAAGACATGAAAACAGAATGAAAAACTCATAAAGGAAGTGAAACATGAAAATGTATGTTAATGGAAGAATGTGGGTGATAAAAAACAATGCAATCCTCAACAATCTAAGACATCAAATTCACTAAAAACTAAACATAGTATTAAAAATGTTTTTAAATCAAACATGGTGCTATTTTTTTTTTGATACATGAGATTTTAATTGAATTTTTACAAAAATTTTTGCATTTCTCACATTTAAATTTATTTATTTATTTTTTATCATTACACAATATAAACATTTTTTGTGGCCCTTTACCAAAGCCTAGTAGCTCAGATTCATTTTATCAAATCAGGTTGTTCCCTAAAAACAAACACAAAAATGACATGCTTAGTATACCCATTTTAAAAAATACTGACTTAACAAGCATGACATTTGAATTGCAAAAACTAATCATTTCTCATTCCTCTCTACAGCTCACTAGGATTGTGTCTAGGGACACATTTTCATATATAATTTTGGTGATATTCTTAAAACACACAGTTCACACAAGGGGTACATAACTTCTGGGCAACTTCTTGCTTAAATAAAATTTTACCTTTTTTTAATGTATAATCTCATAAACTCCATAAAAGATTTAAAATAAATGAAATATACAGTAAAACAGGGTACTTTATTTAATACGTGTTTAGCCAAAGATTCCATTATTAAATTTAGTCTGGCAACTACTGACCCAGTATATACTGTGTGTGTATACTATATATATATATACATACATACATACACACTGTGTGTATACATATATAATACAGTATATTTTAAATATATTTGTATGTTTTATATATATGTAATATAACCAAACTAGTATCATTTAGGTTGTTCTTGTCCTTAAATATGACCAGCACAGAAGAGGAAATTTTCTTTTTAGTTGAAAAGTATTTAAAATGGAAAAAAAAGTCTGAAAGGAAAAATTACTACAAATTTTATAGTGGTAAAATCTGGATTACGGTAAAAGGGACTTTTCTTATTTTCCTACAATGTCAAAAAAACTTTCTACAGTAATGTATTAAATCAGAAAAAAAAAAATAATGTAGACATAAATGTCACCAACATGGCAACATGATTCATACTTGAGTATAATATTTACGATTCATACTTGAGTATAATATTTAGGATTCATATGATCCCTGTGCTAAACATAAGGTTTTAAACAAGTTTTATCTATGTCTCAAGCAAGTAATAAAACACCATGAAATATTTGGGTTGTTCTATGGATCGATGCAATAACTTGAGTAGGAACAAAGATTAATACACAGTTTAGAATATGGCCTATTTTCTAACTTGCCTATATTATATAGATACAGGGAGCAGTATTTAGAAATATCTGGTTCTCAATTTGGTATAATTTACAGAAAAAGTCTCTAGCAGTCTGCTGCAAGTTGCTTTCTCTATGGTTGAACCTTCTGGATATCCTCTACAGGGTATTTCTAGATAATCCTACCTTCCCTTCTACGCCTTCCTGCTGCACTATCTTGCCATCTACATCTAGCCTAGTATTCTGGGATGGAAGGACGCATAGAGATTGATTAAAAGAAAAGTCATAAGTAAGGCCAAAATTTCACTAATTAAAAAACAGGGAAGACTGTCAAAGAACATGAAGAATTTTGGTCAAGCCGTGAAAAGAGAAGAGAGTAACATTCCAAAATGTGCATCATAAATCACAGATGCAATAAATTTAGACTGAAATTTACAAGGTTACTAAATACCCCCTTTGACCATCAAAAATCTCAGAAAAGTATCAAGAAAAATGTCAAAATTAGAGCAATATAACTTCTTTGGGAACCTTCCAAGAAAAACTAATTACAAAATGTATGCCTAGGGAATAAAATTGATTTGCCTTATCGGTTAATGACTTGAAGCTGGGACATCTACCAAAAACGATGAGTTTAGATAGTGACATATTATTTTACATTACCTTAAAAAAAATCAGTAAGATGCAAAAAAAGTATGCAGCAGAGCCTCTTTCCCCCTCCCTCTTCCCTCACATCCATAGCTAAATGTATTGAAAAAGAGTGGTCTACAATATCTATGCTCATCAATATATTTTGGACTGGATCCTACCCCTTCTCTCACCTCCGTTGTAACTGCTGTCACCACAGTCAAGTATTGATCTCTGCTAAAAATAAAGAAAGAAAGAACTTTTTCCAAAAAACTTAGTGTATTTGACGTCTTTGCCGATTTTGACCTGATTGACCACTCCCTTCCTCTTAAAAGCCTGTCTTTCCCAGACTCCAGTAATGTCACAATCTGCTGTCTTTCCCCTATTCTCTTCGTGCCTTTTTTCTTTTCTTTCAGGGTCTTTTCCCTCTGCTTTTCCCTTGCATGTTGCATTTTAATTCTGTTGGCCCTCTTCCCCCCTTTTTGACCAGTGTCACCTACAGCACACACCCCCCACCCCCATCTATCATTCCTCACTAGAGCAGTCATTCTCAGCTGGGGTGAGCATAGGAAGTGGGGAGGAAGATGGAAAATGTAGCGTGAAAGAGCCCTAAAGTCCTCGGTAGAATTTATTTATGCTCTAGAGCATCTTGCCTTCTCCCACTTTGGGTGAGAATCTCTACTGAGCTAGGATGATGTCAAGGGGACTAATAATAGTGGAAAGAAAGCATTATTATCCCCATTTACTAAATAAAATTGTAATTGTTACTTTTATCTTTAGGGTTTCAGTTCACACATTAAATATGAATGCATTTACCAGCCCCTGACAGCCAGATATGCTATCACTCTACCCACCCCACCACAGAAGAAACCACTATCAATAATTGGGTACTTTAATAATTTAATAATTGAGCATTTTAGTACTCAAAATAACTATATTAGTACATGCGAATTACATAACACATTAATTAATTATTATACAATATGAAATTATGTATTAATTACCTTTTTATTCTTATATTTTTACATTTTTGATTACCTTTATATTCTTACATTCTTACATAAATAATGTCATACTTTCCATATCCTGTGTACATCACTTTTCATTTCATTTTTTATTTGCCTTCATTTTTTATTTATTATGTCACAGAGATCTTTTCATTTCAGTACATTCACATTCATACTGTATGAGCATAACATAATTTATTTAACTTTTCCCTAATAATAGATACTGAAGTGTTTCCAAAGTTAGCTGTCATAAATAATGCTCCAATGAACATCCTTGCTTATACATCTTTTTGTACCAATTCATTTCTGTAGAATATATTCTCAGAAATGATACTGCTGACTTAAAGGGAATGTACCTTTTAATATGAACAGGTAACACCAAATCGCACTATAGATATGTTTTAATAATGAATATTCTCACCAACAGTGTTTGAAAGTACCTGCTTCCCTGTATCAATTTCATTAATTTGTGTCAATATTATAAGCAACATTTCATTATTATATTAATCATTATCACAATATTACAGATGAGGAAACTAAAATTCAGAGATGCTAAGAAACTTTCCCAAGGTCACACAACTAGTAAGCATTAGAGCCAAGTTTCAAATTAGGTTATTCTTATTTTTCTACAGACCTTGCTGCATTAAAAAAAAAGCATTAATGCATAAGCCAGATGTAGAAACTGTAAAATATGTTGACTGGCATTTTCCTCATTTGTCAATTTGAATGTAAAGCCCATCAGAACATGTCTAGATATATGAAGTGTGGGCATTGAGCAGATAAATATGATGTGTATTGCCATAGAATTACCTGTGCAGCAATTATGCAATCTACAATTATAAGCAAGATAATTAGTATAAGGAATTTAACAAAAATCATTGCATACTATAATGATTTCAAAGTTCAGATTGTGTGCATAATATTAACTGATCTCTGAAGTTTTAATTAATGGCATAGTCTAGAAGAATAAAACTGGCTTTAATTCTCAGCCCCCCTTGTTAGTTTTGAAATTATTTAAAAACAGATATTTAGAGAAGTTCTTCCTACTTAATGGAATTTTGCAGTCCACTTCCAAATATGTTTGGTGGACTCACATATTAACACCGAAATACAGATTGAAGTGCTTGAGAGGTTTTCCCAGATACTTTTTTTATTCATGATACTTTTTATGAGATTTGTTTACTTCTAAATCTGTATTCATGTGATTGTCAAGGAAGTTGTTTCTCAAGTAGGGAAAATATTTCTGTCATTATTCAAAAGGTAACCCAGCATAACTACCTCAAGATATGTGGTAATCCCCAATTTTGAGAGAAAAACAATCTAGAAGAAAGTTATCAGAACTTATAAAGTATTGTTAATAATAACTGGCATTTATTAAGCACCACACCAGGAAGTGATCTAAATATTTGGCATACTCTATATTACTCTACATTAAAACCCTGCAAGGTAGATACTGTTAAATTCAATTTACACATGTAATCAACCTGATCAAGTCATAGAGCTGCATTGGGATCCAAACCCTGGTTTTGGAAGACTAAAGACACTTTTCACTATACTATATGACTAAAAAATGCAGAATGAGTTGTCAATAGTATGAACTGCCAATAAATATTAATAAAAGTTTTTGAGAGATAATAATTTTTAGATTTCAGAGATTTGATTTTTTAGTATGCACTTTCCATCAATAATTTAAGACAAGATACTACCAGGAAAAACAAATTGACACATTTTCTAACACCCTGTTTACCTATTTAAGTTCACTCAGAATTAGAGGCAACTTCATCAAGTATATTAAAACTCACCAAGATCAGTTGAAAACCATTCACTGAAAGTAGTTTTCTGCAAAGTCACCTTAGTCTAAAAGTCAGCTTTCTGTCCCAATAAATTTAATTGTGTGTAAGTGTGGAATATACTATAAAGCATGTATACTTCACAGGGCCTGGTTTTCCAAAGCCTTGCAGTTTCAAATATTGACCTTGTGGAGGACTGAAAATTTCCCTCAGGGTATAAGTCTCTGTTGCAAGATAAAAATTGTGGCACAGCAGGTTGCTGGCTCAAAGACAGACTAGTTACTGATTGTTATGTAAAGATACTGAGAATTGTTATAGGAAGGAATGTTTGCTAAGATCAAATTGTTGTTGATAGGACGACTTAATTGCCTTACTGGAATGTCATCTGGCTTGTTTCACTGAAAGTTACCAGCCTATATTGTTAAACTATAACCCCACCTACGTCTCTTCCTGTAACTGCCTGGTCTGGAAAATAAATGCAGGAAGAGAACCCCAATTCGGCATTAATTTCCCAAGGAAGGAATGCCTCTCTCTTGAGGGTTCCAGGAGATTAGCCACTTCGGGGCCTCTCACTGTTCAGAAGAGATGGGCTTTGAGTAATCCTTTGCATCTCCGTCACCCAGGGGAAGTAGGGTGACAAATCCGTGGGGGGCGAAGCAATGCAAAGCAACATATAAGAACGACATAGTTGTGTACAAAACTTACAGATCACTCAAAAACTCCACAATACAAATAGAATTATTTTTAAAAAATTTCTTACCCTTACATAAATCCCACATATCTGTGAGTCATAATTTCTAACTTATCCTTATGGTGACAGACCTACACTTAATTGAGAATTTTGAATCTCTAGACTCATTTTATTTTTTAAAATTCAAAATAATTGGCTCTAGGAAAAAAACTGCAAACTTTCTATGCATACAAAGATAATCAATATTGACATTTTGAGAGAGGATAGAACTTACTTTAAGGCCTTCAATCCAGAATCTACTATTACTTAGATTAACTCCAGGGTCAAATCATTTTATTTCACAATGTTTGGGTTTTCTATATTCATATGTGAGGATGAAATTACAGAGAATTAAAGAGTCAAAAATTACCGATTATATAAATGTTATATTATATATAATAGTGATGATGATATATACAATATCATAAAAACCAAGAATATTCAACCTGTTCCTTCATTGCTACTTAAACAAAATATTAGTTTACTTTGTCCTTTCACTCATTAATTAAATAAACACATATTCACTAGGCACCAACTAAATGCCAAGCACTGTCATAGGCTTTGCAGCACAGCCCCCACTGTAATGGATCTTACAATTGAGTATATGCCCGTACTATACCTACAAGCAAGAAGAAAATAGTCCAACTTGCAAACATAACAAATTCTAATGGAAGAAATAAGAAAAAATGTTAAATATTACAAATGAAAAACACATTTCTGCAAAATTAACTGATTTTCTCCAACAAAAAACAAAAAAAGAAAAAATGAAAAATAAAGCAGGGTATTTAAAGGAATCACAAAATCAAAGCACACAAAAATGTACTTAAATATTATTGCCACTTTTATAAATCCATACAGTCCTAAGCTTTATTTGCTGCAGAATTAATTGAATGTTCTAAAAGAAATAGCACTTTCATAATGACAGCTATAAAACATATTAACATATCAATAAAAAGCATAACGTTTGCTTTTTTAAAAAGTATACTCTCTTTAAATAGTATATTTTAGATTGACCAAGACATTTGTATTTGGTTAGTGAAAAAAATACCATTGCTATTTTAAATATTATCAACTTTTCCTAAATCAAACTTTATCATCACATATCAGAGTCTTTTGCAAACACATACCATCTTTATGGTACTCATAAGAGTATTGATTAATAAAAAATAAGTTTGTAAAAATAGTCAACATTTAACATTTAAATCAGAATATTCAATAAATATATTTTAGAGCATTTTAGCCATGAGTTCTATTTCTTATTTTAAAGTAAAATATAACACAAAACGCAGAATAGAAAGTTAACTTTAAATTAGTTATAAATGTGAGCATATGGCACTTTTTAGATAAGGAATAAATCTTTAGTGCTAAATATGAAATTTTATCATATTTGGCATATAAACAAAAAAGGATAAGTAATAATAAGGCATATAGTAGGTTCAGCATTTTTTTTTTTTCAGTTTCATAGTCCCATCTGGTGGACCAAAATTATCTCATTTTAAAATGTGAAAATCAAAGGTATAAAATGTCATATTTCAACAAAACTCAATAAAAAGTGAATAGAATTAGTCCCCAAAATGCATATGTTTCTGATTCATTCATTTGGCCATTCATTTTTACATTAAGGCAACAAAATATTTATTGAATATCTGCTATGTGCCCAGCAACATAGCAGGTTTGAAAACAGGTGATTAAAAAGTTAGATGTGTTCTCTGATATTATGGAGCATATTACCCAATCCAGGAGGTACAGATCAAATAAACAAATGGAAAGATGAATACAGAATTCCAGGCTGTGGTAAGTTCTATGAAGAAAGAAATAAAAACAGATTGTGAGGAAGAACAAAAGGAGTAGCTTTCTTCAACTGGTTTGCTCAAGAAAGCAGATTATCAGAGGATAAAAAAGCGGACAGCTGAAGGCCTTGGGGTGGAAAGGAATTTAGTGTGTTTGGGGAGACCAGATTGGCTGGAGCACAGCACGTGAGGAGACGAGTAGAGTAGATAAAGATGAATTAGATCTATTTATCTCTCAAAAATTGTCATTTTTTACTTTATTTTTCAGTCTACCTAGTCCCATTTACCAAATATAAAACCAGAAGTCATCAGGTAACAAAGTTATTTCTCAAACCATGATGGAAACTATTTCAAAGGTTTAACTGATCAGTCTCTAAATCCTTAAGTTATCAGCTAAATTGAGTGAGCTATATATGGGCCTAAAACATAAGTGACTTTCAAATTCAGGATAACTACAGTTTTGTTTTGTTTTTTAATTGAAACTGCACTCTAACTCATTTTGGGGGGGCTAATGTTAGTAAATGGTTGCTTAAACTTTTAAAAATCCAAAGACACATGATTTGTCATTAAATTTGAAAGCTATAAATAATATTTCATCAGTGTTTAGTTGTTCTCTAAACCTTGTACTTTAAAAGGCACAGATTTTGTTTTTCTTGGGCACTGAAAATAAATCATTTTTCTAGATGCCAAGTTAATCCTTGTTGGCAAAATACATACCGTGCATAGTGTATGTGCAATTTGTAATTACTAACTGACACCCATTGACAATGTAGAATAGCTTCTACCCCAGCAAGTAGTTACAAATGTTGAAGACCATTGTCTGATCCCATAAGGCATGTCATTAACTTTCATTATTACTAATGGGAGTTATGGGCATGCTTCCAAAGTAAATCATATGCATTGAGTCACATAACTGCTCCTAAAAAGGCTTTATTTTCAGGTTGATATATTTGGTCATGTAGTCATACTGCTATTTCATTTTCCTCTTTAGAAAAAGTTCAGGTATACAAAATACCAGTACACATCTTCCTTTCTCATCATATTTGCCCTCCTAGTCAGTATATGATTTAGGAAAGAAAATAAAATCAGTTCAAATATTTACTTAGAAAAATCTGATTTTAAAAAAGGATGTATTCGTATAACAGAATCCAATGTTGGTAAGTGAAATGCACATTCTCAATATACCATTTCAAGTATGAATTGATAAAACCTTTACCATAATCAAAATCATACCTGCATTTTAAAGTCTTAATTGAAAACTAAGTTCCTTGACTGGACTTCTGCTTGCCCCTGCAGATTTACTCTGTTCAATTTTTTAAGCGCATGAAAGTTATATACTTATTTCTATTATTTTTATGATTACCCTAGAAATTACAGCCTACAATTTAACTTAACATCTAAATGTAATCTGAGGAATGCAAATGTAACAGGATGACTAAATTCCAATCACTATCCCTCGGATTTACATGTATTTTTGTCTAGTATTTTAATTCTGGTTAGTAACTTTACAAATAGACGTTATTATTGTTTTGAACAATCAATGATTGTTTAGGATTACTCACGTGCTGATCTTTGATAATTCCTTTTTACATCCCTGACCTTCTTTCAAGGCTCTTTTTTCTTCTGCCTAAATTACATTCATGAAGTTCTTTAGTGATAATCATTGGTTAGTAAAATTTCTCAAGTTTTGTGGTCTGAGAACATTTTTATTTTGCCTATGTTTTTGAAAAATAGTTTTGCTGAGTCTATACTTCTATGTTGACAGTTACTGTCTCACTAATTTCTGGCTTCCACTGTTTCTATCCAGAAGTTAGCTCTCAGTAAAATTTTGTTCCTTTATAAGTAAGCCGTATTTTCTGTCTGGATGCCCCTAAGATTTTTTTCTTTTTTCTTTCTCTCTTTGATATCGAGCAGTTTCACTGCAATGTCTAGGTATAAATTTATCTTCTGATTTGTTAGATTTCCTGAATCTGAGGATTCAAGTCTTTAATATTTCCACAAAATTCTTCACCATTACCTCTTTGACTATCACCTCTCTTCTATTCTCTCTACTTTTGCTTAGCCACCTGATTAAATATATATTATACTTTCTTACTCTGTCTTCCATATCTAAATCTCTTTTATTTCTTTCTCATCTGTACTATATTCTTAATAATGCTGAAGATCTTTTAGTTCACTAATTCTCTTAGCTTTGTCAAATCCAGTATGGAAGCCACCTATTATACTTTTAATCTTTTAGTATCAATTATTATATATATATGTACATTTATTTCAAGAAGTTCTGTCCAATTCTTTTTTTATATCTGACAGGTGATTTTTTTATAGTCTTTTTTTCTTGTTCCTTTCTAAGTCCTCAATATCCCCTTTTATAAATATAGTAAACATATTTATTTTTCTGAATATTATCATTATAATATGCACAGTCATTGATAGTCTGATTCTAGAATTCATTTGAATTTTTCATAATTAAAACATTTCAGAAACATCCAAAAATTAAAGTGCATTCCTTCAGAGTAGGTTTTATGTCTGCTTTTGCCAAGTGCTTAGGGACCAATCCAAGATGACAACTGTATTTTTGACTTGGAGATTTTCAGGCTACCCACACTTGAAAAGAAAATTTCAGCCCCAAATGAATGTGAATTGTTTTTTGTTTGTGTTTGTGGTTTTTTTTTTTCTTCCTCATCCAGAAGCTAGGTATAGTATGACAAACAGACAAATTTCTGTAGTTGGACAGACAGGGCTTTTTTTCTTCTTTTTTTCTTGTTTACTCACTGACAGTATAGCCACTTTGGTGTCATAGCTTTATGGGAGATATTGTCCATCCAACTTCTACCTTGCTATGGCCAAAGTTCTGTCCCTGACTTTCACATGCAGGGCTCATTGAAGTCCAAGGATCATCAAGGACTGGCAGACACCCCTATGGATATCAACTTTCTGTTTCTGACCTCTGAAGCTTTCTCCTGCTTTCTCAAAAGATTAATCATGCTTTTATAAAGATGTGTGTTCGGTGTGTGCATGTGTGCATGTGCGTATAGGCGCGTGTCTCTCCCTAATATTTCCTGCATCATTCAGTTCACCTCATTACCAAAACTGGAATTGGGGACTCAAAAAAAAATTTACGTGAAGTTCTTCACACAGTGCTTGTAATAACATGAGGATTTTGTTGTGTTGATTTTTTTGTTGCTGTTGTCATTTCATCACTTTTCTAAGGCTGCTGTCATTTTGCTGTTGTTCTCCTAGTTGAAAAAGTTATACCCAGAGGCAAGACAAATATCAACAAGAAGTACCAGTAACCTAGTAAAGAAATTTAAAAATCAGTGTGACCATGATCTCCTTTATCAGCATTTGTCTAAGAGTAACGCCTCTTCTCAAGACAATCCTTCCCCAGTCTACTGGTCTACTGGACAGACATTTCTGAGCAGAGTTAAAGTGTTCCTTCCTCCATGATGCCTTCCTTAACCACCTCTGCTTCCTCTGAACCTCTCCAAAAATTTTTGTCGCAACTAGACCCTTTTGTGGGTTCAGACTCATAGAGAGGTTAAGAGCACAGACTGTAGTCAGACTGCCCGGGGTTTGACTCTCAGCAATATATGCGGGCCCTTTGTTGTTGGAGACATTTTCTAAGTTTTCTTTGTCTCTGTTTTCTCATATGCAAGGTGGAGATATTAGTAAACCCTCTTCACAGGACTCTGTTGGTGACTGAAGGCCATGGTCCAAGAAAGGTGTTTAGCACAGCACACAGCATGTAATAAATTCTAAGCATGTTATTATTCAGACCTTTCTTTTGTTAGTGATCTTTGTATATGTCTATATGTCTTTTTCATCCTTCTATGCAAGGTAAAATTTCTGTTTACATAAAGACCATGGTGCATATTGCTGAACACACTCTTAATTAGATTATTATTTATATTCAGAAAACAAGTCTTTTAAGAATATCACTATCATTTTAATATTTTCTTCCCTGATAACTGTATTATAATGCTGGATTTGGATCCCTGTCCTTCAGGGACAGGAAATATTATATTTTGAAAATTAATAAAATATACTTCCAGTAGCACCTTCATTTTAAATCAAGACACCGAGCAAGTACTTGCCTAACCATAGAGAACAAGCTCTCTAATGGTGAGATTTCATAATCTATAACACGTGTCAGAGAAGTATTGCTGGATGTTTGGGCTTACCTGTAGTCCTTAAAATTATACCACATACTTAGACAATGAGAATATTAAAGAACACCACTTGTCTAGAGAAACCTGGCTAGTTGTTTGAACAGCCCTTAAGAAGATTTCTTTGACTTCAATTGTTTGATTACAAAACAGAGTAAATTGGTAATTTACCAAGAAAACCAAACACTTATGTTATAATGATTGGCAAAATGGTGTTTTCACAAATCCAGCTTCTCAAGAAGTGCTTCAAATACCACCACATTCTCAGGAAAAAAATGAATAAATCAGTGCTGGGAAAATAAAGTGCCAAGTGGACCCTATCTATATTTTATTTATTTATTTATAATTTTCTTTTTTTTATTAAAATGTATTGATTATACATATTTATGGAATAAAGAGTTATATTCCAATACATATGCAATGTGTGATGATCAAATTGAGGCAATTAGCATATTCATCATTGGAAAACCTAATAATTTCTTTGTGATACGGAAATATGATCTCCTCTCTTCTAGCCTTTTGATAACATGCAATAAATTATTGTTAATTATAGATGCCTAGCTCTACTGTTGATTCTTACATAAGATGCTTGTCAAAGATCTTTGTCAAAAGACTGTAAAACAACAGTATTGCCATACAAGTAAAAAATAATGACAACTCCCATTCACATTCATGATCTAATTTTTTATTTATATTAACACTGTGGTAGAAGTAATGCTAATGTTATTACCTCTAGCTCATAAGTAAGGAACTAAGGCTCGGCAGGCAGGGAGGCCTGCACATTTGTGAGGTTGGCCAGAAGCAGGGTCATTCTTAGAATGGTCAATGTCTTTGACATTTAAAAGCAGTGTTTATGTCCATGATACACTCTGGGTTTTTTTTTTCCCCTGGTTCAAATGAAAGAGGCTATTTTAACCTCATTCTAGCAAAAATGTTAGTAAACATTAAATGTTACTACATTATTATGTAGTAGTATACTAAAACATTACTTATTACTAAACATAATAAACATTGCGGGGGGGGGAATTACCTTAAACTGACTCTACACAAAGGCACAGTAAGTAGTTATCTGTGTGGTGTGAACTGAGGGACAGTACCAACCGTTATTCCCCTCAAATTCTCCCTGATCTGTGAAAGTGCCTAAAAAAAGGACAGGGCAAACTTTGCTTGTTCTATAGTGCTGTCCAGGGTGCCTGACTCCAAAGCCTAGTGTGCTGTAACCAAATATCTGTACAGTGTATTTAGAGACTTTATTTTGTTCCACAGAACTGTTTTTTTCAGGACTCAGTGTTATTTCATAATTGGTCACTGAGAGAGGCATCTGTAAATCAGAATACCTCACAATTGTTACAGAGAATCTTTTATGTACAATATTACAAACAGATACCTAAGCATAAACTCTAGGCCCTGTTTTTCTTTATTGCTGCATATCTAGCAGAGAGAGAGCCCCTCTAATTTATTACTGTCAAAAGGTAGAAATAGGTTTGATAGAACAGACTTTTGAAGCCCACCTTTAGATTCATAAACAAAAGTACAACCCAAGAGCTAATAAATCATTGAGGTTCTTTCCCAATCTGGTCTTCCTCCACCCGCCAAAGAGTTGATCAGGTTCATCCCAATGCTTAAAGTGAACACAAATGTATCTCCTAGACACTCTACCTTCTTGTTTAAGCCTTGGGGACTTCCTCTCTCCTATAGCTCAGAAGGAAAATCCCTTAATTTAGCAGACTTTCCACAATCTTCTTGTTCTTTTTTCAACCTTACCCTCCACTTTTCAAAGTTCTGTTTCAGACATATTGATCCAACAATAATCCCGTGAATATCCCACGAGAAAGCCAGCCTCACAAACACTCAGTTACTGCTGATCCACAGACTTATTTCCCCCGTATCCCCACCAACTACAAATCTCCCTTGGTAACATCATTTCTCCTTCCACTTCAGGGCTGTTTTTATTTTACCTAAATTTTACCTGTTAAAAATTCTAGTCAAAAAGAGACTGAAAAACATGAGGGCATGGTTTTCCCCAGGCAACACCTCTACCAGGGAAAATCATGATACAAGAAAAAGGCGCACCAATACTCATCAATTTCATTACTGAAAGGTTGATAGATTGAATTTTGTGTAATTATAAAACAGCATAACTATGATATTTAATATCATAATGCTTTACACACATAACACCAGCCACCCCCTAAAAAAAGAAAAGCTATTTTACTAAATACAAAATAGCACAACAGTGCCTGCTAATTACATTTTCTACTAACTAGAAAAATGGCAGCATAAATTGAAAATATAAAGCTCCTTTGGATCACATATCATAGTTCAGAAGAACTATTGCTTTTCTTTGCCTATTATGCAGAAATGTAGCTGCAATTGTGTTGTTTTTTTAAAACAAACATTCATATTAAAGGCTTTCATTTTATATTCATGTTTTATCATACAAGTATATTTCAATATAATTGCCTTTATCCCTGTAAAGCCTCTCTGACTGTTGTAATCAAATCTACTAATATTTATGGTACAAATCCTTCTCTAAATTCCATAAGAATTACTTTCCAGAATTAATGACTGAAACAAATGACTAACATACAAGGTTAACATCTTATTTTATATGAATATCACAGAGCAAGTTTCCTAAAAATGTCACAAGTATATTTTGCCTAATGATTCAGGGTTTTTAAAATAATAACACAAAATTCCCATAAAGGAAAATATTTCAATTTGAATATTAAAGAAAAATTATTGATCACTTAAGTTAGTTTATTATGCCCCTAAAATAATTAAGTAAAATGCAATGCAAAAAGAATACTGGACCGCACTGCAATCATGAGCCTTGTATTATAGCCCCACTCAGCCACTGACCAGCTGCTTGATCTTAGGAAAATAACTTAACCTCTACAGGACTTAAATATTCTCATCTATAAAAGAAACTGAATTATCCCCTTGCTAAATTCCCTTCACAATACATGATTATAAATCTATAACTAGTTTACATACCTTGGAATAAGACATAGGATTTAGCATACTAATATTCCTTTTGCTGAAGCAAATGGTCTGTGTTTAGTCAAGGTTGTTGCCATAATACTTTGTAAAGTCAAGGGTATTTGATGCTACTTAGTTTTCCTGATAGGAGAAATGTATTCCAATTGAATTATTATGTGCTTCTGCAGCCTGATTCTTTCAAGACAGCAACAGTCTTCTGTCCGTCAGCTACGCCAATAAAAGTGATAAATGTTTCTGGTGATTATTTGTCAATAATAGAGAACTATTTTGAACTCATAAATTCTCCACCTGTAATTTCATACCTGTCTAAAAATATATAATCTATATAGGCATTGAAATAAGACAAAGATAGTTGAGAAAAACCAGTACTAAGTTTTCTAGAGTAAAGAAATATACTTTAACCTCAAATTTCTCTAATGTTTGAGAAAAATACCAATAACCCACAGTAATAATAATAATACTTGAGACTTTTATTACCCTTTGAGACAGTTGCTTAAATATCATCTTAACATTATCTAACAGGACATTTCTTCATATCAGACATAAATACCAACTTAGCATATTGCATAAATACACATGTATAATTACATACATGCATTGTAAATGTTACAGAAATACAGTGTAAGAATCAATTTGCAAAATAGAATGTATTTAACATTATCTTAAAAATCTGATAGCTTTCCAAAGGAAATCTTTTTGGAAAATACAATGGTGAACGACATGTGAAAGCATTAATACTCAGGCTGTAGTAGGTCTTAGGGGAAATAGTCAATGCTGTCTTCAGTTTTCATTGAAAAACTAAATAAACAGACCACTAGCAGCAGGATAGTTTTCCCTCAGGAAGTAGATGGTTATAGATGTATTAAGGAGTATAACATGCTATTAAATATGAATGGTAAATAATTTATATGCACTATCAAAAAAGCCAAGCAACTAAGACTATTATCCACTCTACTAAAATTCTCATTTTGTTCTCTGTTGTCTTTTGCAATCAGAAGACTCACAGAATATCTGGTGCAAATGAAAATAAAGTTGACCTCAAAGCTATAGGCATTAAACAAATTAAATGCATTCTTTAAGTCAGTGTTGACACATTTCTCTATGATTAAAAGAGTCTACACAACAATCTAACTGGCTGCCCAATATCTGTCACTATAATCTAAGTCACGTGTTAGCAAAATGTCCATATTAATTTCTTATTTTAAATGACTCTGGTTGAAGAGAAAAGGAAAGTGGACCAACAAAAACTGACATGAGGAAATAGTAGAAGAAAGTTATAGAATTTTTGTTATATAGACTTGAGAGGGGATTATAATTAACAGTGCACATTCTGTTCAAAAGACATACATAGATAAGCAAGAATGTAATACAGAGAAGCATCTGGGCTGACATGGACCAAGCTTCAGAAGTGGTATTTCTGAACTCACTACTACCCATTCTGCAGATGATCAAAAAGAAGTGGAAGTTGTTTATTTAATAAATGTTCTCTGATGGTAAAAATTTCTATAAGGGATGACAATGCCCCTTGCCCAGCACAGCCTCTGTCACAATGAAAGTCCTGAGGACAGGTTTCAGAGAGTAGACCTCCATACATTATTGAATGCCCCACTATAAGCTGTGCAGCATTTTAAATCTAGGAAGAAACGAAACAAAATTTAAAAATTTTGAACACTGCTTTTGAAAAATACATAATTATAAAGAATAATGTAAGACTGCTATAATGCATTTGTAAAGCTACTCTTACTTAAACATCTTTATATCACTTAGGTAATATATAAAAATTACACATTGGATGCAAATAATTGGTAATTAAAATTACCAAATACAAAATAATTCTTGGTTTCACATTGTACAATTCGTAAAAATAACAAGCAACAACACTGTCTCATGCACATTGAAAAATAGCTATATACAAGTTTTGGATAACGAAGGAGATCTTTTTAGAGTCCTGCTTTCCTGTCACATCACACTTCCACTAGATCCTAAGTCACATTAAGTCAATAGTCCCATTCATCATTTCTCCATTCCCGCTCCAACTACTTTAATTTAGGCTTTTTATTTCCTACCTAGGTTAGTCTAATAGTCTCAACATGTCTCTCAACTAGTCTTTGTGCCTCAAATCTACCTAAACCCCACCACTCCATGCTCACATCTCACATTTCCATCGCTTCTGGGATGATTTTCCTAAAACATGAATCTGATGTCACTCCTTTGCTCAAAACTTTTATGTTGTGGTTCATAAACCTTAGCTTAAATCACAAAGCCTTTCCTGATCTTATTCCTGCTTATCTCTACAAACTCATCTTCAGCTCTGGCCTCACGTGTACCCTTTCTCTAGACAGACTGAATTACTCGATGTGCCCTGATAAAAGAGGGCTGCCTCCCACTTCCAATCCTTTGCTTACAGTGCTTTCTCTGCATGAAAATGCTTTGTCCTCTTTGTTCCACTCACAATAACACACCTTTAATGCCAAACTGGTATCACCTGCTCTGGGAAGCCTGAACTGCCCAGTCTGTTGTGAATCTCTATTTTGCACCCCATTTCTCTCAGGGCAGCATGTTCCTATCAGAGATGTAACTGACAATCCCTGTCTTGCCTGTCAATAAAGTGAGTAAATACATTGAGAAGACAAAACATGATTCATTTTACTATTTTAGTGCTGAACAGAGGCCTGACAATAGTAAGTACTCAATAAATGTTTGCTGTATGAATGAGTCTAAGTGAGCAAGTTTAACTTGGGGGCGAGATAAAAATATTAGATTTTGACTTCACTGGTGTATATAATAAGTAATAACATAATCTGCTTTCATTCACCGATGAAATACAAAACCAAATGTCTCTACATGGCAAAATGTGTCCAAAAAATTTCTGGTTAATCTTGGTTATTTGCAATACAAAAAACAAAACAACAAAAAAACCCAACACATATTTACCTATAAATATTATGTATTTAAAACCCCAAAATCATGTTGAATAGCCTTTTCAATTGGTACATATAAGTACAAATGTTAAATGAATAGAAAATATTTTTAAATAAATTGTAAGAAGGCATGGTTTTATGAATGCTGTCTTGTAAATAATGACTTCTAAATACAGTTTTACCAGTACCTTGAGCACTATCTCTGTATCTCCAAGGATACATTCCAAGCTTTTACATGTGAGTGAAAACTAATTAATCACTAATTAATAATTATTACTCTAATGATAGCAAAATATAAAGGTCCCGGTTGGATTTGCTTAGAGTGCACTGGCTGAAACAGAATAGTCTTCTGTGTCGATTACAAACACCAAATACAGCAATATACTTTCTTAAACCAAAAAACAAGGTTTTATTAATTATGCCATTAGCCTCTAATCCCAGCTAAGAGACACCCTGAAAAACACCAGAAAAATATATTTCTTCAGTTACATTAAAAAAAAAAAAATCAATGTCAACATATCACTAAGGATGTCTTCTAATCACATAAACTTTAGAATAAAATCAATAAGGAGGAGAATTATTTTGACATCAAAATTACTGTTGGGTTTAGAGATGGGCTTGTCTTCAGATTTCCAAAATACATTTTCATTTCATGTTTGCCTATGACATTCCTGTCTGTCAACACACTATTTATGTCCTGTTTTTCTTATATTACATGATTACTTTGTGCTCAGATTTTTTACTGCTTTCAATTTCTCAATAACTGATTCCATGTTTCTTTACCAGTATCTGTCATTACAGAGCATTTCTACCTTCTATTAATAGGCTAATATTTTCAAGACTAACCAAAAAGACTGAGGAAAAAGCAAAACTAGGCACCACTAAATAGGGCACATTGCACTTATTCCAGTTTTTTAAGCATCTAGTACAATCTAGAGTTGGCAATCTGCAAAGAAAAGTCCTGGTAACAAAGTAAAAAAAAGAAAAGAAAAGAAAAGAAAAAGTGCTGTCTTAACAGCTATGGCATAAGATTCCATTAGGAAGAAAACTTTCTTTGAGAAAACGCCTTACTAAACTATAGAAAGCAATAGTTTGGCAGACACAGAAGCCAAAGCAATGAAGCAACAATAAGGTTTTGTAGAAAGTAAAAAAATTAAGTTTCCTTTGTAGTAGGAAAATGAAATTTGTTTTTCTCCTGGCAAAAGAAAAAGAGAACGTTTAGATAAGATTATAAGAGAGGAAGAGGAGCCTGTGATTGGTTAGCTCAATTGGTAGAGCACAGTGCTGATAACACCAAGGTCAAGTGTTCAGATCCCTGTACTGGTCAGCTGCCAAAAAAAGAAAAGAGGAGAGTTTTGAAGTTGGGGCCAACTGAAATCCTGACAGATTATTTTAATAGCAGAGTTGACTAAGTTCCAATTTAAAGTCATTTGCATTGATGTGTGATGTAACCCTCTCCCCTTTACTCTCCTAAAATCATCGGCAAAGTTTATTACTCTTAAGAATAATTGGTGTAAATGATTGTTTTGTGGGCATTGACAAAGAGACTTGGTTTTCCCTTTGAGATGATGTGATGCATAACAAACCTCTCCAGAAGAAGCAAAAATGCTTTGGAAGAATGACCTTGAGCACATAACCCTTCCCCACCCACCACGTGCCTTTGTAAATTTGAAGAAACCTTAAGGAAGGGATTGGACTCATAAGGAGTGTGGTAGGGGAGGTTGAAGCCAATGTTATTTAAATTTCCTGTTGATATCCACATTGCTTTACAGGTTTATAAGAGTTGTTAAGTCCCACCCTTCTCCCTATTTAATATAGGATGATTTTGTCCCTCAAAATTAAAATATTTCTAAATAAAAAGTTTCAGAATAGGCATTTAAAAGTATTGCCCAAATAAAATAATACAAATGATTAAGAAACATTGAAAATGGCAAATGTTTGAGTTTTATTCACAAAAGTGAAGCATTTTTCAGCTTTAAAGGTAAAGATTTAAACAAGATCTAGGCACTGACATTTAACAGTCAAATCACCAATAACAAAACCTACTTCATTAAATAGGTAACTTGCATATTCATGTTAATAGGCAAGAATGGAGTTAAAATTAGTGAAAGAAGAAACATGTTGAAATTAAAAATAATATAATTTCATCAGGAAAAGCTTTTAGAAAACTCAAAATGCTAACATTAGTTTTTTAAACTAATTTTTAAAATTAAATTATTGTTTTATAGGCCTTGAATCAAAGTTTTTGTCTTTTAATCTGCAAATCTAAGTTTTTGTTTACTAATTGGCTTGCAGACTTCTACATGAATACACATAATGAACAGCCATGGTGATAAATGACCAGGGTGGCCTTTCAAAGATGCCAAAGTCATATTAACCTTAAAACATGAGGAAAAAATTCCCCCTCACTGAAAAGGAAATACTTATGTGATATAACCATCCAACGAATATCACTTTCAGCACTTTTGAAACAGATATCTTCATGATCATTACTAATAAAGTTAGGATAAATGGTACAGACTGCAAAGAGGTAAAGGTTACAAAGAAAAATGAGGTCAAAGAAATGAGATTAGTGACTATAGCAATAGGAATGAAAGCTTGGATCTGTCTAGACATCTTGTCTCTCATTTGTATAATTGTGTAAGAACAAGTTTCTAGAACCAAAATAAAATGAGAACAAGCTATCAACTTTCTGGTCCATGGCCAAATATTCTTATTGTTTATTTATTGTCCACATGCCCCTAGTGCCTCATTTTCTCCTCAACTAAAAAAGCCTGCTGATGTTGTAGCTATGATCAGTATGATAATCTATTTCAACAAAAGTGCCCATTTATGTTTGGAAATTAAGAGAAAACTCTCATGAACAACATTCAAAAGGATACATATGACCAAACAAAGTAAGGGCAGTGAAATGATGCAAAATGGATGTTGCTTTCATTAATATTAGACTCAGCCTTCATTTTTAACCATTTTTTAAAGCAGATGTTATAAAAACACAAATAGAAATGCAAGTTTACCTTTTGCATACAATTCAACTTTGAAAGAAACTCATCATCTGGTTTTATTTATAACCATTTTTAATCACTCATTGAGTCATCATTAATTGTGATTTGTTTAAAGAAGATACTGAACAAAGAAAAGTAAACATTTACTATAATACACAGGATCCAAAGATATAACAAAGTGTTATTTAAATATTTTAGTTGTCTGAAGTTGATACGACAAGCAAACAGAAAGGACATTGTTGGGGGGGAGGGAGGAGCGGGAGGAGGGAGGAAGGTTTTGGTAAGGGGCAACAATAATCAACCACAATGTATATCGACAAAATAAAATTAAAAATAAAGAAAGAAAGAAAGAAAGAAAGAAAAGTAGCAGAACAAAAAAATAAATAAATAAATAAATAAATATTTTAGTTGTCTTCTCACAAGTAAAATTATGTTGATAGAATACGATTTTTGAAGTATCTAATACTTTTCAAGGACTCAAAAAAAAAACACTCGTGAAAATTTGGGTTTAAACATTGTACTCATTAAGTTTTCTTAATAGTCAATGAATTTATTAATCATAAATTTAATTAACATTAAACATCCCCATTTAAAGATGCACTTTTTAGTAAAGGTAGTTCATAGCCCGTAAACTACCTAAGCCCTTTCGTAAAAATTCAAAGATGCTCACTTGGCCATCTCAGCTTAAGTTTCAAGCAGTTTCTGGCACAGATGGTATATGTTTGATCTTAAAGACATTCATATTTTTAAAATCTGCCTGTAGTGCTATTTCTAGGAATGGCAGGCAGGATGCACTGATAGATTTCACAGCTATTATAATGGAATTGACAATATAAAATGTAAATTATGTTCTAAACTGGTGAAGATGGGAATCAATTAGTGCTTAATCTATTTGAAGTTCTTTCTAAAATCCCTAAGAATGAAACACACCTCCCTCCTGTTGCTCACTTAATATTGGCATTTCTATGTGGCAGATGGTGACCTTATTCCTGTGCTTCAGCTAAAAAGATTTTTATTAAGGCTAAACAAGTGTGAACAGTGCTAATTTCTTGCAGCAGGCAGATATGAATAAACCTCTAGAATGAGTGTAAGTGCCCTGCTTCACCATATGGTTAAGATTCATATCCTGCCAATAGAATGGACTGAAAAGTAGCCAACAGGCTTGAACCCTGCCCTGAGTCCCACGTTCATCATTAGCCACCCAATCAAAGAATAGCTAGAGGAGAAGGGAGATCATAATGAATAAGAGACATAACTTGACGAATTGTTTGGTGGGCTAAGCTCTGAAGAAGGGCCAGTTTGGGTAAATTCTGAAGGATGAAACATTTGCTTTATAGTGCCCCTTATCATTCTTGTGATACCTTGCCACTTTTTTACCTAACACCAACCTAATATCTCCCTTCCCTCAAACCAGAGCCCCACGATAACTGATACTTAATCAATGCACTGGGCATACTACCCTAAACTGTCTCATTAAGTGTGTATTTCATACTCTTGAGGTATGTCTTAAGGACAGAGTGTACCACCTTTAAAGAACATGTGGTTTCCCAGACCACTAGTTTTAACTTATTTTATAAGGTTTCCTAACATAAATGAACATAAACTAGGTAAAAGTCTTTGTGTACCTTAGACCATAGAGTTAAAAAATTTATACAATAACATTTAAAAACCTCTACAATTAATAAGTTTGAATTAACCACAGTTTGATCCTTTGCTACAGTAAATTATTGTTTGAGAATTGAATATGGTACAAGTTCTTTTAGGTTGGCTATACTACTGCACCTTGGGTGATGACCAAAGGTCCCACCACTTTGTTTCCCTGGCCCATTGCAAGAAATGCATTTATAAAGCCTGGCTTAACAACACTTAATTTGAACAGGGTGTGAATGCAATAGTACATGCTTAACATCTGGTCATTTCAGTGGATAACCAAGTGAAGTAGAATATTTTTTAATAGATCATCAAAATGAACATAAAAAAATTAAACATCCTCATGAGGAACTCAAGAAAAAGAACCACTACTCTAAAATTTCATTTTTTCTTTCTCCTACCAAAATATAATCAATGTATAAGTAACATTCAATGAACTTTTTCCATGTGACAAGCTCTTTAATGTGTTATATCCCAACAATCCTTTACACAGGTACTATAATCACTCACATTTTATAGAAGAAAAAACTAAAATCACACACCCAGTTACGCTGCAAACCAAGTCTTCATGAACTCCAGAGCCTTTTCTTTTAGTTATGACAATACGCTGTCTATCAACTTCTCAGCTCAATGACCAGTTGAAAGTTTCCTACTAGTTAATTCTCTTTAAAGAGCAGACTTCTTTTGAGAATATTTATATTTTTTCAATTCTTATTCCCCCAAAATAAATAAAAATAAAAATTAGAACAACAGAAGATTGGTGAGGAAAGGAACAAAAAGTTTCCTAATAGGGTATTTCATGTGGAAGATGGATGAAGACAGTGCAACCAAATACATAGCCCTTTATTTTCTAATAGCTCAACCTGACTGGGCTAGAGGACACACAATAGCTGAATCCATTAACAGTTATATTCTAAATGAGTCATATGGTATTCCTGAGGTTAGTCATGCATTTGCTGAATGAACGAAAAAAAGTGGCACAGCCTTCTTAATGCCTCACAACAAAGAAAATAGAAGTATTTCAGTTCTGACATGTCTGTGTCCATTTTGTCCTTCCACAAAATCTTCCTGGATTAAGCAGATCAAATGTGCTATTTCCCTGACTCTTTCCAGCATTTTCACTTTGTATCTAAAAGTATTTGTCTTTTATATGCCCTTCTAACATTCAACTGCTCTTTTACTCTTAATCTGTAAAAAATATAATATTGTAGTCCATTTGAGGTGGTATTAATGATTTTTAATCCCATATATACTCTTAAATTTCACTCATCCATGTAAATATTGCCTTTTTAGATTGAAATTCCAAGGCTGTATGAACTTATGTCATTAAGATATTTCATGTTACTAAATAGTACCATATATATATGCATACATACATATGCATATATATGTATACATATATACACATATATAAGATTACTGAATATGCAACTTTTTCCTTTCTTTCACTATGGAAAGAGAGAAGAGGTGCAGTACACACTAAACTCTTCAAAAAGTGCAACACAAAATCTAATAGAAACTAACAAAATAAAAGAAAAAACTAAAAGAAGTTCATATTAAAGAGAAAGACATTAAAGTGATAAAATAGCTCTTTATAATTTATACATTTCTTAAACTTGATTCAAATTTTAAACTGATTAAAATTTAGAGTCTACTGTACAACTTTTTTCTCAGCCTGATTCTTTTAACTGCATTCTCTAGAACACATTTCACCTACAATATTAATATATCTTTTTATCTATCATTTTGATGGACTCTGACAAATACAATATTTGTGACGTTAAAAAAATAAATTCAATGATGCGTTTGCTCATCAAGTTGACTTTTCTAAACTCACTAGACACAAGAGGATGATAGACTTTAGTCAGTGAAGGAAAGTATCAGATCTCTAGGGCACAATACACCTTCTCTAAACATGTGTTAGCTTCTAACACATATTAGCCTTTAGATGTGTTATCAGTCATCAGAGAGAGTCAGGGAAAGCAGATAAAAATTTCTTTCAAGAATTCTTTTTTCTTAGGCCTCAAGGGAAGTCTCCTATAATTGATCAACACAAGAGTTACACCTTCTGGTTGTCTAGGAAGCACAAATGATCCATGTAATGAAGCACTGAAGTGTTTGCTTGCATGGGACTATGGGAAGAAGAAAAACCTGCCAGCAGCATGAGCAGAAAAAAAAAAAATCACTGAAATAAAAACTCACATTTTAGATTTTCTACAAATTGATAATTGTAGGTATTTGTGATAAACAGTATTATGTGAACTTTCCTTTAAACAGTATCTATGGTATATAATTAAATCATTACATTACGTATAAAAATCATCTAACATCTAATTTGCACAATGTGATTTGGGCAGCAAAAGTAAAAAGTGAAAAAAACCTGTCATGCTTCCATTTTTCCCCTATAGAATCTTAACTTATTTCACTGACTTAGATGTTACAGTGATACATATAACAGCTTGGGAGGGATACTGAATAAAGGGTGAGGGTCTTGGAATATGATTAGCATAGAAATAAAATTTAGAGGTATAATGCCTTTATTGTATATTACTAAATAAATCTATAGTAAAAATGCAAAGCACTATATTCAAGCCTGAACTTCTCATAATAAGTCAAATATTTTAATTAGCCAGATAAATCTTCAGGACATTTATTATATTAAAAACAAATAATATTGATAGTAAGTGAGAAATGTTTGTTAAAGGTTTTCCCATTTTCTGGACATCTTGGTCCTCCTCAAACAAGTATACCATTGAATACTCTACATAGCTTAAGAAATAAAGTCCTTGCCATTTTGAATCTTCAATTCCATATGATTAGGGCATTTCCTTTCTAAATGTAAATAAATTTAAAGGTCTTTATCTCAAGCATTTTAAAATCATTTACTTGGTCAATTAGATTATTTTAATTGGGAACATCAATAGTAACATTTGATTTAGTCCAAAATGATCAGAGCTCTTTGGGGAAGGAAGTGGGGAGCACTGGCCTAGCAGAGGAAAGTTCTGCTGTTTCTGCTCTGTCCCCTCACCTCAAATCTGCTCTACAGCCACCTTGTCTGAAAACACTAACACAGGATTCATTGGAGGTCAATGTGAGGAGAGCAGGCATAAATAGAACTAGACAATTAGCCATGTAGCTGATATGTTTAAACAGCAGGTTTTTATTTTTTTTTTAGCCATATAACAATGAGAGTATGTATCATCCAATATTCCTAAAAGATTTTATATGAATTTAATTTGAAATATGTTAAACAAAGCAAAATAAGTAAAAGCAACATCTGCTACTCATTTTTTGTGTTTTCCATTTAGTGATTGATCACCACATCTATTCCTCAAAGCTATGAATGTAAGTGTTTTACTTTATAACAGAGCAGATAAATACATGTGTTATGACCCTAAGGGCATCTAGTATATTGAAAACAGGAGCAGGACAGGCCTGTAACTAGTAATATAACCAATGGATTCAGTTATTACTTGGCTCTGGTACAAAAATACAAGCTATCTCAAAGGTAGGAAGTACATTTTATCAGAATTAGTCATTGAAATTTTTAATTCAATTTCTATTGCTTTTGTTGTTGTTTGTTTGCTGGAAGAAAATATTTGTTTCCTAGTACATAGTGTCAGACCTAATAAAGAACACACCACTAGCATTGTAAATTGACTCCAACAGAATTTTTTACATGACTGCTATTAATGTTGTTCAATAACAAAGAATGACATTCTAATTGTTTACAAAATCCATGTGATAAATAGGGAAAAATATCTACAGAGAAAAACTAGGGTATCACATCTCCTAAAAGCTTTAAAATTCCAAAAATTCTTAAAAGAAGTAATGAGTAAATAAACCTCAAAGCAGAAATAAATTATCTTATATACCTTTCTGAAATAGTATATCAGATTCATATTCTCAATTAAACATAAAGAACTTTTTTTTTAAAAAAAGGGGATATTCATTGTCTTTCTGCATGAAACTCTAAAAACAAACAACAAAAAAAAAACTGTGTGAGTGTGTCATGAGAAATCATACAGAAATGAGAGAATTTCTTTGAAATGAGCTGAATAAACACAAGATAAGATCAATTAGAAATAATCTCAATTTTAGTTATCAAACCTCTTTGTCTTTCCTCCTCATATCTATTCTGAAATTTCCATTAAACTAAAAAATTGAGAATGGATACAATTTGTTGCTTTCCAAATTCTGAATATATAGCATTTCTTATTCTGAAATGAATATCAGTCTTTAAAATTAGCAATCAAAGAACTTTGAAAGCGGACAGTGCAACAAACTGCATAATGATTTTAAATAACAAGAAGGAATAGCTGCCAATCAGCTAATTGTAATTATGTATTGTGCCTGCTCAAAAAGAACCTGAAATGGAAATTGTTTCTTATTCATATACTTAAAAATAAATTTCAGTCTGCATAAACTTCATGAATTTTGAATAGTTTTTAGGCTGTGCATTTTAGGCTCTCAAGCCATGGGAGGCTTTCCTGATTTTAAAAGAAAAAAAACAAACAAAAAAAAACCAAACACAGTACCTTTATATTTTTGTGAATACATTTTGGATGTATTTATTTTAAATACATATATTCAGTATGAGAAATCTATGATGAATCTCTTAGGACTCCACTCTGAATTTTGAAGTCAAAATAAATAATCCTAGATTTTTTGAAAAACACGAGGACAAAAGATAATCTTCTGAATCACTGTTTCTAAACAGTATTATATCTCTACAGGGAAAACAAATTCAAACAAAAAAAAATAAGGCACAAAGGAAAGGATGTCTTTGAAAAGACGTTCTTTTTAGGAGTGAAATTTCAAAATGAAAGCTATCCCAAAAGAGAAGCTTTACAAGAAATCCAGGTACCATCAATTACAAATATATCATCTTAAAAAATAGTAATAACAATAACCTATGAAGAGACTTTTTTTTAGAAAAGTTATTACTCTATGACAAACAAATGTTGTTGCCAAATAATCAGTCTAAATAACAATAATAATGCTTAGCAATACAAATCCAACATCTAAGTTCCCATGACAAAAATAATATTTCAAATATGGTATGGCAATAAGAAAACATTCTTTATTGAAGAAAAAATTTTTATGGACACCATGATTTTTATGGAACACATAGTCCATCTTAAATGCTTAAAATATTGAGCTCTTGTCTATTCATGTATATGCATAACAAACTAAACTTCTGTTATTGATGAAAGAAGCATACACCAAAGAGAAAGAATTCTCTCAAATTACTACCAACTTGCAGGCATTCTTATGCTTTGTTTCCATATGCCTATTTACAGTTTTAATAATTTTTAAACCATCCAGTTAATGGATCAGAAAAATATTTTTTTAAAAAATACATCAAATGCTATAGACTTCTTAAATAATAACTGCAAGACTAAAACATCAGTATAGGGAGTGGGGAGAAAAAATAATGGACTAATAGATGTGAAACTATGCTTTCTACCCTAAGTGAATAATTGTTCTGTATATGCATGTATTAAAACAACATAATGTACACCACAAATATGTACAAGTAAATGTTAAAATATTTTGAATTAAAAAAATAAACATCAGTATTAACCTTAACTTTTAAAAGAGATATATGTTGCACAAAAATCAAAGCATCTCAGTTTCATGTTAACTACTATTTATGATGTTTAAAGTTATTTTTATGACTCTGGGTTAGCTGTAAGATATGTTTATCACGGGCTGACCCCGTGGCGCACTCGGGAGAGTGCAGCGCTGGGAGTGCAGCGACGCTCCCGCCGTGGGTTCGGATCCTATATAGGAATGGCCGGTGCGCTCACTGGCTGAGTACCGGTCACGAAAAAGACACACACACACACACACACACACAAAAGATATGTTTATCACTTTATCTAAAAATTATTAAATGCCAGTGATCAAAATAATTAACTCAAAAATATCTAAAGGTCTACTTTAACAGAGTTGCATAAAAGTTATAGATACCAAGCACTGTGAAATATCAGACTACTGGGGACATAGTAAAATCAGGTGACACTTGACAAACATTGAGCCAACACATTAAATTATTGACTCAATATTATTTTCTTAAAAATTAGAATTAGTATTAGGCATAATATGAGAGATCAAGTAATCTTCCAAAGTGTTATAGATAAGGCTACCAGATAAAGTCTAGAGAAGGTAAGGGAATTGTCCAAAGTCATCTAATGATGTCATTACTGAAAAATGGCTAGACTTGAACTCATATTTCTGGTATCAAGTCTAGGACTCTTCACAATGCATATGTACATAGAAAATGCTGGTTATACATTAAGAGGAGAAAGTGAAAATATGGAACTGATAAAACCATCATTATTATTGTGCCTGATAATGAAAAAAGAATATCAAAAGGTGACATTTATATTTGAGTTTTCATAGTCAACTCAATAATATGTCCCCAAATGTATACTAGTATTTATAACATCATGGCTGTACTGTAGATCATGCAGTCTACTAAATGTTTTCACATGTATAAAATATATGACAGATCAAAGTTGTAGAATATTTGCTATTCCATTATAAAAAGTTAGCTAAGAATTTGTTAGGTTATTTTCTTCATAATTTCCTTGTACAGTCTAATATCAGTGTGTGGGAAGATGGTGACAGGACATTTCCTGTTTCTCAGAAATTGGTGACTAAATTTACAAAATGAGGGCAAAGTCTCACTAAGTCTGAAGGTAATGTTCCTCCCACATGGCTTAAGCCCTCCCTTCCAAGAGAGACCATCACTCTACCCCACCCTTCCTCTATCCCCAGGCTATCAAAGGAGAGGACTAGGGAGGCAGACAGGGATCTTTCAGAATCAGTCTGGTGAGAAAGAGGGCTTCTGAGGGAAGAAAGGACAATTACCTTTCCAATGCCAAGTGGTTGCATATGTGTGGAACGGTTTGAAAAAGAATGACACCTAAGAATTGAAGGCTTCTCCAAGATGGAGAGATTGGCATTTTGCTCCTCTTTTGGAAATCTGCTTGCAGCAAACTTCCTGATTGTCCTTTTATATAACTGAGCAAAAAAAAAAAAAAAAAAAAAAAAAAAAAAAAAGAATTGGAAAGAGATGGCATAGTGAAGAGAAAGAGGCTGCAGTAAAGCAGCTCACATTCCCACTAATTGCCATGGCAAAAATATAAGTGTCCTTCAGGTCAAGAGAAGAGAGTCATTTTTCTAGTACTCTACCCAAAAGAGTTCTCCACCATTAAGGATACCCCAGAAACAAGGAGCAGCTGAACTACCTGAAGCAGAACTAAATGAGACAGAGTCAAGCCAGACTTCCTTTGGCAAGAGACTATCTTGTGGGAAGTCCACAGAGCCGCTGAAGAACTTGCATGTGCTCACACCAGCTACACAGAGGGCATCAGCACCCAGGGAGTGGTAGCCAGAGAATCACTGACCACCAACAGAAAACATGGCTAAAACATTAACTGGAAAAGAACTATACCACTTAGAGTTTACATCCCACCATCTACCGAATTCAGAGAGTTAAATGAATCTGCCCTTACAAGTGTTTAACCCATTGGTAAACATGTATAAATAAGTAATCATTACTCATCAATGATATCTTTTCTTCATCAATAATAACAGAAATTCTATTTGGACAGTTCATTAACCTAAAAGGCCCAGTGGATTAACATCCTTCAGAATAAAGAGGAGAAAAATGACATTGTCCATTTTAAATACTTTTCTTTGACTGACTTGGAAAAGGAAGGCTATGTCTATTTTAAATAATTTCCTTTTATTGGTTTGGGTCTTGCATCAAAGGAGTGTGAAAAAGATAGTTGTCTTATCTTTCATGCCAATAAGTTTTCTCTTATTTTATTTGCATGATATTTCAATCTTATAAAAACAACAAATAGTATCCCACGTGTTAAAGGAGCTTAGGTCATAGATCCAGATTAGTTAATCTGAAAACGTAAGTTCCAATAGTATTGAGTAAACCACCTTGTTTTCCCTCCAGTGGGGTTGCAACCACAGAGTTTTTTAGTTGGTGGATGATTAGAGAATACATAGAGAATTCTCACTCATGCTGAAAATCTTCTCTTCAACATTTCTGAAAGATGACCACCCAGCCTCTATTTAAATGTTTTTAGCGATTACTGTGCCGATGGCCTCACTGGAATTGGGGCAGCCCTCTGGGCTACTCACTCCTCACCTCAAAGGTCTGCATTCACTGCTGTCCAAAAAAATGAATGTAAGTGATCTGTGCTGGAAGAGAGGGGTAGAGAGATGAAGTATGTGAGAAGACATGGGGTTATTATAATGTGGAACTTTATAAAATATGGTGATGTTTTCTCTCTTGATCAGAATTGAAAGAGGATGTTATGCAATTCTGAGTTTTATTGGATTATTATGGTTCAAGAAAAACTTCTAAGATTCTACCTGCAGAAGTTCTCTACCTTTGTTATATCTTCTGCAGTTATACCAGGACCCGGTAAGGCCAGTTGTACAGGGGAATGTGTCCTATCTAGTACCTGTTTCAAAGGAGAATGGTCCTTGTAACTATTTCAAAAGCAAATTTAAAACTACAAGAGGTATCCATACAAGTTTCACAGGTCTTTTCCCTAGAACAATATTTTCAACTGTGGTTTGTTTGTTTGTTTGTTTGTTTTCTGATCTAAAATCTGCCTAGGATTTCCATTGTAATTCCCGTGGATAGAAGCTGAAATTTTGGGTCCATGCCAAAGTAAAAACATACTATAAAAAAACATGCCAGCTAACTGCAATTGGAACTTAGGTTTCTATTTGATTTAGTCCTCTAGTATAGATAGACTAAAAGACTGAATGTTTTCATTATGAAGTCACACTTTAGTGAAATAATAAGTGAAACTGAACTGATGGAAGAAACCAAAAAAAAAAAAAATAAATTATGAGGACGGACTATGGGAGCAGCACACACCGAGTGCTTACGTATGAAATATAATATAGATTGCTTTTCAGCTATAGGACTCTCCATGTACATATTCATATGTAAAGTGTAGCATAAAGCTTACATGTTGATGTTTTACTGTGTTGCTGAAGTTAAATAATACAAGAAGGTGGGGATAGTGTACACAGACATCCTAGCAGTGTCCTACCAGACTTTTCCCTCCTTTTCTTCCCACTATAGCATGTAAAGGCAATACTGAATAATGGGAGCTAGAGCCCTGGGTGTGTAAAAATAAGGATGAAATACTCCAGCTTGTCCTACTCTGCATTTGAATCATTGTGCATTTTTACCAGCCTACATAGAAGCACTGAAAACCTTGTCTCAGATCCAAACCTTGAAAGCTTTTTATCTTTTATAAAATCTCTGATTATGTTAATGAAACCCCATCCATAATTGGCCTATCTATGCTACTTTAGCATCTGGCAGCTTTACAGACTTGACTAAAAATATATGTTTAAAGCCCACTACTGTATAATTAAATGAAAGTTTCGCTTTATTCAAAAATGCAAATGAATTCCTGGCTTTTTCTCTTATTCACTTTGCAATTATTTATATGTTTTCCCCATTCGTAGTGCTTTCTCTGGTCCAGAAACAAATCAATTTCAACAAATTTCCAATTTGTCTAAAATTTTACAAATCAAATGGCTTTAAATTATACAATAAAAGCATATTTCTGTTGCTGGAAAAGGGTATGAAATATGTCATGTGATATGCAAATTGCCAAACCAAAAATGAATGGATAGACATTTCATTTTCTTGTGTCATCTGACATAGCTACAATTTATATATATTAGCAGGTGCTTAGATCAAATATCAGAAGAAAAAAATTATTGTTACAAGTTATTTGAAAGCACTAAATGAACACTTTTATAATTCACCCATCCTTTGAAATTTAATCAATTAAAAAATAAATGTTTCTAATCCTATATTTTATATAGACAACAACAAACATTTCTAGGTTCTGTTTTTATCATCTGCGAGGGTTTCCTGCAGCACATTAACACTCCTGAAAGCACATTATCTCTTTCAAAGTACATCATAGCTTTTGTAGTTTCCTAAAACTGCTAATGCCTCCTTTGCTCTCCATAGTGGTTGACATCTCAAGAAAATTATTTATGTCCTGGAGAAAGGATGAATGAAAGACAATATTGCTACATGACAGGTGTAAGTACAGAAACAGCTTTTTAAAGAGGGCCAGCTTTGTTATTAATATTTCAAAGTAACCAATCAACATATTTTCACTAACTCAAACAGTTTTATTTACACAGCAACTACTAATCGTAAAGTAAGTGTATACTACAAGCTGCAACATACAAGAATCTCCTATTGAGTACTGGTCATGGTTACGGTGGTTCAACTCATTGAAATGCTACTGACAATAGTAATATACCAGTATTAATCAAGTTATGAAAAATGCCACAAATTGCTTATTAGCTTTTAAAATCTACATATAAAATAAAATTAATAAAAGAGTTATATTAATGAATATTGTGTCAAATCTCATGCTCATAAACTACAAATGTGCTTCTTTGAGGTAAAAAGAATTAAGGTAATAATACATCAGTTTAGTTTCCATGAAAGGATGAAGTTTGAAGAGTTTCAAGGTGATGAGACCACAATCCAGAAAGAAACACTTTGACAAATTAAGAACACTTGCAGTAACAGAAGGAAATATTTTGGAAACAACTGAATAAGCGTGAACCATAACAGCCTAGAGTGTCGATGACAAGAACATAGACTGCGGGCCAAAATTTAAATGAACCTGTCTTCCATTCATTGTTGTTCTTGTTGTTCTTTTGTTTGAGCTCATTTGGGAAGACAATCTTACCTCATGCTTTTAGACATTGCCTCCCTCTAGTCAAAACAGCACTCAAGCCTCATAAGACTTGAATTAATTGAATCTTATTCTCCAAATAAGAGATTACTTTCTTTCTCAGAAATGCTGTTAAATACTTGACCTGACTAGAATCCTAATATATTTGAATTCCCTTGATTTAAATAGCATGAGTGCTGTGCTTGATATTCTCCTGCTAAGGGAGGAATATTTCTGCAACCTAAAGATTTCAAGACAGTCTCCTCAGAGTTGTCCCCAGGTCTCCTATTTCAGAATCATCTAGACAGCTCGTCAAAAATGCAGAACCCTGGATCCCACTGCAGATCTACTGGGTCAGACTGTCTACCGAGGTCTGTATTCACAGAGAATACACCTTAATAAATAATTTCTCCAAAAAGAAGTCAAGGTCCTTTGCTCTCAGATGTTTCCTCCTTGGCCATATTGCATTTCAGGCCTATTAAAGGGTAGACTGCAGATTACAAAATAGTGGAGGAAGACCTAGGAGTCATTTTATCAAGATTGGCTTACAAAGAACTATTGATCTAATTCCCCCACATACACTTCTGCCAGGTGTGAGCCTTTAAAAGGCCTATGTTGTTCTACGTTGAAAAATCCACCACAAAGTCTTTGCATAAGAAGGTGTGGTAAAAAGCACAACAAAGAACAGTGCAGTGACCCATCAGCGCAAGCAAGGCTTATGCCTGTTCCACTGAAATTGGCTCCTGCTCAAGAGAAATCACAAAAAATGCCTAAAATGTGAAGTAGCTTTATTAATCACATTGTCTTCAATGTGCCTCATGCATCTGCCTTTCTTCTGTACATCAGTAACTGAACTCTATCACTGCTAAGGACATCCGCCCTCTCTTTAGGTTGATTTTGTGTAGAACATCCCATCTTCCTGATATTCTGCTTTTTACATATTGTCTTAATTTCTAGCTTCCAAACGTCTGCTAATGCCCTGTTCCACACGTGCTTCCTGGTTATTCCTATCCACAGATACTTCACCTAAGTGGTTCCCAGTGGTAAAGAATATATGCCACAAAAAAGGAAGGAATAATGTGATGAAGTAATTTTGGAAATGCTATGTACCTTATATTTTACTTTCTCTTAGAGATTTACTATGCACATTAGTGCATTGTGGGAGCTGAGAACTCTAGCAGTAAGGAAAACTCTCTCATATATTCTAATCCAGTTTCCCAAGTGAACCTTTTTTTGGATTACTACAATCATATTCACTTGTGTTCCTCAGAACCGACTTTGGGAAATGCTACTTTCTACACATATTGGAGTCTCTTGCCTTCTGTCCATGATCTGACTCTATCTGTGTGCTAAATATTAGAGCCCTCGAGTTATCCTTAGGTATAGGCAAAGTCCTGAAGGTCTGCACCAGAAGAGAACCTTATTATCTCAAGTCCACATGAAGTGGTTCCCTGAAAAAGAGTTATGGCATTTTAAACCATTCTTTCAAAATTGATTTTAAGGACGACCCCAAAACACCAAGCAGTATAGTCTCAATCCAACTGAGTTTGATGTAAATACAAGCAATGTAGAACATGAAATACAGTTTGCATTCTTCCTACTTCAGTCCAATTCCAACTGATATGTCCAGCATCAGGACAGTCAATAACTCTCTTGATTAGGAAAACAAAACTATCTTTTTCACCATGGATTTCTTTAAGGAAATGGTAAGAACCATCACAATAATAAGAAAGCATTTATTAAGTAATATTGTAATCAACAAATACTAACTGAAGATATTTAGGAATAGATTATAGTTTCTTTTTTTAACTTATACACTTTGTGTGGCTTCTTACAGACTATGTACACTTTGTCTCTAAAATACTGATTGTAAAATGTCATTATTTAAGCTGTTAGATTATGTTAATAGAATATCTGTTGAAATGATGATTTGTCATATTACTACACATCATTCAAATTTCAAACAAAATATTTTGACAAATAATTTATCAAGAAGATAAGTGTTTGAAGTGTTTAAGATGGCTATTAATCAACAGTATTTTAATGGATTGATAAAAAAGGAAACTATTGGCTTTTTTTAACACAATAATTTTCAACATTATGAACACTTGCTTATAAGAGAGATTTTTCTTAGTATAACTCAAACATTCCAAGTTGCTAGTAGTATTATTTCCTATCAGACCCACTCAGAAGTCATCCTAGCTCATCCCCACTTTTCACTAACCTCCATTCCCAAAGTTTCAGGAATTCCTGTGGGATATATCCCAATGAGACCCGTTTCCTTGGTCAGAAGCCCTGCTTTTCTGCACACCACTTCATTTCTCGGTTCTGTCTTCACTTGGGCTACACCAACTAACTTCCTCTTTACAATTTCTTTACAAACACTGACACCGGCCTGACTTGAACTCTCCAGCGCACAGCCAAAAGCAGACCAGTGTGTGTGTAATAATCCTGACAGGAAATACAATTTCTAAAATGCCCTGTACCTGCAATTATTTTTAATTACATTTTATTCTGTAAAGCCCCCCACAAGATCTTTATTTTAGAATAGCATCTTGACTTTACTTTTGCTGAAAGAAAAAGCCCAGTGACATTTCGCTAAACATAAAGGGACATTCTGTCCTCTTAGGTTAATTCAACCTGAGAAATAGAAAATATGCTGTTGACTTTAAAACAACCATTTCTCATGACATTCTACCCCCATCCCCGCCACAATAAGTCATCAATAAAAAAAAGAAAAAAAATGCTCAAGTCCAGTTTCAGATGGAGCACACTATATACCAGAAAAAGATTTACTAAGTGAGGAGCATTGGAGCACTCAGTAGCAATGTGTGTTTTTATGATAATTATACATAACTCTTATGCAATGCTTGGTCCTAATAATTCTAATAGAATAATACATGAACATGTTAACATTTAACACCCTGAAATAGGCACTATTTGTATCTCTATTTTACTTGAGCAAATTTAGGCACAGATGGGTTACATAACTTCCCCAAGACCACAGTGAGGTATTCAAAGCCAAGTAAGTCAGAACTAACATGCAACACCAGGCTGCCTTGTGGATCAATTCTCAGCTTCATGTGTCTTAGGAATATCTAAGAATGTTAGGGAATACAACACTCTAACATACTGGTACTGTAGAAAAACTGTTAGAAGTCCAAAGAATTAGACTTTAGAACTTACAAAACTATGACTTTATTCAGTTTTTTCTTTAGCCCAATTTAACCCAAAATGATATTCTGCTGGTTATCTCTACTGCTAGGTGGTTGTTGGCAACTGAGAACTATGAAAATCACTGTCTTCAGCATTGAGGTAGGCAGAAAAATGGCTTCTCAAAGACACTGATGTTTTAATCTCTGGAACGTGTGAATATGTTACTTTACATGGCAAAAGAGATGCTGCAGACGTGATTAAGAGTACAAACCCGGAGATATAAAGATTATTGTGGATTATGCTGCTAGGCCCAATCTAATCACACGAGTCCTTAAAAGTGGAGAACTTTTCCTGGCTGGGTCAGAGAAATGTGATGAGAAGACCTGACTGGCTGTTATTGATATTGAAGATGGAGGAAGTGGGCCATGAGACAAGTAATGTAGTAGCATCTAGAAACTCGGAACAGCCCATAGCTGACAGCCAACAAGTAACCAGGATATCAGTCCTATAAGCACAAGGAACAGATGCTAACTGCCAGAATAAGCAGGCAAAAGATTCTTTTCTAGATCCTGCAAAAGGAATGCAGCCATAACATTTAGTCCCATGAGACTCACCCCTGACTTCTGACCTACAGAACAGTGAGATAATAAACTTGTGTTGTTTTAAGCCATTACATTTGTGGTAACTTATGTTATCAATAGGAAACTAATATAAGCACTGCAGTGGATTGAATGTCTCCCCAAACTCATTGAAGCTTAATCCCCACTGGAACTATTGAGGGTGGGAAATCCTATTATAGTAAATTGAAAGGTGAGACCTTGAAGAGGTGATTAGATTATGAGGTCCATGCCCAAGTGAATGGATTAATCCATTTGATGGTTTAATGGTGGTTGTGGGCATGGTTCTGAGGGCTTTAAAAGGAGAGTGCATGAAGAGCTCTCTCTCTCTCTTGCTCCTTCCTTTCTAGCAATGTGATGCCCTGAGTCACCACCAAAGACTCTCACCAGATGTGTTCCCTGGGCTTCGGACTTCCCAGCCTCTGAAACCATAAGCAATAAATTTCATTTTCTTACAAATTACCCAGCTCCAAGTATTTTGTTATTAGCAACAGAAATGGACTAATACAGGCATCCAGAGCCAACATTTATAAATGTCCATGTGGCTTCATTTCCAGTATTTAGAAACTGGGAAATTGGTTAACTCTTCAGTCTTAATTAAAGAATATTTAAAAAGCTGTCACTTTATCTCCACAGTGTATCATCCTGTTATATCTCTAATTGGTGATGTCCGAGACAATGCCACGCACACTGGTACTAAATGCACTGCTGTTAAATATGTCACTTCTAACTCTCATCATAAAATGACTACCTACATAAATTTCATTACAAGGAGTCAATTTGTTGTTAAGCCAAAATAAAACAAACAGATGACTTTTCATCAAAGAAAAAAAAGACTTGTCGGAAATGTCCTTCTAGTATCCCTCAGGTTTCTAAGGACAAAAAAATTTGAAGTTAGAGAGCCAGTGTTTAAGTCTTCCAGGTGTCCTTCCAGAGAAAATTAAGGAATTCATGTGAAAATTGAAGATTCTCTATACGGAGATAACCCCCTGCTGCTCAAAGATGAAATGCAAATTTCTCCAGGATGAGGTCGCAAATATCCTCCCAATCTATATGAAATGCACCAAAGTGTTAATGTGCTGTATCATTCTTAGTATATTAGAAAAGTTGTCCAAACTGCAAAGAACTATTCTAGCATATTTGCAACTGTTCCTGTCAGTGTTAAAAATGCATGCCACTACAAATTAGATTTTAAACTTGTGTTACGTTACTAATATAGTAAGTTTGCATTAGGATCTATTCTCCTATTCAAGAAGAAACAGATTTCAAATTGAGAAATAACACCTATTCCCCACATGACTTCACAAAAAAATGTGGAATACTGGCTCTTAAGACTATAAAACAATCTGGTGGAATACTTTTTCTCCTTAACACTTGTCCATCTATAAAGAGATCTAAATGACCCCAGGGAAAGCACAGTGACACACTGCTTGAGGGACTTGAGGGATGGAAAGCTGTAGAGAAGCCAAAAAAAGCTTCACAGGGGAGGTGATATTCAACTGTGTCTTCATAATTCTCGTGGTACTTCTAAAAAATGAGAGACAGAAAAGGAAGTGGCAGAAGTGCTGGCAGAATATGGAGCATGTGGTTGTGGATAAGAGCAATTGATGGTCCAGAGCAGAATACTCTCTAGAGTACAAGAATATAAGAAGCATGCACCGAGGACACTATAGTGAGCCTTTATATTCTGGGATTTGCTCATTGACCTCCATGAATGGTACATTATTTTAAAAATGTTAATCTAGGACTTCCTATAAAGCTTTTTTGCACAGTTAAGGTCTACCTGTAGGAAGAATCATCACTACCATGTCTGAGTAAGCTGTACTTCTAAAACAATTCTTAGCCTCTCTCTCTTCATGACTAGAAATATGCTGTGACTATACTAACAAAGACTGGGAAAGTGACTTCAGTAAGAGTATATCATGATGGATTTTCTTGAGATGCAAGCTAAATATATTTGTATCTTCTAAATGGAAATCTAAATGTTTTTTTTCCACATCAACAGAAATTGTTATATAGGGCTATTACTCTTTTTCCTCTTTGGACTGAGTCTCACATGTTTTAAAATGACAACATTCAAAGGTCCAATTCAATTTAGGTAATCATCAGAAATGTCAGCTGCCTTTCAAAGGACCTTTGGAGTCTGCCAAATTGGGCTAGAAATCATGCATGGATAGTTTTCATTACATGTGAGGTGACAGTTTCTGCTTCTGGTCAAGAAAATCACATTCCTGCAAAGAAGGTGTGATGGCTACCATAGCTCCTTAACCTTAGCCTCAGAATAGCACAGAAGCAGAAGGCAGCAGTATAGAAAGGTCCTTTTTTTCCCCATTATTAGGACTCTAACTTTGAAAGTAATAAAAATTTTGATCCTTTGAATTTTTGCAGTTTCTGAAAATACTAAAATCACAAAAATTTGAGGTCATAATCACAAATAAAGATTTAACCATAGCTTGAATCTTTTTTAATAAACCAATACCAGCCATATTCTCATAAATTAAAATCAAGAAATTATTCTCATAATTTCAAATCAAGCAATCTTTGCCCTCCTGGAATGAGAGGTACCATGTTTTGAAATAAATTTAACATGGTAATAAATACTCAGTGCAGATAAATGAGCTTCTTCAGGAGGAAACTGGTAGGAATTGGTCAAGGGGCCCCCTTCTTGCTAAAGAGGCCACCACCCTAGAACCAGGTGCCACTGTGAGCAGAGGTGGGCTGGATTTCCCCAGGGAATACAGAGAAGATCCTGAACCAATCTGATAGAGCTTTGTAGCCATGGTGCCTAGAACAGAGGTCAAGTCAGACAGAGTCAGTACATGAGAACCTGTCAACCGGTGACCACTGGCAGGGTGAGCTGCAGGTGGCTGAGGCAGCCCAAGCTCTGGGTCAACAGCTTCCAGCTGCCAGAATCCTTCTGTTTATGCTAGTGAGTCACAAAAATCTAGTCATTTTCTATGTGTAACAAAATGAAACACATATGAAACACTGAATTAAAGAAATGAATATCCCCATCAAAGAAGTAAACTGGGGGCCGACCCCGTGGCTCACTCGGGAGACTGTGGTGCTGAGAGCGCAGCGGCGTTCCTGCCGCGGGTTCGGATCCTATATAGGGATGGCCGGTGCACTCACTGGCTGAGTGTGGTGCGGACGACACCAAGCCAAGGGTTGTGATCCCCTTACCGGTCACAAAAAAAGAAGTAAACTGGTCAAAGAGATTGATTCACATCTTTTTACAAGCATATTGTGAAGGGACAGCCAGTGGCATAAAATTCTTGAAATAGCAATATGAACAATACTTTTTTCAATACTAATATTTTTTCTGGAAATTTTAAAAAAAATCACCCCCAAAACAAATCCCTTTTCAAAAGGAAAAACATATGTATTTATTTATTTATTTGTTTATTTATTTTTCCTATAACATAGTTGATAGTACATGTCTGTTGGGTGCAGAGTTGAATATCAATACCTGTGTGCAATATGTGATGCTCAAATTAGGAAAATTAGTATATTCAACATCATACAATGTAATTATTTTTTGTGGCCCTTTCCCAATCTTTCCCTTACCCACCCTTTTCCCACCTCTGGTAACCTTAGTTCTGCTCTTTCCTTTCAAAAGTTCAGTGTATTATTGTGATTATTGTTATCTTTCTTTCTTTTTTTTACTTGTTTATTTTCCAGCTCCCACTTGTAAGTGAGGACATGAAGTATTTCTCTTTCTGTGCCTGGCTTATTTCACTTAACATGATTATCTCTAAGTTTATCCATGTTGCTGTGAATGGCAGTATTTATTATTTTTTATGGTGTAGTATTCCATTGTGTATATATACCATATTTCCCTATTCAGCAGTACGATGCTGGACATTTAGGTTGATTCTAATTCTCGGCTATTGTAAATAGAGCTGTGATAAACATGGGTATGCAGGAATCCCTTCAACATGATGAGAAAAAATATTTAGAATATACAAAAATAAAATATGCATAACAATAATAACACCATTTAAATAACAGAAATCTATATCTTAATGTTTTCCAAATATGCACAGTGCATTTTTATGGACTATTTATTTTCCATGAAAGAGTCTTAAAATGATGGTTTAAGTGCTTTAGCATTTTTCTTTTTACAAAGTAATTTACTCCCAAAGTCTACAAATTATATTTCATTATTTTAAATACAGTTATTATAGAAAGATTTAGTGGTTTTTATTTTAATGTAAAAGATTTTTCTGTTGTATTGAATGCTCCTCATCTTTGCTTTCCGGGTAGTGGCCACAGGATTCTGCGGCATCCAGGAAGTGGTTGTTTAACCAAGAATGACTAGTTATGGTTTCTAATTCCAGGTCAACCTGGTTGTGTACAAGAAAATATTCAAAAAAATAACCTTCTGTGAAGCACCAAAACCCGAAATGTTAATGAATTTGAATTTCCTAATTCAATAAAAGAGGATGAAAGGACCCACTGGAGCTTTTAGCAAGTAAGTATAACTTGAATGGGCTGTATATTACATTTAGAAACCAAAAATGAATATTTACTTTTAGAAGCAGAAAAGTCAAAATGTAAATAGGCTTACTTTCTTTATTTCTCTTGCTGTTAATTCATTATTTGAGTATATAAATGAACTGATTTGGGGGCATTTATTTTGTATCCTGCAGGGGGAAAGAACATTCCTTGAGCTACAAGGTGGAGGGGGGAGAGGAAGAGGGAGGGGGAGAGAGGTTGGGAATAATTGGGTGGGGGTCACGGGGTACAAAGGCAATTTGTGGTAATGGGTATGCTGCCAGTATGAGCACGAGGGGTGACAATCAGCTTTGTATCTCATGAATACTCATAATAAAAAAATAATAATAAATTAAAAAGAAAAAAGAAAAGTCAAAATGTTAATTAAAGCAGGTTTAGCTGTTTAAAAATAATTAAATATCCCATAGGAGCAAAATGTGGATAGACTATCTTGGCTAATAAAGATTATATACAGATGTGAAAAAAATTATTGAAATCTCAGATGGACTAAGTGTCATACTGTTAATATGAATTTGGTACCATCTTGCTGTAATTTCCAAAAGTGATTACTCCATTAAATGCACATCAAAGATAACAAGCTTTGTTGTATCAATAAGTGACCTCAAGAGGTGCAAACTTATTAACATATGCTTATGCATCACCAAGTTTACCATACCCTTTTATGATTATCCAGCTTTTAATATTAATGTTGATATTACTATTATGTACACAAGGCAAAAATAGACACAAACAGAATTTATTCATAAATTTCTATGTAATAGTTTAATTACTGACAGTTACGTAAGTGTAGCTTAATAAGCATGTCATTTTTACTCACTCATATTCCTAGCTTCACCTAAACATAAGCACATGTGCAAAAGGCCACAGTGTTCCCTTTAGAAATGCTTAGCAATCAGTCCAACAACTGAACTTAACCAAATGCTACATTTTTGTCATGGCATACTTCAATTAGGTGACTAACCTTATCTTGTTTAGGGAGTCCTCCGAATAATCCAGAAATAAACAATAAAACTCTGGATTTGTCTCCTAGCATTGTTTGTCTTGCTATGTTTTTATCTAGGAAAGTCATATTTTCCCTTCCTCATTAAAACATCTAAAAGGATTAAAAACTCTTAAGATTTAGATTAAAATGTACATAGCTACAAATGAAAAGTCTTAATAATGGAAGAATCCAAGATTTATAAAATAAGATCTATAGAAAATAGTTCACATTTAACCTATTTTTTCCAAATTGAGTTTGTATTCACACACACAAATGCACACATGCCCACATACTAAATACACATTTAAAGTTGACTTAAAACACCGTTATTTTCATTCTTTCAACAAAATTGTTTGAGCATTTACTATGTGCTATATATTATTCTCTAGGTGTAATGGATGTTAAAAAAAAAAGAAAGAAAGAAAGAAATGAAAATTACTGGTTATTTGGCTAAACAGCTTTTTAGAATGTGATTGTCAGGACAACTCTAACTAGTGGATACGTCTTCCCTCACCCCCACTATCAAGTACCTTTCTGGACAAACAATACTCAGCCTAAGCAAGTTTGAGTATAATTTATTCCAAGGAGAACATTCCGCCCCAAATTTAAAATACATCAGTACACAATTCTAGATTCTACTGAAACATATCTGGGTCCTAGGACTCCATAATGTCCTTTCCTATGAATTCAGGGCCATATGCAGCCAAAATTATAATGGGAGAGAAGTTTTCCTTTAGTGTCTTCTCACATGCTCATATACCGTTCAGCTTCATCCTCCTTTTCAAAAATCTGCCCCAATTCCTGCTAATGCCTAACAAACAAAGGTATCCAGGGCCCTCAAGACCTGCCCTATATTAGAAGAAGTATTTTATATTCCAGATCAAAATCATGAATCAAAAAGGCCATGTTATATCTTCTTTGAACTGGCCTGAGCATTTACTAAGGACCTGCTCTCTGTCAGGCCCAGCACCAAATCCACTATGGTTTATCTTCCCTGAGTAATAGCAGCCAGCTTATCCAATAAGCCAAGCTAGTGTGTTAGTGGGTCCTACTGGAATAATGGGTTACTTTTCACAGTAATATATTACATATTAATAGGTCTTCACTGGAGATAGTGCTTTAACCTGTAGAAATGATTATTATAGCTGAAATTTTGGGCCCCAGGACGAGTCTACATTTAAAGGTCATTTCAGATGTCGAATGGACTTTCAAGACCATCTAGTCATTTACCGATGTAGAAATTGAAACCGAGAAGTGTTATGTGATCTCCCTAAAATCTTATATCCAGTTCCTTGAAAAACCAACATTTGGGATCCAGTTTTCTTGTACTCCAGCTTTTCGAGTTTTCACCTCTCAATTCAGGATAAACTACCAGCTATTTAATTCAGTTACATATTGAACAGACCCTTTGCTTATGGAGCTGTAACTTTGATTCTGATAACATCCACCATCAGAAGTACTATAATACAATCAGATCACACACAGTCATAGAACAAGTTACCCCATCAAGTCCTGAGTAGCATTTTTTTTTCTCCTTCTAAACCCTATTACTAAATTGTAAACATATTTAAACAGGGCCCCGAGATTAATGTGATTTTATGTCCTGTTTATATGATTTCCAAATCAAACCATTATCTACCTGTATTATCCAGATAAATGAATCACTAAACAAGAATTCAGGAAAATTACTGAAATCTCAATTTATAAGGACTCCCCAAAATATGTGCATTTCATTAAAGTTAACTTGGAAGGTATACATCTAAACTAGGTCTAACTTTTTTATGGAATGACACCTACAACCCTGTAATAATAATGTAGCCTGGCCCATGGCATTCAAGAAACAGGGAGATCAGAACAATTCAGTAGGGAACTGAAGCAATTAGAAAATATATTTAAAAAGAATGACTTCCCATTCCCAACCCCAATCTCCTGAGAAAAAATTTTCCCTCTTTCCATTCTAGTCACTCAATAAGCAGTGTCATGAATTACGGAATTTTGCTATGAGAGAGAAGACACAACATAATATATAACATATTGTTAAATTCCTCGGAACCAAATAGTACCAATATTTCTAAACACACTACCCACTTTTAATTTTTCCTTCTTTTTAGGCACAAAAAACACGGATAGCAAAAACAAGTAAATCAACCCACTCTGCCAGAAAAAGTCCCTGTGCCATTTTCCTGCCTCAGTCTGCCATACTCCACCAACCCCCACGTTCCTCCCCCCCCACACAAACTCACCAAAATTATAGTTGTAGTTCTTTTAACACCAAATCCAGTAAATAAATTATAGATAACATTTATGAATTATAGAGCTTTAAAAATTATTTCAAACAAAGCTAAAATGTAGAATTATATGGTAAAAAATATTAAAGAAACATTAAGGTTATATATTTGCTGCATATAAAATCTTATGAATGCTTGGGTATGTGAATTTTACAAATGTTCACAGTCAATATCTGAAAATTTCGGGAATCCACCAAATTTACACCAGTAAGCTTAAGTTCCTCCTCTTAGCAGAGCTAAAATTGATGCTCATGTAATCCTTGCAGGCTCTTCCCCAGTAAGGTTTATGCCTCACTGAAGCAAAAAACTACCTTGTGGTTTCCCCACGGAGAAGTTTATTGGAATTTCTCTCTAATACTACAGAATTCAGTAAAAGCTAATGGTTGGATTGGACCAATCAAGGATTTAGTTTTAGAAATTCTAAAAAGAGCTCAGCCTAGAACAAGCAGTCTCATGGCTGGGCCTACTGCTATAACTGGTTAGTCTCCTATGTTGAAATCCAAATGTTTAACTGGAAGGCATAAAACAAGCACATGTGGCTTGTCCAAGACAGCTGCACTGGCTTCAAGTTGTCCCTCTGCTGGGAAGGTCTACCATGTTTGGCCACACTCATGTGAGGGCTGGAGATGGGACAGTGCAATTCTCACTGATATCTCATGAATTTATATTGAATTTCTCAGAATGCTTTAAAAATACTCCATCTCATAAACCATAAATCATTTGTCATTAGAATTTATAATTACAAACAAATGGCTTTTGATATTCTGGAATTTAAAAATTCTGAATAGTTTCTTTGCCTTGAAGTAAAGTAAAAGAAACAAACCTGTTTTATATAAAATAAGTTATTTAAATATGTCATTGGTAATGCGACCACTCCAAGAAACCCCAGAAGGAAGGAAAGGAAAGGGGGTGGAGGGAGGATGCCACAGGAAAATCGTCTGCTTGCTTCAGTCTATGGTAGAAATAACTCAATCTTTTCACCTCATACAAAGTTGTGAATTCAGCTTCTTCTTTGCTTCCTTTGTATCATGTAATGATTATCTGGTGTTGAGCATTTCTTGATTATTTATTTTTTTCTTTCTTTATGCTTTGTTCAAACAATTGGGAATCCTCAAAGCCTGTCACTGGAAATTAAGTACATGTTTTACATAAAATGTTTAAATTGCACATTTTTGAAGGAATACGTCAATGAAGCAAGAAGGAAAAATTAATACATTAAAATATAATGTACATGTGATAAAGGGTGAAAATAAAATCAAAATACAGACATAAAGCACATGCAACAGGAGAATCTATACATTTCATAATATAACATACTGGTGGGTCATTTCCAATAGATACTTCAGAGGAAAAAGTGACACTTGCATTGCCCTCCAAACAAGTCACAAACAAATTAGACATTTTAAATGAATCACAACTAATAAGACTAGAAACCTTTCCTTATTAAACTAGGTTAACAACTATCAATTCAGAATATATTTCTGACAGTTCAAATAAACTTTTTGGTCATGTAACACGTTTGCAAATCTTAAATGGTTTCACATTTCTCTAAACCATAATAAGAGCATAACATGAATATTTAAGCAGCTTAGCTTTGATTTAAATATATTTGCTGAGGATATGCTGGCAGCAACCCAAAACGTAGTGTAATACCCTCAAAGCTGGCAATTCCAAACTCATTTAAGAGAGCAGATAATATGGGCTGGCAGCATTAAAGCAAATAAAGTCAATTAATTTTTTTTCTTAATTTGTTTCTTCTAGCTTGAAATTGCCAAGGATAGATAAATCTGAAGATGAATAAAAAAAGAAATTACTGGGAAGGGAAGAGAAACAGAAAAGGATGAAAAATCTAAAGCTGCTATTACTTATTCTGATCTTAACAGCAGGTTACTGATGAATAATAACATCATAAATTGGAGGTCACTGAAATGTAGGGAGGAAAATCCATTTTGAAAAACTTTAATATGTAGAGTCAGTGCATCATTTTCACAAGCACTGTCCTAAACAGAGAAGGTTTTTTTTTTTGCACTATCATGTTATAGAAAACTACATTTTTATATTAACTGAAAGATGCAAACCTACTTCAAAAATAAAACTGTCATTTTCTTTCATTGTCATTAATCACATGATTTGAATTTTGATTACTTGTAGAAGCTTTGACTATTAAGTGTTAAGATATTTCTAAAGACCACATTCAGATATATTCTCAATGTTTCACCACCCTTCTTCAATCCATTTCAATTTACTCTGGGACTGTAATACTTTTTTTTTTTTTTTTTAAGATGGGAAAGCAATAAAGAAGCACATTGAAATGGAATCCTAACTTGTTCTCCAATAAAAGCAGAGTTTGCATTATTTAGTTTTTGCTTGAAGGCACTTCAATTTTTGATGCCTAGAACTGACTTAAGTGTTGAGCAAACATACCTTTTATGCTATCATTGTCACCTTTTTTTTTTTTTTTTTTTTTTTTTTTTTTTAATTTTATTTTGTCGATATACATTGTAGCTGATTAATGCTCCCCATCACCAAAACCTCCCTCCCTTCTCCCTCCCCCCCCTCCCCCCAACAATGTCCTTTCTGTTTGCTTGTTGTCACCTTTTTAGGGAGGAAAAAAAAACCTCGCAGTGTCAAATAGTTTGGGAGGAACTTGAAAACAGTGTCTTATTTAATTCTTTGAGAGCAATAGTTCTCAATCCTGGCTACACACTGGACAGTTTTAGAAAAACTAAAAGCAAAAATCTCATGCTTGTACCATAAGCACATACCAATTAAATAACAATGTCTTTGGGTGACACCTCAGGCGTTAGTATTTTTTTTTTTTTTAAAGTTCCCAGTCATTTTAATACATATGTGGCCACAGTTGAGAACCACTTCTTTAAAAGAGTAAGTTATTCTTAAAATGTTATTAGGGCTTTTACTATCACCAAATAAAGGACTCTAATCTTTAATTAATCAGGGCACCACCTATGCTGATTATCAATGCTATAGCCATGTTTCTTGAAGAAAGTGTTTAACATATGGAGATACCTGTGCTTATCTTGAATACCCGTATGCTCTTTTCTATGAATGTTATTCAAAATATCATTTTAACCTTTGTGTCAATTTTATAAGAAACATGTCCTCCATAATTTGTAAATTGATTCATAGAAGGGCTTTAAATATATATACCATGATTTTAAATTAATGCAAATTTTATTTCAAGCTATAATTCATGGAAAACTATTTATTAGAATAAAGTATTGGGTATTAGTTTGGACATTAGTGAATACTTTTTGTACACATTTATAGATATGAATGTCCCTTAATATTTGATATCAAGACTTTCTCCATAGGAAGGATGAAAAAACGCAAAACAAAATAAGTAGTACAAATTAAAGTTTCTAACTTTCACCAAAAGAGTAATGAAAACAAACAAAACTGACATCTGGAGGGTGCATCCTCTGGCAAGTCATACTAAATACATTATTTCTCTTTTCTTAGGAATAAAACAAAAAATGAAAACTGGGAAGTAGTTTGTCCGCCACCACCAGAGTGGAATAATGGGGTCTCAGAAAAGGCACTTATTTGCTCAGGTTCACACAATAATTAAGTTAAAAAATGTGGTGGAAATCCAGATTTTATTTTGCACTTTTCCTACCATCCCATGCTGTGTCCATGAAAGGGGGATTTTGTATGGCTAACTGAAACAAATATCTTAAAAGAAATTTCATAATTAACACAGTTTCATTCAACCAATTTATTGATTGCCTCGTAAAATCAATAAGTGCTAGTAGCTATAAAAGATATAAGAATGATAACCATGTGACCCCTGCCTTCAATGACATTATTACACAAATAACTGATGGTTAACTATATTAAGAGTTATAAGAAAGGTACAAGCCAAGAAGGACTATGGTACCTCAGAGGGAGGAGAAATTAATTTCAGCATCAGGAATCGCAGATGCTATGGGAACAACAATTGAGCTCAGCCATGAAGATTAAGTAGAACTTCCACAGGATAAAGAATATGAGAAGACCATGCAATGATTAATCTAAAAAGGGAAAAGAATGTTTTACAGACTGTAAGAAGTAGAGGGATCCGGCTGAAGTACAGAACACATGAAAAGATGGAGTAGGAAAGGAGGTTCAAACATTGCCATAGGATCAAAATCAAAAGACCTAAAAGCCACCCTAAAGATTACTAGGTAGGAGCCTCAAGTTTCACACTAAGGCAATTGAGGCCCAATGATGTTTAATGTTTCACCAAACAGTACACCAGCAATAATTGTCAGAGCTAAACACAAAATATAAATTTCCTAGTCCCCTTCCCTCAGTTCCTGTCCCCACCATTCTTTCTCCCTCCTACTCTCTTCCTTCTTTTCTCTTCTTCTTTATTTTACTCTCCTCCTTTTTTCTTTCATTTTCCTTTATTTCTGTCTTTGGGGGGGTTGGAAAGGTATTTTTGCCATTCCATATACAAAGGACATTAAACAGCATGAGAAAGAGATTGAACTAAATTGTGTAGGCAGTGAGAAACACTGAGTAGTTACTGACACACTCATAGGGACCATTTACTAGAAAACTAAATGTTTTCTCTTGCGTAAGCAGACTCCAAAATTTCTGGCATGTTCAGTGGCTTTCAATATGTCACATTTCTAAAACTCCAGGGAATCAATAACTTAGCAACAAAGAGGTCAATGTTATGATTACACATTGCCACATTTTAATAAGGTTCATTCCTCAACTGATTGCAAATTCATTTAAACAAAGACTCCATGATGTCTCTCGTCTTTTTTTTACACTCACTCTCTAAACGTATGATTAGTAGAGCTACAAAATTTCAAGCCATCTGGATATGACAAGGGATTTGTGATTTCCTAGATTTCTCTTGCTATCTGCCTTAGAAGGCCATGAACTTATGGCCTTCAGGGAAGTGACATATTTCCCCCGAGTTACAGGATGGCTTTCAATAGATTCAGTAATATTTTGGAGTCTATTAGTCAATGTACAGAACACTAAATTTATGACAACTTAGAAAGAATAAAGAGTGAAAGTTTTATACCTTAGGAGGAAGTCATAATGTTCTTTAATTCTCTTCCGCTTTTTCCAAATTGGAAAATGTCTGCATTTTCCAACTTCTTTCCAAAGTTTTATCTATGTATTGTTAGTCTCTATACTTCAAGAAAATCATATAAAAAGACTCCCTATCAGATATTTCTCCTCTTATATTTTGAAATATTTATTAAAGGCATCTGAAATATCCAGAAGGGATCATTTAAGTAATGAATATATTCAAATTATACTACCATTGATAATAAGCTATACAAATTTTCAAGCAAATATACTTTAAAAGCCTCTCAGTATAATTTAACTAAAACAGCTGTTAGTTTCATAGGTTGACTGTATTTTGCAGAAAATTTATTAGATATTTTGGCTAATTCTAAAAATATCTATAAAAACCATAATATTCTAGGTCTAAATATAAGTTATAATCAATATCAATCAATAACAAAGTTACTTAAATTTCCTCACTTTGGCATTATTTGTGTACTGAAAGAGTTTGAATGTGTTGTCCCCACCAAAACTCATGTGGAAATTTGATCCTGAATGTGGCAGTGTTGGAAACTGATTGAGTCATTGGGGCAGATCCCTCATGAATGGATTAATGCCCTCCCTAGGTGGGGGGATTAGTGAGTGAGTTCTTGCTTTATTACTTCCCACAAGAGCTGGTTGTTTAAAAGACCCTGGCACCTCCTCTCTCTCTCTCTTTTCTCCTCTCGCCATGTGATCTGCTTGTACCCACCAGCTGCCTGCCACTTTCCGCCATGAGTAGAAGCAGACTGAGACCCACGCCAGATGCAGCTGTCCCAGAATCATAAGCCAAATAAACCTCTGTTCCTTATAAATTACCCAGTCTCAGGCATTTCTATTATATCAACACAAAATGGACTAATACAGAAAATTGGTACCAAAGAGCGGGGTGTTGCTATACAGATACCTGAAAATGTGGATGCAGCTTTGAAATTGGGTTACAGGCAAAGGCTGGAACATTTGACAAAAGATAACCCTTGCTACTACACCATAGCAAGGACTTTGGCTGCATTATGTCCATGCCCTTGGACCTCATGGAAGATGGAACTTAAGAGTTGTGAACCAGAATGTTTGGCAGAAGAAATTTCCAAGCAGCAAAGCATTAAGGAAGCTGCATGGACACTTTTAATAGCCTACTCCGAGTTATGGCAACAAAGGCATGATGTGAAGCCAGAATTTAAAAGGGAAGCAGAGCATAAAGATTTGGGAAATTTGCAGCCTGGCCATGAAGCAGAGAGCAGGCAAAAAATGCAAGTGTGAAGCAGATAAACTGGTTGCTAAAGACATTAGTTTGGTGATGAGGCAGCCTGATGGTAAGAACCAGGACAATGGGGGAAAAGCCATAAAGGCATTGAGAAGTATGGAAGGGTGCCCAATCCATCACAGGCCCTGAGGCCTAGAAGGACTGAGTCATCCTGGAGGACAGAACTAGGGCACAGCTGCCCTCAGGAACCTGCTCCCTGCATCCCAGCTGCTCTGGCTGGAGAAGCCCTGCCTCAAACGGCCCCAAGTATGGTTTGTGCAGCAGCTCTGGAGAATAGAAGCCTAAAACCCCAGTGGTGTCCATGTTGTGTTAAGTCTGTAGGCTGGCAGGACGTGAGAGCAGTGGAGGCATGGCAGCCTCCACCCAGATTCAGGAGGATGTACGGAAAAGCCTGGGGGCCCAGGCAGAGACCTGCCACAGGGATGGAGCCACCTCAGAGACTATCTACTAGAGCAATGCCGAGCAGCAATGTGGGGTCAGAGCCCCCATAGAGAGCCCCCACCAGGGACATGTCTAGTAGAGACAAGGCAGTGGGGCTGCCACCAGGACCCCAGAACTGCAGGACCAGTGGTAGCATGCAACACAGGCCTGGAAAAGCTGTAGGCCCCAGTGCAGCCCACTAGGCTGTGCCTGGCAGAGCTGTGGAAGTGAGGTTACCCAAGGATTTGGTGGCCTAGATGCCCAGTTGTGCCCTGGATGTAGGACTTGGAATCAGAGAAGATTTTGGAGCTTTAAGACATAATGTCTGTCCTTCTGGGTTTCAGACTTGTTTGGGACCTATTACACCTTTCTTTTGGCCTATTTCTCCCTTTTGGAATGGGAATGTGTATCCAATGTCTGTTCCACCATTGTATCTTGGAAATAGATAAATTTGTTTCTGATTTTTACAGGTTCACAGCTGGAAGGACTTTTGCTTTTGGTCTCAGTCGAAACTTTGGACTCTGGACTTTTAAGTTGATGCTGGAACAAGCTGATACTTTTGGGACTGTTGGTATTCAATGATTGTGTTTTGTATGTGAGAGTGACATGAGTTTTGGGGTGCCAGGATGGGAGTGATAGAGTTTGGATGTGTTGTCCCTGCCAAAACTCATGTGGAAATCTGATCTTCACCAAAACTCATGTGGAAATCTGATCTTCAATGTGGCAGTGCTGGAAGCTGTTTGAGTCATGGGGCGGATCCCTCATGAATGGATTAATGCTCTCCCTGAGGGGTGGGGGTAGTGAGTGAGTTCCCACTCTACGAGTTCCCATGAGACCTGGTTGTTTAAAAGGCCCTGGCACCTCCCCTCTCTCTCTCTTTCTTGCTTCCTCTTGTCATGTGATCCACTGTATTTGACAGCTGCCTGCCACTTTCTACCATGAGTAGAAGCAGACTGAGGCCTGCACCAAATGCAACTATCCCAGAATAATAAGCCAAATAAACCTCTGTTCTTTATAAATTACCCAGTCTCAGATATTTCTGTTATAGCAACATAAAACGAACTAACACATGTACCAAACATTTAGATTAAAAATCAGAAATTCAGCCATCTAAGGAGTTCAAGATATTTGAATGTGAGATATATTGACAATATATTTGGATATTTAGTAAACCTTTTCTGGCATAAGCCTTGAAGGAAAAATTAAGAAATTCTGAATATTTTATATATAAATCTATTATATACTTATATATGTACTTAGTACCTAATTTCAAAATTCTTATCAAGTAAATTTTTACTATATTGTTATAAAATACATTTGTGGATGACTGAACACAAATTTGTCATGTAGAATCAGACAGAATAAGTCAGACTTTTCACAATTATAACAGAATTAAAATCATTTATCCTGCTCAAGCAAATTGACCTTCTCTCAATATCAGAAAATCTGTATTTCAAGCACTAACCAGAAGACTTACCCTTAAACTGATTATTATCCAAGTGTTGTCAAAGGTGCACCTGAGATAGGTGGCATGCCAAAGAAATAGGCCAGCCACTTTCTAATTGAGAATTAGCATTATGTAGCCAGACAATTAGCAATGCTCTCACAAAAGCCCAACCACATTGCATTTTAATATTAAGTTCTTGAATTATTAAAGGGAAAGATCTAGAAATAACCAAAAGTGTTCTCAGTAAATCCATTTTTAAGGTCATTCTCCACTCTATTGTTACTTTTTCATATATAAGGCCTTTATGCACATGCATATACACAAAAATAAAAAGGTTTCTTCATTTATCAGATTATTATTGATGCTACCCCAAATATGGCACCCTGACATTTGGGAACACTGCAGAAACAAGAAGGTCTCTCTGACCTCCTACCCTTCTCCCCTGGAGCAGGTCATAAAACATAGAAATAACTCTGACCTTCCCTAGAAGCAGATCATAAGACTCTCATATGAGAAGTGCCCACACTATACTGGGAAGAAAGTAACACCCTTATCTCTGAGGACACAGGGATACAGAGACAAATTTGAACAAAAAGGCATTGCTAAATTCTCCACAGTTTATTATCATTAGATCATACCCCAGTGTTTGGACTGGCTGCTTAAACGTTAATTAAAGCCTGAAGTTTAGCATACAAAGGAACGCTCACATTATAGTCAGGTCATTCTCTGTGCTAGGTTATTGGAGTACTTCTAAGAAGTACACTTTTATTTGGAGAACTGACAAAATATTCAAAGAAAGGAGATAAGATAACAAAAAGGTCCAGGAACTAAGCTACAGAATAGTTTAATTCAAAAATCTTAAGTATGGTTGTTCATGTGCAATTGGCATTAGTCCTATTTGGTCAAATCTCAATGTAGGGATTTAGGGAAGGATTTTCTAACAATCTAATGGACCCCAAAAGGAATGAGCTCCAAAGTATATAATGTCTCATCAGTAGAAGTGTTCAAGATGGCCCTAGACAAAAATCTGTGAGAAGTATTGTAGAGCAGATGTCAGAACTGTACTACATGGCAGCTAAGTTCCTTCTAATGTTGCCTGACATGCATAAAAATCTACAGATTTCTAGAAATCAGTTAAACCTGCATTTCTACATGTGTTTAAAAGATCCTAATTTGTTAGGTAACCAATAACTGTCATAAATGAGTAAAACATATGATTACAGCTTCCCAAAGATCTGTTTAAAATATTTATAACCAAAATTCCTGAGAGACCTATTATTCCAAGAATATCGAGAAAGCAAATATGGAGCTTTCTATTTTGAAACAGATGCTATCTAAAAGAGCAAAACTTAGGACTCTCTAAGAATTGTTGGGTCAGATTGATTCAAATACCTGGGAAGAAATCAAGTTAATAACTTTGGGTTTCCCATTGGAAATTTGTGTATAGGACCACAAATTCCTAGGAGAACATATTATAAATCTTAGGGGACTTTTCCAAAGAATTTCTCTCCAGTTCTCCAAGATTCTGATTCTCCCTTGGCCCTCTCCCACTGCAATGAGAAATTAATGCTTTAGGAAGCAACTCTTATTAAAGAAAATGTTTATATCCCTCAGATGTGTTGAGGAAAGAAAAAAGGTAAAGGACCACTGCAGAGTGTGTGTGTGTGTGTGTGTGTGTCTGTGCGCGTGTACAAAGTCTTTTCCACACTCAATGTGTCATAGTCAAAAGCAAAGAAAAAGATTGATTAAAGTGACTCTGGTAAGTCATGGGTGACATTCCATAAATAATTTCACAAAAATACTAATAAACCTATGTATATAGAGTGGTTTTAGAATTGTTTTGACATTTAATCCTGTTGTCCTTCAAGGTTCAGGGGTTTTAAGGGCAATTTTGAAAATATATGGTTAGTTGAATGAAGTTATTCTTCCAGTGAGATGATGGTAAAAGTGATCAGTCAATCTGTTTTCTTTTCCCAGAGCTTGTTCAGAAATATGTCTTCTTAGCAAGAGCTTGATTATCTAACGTGATCAAGCTCTTTCACAGGACGACTATGTTATGATACTAAAATCATAAGGTTCTTAGTGTGTAAAAGAAAGGTATTTCCACTGAAAGGAAGAGGTATCAATGTCACTTTGAATCTGCTTTTTGTTACAAAACACTGTATGATTTTATTCTATGTAACAAGAAGTTTATTCTTTGTAATGAAGTATAATGATGAACTATATAGATAAATAGAATATTATTTTGTGAATAGAAAATTCACAAAAGTCCTATGAATAACCCATAAATTCACTCAAGCCTTTGCTGTCAAGGACTTGCCTCTAAATTTTCAAAATTTAATTTAATTGGTTCAACAAAAATGTATCCTACCCAACTAGATACAGAAAATTGGACTAAGTACTACCAGGGATACCAGGATAATAGAATCTTATAGTCAGGATTATCAAAGTTAAAGATGTCTACTTATTAAAGAAACAGGAATCTACTAAGTGCTGAGTGGGGAAAGGTCACAAAGAAGAGGACAGTATTTAAGCTAAGTCTTGAAGGCTGGGGAAGGCTATCACAGGCAGAGATCAGGGTGGATAAGACACAGAAGTGGTAAAGCATGAGATGTGTCCATGGAATGACAATAATACTAAGGCCTTAGAGGTATAAAATGATATCTTCACACACTTTATCTCATTAAGTCCTTTCATGTCCATTAATATCAATAAGATAAGTATTTTGGCCTCCTTCTTAGGTGGAAAGTCATATAGAAATAGTTTCTATAAAGGAAAAATCCTGGACCCCATTAGTGCATGAGTCAACTATACATGGGAAAGTGGCAGCAACCCAACTGCCACAAAATGGCAAGAATTTGCTACTGTAGAGATAGTCAGGCAGCACTTGTTTGGGCCCATAGTCCACAACAGAATTTGTTGGCTCATTACAAAAAAGAAAGACTCAGGAGAATAACTAGGTCTAAGAAAGGATGAAAGGAAATTGGTAGAAGATCAAAGGGACAATAGATTCTAAAGTGGATGCAAGTGCACTTTTGAAATGGAAGTTCCTGAAGTACAAGCTGAACATTTAAGCAGATGAACCAGAATGAATAAGATCTAGAGGGCATAAGAGAAGGACAAAAGGACTTGGGGGAGGCGATAAGTGAGTTTATTCTAGATACATTCTATTACATTGAGAAGAATGATAAATATGAAGCAGTATAATGTGAAGAGAGGTAGCAGAAAAATCAAAAGTATTCATGCTCAATATTATTATAAACATGATTTAAAAAAAGAGTAAAACTGAAAAATATCTCGTATTGCTTCTTTTCTAGTTCACTTATAACTTGCTAACACAGAAGTAGTAAATATTCTGATTCACAGAAATCTGGAAAAACAGTCTAGACAGGGGCAAAAACTACCACCCTCAACCACTACCACCTACTTTGGTAAATAAAGTTATACTGAATCTCAGCAGTGCCTATTCATTTATGTATGCCTATGGCTGCTTTTATGCTATAGAGTGGCATAGTTGCTACAGAAACCATGTCCTACAAAGCTGAAAATGTTTACTATCTGGACCTTTACAGAAAAAGTTTGCTAGCCCCAGGTCTAGGTTCAAGGAGGTTATCCATTATTCTGTCCTTCTATCAGTCTGTTTTATACTTTGTCCTGAACCATGTGTCAGCATACAGAGAACATAACTTTCTAGTGTGTCTTTCAGCAAGTCTGGCACAGGTCAGGCAAATATCAAGGTTCAGGATACTTCTATGGCAAAAGGCAGGGTTTCATGCCATCAGCAAACCTTGGAATCTCAACCAATGTTTCTTCCCTCTTTGAAATTATCTGTACCTACTCATATCCCTTGAAGTTTTCTCTCCCCCAAGAATTGGAAATACTCTACCCTGCCCACCCATTTTTTTTTAAACTCCCAAAAGACAAGTATACACATACTTTCACTACAAGAAGTTCCCCATGCCACTTCCCACTTTCGTATACTCCAGAAACAAAATGAGGCCATACAGACTCCTTAATTCATAAAACTTTTTCTAGACCTTAGAGCGAATCAAGGTGAAATTACTGATGTTTCATTGTATCAAGCAGGGAAATCATCTCTTAGGCTGAATGACGCCATGTCCTAGGTAACACAGGCATATTCAGTGTTATGAGAAAAGAAACAAACAAATAAAAAAACCTGTTCCTTCACTAGATGCATGAAAAACAACTTGCAGATCTTCTAGAAAAATAGAAAACTATGACTGCTTATTTTTTTCCTAACACTAAAATATCAAAATAGAATCTTGCCTGCATTTCAGGGGATCCAGACTGGTCTGGCAGGTGCTGTTCCCTGAAAAGGAGAAACACCGTGATGACAGGGAACAGATACTTGGTTAGTCAGAAAATATCACACGGTGGGGAACAACATGTGTGGGTATACTGTTGTAAAGCATCGAGATAGGAGAGAATATAAAAGTCTTAAGGCCTGCAAGATAGAAGACAGCTATCCTGCAATCTAGCACTCTCTCCTGCATGAATATTCAGCAAAACTAAAAAAAAAAAAAAAAAAAAAAACCTGGAAAATGTATTTGTTGAGCAGCCTGCATGGGTGCAGGTTCTATCACATGGGCAGAAACACGCACAGCTTTCAATTCCTCAGTCCAGTTACTTCCAACTGGGCACAATAATCCTCCTTAAATGATTTTCCTACAAAGTTGACCAGTCTTAGAATTGGCTGATTAACCAGATCGACTGTGCAAGCATTTGTCCTAGGGTTCTTATGGATCCAAGCCATTGGGTGAAGAAACAGAGATTCAAGTGCCTCAGCAGGATTATCTTAATTACTGATTAACTTAATGTGCTGAGCTAAATTACAACTTTGTTCATTTCTTCATAAAATCTAGTATTTTCCTCCAGTTTTTGTTAATATCAATTGACCCTTGTTGAATAAGGTTGGTCCATGCTGTGTCTTATACATAATTCTGTTGAATTTTCCTCTAATTTCACCTTCATTATTTCCTAGTGTTTTATTGTTTTAATAGATTTTTTCAAAGCACTTTTCCATGAAAAGATTATTTTTCTTTGATACTCCATCATTGTTTCTACAACTGCATAGGTATGTTCTTACACGTGTTTTCTGGAAATTATATTTCTTCCACTGGCACTTACTAACATTTGTTTATGTCATAAGCATTTTCATAACCCCAGCAAAGTAATCATCTGCCAATAGAAACATTGCCATAGTTACAGTTTTTAAACCCAGATTCTTAATACAGATCAATATTCCTTCAGGAATCTTCTCAAGGACTTTCTCTTCACAAGAACTCTAAGGCAAAACATTGTTTATTTGTTTGTTTGTTTTTCAGAAATTGTATTTAAGTTCAGGGTGACTAGGTAGGTTGATATAAACCAAAATTCTAGACCAGATGTTCATTTTAACATAATCTCACAATGGGTAAGATAACTATTTGTAATACCTATATTTCATAGAAGTATTTTCTTATTTTTGAAAATGCATTGCATTTTCATTTTCATTTTTGTATTTTTTATTCTTTTCAGTTTTAAATTAATGCTCAATATACATATTTGCATGCATAATTATGACTTTAAAGAAGTTGAAGAGAAGAGGATATTTATTGGAGTCAGTATCATATAATGAAAAGTCTCTATGTATTTGGACTTAGAAAATCTTGAGTTTAGATGTCTATTCATGTGGATTTGGGTAATTTACTTAGGTTTAAAATTTAGTTTCTTCATCTAAAAGATAAGATGGGGATAATATTCTTATACAGTTGTTGTGAGGTTTAAGTGAAATAATATGTGTGTAACGGACCCTGTGATGCACTACATGGCTGCCACGACTATGCCTGTCTTATGAGGCTAGAGGTCACAAGTTGCTCTTTCTGCATAAAGTTGTTACTTTGATCCATGCGCATCTAGTGAAACCACCCCTGCTTTCTAAGACAAAATTAACTGAGCCAGCTATTGGTGCCCATACTACATAAAAATATAAGTAAGCTTATCTCCAAGATGGATCCCACAGAATAATGAACAGTGGGAATAACTCGTATGATAAAAACATATACAGGCCCAATGATACCCACTTTCGGGATTAAGAATGTTCAGTGCACCAGAAGGGTAGTCACTAAGCTCAATTTTACACTGAAAAGAGTTGAGCAATTGTTTAAGATATCTATGCAATCTGTTTTACATCTCAGGCTTAGAAATTCGGAGATAAAATTGGGACCTAAGGTAACTGAAACCAAGATGACTTTAAATATACCAAGCCTCATTAATTCTATACACTTATAAACAACCTCAGTAATCATTATTATTGTCACAAAAATCAATACAGCTTACAAAAGTACATGTTGCCTTATAACATAGATTTGTCCTCCCTAGGCAATCTAATCTATTCCCAGGAATGCAATTGTCATTTGTATAATGATGAGTCTCAAAGTCCCCTTGTTTATGACTTTGTTTTAAAGCTCATTGTTCCCTACCAGTTTATTGAGAAAAATACTAATTACACTTAACATGTAACTTTTAAATGTTATTTTATATATATTTACTGGAGAGTAATGATTTCACACATTTATTAATTACAAATATGGACTCATTAAAAGAGCGTTCCAGGGACAAAAAATGAAATGTTGAGCACATTTGCTGATGGCAATCTTACAATGTGGCTGCATTATTTTGGTCTTTCTAGAGGACCCTGTATTGGAACGATCTGTGTTCCATTCAGGAGTTCTACACAAACATTTATCGATAAGTGCAATAATGGAGCTATTCACAGGATGCAATACCTTTTGTAATTTTAAATCTCTCAAGTAAAACTCATCTAAAGAATTAAAGCAGTTAAGTTAATGACCAGTGTCACTTCAGAACAAATTGTTCTGGTCAATTATGTCATTCTGTGAAAAATTAAAACATTTCACATTTCAGTTGGCGAAGATCAAAATAACAAAAACAGCAACAAATAAATATCTTCCCTTGAGCTAACCAAACCCTAATCAACTTCTAAAACCCATTTCATGTCCTGCTTCTATGATATTCTCCCTAATCACTTACTTCAATCCACAAAGATCACTAACGTCTTCGAATTACAATAAGCCTTATTGCTTGTATAAAAAAAATTGGCACTTAATCAAAGGATCTTCAGTTAAACCTTCATCTACTGGATAAAATAAAAACACAGGAAAACTTTGTGATGAAACCAAGGTCTCACAGCTGTTTGGTGGCAAAACTAGGACTGCTAGAATTTAGGGGGTTTCATGCCAACCTTTTCCACTACACTGTATATTCTCTGCCCACTGTTTTATATTTTATTTCTTTGCATATGTGTTTTTGTCTCTCCCAATGAAAACATGAGATCTTTAAAGGAAGAAGGATGAAGTATAGAGAGGAGCTGGGAAGAATATACAGGAGAAAGCGTCAGGCACCCTGCTACCTGCTCTATTATATCAATTATTGTACTTAGTACAATAATCCTACATCTCTCCCTATTTTACAGGTGAGAATCTGAGGCTTGGAGAGATTATGTTAGTTGCTTATGGCCACTCAGATGGCAAGTTGGACAGTTTGATCACTTTGGGAAAATAACTAGTATTGTGCTGTATGTACTGTAAGGAAATCAATAGGCTACTATCACCGCCCCCCTCCTAAGATGTTAGGAACGTATCCCCACTTATATACAACATCTTCTTCTTCTTGCAAAATGTCCTGTCAAATTACAAGCTCTTAAAAACAGAATAATAGAGAAATACAGTAGGAAATTTTTAATCAAAATATTTACTGTATACCAACAAAGAATGTAAAAAGGGTCTTTGAAATAAATGGAAATGGAGCAATCCTTTTTGTCCTGATTGGCACTGTTGTCATCAGTTGTGAGGTGCATTAGATGCTCACCTCATTATGCTTCTATTGTGTGGCTAGACCGTTATCAATAGAAGGAAAAGAACATATTTGTTGAGATTTCCATTAAGTAAATAGGTCTCATGAAGGAATGCAAAAGGACATTTTTGCTAATGCCTTTCCTTTGTGAGAATGGAAAACAGAAGATTTTTCTGGGTATGGAAATAAGCCAGCAATGTGGTCTGTTAATTGCTTGCGAGCGTCAAGTGACAGGAATTTAATGTCTCTCCTTCAGTCCTTGGTAAAATTTAAAGAAATTTCTTTGTCAACTATTGGCTGCAATAGGACACTGTGAAGGTTTTTGTTTGTTTGTCTGTTTGTTTAATTTGTTGACCAAGTTCAATATATATGTTCATATATATATTTAAATCTAAAATTATTTTAACAATTTATGTAATATACATAACTATAAACAAGATCAAAATCTCAACTTTAAACACTATATGGGCCATTTCTAATCTCAATTTAGAAGAAATATACAATATAATTTTGAACCACCTAGGATTTTTACTTTAAATCATTATTGATTTTTACCAAAAAGAAAAAAAAAAAGCCCACTCTAATTATAAGAGAAGAAAAATAAACTATAAGATTTTAAATCCAGAGATTTAGTTCTAGGAAAAAATTATACATGAAATGAATCAAGAAGAATCTAAAAATTTGCAGAAGATACCATTTCTCCAAATTGCATATTCTTTATCCAGACTAGTACTTGCTCCCACATAAAAATCTTGCTCCAGTGAGAGCAGGGGTAACATAAATCATAGGATCTAAATATGGAATCAACCTAATTATCTACCACACCCCCACTCTATTCAAGCTTTGTCACAGAACATTTTTTTCACAAGGCAAATGCTAAATGTCTCAGTACATAGCCTTGCAGCTGAAAATAAATTTTTTTTTAACAATGTCACTAAAAGTTCAATACAAAAAATTATCACCGTCTCAGTCAAGCTTTCTGTTTTGTGTAATATTCTGAGATATTCAAAAAAAGTACTGTAGAAACACTATATACACGAACCTTTAAAAACATAGTTTGAAAAAGTAACATGAATTCGCTGCCTGTCTATCTCATAAAAACTAATAATTAGTAAAATGTAGCTATATAAATATTTAAGTATATGCAAAAATTAATTAATTTGTTCAAAAGTTTTACTCCTGAAAAGTTTTACTATTAGCAGATTTGATTTATTAATATGTTTATTAATTTTATTTTAAACACAGTAGACAAGATTATACTTACAGAGAAACAGATTGAATTTTGAAAAGGATAAACAATAGATCCTTTAAAATATATATACATGCACAAAGTTAATATTTTCATATGAAATAAAAGGGAAGAATGAAGATAGAGACAAATTAGGAGGCTACTGCAATCATCCATGTGAAAAAGTAACAAGTACCTTGCTGTGCATGTAAAGAAAAGCTAGATCCAGAAAGAAGAGTCTCCAAGGCTTGGAAAAATGTTTAGATGTGACGAGTTAGGGGAAGAAAGAGTCAAAGAAAAATCCAAGATTCTGAGTCAATGGCATTAATAAGAATAAGAAAGTATGCTCTGGGAAGAACAAAAGGGGTGCTATTTGGGGCCGAGCCTGTGGTGCTCTCGGGAGAGTGCGGCGCTGGGAGCGCAGCAACGCTCCCGCCACGGGTTCGGATCCTATATAGGAATGGCCAGTGCACTCACTGGCTGAGTGCCGGTCACGAAAAAGACCAAAAAAAATAAAAAAAGGAGTGCTATTTGGGCATATGGGTCTTGAGGTGCCAAAGGAAATTTTGGTACAGAAAGAGGACAGAACTAGAGCTAGAGATTCAGAAATCATGTGTGTAAAGGAAAGTTCTTGAGCTATTGGTGTGGAGATAATGGAAAAGGGAGAGGCCTAGTGGTATCTCCAGCAAACTGAGATAAAAATGATTTCTAGACCACAATGACAAAACTGGATAAGTGGCTTATTTGGGGGAGGAGAATGGGGGGATAGAGGATTGCTATAATCTGTTTAAAAATGTCTTTTTAAAAATTTCTTCTATTGAAAAAAATAAAAGCTCTGTGTGCCTTCATAATTGGGGGAATTGTCTAATTCTTGGCATGGTTCAATCAGGGCAGGCAGAGACTGAGTCCTGAGGGGAATGATCTAAGCTGTGAATAGCAGAAAATGCCAGCATCAGACAAAGATAAGAGTTATCCCATGGTTCACAAATGCTACTGGGGAATTAAGCATAAGACACTATTACTGCTGCTGAGTAACACTATGTTAAAAAGAATAGAAATGTACAGTCATTGGTTCTGAATCAAAGTACTCAAAAATCTGATCTAGCAACTGTTATATAGTGGGAAAAAAATGGCATCTATGAAAACAAAACAGTATTAACTCCAAGAGTTGGGTCTATGTGATCTGTTATTTTCTTTGAAAATGCAACCACAGTTTGAACAACATACACTTCTCTGGACGGAATTTTCTTTCCTACTCAAGCTCCTCCTCAGGAGCAAAAATAGATTTGCCAAGTACTCAGGGTCTTCCCAGGGTAGCTGCATATACATAAGCAAAACATCCTTTATTTCCTGTAGTTTCTGTTTCCCCTTCAAGGGTCAGGGTAACCAGCTGGGCAGAAAAGTGCCCCATTTACAGTAGTGCTTCCCCTGATATGTCTGACCTCGAGAAGAAAGGGCAGCCCACCAGGGGGTATGTGACATACTAGATAACCACAGAAAGGTTAGGAAAATCCCTTTCACTTGAAAAGGGCTTTGTCTCATTCCAGAAAATCACAAGGAAAGAAAATATGCTAAATCTCCATGTCTAGAAGGTGATAATAAAACCATTGAATTAAACTCAACAGAGCTGTAAAGTTTTGTCCAAGAGTCTCAAACTTCTCAGAGAGAAAAATATATAAATGACTCGTCTTTTTCTTGCCTCTTTGAGTAGAAAAGATTCAGATTAGTGAGAGAAGTCTGCATATGAGATCTTCCATTCACTGAATCAGACACCTACAATGTACTTTAAAGTTTGAATTAGATATTTGCTTCTCAAGGTCCCTTCCAGCTCTAAGATTCTACTATTTTGAATTGCCTGAGAAGAGGGAGATTTTTATGAGAACCTACCTCTAGGGAGGTGAGCTGGGCCATGTCTCCCTTAGGCTTGAATCAGGAGTCTTTCCTCACAAATGGTCCCGGGTTGTGCACTCCAGTGCACCATCTCTTCCTCTCCTCCGGTGGGAGCTTCTGCTGAAGACCACTGGAACTCTGCAGCTGGCGGCCCCACCTCACCCACAGTAAGAAGCAACAAACATGGAAATCCACTTTTGCACTATTTTCCTGTTAGCGTCTAAAAAGCCCCATGTTTAAGGATGACCTTTCTATAAAGATGACCTTTAGGTCACATATATATCCCTCTGTCAATGGGCTACAGTAAAATTTGGGGCACCACATTGCTGTGACTGGTCATGCACTGTTTCTTCTAACATAGTAAAGAGGGACTTCAAATCTCTGGTCAGTATTTTAAGATCTATTCCTGGCCTGCAAGTCATAATGTGTTCCTTAAGTTACTCTCGGCAGTAATTTGCATAGTCAAGTGGTCATCTTTAATTGGGTGACTGCATGTGTAGGCAAATAGGGGATAAATAAATGTAGAGCGCTCTCTTCTAATCAAGCTGCTCACCTCTAGATTCTGAGTGAAAAAGAAGTTCTCATCTCCATGGACTATTTGCTCTGTTGTGGAGCTTTAAATATAAAGCTATATAGCTTGCTCTTCGGCATACAGAAATCAAAGTTAGAACAAAAAGGAAAAAAAAATTAAATACCTGAGTTAGGTATTGAAAATACCTTTCAATGAAGAAAAAACTGAAGATAATTTTTAGATACATCAGGTAACATAGGAAGAAGAAACAAAAATATAAATTTCTATTCTCAGACGTAATAATAAACATTTATTGCACTCCTACCACATGCAAAGCAGTGGGCTAAGCCATTATGTGTGTTATCTCTTGTAATACTGATAACTGTCCTACAGAGTAGTTACTAACATTATCTTCATTTTTATATGAAAAAATTGAGGGTTAAAGAGGTTAAGCAATTTGTTCAAGGTCACACAGCTATAAAGGCAGCAAGCCAGGCCAGTTTTTGTTCAAGTCTTTTCAACCTTGAAGAGTTAGTTGATTTGTTAGTGCTAGAGGCAAATGGAAAAGAAATGGAAGTAACTTGCACTTCTCCAGCATTTTCTAGGCACTTTATTGGATACTTTACATACCTTTTTTTAAATGTGATTCTCACGACAGCCCCAAAGTAGTTATTATTCTCTCTAATTGACAGAAAAGATCACCTGGAATTTTGCCAGTCCTAAAGTCCTCCACAGCCTCTGCCTTGGGTCAACTCTTCTGCCACGAGAGGTCCACAGCCCTGAACTCAGTGTCTGTGTCTCAAACACTCAACCTCCAGGTCTGCTTTGGCCTGACCACACTGCATCTTCCAGTTTTTGTCTCCTCCTTAAAACACTGGGACTCGAAAGGAGGTGGATTTTTCTTTCCCTTTTTCACATCTTTTTCTCTGGTTGTATGAAGGCTTAACAGTGGAGAGTGTTCTGCTCTCCATACTCAGTTGTTCCTAGTTGATTTGCCAAAGGGGAAGAAAAAGATATTTAGAAGATCCCTTCTCAAAAAAATAGCACAGCTTGTGTGGTTACTACTGTGTTTTTTAAACCCGTTCTCAAGTGACAGAAACTGAATATTATCTTTTTCATAACAAATTCTAATCACCATCCCCTCCTATTGCCCTAAGCTGGTGGATGCTCAGAGAAACTAGAATGAATTTGTTCCCCAAAAGGCAAAAGAAAAGTGTACATTTATATTTAAATAATACTTTCAATGCACAAATATCAGTCTCCTCCTGTAGACTTCTAGACTATGCGACATCTTTGTATCCCTATGTCACATTAGGTACTCGATAAATATTTACTGAGTGGATTGTTGTTGAGTGTTATCTGGGCAGAAAATATTACTTAATCCAATGTCACAGTATAATTAGTTTATCAGAATAACTACCTCAAGAATGGTTCAAATGATTAGGACACTAGAATATAAACTTCATGAGAGTAAGGACTTTCTAATAAGCACATAGGACAGAGTCAAGGATAGCATAGGATCCTAGTAAATACTTGTTGAATGAATGACTCAGGAAAGAAAAATATCTAAAATATGATAAAATATTGGAAGAAGGGCCTGATTAGATAATGGGTTAGCAGCCCCAGGAGAAGGCCCTGGGAAATGAGGAGAAATATGAGACCAAGGAAGAGCAGGATGGAATCTAAGGAGAAGAGCAACAATTAAATAGACATGGGATTCTTAGTTGTGTGTCAGAGTATTAATTTCTTTTAAAAATGCTCAAAATGGATTATTTGCTTTTTGTATGTGAACAGTAAAAAATAACGGAGATTTTGCTTTCTAATGAGAAATTATATTTTGTTGGGAACATGACTCATGGAGTCCTACAGGATTCCCTATGCCAGGTGTGCACACCTGAAGAAAACTAAGCATGAGGCTACACAAAACAGAGTGTTATCGTGTGCAGGAGGTGTTGTAGCCCTTAACCTAATTCAATGTTGGAAATTTCTCCTCTTTACAAAGAATGTTAAATGAGATACAAAGGGAAGAAAAAGATATGAAAAAGAGAAAGAAAAAGTAATGAAGTGATAACAAGTATTCCCAAGTATTTTTTGAGTAGCCAAGCTGATGTTCAAAACAAGTTCTATCCCGGTAAATAATACCATAAGTTAACTTTGTTTAGGTCACACACTCCCCTCCCCATACACAAACACACACACACATAAGATAAAACTCTCCTTTCCTTGAGGAAGTCTCCCTTTTTATAGGCCTGAGACCTTTTTATGGCTCCCAACCAAGAACTTTTCCAAGTTGCCACTGAGAGGAAAGATGTTAATTATCTACTTAGCACTTTCTTTTTAGGTTCTCAGTACTAACTGCTTTTCATTTCTCTGCCAAGATAATTCTTGGTTTGTTATCAGAGCTCTGAAGCCCTTATGTGATCATTCTGACTCACAGCTGTGAATTATCCTGCTCAAAATATAAGGGAAGGAGGACGACACATACGTCGTTAGGGTATTCACTGCATTTCTCTGAAGTTAAGTATTAATGGAACATTGAGGAGGGACAAGTTGATCACTTCTCCTTCCTATGTAAATTCACTCATTCATCTTCAATATGATTCTCTTCTTAACATGCTACTTACAAAATTAGGAATAACAGGTAAATGGCTATTGGTGAAGTATTTTGACTGAAGAAGATCTGGTCCTGTTCACATGGGCCACTCCCACTAGATGCTGTTGGGGACACCAGAGTCACTGGGACTTTTGCTGTTCTCATGACAACTTACAGGAAATGGCAACACACACAGAAAAGTTGGTAGCTTAGACTCACGTTGAGGCACAAATGCCAGCATTTTAATGTTGTAGTTAATAAAAATACCCAATTTTTCAATAAAGCTTTCTCTTAGAATTTCAATGTAGCAACTTCTAATAAGAAACCTAAGAATTTGAGAGGAGAAAGAAAAGTCATAAAATAAATTTAAAAGAATGACGTGTGATGCAGTGGAAGAGCACAGGATTGGGAGTTGGGAGATGTGGGTGGGAGTCTAATTCCTGCCACCCACCTGCACATGAACGCTAAGTGACTACTCGGACACCTACGTGCCTTAGAAGAGAAAATGAGGCTATTGGACATAATAATTTTTAAGGTGACCTTTGCTTTTAAACTCTATGGTTTTATAGATTATCATCATATTTTTTTTTAATTAACACATGGATTTTCATTCAACTGTGGTTCTTTACAAAAGTAGAGGTTTTTAATTTTCTAATAATGTTAATTCCCTTATGTAACTACAAGAACCCTTTTTATTTCAATATAACTTTTTTCTTGTATCTTATCAAAATTTCCACAGGTCCTTTAAAAATCAAATAAATAATATAAAGTGATATTCTTTTATTCTGTCAAGATTTTAAAATGCTAAGAAACTTTAAATGACCAAAGCTTTAATCTTTACCTTCTGTGCTGGCAACTGACTGGCAAAATACATTCTCATTTTTGTTCTTCTTATTTAGTTCTATAAAAATAGCTGCAATCAGTAAACATGCATTTCCCTCACTTTGGTATGGAGGATGGCATTTAAAAAAAAACTGTATGTTAACAAATCAAAGCTGTACTAAAGTGTTCTCAGAGCATAACTAGTCAACAGAATTGACAACGTGGCAATCAGCAAGTTCAGAGGACTCCAAATTTTTTTGTTTTATTTTTAATGCCAGTGATTCATGTTCAAAATCATTGTGTGTTGGTCTGGTTCACATGAAAGAAAATCACTGACATTTTTGTTTACAGGTGATAAAACATGCAATATTAATTCCCATACATATACTAATTCCTAATGAGAAATATTACTTCCAACACAGATATTAATTCCCAATGAGTTAATTAGAGAAAATCTCATAGCAGGATGTGTTACACAAAAGATGGTTCCAGAACTATTTTCTACGTAGATAACTCTGAAGGGTAGCAATTAGAAAGGCATTTAAAACTGTTTCTTTAAAAATTTTATATGTTGCTTCTGAGATCCATCAAATCATTCCAGAAATTTTACAAAATCATAGAGACCACCAATATGCTGTGAATTGCTGGCATTCACTGAGTGAATGAATAAGTGAATAGAAGAAAGACAAACTGGCTTACGGACAGACTGACTAAACATAGAATAACCTACTGGCGGACTGAATGGTCTATTCACATAAATGAATCATTTAATTTTACCAAACATTTCAGATTTTTATTTCCTCACAGAATTCACAGGTACAAAATGCCGACATAATTCAAACCTGGTAATTTGCAATCCATATACAAAAGTACATGGGGAGCACAGATACATTCTTTGCTCTGTGTGTGTGTGTGTGTGTGTGTGTGTGTGTGTGAGTGTGAGTGTGAGTGTGAGTGTGTGTGTGTGTGTGTGTGTGTGTGTGTGTGTGTGTGTGTGTGTGTGTGTGTGTGTGTGTGGTGGGGAGACGGGAGGCAGAATACTGAACTGTGCTAGTTCAGTTAGTCACTCAACAAATATTGACTGGCTGCCCACAAGGATAAGAGCACCAGGGTATGGATACAGAGATGAAACGTGTACAGTCCCTGCTTTTAAGCAGGTTTTCCAGGTACTTAGGTGATCATACATAACTATGCATGTTCATGTATAAAAATAACTACAGAAATGGCCAAAAAAATATGTAACTTCCAAAACAGCAATTCAGATGTGCTATGAAATTCCAGAAGGGTAGAGCAATGATAATGGTGATGGCATTTCATCTAGGTCTTCTTGAATGTGTACAAGAATAGTAAGAATTGAACAACAAGAGTTCAACAAGTGGAAAGAAGAGAGTCAAGAAGTAGGCACCTGGCTAGGGCTGACATTCAGTTGGTATGCCTCAGCTCAGCCATAGAAGTTGTTAAAATATTGAGATACTTCTGTACCAGGTGGTAATTGGCTTCTGCCTCAACCTTCCACAGGGCCCTCCTGCCGTCTCAGCTGCACAGGCCTCTCTTATGGGGCCTCCCACAATCAAGCAACTAAAATTTTATGCATGGCTCCCTAAGACTCTGCTCCAACTTGTGCTCTGTGCCTGTGCTTTATGGGATATTCAATATAGTATATGTAACCCTTGAACTAGGCCTCTGAAGAAAAAATAGCATGTGGTTTGAAATGTCTAGAGCACAGGAAAATATGGGAAAGCGGTCTTGAAATCTAATTATGTAAGACTTTAAATGCCAGGCCAAGAAGTTTAGATTCCATTTGACAAGCAGTATTATAAGGGTTGAAGAGTAAGAGGGAAGAAAAAAGAAGGAACCAGTAGGAGCAAAACTATGTTTTAGGAAAATTGATCTGGCCATAGTGCATAGGATAGATTAGAGGGGAAGAGACAGTCATGAAATGTGACAGGGGCAACACTCTTTGAATGCCTACACTCTCTGAGTAATAGATACTCTGTAATCTTCACCACAACCTTGTGAGTTAAGTACTATTGAATTACCCATTTTGCAGAACAGAGACAAGAGACAAGAATCTTAACCAAGGTCACACAGCAAATGTGTGGCAGAACTGGGGTTTTTACCTCAGGTGATCTAGCCCCAGAGCCCATCCCCTTAAGCATAGCACTGTGCTGCTTCTCAGCAGACCAAGTGGAAGGTAATGAAGACTTAAATTAGGAATTAGAATACTTAGAGAAAAGATTCCGCAGTCACACCATGGCCAACTCTCAATGGATGTGTATAAAGAAGGGAAAGAGAAATCAAAGATGCCGCCAGGCTACCAAGTTTGAAGGAATGCTAAGTCCATCAACAACTAAAAATGAAATTCACAGGGAAAAGCTAGTTTCCACAGGGAATAATAGATGATGACCTTAAAGTCAATGAGACCTGCCAGTCAGTATGCTCTTCAGCTCCTGGAGAAGGACACTGATCCTCAGAAGACAGGAGGAAACTCTCTTCAGGAATAATCTGTGAGGAGTTTTAGTAGAAGTCAGGGGAGTTATGGTCATGCAGAGAGCAGAGATGACAATACTTACAATTAAAGGTCTAGAGAAGGAGTAAACAAAGCCAGTGAAAATGAATTTATCTTACATTTCAATTTGCCTGTGATACATAGGATTGATCTCCAGAAACGTTAATTATTTTAAAATAAATATGCCCTGCTGTCTCTAAAATTTTTATCTTATGTTTTATGCTAATAAATGCTTTAAACTTATAATACAAAGTGAAAATTTAGAATAAAATTGTATGTAGTCATGGTAAAAATTAGGGGAAAAAATACATATTGTAAAAAAAGGAATGGAATATGTTGAAATATTACCAGCAGCTGTGTGAGGGTTGCTCTTCTCGTGAGTGATGTCTTACTACCACAATTTCCAATGTTTTATGCAATATTATGTAAATTATATAATAAAACACATTTAATGAAATGTAAGTTGAACAGAAACAATCCAGTACTGGCCAACATTAATATAACCAATTGCTCTACAGTATTGATTGCATCTAATGTCTACTAATTTTTATGCTTGACCTGTAAAAATTTGGATGAAGATTCATAACACCTGCTATAAATTCTAGATGCTCTGTTATGAATTGGATCTCCCATTTCTTTTCAAAAAATAGTAACAATCCCTCAGTACGTATATTTTCCAGAGGAGAAACCAAGCCCTCATAGGTAATCATTATAATCTTTACTCTGGCATTTACCTTTCCCACAGCTATCCTGCATTCTAAATTTGGTGAAAAACTTTACATGAGACGGGATCCACTCTGTGCAAGAAGTCAAGGCGTTAGTGAGCACTTCACTAAAGATTAAGAGCTGCCCCAGTTTGTAAGGAACCCAAATCCCTACAAATGTCCACTTACCAGTTCTACCCATGGACTTGTGATCTGCTCTCCAAAATGGGGATAATGAGCTATGTAAATCAGAATTTGTTCAGTTCATTTTGGAGCCAGCTCATCTCTGTTCCTGAAGAGGCAAACCTCAGCTAAATGTCAAAATAGAGGAAAATGTGTCCCTGTGTTCTCACCTCACAGTCTCTTTGGGCTTCACAAATGCGTCAGTTCTGACTTTCCCTCTGACCTGCTCTCGCTGTCTCCCAACGCCCCGTGCCTAAAAGTCACCTCGCTTTTTAACTCTAGCCTCTGTCCAAATTAGAGGAAAGCAATCAGATTAAACTAATTTATACCTTGAATGATAGGAAGTCCTTCCAAGAATGTTTTCATTCTCATTTTTTTCTCCCTTTATATATTTTTAATTTTATGCATGTAATCACACATATATATAACTTTATATAGATGCATAAGTACACTCACATAGATTTCCGCTCCTTTTTTCCTTTTTTATTTTATTCCTCCCTTTGGTCTTCACATACTTCCATGGCCCTTCTCATCTAGGCATCCATGTTAATAATCAATGTGTTTTTCTCTGTGTTCATATAATCTCATACAGATCTATACTTAACAGTGCAAGGGCACACATACACACATAGACTCACACAGTATTCACACAGATATAACATATGCATATATATTTACACAGGGTTTTTTTGATCACCACTTAGCAAAAAAAAAGAGAAATATATACATATATACTTCCTTTTCTGCATACATATATACGTGTATATGTGTGTGTATATATATATATACTGACACATACTATTCAAAAATTTCAGAAAGTTCATATTATCTTTTAATTTTCTTTTTCCATAAACTGTTTGGAGGACCTCTGTGTGTGTGTGTGTGTGTATGTGTGTGTGTGTGTGTGTGTGTGTGTGTGGTGTATATTTATTTTTTGCTTTTTTCATTCAACAATATCTTTTCCAAAGTCTTCCAACTCATCTAATGTAGTCCTAACTTGTTCTTTTTAATAGTGTTATACTTGTAATATTACATGATATGAATATATCATAATTTATTCAGTGATTCTCCTCTTAATGGAAATTTACTTTATTTCCATTTTTTTGCCACAATAAACGACACTGAAGTAGACATCCATTTACTTATGTCTTGTATGTAGTACTTTTATTCCGATGGGCTAGAACCTTATGGGTACATTGCTTGTATGTATGTGTTTAATTTTAATAGATACTGCCAGATTGCTTTCCAAAAAGGCTTAATGTTTCACATTTCCACAAGCAATATATAAAAGTGCCCTTTTCTCCACTTCCCAGAAGCAATAGATGCCACAGCCCTATTCTATTTCTTCCATGCTGATGAGTGTGAAATGATATATCACTTATTTTCAATTTACCTTTCTCTGACTACTAGCATACCTGAGTGTCTTTTCATATGCATGCTGGCCAAATGCTACAATAAATGAAGATGTTCTCCCCCCCGCCCCCAGAGATACCCTCCTAAGACTTCTTTTTTTAAATTCTTTTTTACTGTGGTAATAAGAACATTTAACATAAGGTCTACCCTCTTAACAAATTTTTTAGTGCACGATACAGCATTGTTACCTATAGGCCTGTTGTACAGCAGATCTCTAGAACTAACTTACCTAGCCAAACTGAAACTTTATATCCACTGAATAGCAACTCCACATTTCTTCATTCCCTCAGCTGCTGGAAACCACCATTGTTTTCTCTGCTTCTATGATTATGACTATTTTAAATATCTCATATACGTGTAATCATGCAGTATTTCTCTTTCTATGATGGTCTTATTTTACTTCGCATACATAATGTCCTCAAGGTTCATTTATGTTGTCATATATGGATGGATTTTCTCCTTGTTTAAGGCCAAATAGTATTTCATTGTACGTATATACTACAAATGATTTATTTATTCATCCATCCAAGGATGAATAAGTAAATTTAGGTTGTTTACATATCTTAGCTATTGTGAATCATAATGCAATGAACACAGGAGTGCAAATAACTCTTCAAGATCCTTATTTCAATACTTTTGGATAAACATGCAGAAGTAGGATTGATCAATCATGCAGTAGTTCTATAAGGGGTAGTTCTATAATACCCAAAGTATATAAGGAGCTTCTACAACTCAATAGTAAAAATAATAATAATAATAATAATAATAATGATAATAATAATAACGTGACTTAAAAATGGGCAAAGGACATGAATAGCATTTCTCCAAAGAGGACATACAAATGGTCAACAGTTACATGAAAAGACATTCAACAAAACTAACCATTAGGCAGCCACATCCCCACAAAGTCTGCATTCAGCCCAGCTACGACCGAGCTGCTGCTGGAAGCCATCTGAGCTCCCCTGCCAGAATAAGGTAGGTGCCACAGGCCTTGGCCATTCCCTGACTCTCCTTCCACCTACTCTCACCCTATTCCTCATCCCCCTCCTCTCTCCCTTCTCCCCCTCCCTCCAACTACTCCACAACATCTTAGAATGTAAAATAATAATAATAATAATAAATAAATTTAAAAGAAAAAAACTAACGATTAGGATAATGCAAATTGAGACTATAATGAGATATCCCATACCTGTTAGGCTTTTTTTTTTTTTTAAAGAAGGAAAGAAAACAAGTGTTGGCTAGGATGTGGAGAACCTGGAACCCTTGTACACTGTTGCTAGTACTGTAAAATGCTGTGGTCACTATAGAAGACAGTATAGAGGTCCCTCCAAAAATTAAAAAATAAGGCTTCTTAAAGTATACCTGAGACAAGCTTATCTGCCCCACCCATATGAGTAAAACGGGGCTCTCTCTGGATATTTGAAACCAAGTCAGTCTGGAAAGTATACTCATCTGTGTACTAATTAGTGTCATTGAGGAATTCTCTAGTTCCAACCTGATTTACCTAAGAATGTTCTATTTAGCCATGGGTTTGTCTTGGTGGGTTGAGGTCTGATAGAGAAAGAGAGTAAGGCACAAAAGCTGAAGTTCATTGTGGAGTCAGCTGAATAATCAGCATTGCCTTCTGACTTTTATGTTTCAGCATGTGCTAAAGTGCACAAACCCATCTGCTCTGTGCTAGGACACATCCCAAGTGGTAATGAATTATAACTGAGAGAACATTGAGGTATTATGGCAACATGAAGATTCATATGAATTCCCATAAGAAACATGAAGAAAAAATGTGCTCTAAATCAAGGAAGATGCACAAAAGAGTTCTAAGTGATGTTCACGTATATATTCACATAATTGCTTTTCCTGGTCAAGTTCCAATGCTGAATAATTCAGAAGGAAATATATTTTGACATTAAAATCATGTCATTTGATTTTTAATGGCAAGACAATATCTGTAAGCAGCAAATTGAATTTATAGTCAAAATTGTCTCTGTTTCTTTTTTTTCTTTTTCTTTTTGCTCAAGGGTAGGGGTGGAATATACATAAAAGCCTAGGAGTACTTCCTTCTAAGAATATGCTCAGTGAAATTTTAAACTTGAAGTATTTCTCTAAAAGGTCTGAACAAGAAAGGAGGACTTCATCAGGTAGGTCATAAAACTGCTAAACGTTGGGAATCAGAGCACTAATGATGCTCCAAATTAGCTTCTCTGAGAAGGGGATTCTGGCCGCAGCCTTTGCTAAGTGCTGTAACGTGTAGTGAGTAAAATGAATTATTCATGTAATACTTGAGCATACTCTGGACATTTATGAAGTACTTTAGGAGAAAAATATGATTTGTCTTTCAGGTGATGATAATCTGGATCCTGAATTCAAGCAAATAATACAATCCAAGAGCAGCTTGCATTGATTTCATAATATTTAGAAATCTCTCCCATCCACCTCCATCCACCCCCCAGTTAAAACAGAGAAAATATAATTTAATCAATTGAGTAAAAACCTGTGCTGATTATGTGAATACTCTTCTGAATTCTCAGAGGTGGGACTTTCATCTCTGATGCATGATAAGCATTTGGCTTGCTTTTACTAAGAACACAACTGCTGCTGCTATTTATGTATGTGAGTTTTTTGTCTTATAACAAGGCAAGAATTACATTTGGGAATTTAACTCAAATTAAGTATTAATAATAGGAGCAACCTTTGTAATGTCATAAAAAGTGTCATCGGTATTTAAAAGGTAAATTGTCACAAAGCAACCTCCCTCTCCTTCTTGCATACCTTCAGGTTCTAATACCACCAGTAAAATTTCTGTAAAATTATTTTCTAAGTTGTTACCAATGTAAAGGATAGAATCCAAGGGAGAAAGTGAGATTCAATGCTCATTTACTTGAAATTGCTTAAAAATTCTGTTGTTGTTGTTGTTTTTTTCTTTTTAGAGATCATACAACAGATGGTTAGTCCCTTTTCTTTGGAAACTTGGTGGCACAAATGGCCTAGTGATGCTTTCAAAAAAGCAGGGATTTATTCAAGCTGCATTACTTGCACTTAAATGTTATTTGGAAAAAGCTTGGCCAGTAAGAATTAGGAAAATAGGAACCCAGGATGATTCTGACTTCAGAACATTACTCAGTAATTTTCCTTAAACCTCCAGGATTCATGTGCCTTGGTGAATGCAAGAATATTAGGAATGTCTCTCTTTCCCCTTTGAGATGACAAAGTATTAGTGAACATATATTAAGGAGTATAACCCTCAGGCTGGGGGAGACCCAGACAATGCAAAAGGCCCACACCAACCCTTGCTTCCCACTGACCCCTGCTTCATTTGTACCCACTGACCCCTGCTTCCTCCTCTTCCTTCTTTGTGACCAAACCCTAGACCAACTTCTAGGCTGCTGAAGGCAGAGCTATCCTCTATGTCATGCTGCATGGCTTACTAAAGAGAGAAGGACAAAGTTCTGTAATGAAGTCTTTTCTGAGACATGGCCATCTGCCCAGAAACTGGAGCTCCTTGGAACAGGAGGTAGCAGCAGATCAGGAGCTGGTTGAACCAGCTGGTGGAGGCTGACCAGGCCCTACCCCAAACATTCCTAGTTGTCCCGTGCAGAGAAGTGGACTTATTGCACTCCTCCCACCCCAACACAGTCTCTAAGTGAACAGAGTCATCCCTGGAGGCAGGATGGGGGAAGGGGAAGGGTAGGGCCCAAGATATCTGGGTTGATGCATGGAGCCCTGAGCACTGCCCCACTTCTGTTCCCACACATCAGTCTCTGCATCTGTGTTTGTCTTCCTTTATTTGTGTCCACCCATGTGAAGAAAAGTTAACCCCTTTTCCACTCTGTAGTGAACTGAATGTCCCCCAAACTCATTAAAGTTTGAATTGTGTCCCCTAAGTTTTATGTATTAGAAACTTGTCTCCACTATGACTGGTAAGAGGGTAGGAAATCCTATTACAGTAATTGAAAGATGGGGCCTTGGGGAGGTGATTAGATTGTAGGACCCTCTCATAGTGAATAGACAAATAATGGTGGTCAGGATCATGGTTATTAGGGCCTTAAAAGAAGAGCACATGAAGTCTCTCACTCTCTGCCCTGTCATTTTCACAATGTGATACCCTGCCGTCACTGTCACCACCACCAAGGCCTTCACCAAATGTGCTCCCTGGACTTTGGACTTCCCAGCCTCCAAATCTGTAAGCAACACATTTCATTTTCTTTACGAATTATCTAGTTTTACGTATTTTGTTATAAGCAACAGAAACAAACTTATACACACTCTAATTTTGCCTCTAAAGATTCCAGTCTTTTGGCAGAAATATAGATACTCTCATAAAACATAAATACCATTAAAAAGAATAATTCCATATTTGTATTTTGCAAAATGTTGTCTTTTCCAGTAAAGTATAAACTCACTGAAGGCCAGAAGCATGTCCATTTCTGTTCATACTATAAACCTGGTGGCTAACATAGCAACTGGCACAGAATAGCTGTTTCGTAAATATATTAAGTGAACCTATGGTTCTCAAACTTTACTGGATATCAGAATCACTTGAAGGTCTTGTTAAACCACACACTGCTAACCCCCAGTTTCTGAAGCAGTAGGTCTGAGGAGGGATCTGAGCATTTGCATTTCTTACAATTTCCCAGGTGGTGCTCATGATGCTGTTCCAGGCCACATTTTGAGAACCATTGTGTTAATCCACATGAAATTACCACTTTTCTTGGTCCCAAATGAGCAAATATTAGCAATGTTATATGATTCAACCTAATATGTTCACAAAATAATATTTATGAAGTAATAGTTGAATATAATGCGGGTATTTATATTCTTGCTTCAGCTTACTACTGTTCCAAAGCTAGCATACATGTACTTAACAGACCTGCACTTAAATTCCAACATTACTAGGTGTGAAGCCCAAGTAAGTAACTTATCTTTCTGGAGCCTCAGTTTTCTCACCTCTAAAATAGGAATGATGGACTTGCTGTGAGGATTGCCTAATAATGTATGAAAAACACCTGCATTGTACCTGGCATGTGGCAAATATCCAATAAAGAGTAACCATCATTATTATTAATGTCACCATTATCCTTAACATTGGGTTACATTCTAGAGATTACAATAACTCATGTTCTCCCATGGGTTTTCTATGAGAAAGAAGTAAACCAGAATAGGGAAAGGCTGCCTGAGGGTTGTTTCAGAAGAGCAATGGCTCTTCCTTCTGAGGGAGATGTTCTTGTTACAGCATGCACCACCTGCTCTAGTTCCAACAGTGTGCTTAAAGAATCTCACAGCATAATCAAACTGTAGCAAAATTCAACTAAATTCAACTTAAAGTTGTTGAAATGAAAAGAGCATAAGACTTCACATCAGAAGTCTTGTAGGGAAAATATAGGAAAATGGTCAGGGCCCCTCAGATGTTCAGAATCTTGCTGAGCATTTGCTGTAAATATTCACATGCACCCAGGTGTTCCTTGGTTACTATCTAATGTAATTGCATATGGGCACACAGGTGTCCTGGGTTATGGACCTAAGTATAAAGGAATAACGGCTCTGATACATGGTGTTTCTTGGGACACTCCAGGAGGCTACTAGGGTGGCTGCTCCTAGCTCTGAATAAAGCCTATTAATATTTTACCCACGGCTCCCAGGATCTTTTCCTATTACCTAGCTCGTGGACCTGCGTGTGAAGGGTTTGTGACTCCATCTGTACAATGGGCTTGAAGGATCTGTAAGCCCTAGCCCTAGCAATACAAGTCTAGAACAACTTCAAACTCAATATGTGGGTCATTTGGAGCAAGTTACTTAGCCTTTTCAGCCCCTAAGTAGTACTGTTAAGTAGGAATTAACAGCACCTATTTCTTAGGCATATTATAGAGATAAAATACTGTTTGTGAAAATGCATATAAAATGCAAAGCATTATACATTTACTTGTGTGAGACTGTGCCAGTTTCAACCATACCACTATCCCTCTAAATTCACCTACATATGGCAGAACTGTGTGTTGATTTAACTGGAAAATATGGCCACTGTAGCTATAAAGAATCTCTAATTATCTCAGGACCTCAGCCATCCTTGTATGTTACCAGGGCCCCAAATACTCCCACCCCTCCCTAGCCTCTTTGCACAGGCCTGCATGAGATTTTAGCCATTGAATAAAGCTACTATCTACACAAATGGGGAAAGAGCTAAACTGAGAAAAGAATGGTTATAGGTAGAAAGAAGTGGAAGTGGGTTCTGGAAAGGTGGAGGAGTGATGGAAATAGATCCTACATCCACATGGAGAAAACATGTGATAGAGCAAAGTAAGAGAAGTAAAACCAGCTTTGGGCCTAGGTTAGGAAAAAAGAAAAAAGACAAGGCATCATAGCTGTTCCCCTTGGGGAAGGATTGAGTCAGAGAAGGGTAAGTAAGAGGAAGATCGGTGTAAGATAGGAGGCTCTTTCTCTTGGAATGAGGCTCTTCCTTCTTATCTTTGGCACAGCTTGATTCACCTCTACTTTTAAAGGCTAGGGAAGTCATGTAGATATGATGATACTAAAAATAGTGCACTCAATAAGTTCCAGTAAAGATGTTAAGTGCCTTTAGTGCATCAGGGTGACCCTGCTACTGGGGTTCACAAATGAGAGAAAGTTGAAAATAACATAGGTTTGGGGGCTCGTTTCCTTTTACATTTTATAAATGTCAATTGGCGGATGCTGTTTAGAATACCAACTTGTAGTGGATTGAAATATGTTCCCCCCAAACTCACTGAAGCTTGAATTGTGTTCCCTAAGTTTTATGTATTAGAAACTTAGCCCCCACTGTGACTGTTAAGAGGGTGGTAAATTCTATTATGGTAATTGAAAGGTGGAGCTTTGAAGAAGTGATTATAGAACCATGCCATACTGAACAGATTAAAAATGATGGTCATGGGCATGGTTGAGGGATTTAAAAAGGGAGGAGGTTATTGTCTGCTCTCTTTCTCCACCATTTTCACAGTGTGATACTCTGCCATCACTGTTACCACCACCAAGGATCTCACCAGATGTGTTCCCTGGACTTTGGACTTCCCACCCTCAGAAACTGTAAGCAATAAATTTCATTTTCTTATCACTCAGTTCCAGGTATTTTGTTATAAGCAATAGAAATGAACTAATACAGAAAATTGGTACCAGAGAAGTGGGGTGTAGCTTATAACAAATACTTGAAAATGTGGAAGTGGCTTTCGAACTGGGTATTGAGGAATGGCTGGAAGAATTTGGAGGAATAGGCTAGAAAAAGCCAAAATGCTGGTGAAAGTTTAGAAGACAAGAAAACCAGGGAAAGTTTGAAATGTTTTTGAGACTAGTTAAATGGTGGTGACCAGAATGCTGATAGAAATATTGACTCTAAAGACCATTCTGATCCGTAGTCAGACGCGTTATCATCAGATGCGTGGATACGGAAAATGTGGTACATCTACACAATGGAATACTACTCAGCTATAAAAACGAATGAAATACTGCCATTTGCAACAACATGGATGGACCTCGAGAGAATTATATTAAGTGAAACAAGTCAGGCACAGAAAGAGAAATACCACATGTTCTCACTTATTGGTGGGAGCTAAAAATTAATATATAAATTCACACACACACACACACACACACACACACACACACACAAAACCGGGGGGGGGGAGAAGATATAACAACCACAATTACTTGAAGTTGATACGACAAGCAAACAGAAAGGACATTGTTGGGGGGAAGGGGGGGGAGGGAGAAGGGAGGGAGGTTTTGGTGATGGGGAGCAATAATCAGCCACAATGTATATCGACAAAATAAAATTAAAAAAAAAAAAAATCACACTAAAAAAAAAATAAAGACCATTCTAAGGAAGTCTCAGATAGAAATAATGAGATTGTTAGAAACTGAGGCAAAGATCACCCTTGCTGTGAACTGGCATGGAATTTGGCTGCATTGTGTCCATGCCCTAGGACTCTGTTGAAGTTGGAACTTAAGAGTTGTGAACTGGAGTATTTGGTGGAAGAAATTTCTAAGCAGCACAGCATTAAGGAAGCTGCATGGCTACTTATAACAGCCTATGCTGAGTTATGGTGGCAAAGGCATGAGGTAAAGACAGAATTTAAAAGGAAAGCAGAATTTAAAAGGGAAGCAGAGATTTGGAAAATTTGCAGCCTGGCCATATGGTAGAGAAGCAGAGAGAAATTTCAGAGGAAAAATTCAATGGTACTAAGAAGATTACCACAAAAATGGACTATCAAGAGAAGGGGGAAAGCCCTAAGGCACTGCAGAAGCCTCTGGGGCCAACCCTACCATTTCAAGCCCAAAGGTCTAGGGATACAGAATGGTCTTAGGAAACAGGCCTGTGGTACCCTCCACAGGCTCACTGCTCAGGGCCACCTCAGGAAGCTGCTTCTAGCACCAGCACCCCAGCTGTTTTGACTGCTCCAACCATGGATAAATTGGCCCGAGGTGTGGCTGGATGTGCATCTTTGGAAAATACAAGCCTTGGAGGCATCTATGTGATGTTAGGTCTCTAGGCTTGCAGAATGCCAGAGCTGTGGAGGCTTGGGAGCCTCCACTCCAATTTCAAAGGATATATGGAAAAGCCTGGGGGCCCAGGAAGAGCTCTGTCACAGTGGCAGAGTCACCACAGACAGCCTTCCCTAGAGCAATGCCGAGTGGAAACGTGGGGTCAGAGTTGCAGCTGAGAAACCCCATCAGCGTCATGCCTAGTGGACCTGTGAGAGAGGGACCTCCATGGAGACCCCAGACTTGTGGAGCTACCAGAGTGCAACTCCAGCCTGGAAGAGCTAAAGTGTGGCCTGAGAACAGGAAAGCAATAGGAGTGGAGCTGCCTGAGGACTTGGGGACACAACTCCCACACCAGCGTGCAGAGAAGGTTGAACATGGAGTCAAGGTACCTGATTCACAAGCTTTGGGATTTAATGCCTGCCCTGCTGGGTTTCAGGCTTGTTTGAGACCTGCTACCCCTTTTTTTTTGGCCTATTTCTCCTTTTTTGAACAGGAATGTGTATGCTGTGCTTGTCCAACCACATATCTTGGAGGTAACTTGTTTTTAATCCACAGATGGAATTTTGAACTTTGGACTTTTGAGTTGAAACAAGTTAAGACTTTGGGGATGAAAAGAAATTATTTGCATGTGAAAAGGATATGAGTTGGGGGGGCCAGAGGTGGAATGTAGTAGATAGAACTGTCCCCCCCAAACTCACTGCAGCTTGAATTGTGTTCCCTAAGTTTTATGTGTTAGAAACTTAGCCCCCATTGTGACTGTTAAGAGGGTGGGAAATCCTATTATAATTGAAAGGTAGGATCTTGAAGAGCTGATTAGATTATAGGATGATGCCATAGTGAACTGATTAAAAATGGTGGTCTTGGGTGTGTTTAGAGGGCTTTAAAATTGGAGGGCAGAGTCTGTCTCTTGACTCTCTCTGCTTCCACTGTCTTGCAATGTGAGACCCCTGGGTCACTGTTGCCACCACTGAGTCCCTCTTCAGACATGTTCCCTGGACTTTGGACTTCCTAGCCTCTGAAACTGTAAGAAAATAAATAGATTTTTTGTAAATCATCCAGTTCCAAGTATTTTGTTATAAGCAACAGCAACAGATTAATACACTATTTCTTATTCAGTTGATGTTGAGGGCACTTATACTTTTATGAGATTTTAGGGGAAGGAAAAGCAACGAACAGTAGTTGATGAAAGGGGTTTAACAGAAGGAACAAAGTGCTCTCTTCTCCCACCTTCCTTCACCTGCTTAACTATCACTCTCACAGAAAACCCCAACCACTCCCACCATACCCTCTTGGAAACATCAAGTGGACAGATGTCTTCATGACCAACCTGAGGAAAGAAAATGAAAAAAGAGATAATCATTTGCAAAGCTTAGAACTCATACATCTGTAGATTTTTTGATTTGTGAAAACCTGAATCGAAGATTTTACAAACAGTGGAAAAACTACCTTCACCCCACCCCTCCATGTGTAATCTAGTACCCAGGTCGTAAAAGGGCTGTTAAACTGTGCACAGACCACTTTATTAAAATGGGCCCTTTTATCTACTGCCAGAAAACAACAAAAGAACTTCTGAATGTCTGTGAGATTCTATGATTATGTGAGGATGGATAACAGAAAGACAAACACTTGCTAAAATAGTGTCTGTTATTCCCAGAATCGCTATAGCAATACCCAAGCCAAGCATCACAGAAAAGTTTTAACACACTATGCAATTCAGCTGCAACTCATCACTGCTATTATAATTACAGGTGCCTGCTTTCCCCCTCTCAGATATGTGGATAAAAGCCTAGGGCTGACTTTGTATCTCAGCTGCACAGAAGCTGAAGCGAGTAGTCAATAAACACATAGAACTCTGCATTTGACAGACAAATTCATACAGAATACAGAGCTAACCCATTGTCCAACAGCTCTACCATACCCAGATTTTTAGGATAACAAAAACAAAAAAGATGATTGTGGACGCTTTCTAAATGTAGAGACTTTATTTCATTTAATCTCCACTACAATTCTATAAATGAGATATTATCCTCATTTTTCAAATAAGAGAAGTGAGATTCATAGGTTGCATAGCTTACCTAAGGTTATACTCCTTGTAATGGCCCCTGGAATCCCAATCTTACTGACCACATTTCTCGTGCCTTTTCTAGATCAGTCTGATGGCTCCTAGCAATAGTACATGTAAAGTTACGTGACTACACCAGTTGTTCGGCTAGGCATTTCATAACTAAAGCCAAAGTGTTTCATTAATTTTAGTTATACTAAGTTTCCATTTGCATTGTCAGGGTTAGGGCTCAGACCCTTCAAACTCATTGTACAGACTGGGTCACCAGACCCCTCACATGCAAGTTGACAAGCTAGGTAATTGGGAAAAATCCCAGGAGCCATTGGCAGATTGCTCAGTCCTCAGCTTCCTCAGCTTCCTCAGCAATGGCAGCAGCAGTGGCGGCCTTCTCGAAGCATCCCGGGGGCACTGGCAACAACAGCCTCCAGCAGAAGTAGCGGCCTCCCCATGGCCATCCCAGGGGCAGGGACCACTGTGGATCAGAGCCACTCATCCTTTATACTTAGGTCCATAACCCATGATACCTGGGTGCACACGCACAATTACATTAGACAAAAACCAAGGAACACCTGGGTGCACGTGCATATTTACATCAAATGCTTGGCAAGAATCTGAACATCTGAGGGGCTCTGACCATTTTCCTTCACTTTCCCTACAGTAGGTTATTAGCAACTGGTTGCGCTTCTCATAACTCAGAAAAGCCCCTCAAAGGCTGACACATGTTAATATTCAAAGGACAATTCCCCACCCACATCCTTTTATGGGGAGGTGGAATAATTAAGATTTAAGATAGCACTGTGGCTATATCTGTGTGCAGACAGATCAGAAATATTGAACTTGACAACCTAAATGGGTTAAAAGGAACACATCAGGGTAACTAGAGGAATGTTTAGGAGGGCACAGAGTGGCAACACACAGAATTTCTAGGATCTCTGTCTTATTAAATTGGGACTGAAAACATGTGCACTGAGGTTATGTAGATTCTATCAGAAGATAGGAATGGTGTCCACAAGCCTCATGGAAATTCATCTTCTTACACACATGTGAGTCACCTTCAGGCATTTTTGCTGTACTAACCTTGAAACTACCGTCTTCTCTCTGAATGGTGAAGAGGTACCTTCCAATAATGAAGACTCCTCCAAAATAGAGAAACATAGAATAATCACCTCTAATTTCCTGTTCCATAGACAACAGCATTATCTGTCTCAAAAGCTCTAGCCTCACATTTTCATACCATTACTAGGGACTTATAAAGCCGTAATGTATCCAATTTCTAAAAATGTGATCGCAAATTAAAAGAGCAAATAAATACACTAAAAGAACACCCCTTAAAAAATAATAAAAAATAAAGAAAAACTTGGTAAACTCACCTAGCAAAAAACCCTGAGGAATTACCCATTTCAAAACATTAATTGTTATGTGGAAGTGGCTTTTGAAGTTCAATTTAATTTCTTAAAAGCCCCAAACAACTATTTCCCTACAGAAAATAATTAAGCATCAGGGATGATGTGATTAGCAAGTAAGACATCAGGAATTTCCTTAGCAAATCAGAAAGCAAAGAGGAAATTGCTGTTAAAACTGCTGCTGTTCCTCCCCAACTTCATCAGTACCAACACTAGGGAACCATCTGAGGAATCAAGCCAGGACTAGCAGGCTGTGCTCCAAAGCCTCAGCCTAGCACACATCTAGGAATTTAAAATGTTCTTTCTTCCTCTAAAATTGATCATCCCTAGCCTACAATTCTCTCTGCAAAGAACTACAGGTATCTATATGTCCCCCTGTATGTCCCCATGTAGAGGTCTTCTCCCTGTCTCCACGGATCACAAGAGTCCTGGTTGATTGGCCCCCTGTGTTCCTGAAGGGCACCCCATTAGCCTAGAAGATTTCCAAGGACTTCTGTGGGGGTCCAACCACCCTTATGAGAACAGCATAAAATCTGAAAGCATCTGATCTAAATGAGCTTGAACAAACTACATAAATCAAGTATTTTATGACGCAAAATTAATCAAATGATTGATTATGCTAACACTTATTAGGTACTATGTGCCTGGCACTTTACTAAGTACATTATGTGTATTATCTCTTTTAATCCCAAGAATAGCTTTATAAGGTGGATAATATTATCATTTCCATGTTACAGGTAAAGAAACTGAAAATTAGGAAGATTCAGCCACATATTCCAATCACATAGCTCAAAAGCAACAGAGACAGGTTCAAAGTCAGGTATGTCTGACTCTAAAACCAGTATCCCACAATAGAGAGATTGGTTAATAAATGATGTCAGACACTGTTACAGAAATGTTACAAAAATGTTACAGAAAAATACTTCATGAAAGAAAAATGTTCACAATAAAGTGTTATGTGAAAAAAGTTAAAATGTCTATAGAAAGATCAAGGATCAATATTAAAATGTTACTTATGATGACATAACGGGTGATCTTTATTTTCTTTATAATTTCTATATATTTTCCACTTTCTACAGTAAACGTGTATTGCTTTTATAATCAACGAAAATATTTTTTGTTTTAATTTTAAGAATGTAAAAAGGGTTATCGGGCCGGCCCGTGGCTCACTCGGGAGAGTGTGGTGCTGAGAATGTAAAAAGGGTTATGTTATAACAGTGGTTATGGCTGAATTGTATGATTATGGGAGGTGTCATTTTCATTTTTACACTTCTCCATATTTTCCAAATGTGCTACAAAGCATTACTTTATAAACCACACACACACACACACACACACACACACACACACACACACACACACACACACACACACCAAAAAAAGTTAAACTCTAAAGAGCTTCTTTCTGAAATGTTTAATTGGATGCCTGTGGCAAAGGCTAACTGTGGACCTTCAACACACATTCTCCATGTCTTCTACAGAAATGGACCCTGAGATTTTCAGCTGGGAACATTTTCTATAACAGGGACTCAATTCCTAGCCTCCTGTACTTTTGAGATGTAGCAATATGACTAAGTTCCTGCCTATAGATGTGAGGTAAGATGATGTAAGCAACATCCAGCAAGTGTCCGTCTGCTGTTGAAAAGGTGGGTCAGATCACTGAGCTCCATTTTAGATCACAAGAAAGGACACACCTTAAGGATGGCAGAATAGAGAGCTGGAAGCATCCTGGACCGCAGAAGATCTACCAATCCCAGAACTGCCCAATTCTAGAGAGAGGTGAGAAGTGAACATTTATCTTGCTTTTGTTTTGGGTTGGGGGAGTCTGTGTGATATGTCACTGATTCTACATCCTAACAAAAACAGGAGCTAAATACTTAAAATAATTTAGGCTAGTTTTTTCTAAAAACAACAACAAAAAAAACCCCAAAAATGTGTGTGTGTGTGTGCATATAAAAACATATACACACAGAATACATATACAAAATACAGAAGAAATATACTAATGGCATCACTATGATTTGAGACTAGATGCCCAGCTGAAGACTTCTGTGCTGGGAGCAATGGAGAGAAGAAACACAAACAGCACAGTCATTCTAAAGTGATACCAAGAATGCAATTTCTGAGTGAAAGCCTCAGTGAACCACAAGTCTTAGAGAAAGATGCAAACAACAAGCTTTAGAAATCCTTCATAAGTGAAAGCAGTTAGATTTCTGTCTCTCTTTATGTTAGGATAATTATTTACATATTATTGTGTGCACTTGTCACATTGTTTTGCAATTTTCTTTCATGTGGCTACCCATACCTACAGAACATAATGTCCTTGATGCAGAGACCAGTTCTTTTTACTTTCAAATTCTTAGTGTCCTAATGCCCAGTCCAGTGTCTGGCACATGATAAGTAGTTAAAAAATTAAGTGAATAATTAAAAGAATGAATCAATGAACAAATAACAAATTGGATTATCGGTTGCCTGTACAAATGCAAACATGAAAATATTATGAATATATATATATTACAGTATAACCTCTAACAGAATGATCATCTCCAAGTATAAATACATATTAACAGATTACATAAACTAAGTGTGAATGTCTTAGAGTACAGGTTGTTGAGATGATTCTTCAATTCTAACAAGAATTTGAAATGAAATATTGAAACAGAACTTACAGAATAGAATTTAAACATATACATCTTGATGTCTCTCAGGAAAAAACAATCAGGGTATCATTAGGAGTCCCCATATATTTCTAAAAATAATCATTTTAGTGAAATTTTTATGTCTACTGGAAGCTTTAATTATATGTTTCCAATTACTGTTTTATGCCAATAATTGAAGAAACAGATAAGACACCAGTACTGAGTAATATCTGGTGAATTGAATGGCAACTTAAATTGAAAATGGAATCATAATTGCATGAGTTGATAGGAAGCTTTTAGCATCCTCCTTCACCACTGTAATGTAAAGCATTACTTTATTTTCTGGTAAACAAATTTAGTTTTATCTCTTTCTTTTGAAAAATACCACTCCCCTGAAAGAGAGAGTGTGTGTATTTATGCTAACTATGGCTTTTTCATTATTTATATATATTTATGTTTTTATATTCAAGTTTAGTGAACTTATACATAGAACAGAAGAAAAATAAACAAATTTTAGGGTTAAAATTCTCTCCATGGTTCACTTACAAAATATGATAGTTTGAAATCTCAGGTGAGATTCTATCTTTATCTATACTAAAAATGCTGATATAGTCTGGCCACCTGCTAGGAAATAAAAGATGTATGAAATTCAAAGAACCTTGGGAAATTCACTTCCAATACAATTTACTTGGAGCTATCAAGTTTAGTAAAGTCAAAGAATCTTGCCTAAAGACAGTAAATGAATATCCTTGAATAAATGTAAATTTATTATTTTTTGTTCTCTGTTGTGAATCCTACATATATACACACATTTATCCAACACAAAAAGAAAGATCAAAGCTATAGTAATTCTAGAACTATAATTGAATGAACATATATGAATGAAACCTACTGTGAAATGTATGCCATGTAAAAGGATTTTTCAGACTGTCTTCCAGAGAATTACATACCACTGGATGTGTTTTCATGAAATTACATATTTACATGCTCTCAATTGCTAAATCCCCTATGAACCATTCATTATTTAAAAAATTGAAAATATTTGGGCACATATTGCTAAACATAGTTAAGTCCAAATAAGGAAACTTCTGAAAAATAATGAAGTTAACAATGAGTTTCTTCAATACGTATCTTAAAATTACCATTAACATGTGATATGATTATTTTAATACATTGGAATCTCTAACCAATCCATAACTGTGCTACTTTTAAATTGTATTGTCAATAAGGTGTCTCCTGTACATAATTCTTATAAAATCTACAAAATGGCAAGTTTAATTATAGGAATATATTTGATAAACTTATGTGTTTCACCTAGTAGGCAATTAATGTGGAAAACACTGATTTATCAATAATTTGGGCACATAAAGATAGTTTTATTTTTAATACTAAAGCAATCTATTCAATTATTGATAATATCCACTTGAAACAAATATATAAGAGCATTCTAGTTTGATTCCAAATACAGTGTTCAGATTTTATCTCTTGGCACCATGACATAACAATAACCCAGAGAGTATAATCAAAGCAGTGTGGGGATAGGAGTGGGGGTGGTCATAGTATTGTCCAAGAGGTTTCTAATAAATCCCATGTAGACGGGACACTATTTCCAGCCTAGGTGCTAGGCAATTAGCATATATTCAAGGCAACTGAAAACTCAGGGTCCTCTCAACCACAGCAAATGTCTGCTAGGATTTTTTTCTGATCAAGTTTGGGAAAACAAAACTTTTAAATGATCTATTAGGAGCTCCTTTAGTGGAAGATTGAGAGAGAAAGGTCTCACAACCATACATCATCTTAGACATTGTTTATATAACAACACCTGTTTAAGATCCCTTTGGGCTACAGGGTTGGTTATGTGAATATGAATATTCCAAATGGTTGGGTTTTAAAGAATCAGTCAGCCCTTCAGTGCTGTGCTGAGAGCCCAACACTGTGTGTTCTGTGAGGAATGACAGAATATTCAAGCCCCAAGTGTTATCTAAAAAATGTACTCATTGTTATACATAGTCTCGTCATGATTTTCAACTGCCAATTCAGAAAGCTGATGCAACTGCCCATTATAAATAGAGGAATTGTAAATTTAAAGGTCAAAAAACTCCTTAGGATTATCTGGCCCAGAGATTCATTCTAAACCTGCCTGAGAATTTGATTTTGTTGCTTTTAAGTACAATTACTTAGGAGTTTTCTTAAAAAATAAATTTTTTTAAAAAAGGACTAAGAGCCACCCCATAAAACTATGCAGTTGTGAAACAGTGTAACATATTAAAGCACAGAATCTCTAGTTTTGGGGACCAGGAATTTAAATTATTTGAAACCCCTTCCTTTCTGACGTCCAAGAAAGTTTGAGAACCATTAATCTGATTAAATTTTCTTGTCAATGCTTGAATTTATTCTACAGCATGCCTATCTAAAATAGATTTTTTGGAGGAGGCAAAACTTTATCTAGATTTTAAAAGATAACAGATGTATGGAACACCAAAAGGAAGAGAAATAGATCTAAGAGATCTAGATTTTAAAAGATAACAGATGTATGGAACACCAAAAGGAAGAGAAATAGATCTAAGAGAACAAGCTGCAGATGAGCAATTGGAACATCATTCCTAATCTCCAAGAAGCCTTCCTGAGGGATCAACCTAGAATCCTCAGGGAAAGATGACTGAATGGGATACTGGTCTGGCCTTCACCCACTAGAGGCAAGAACTCAAAAATACTTTTCACATTCTCCAACATCAGTGCTGCCATGATGGGCGGGCTGCTTCCAAAAAACACAAGAATTATACTTAAGATAGGAGAATGTTTTTCAAGCTGTGTTCAGTCCATTCTCCTTTTAGATTACCATAAAAATTTTGAGACTTCCCTCCTTTACCCCACACCTGACAGTTGCAAATCAGTGGCACAAAACCTAAATGTCTTCAACAGCCAGGAAAATTTGCTAGTAAACTTCACATTCTGAGGTTTTGAAAACAATTTTTTTAAATTTTCTAAATATAAAATTGTATTATAAGTTAAATACACATTTTCAAACGGTCCCCTGGATTCTCTGGTGTGATGCCATTGGGTGAGAGGTGCCATTGGGTGGTGGTCCTCATCTCTTGTCACTCCCTACCTGCCTCTATGCTGATCCCCATCACTGGATTAGACCTTAAAAAAAAAAAAAGTAACCAGAGTCAGCTTAGAGGAGTCCTAGAGAAGAATGGTGAGGTTAGTGGTCTAGGGATGGCACCACAGTCTATTCTACCTTAATCAGTGAGCCCTTGGAAGACTGCTTAGAACAGCTGCTTGATTAAGCAGCCATTATAACCATAATTTCACTCACCCATTTCAAAATATTGTAGCAAATCAGAATGTTTGTAAAACTTTCCTGATCAGCACAAATGAATCAAATATAGGTACTTGTGTGTCTGCAAACCTTGAATAATAACTAATAGTTCATCATAGGCAAATGAAGAATGAAGCATACATGAAATCAGGCATAGTTTTTAGAAAATGTGTATGTAAACTAGAACTATATACTTGTGAAAAAGTGAAAAGTCTTAAACGACAGGACTTGGCATAATTTCTTGGCTCGTTATTTCTGTTTTTACTTTTGGTTTGTTTATTACATTCTGCGTATTTGAAAATACCAGTTAAAGTAATGATGTTTAAAGAAGAAAAATAAATATGGACTTGCTCGTTTATAAAACTATCAAAATCAGAAGAATTTTGTTCTATTAGTCAATAAATACTTATTTCAACTTATTTGTAATAGCATGTGTTTGTTACATACCTAACCAAAAATTTTCCAATATATTTATTTAAAACAATCCCCATAAGTAGACCCACACACAGTTCAAATACACGTTGTTCAAGGGTCAACTGTACTTTATTCTACAAATACACAGTAAATAAACAATTATACTTTCAAAAGAGTTTTTCTGCCAGTCAACTCAAAACTCTATACATTTTCCTATAAATTCAAAAATTATCCTTGAAAGTTAAAAAGATGGTAATACCCATTCTTCAAAAAGGGAAATCAAGGTCCAGTGAGACTGAATTATTTTTCCTAATCTGTGACCACTGGATGGCAAAGTTAAGAGTAAAATTCATGACCCAAACAACTAGGGTCTGGGGTCCTGAGTTCATGTAGAATTAGAAAATATTACTAATAATGAGTCCATTCTACTAAAATCATTTTTAATTTTAATGTTTAATCCAGTAATAGAGATATCTTGGAACTAGACATAAAACATTGAGAATTCCTTGGGGGCAATTTATTGTATCATTCAAAGAAGCAAATAGTACTTTTAAATTGTCCTTCAATGCATTTTCCTTAAGATTAACTGGCGATTTTTTCTTGCTTAATTATTTGATCTAGCCATGTATTAAAAAGACATTCCTTCATTTCTTTTCAGAATTTTGCTTAGGAAGCATCTATGTGATGCTTAATTTTATGTGTCAACTTGATTGGTCAAGAGGTGCCCAGATATTTGGTCAAACATTCTGGAAGTGTCTGTGAGCATTTTTTGAATGAGATTACCATTTGAATTGGTAGACTGAGTAAAGTGGATTGCCCTCCCTAGTGTGAGTGGGCCTCACCCAATCAGTTGAAGGCCTGAATAGAACAAAAAGTCTGACTATCCAGAAAGTAAGAGAGAATTTATCCTGCCTGACTGCCTTCGAGTTGGGGCATTGGTTTTTTCCTGCTTTCCAACTCAAACTGAAACATTGGGCCTCAAGCATGACAACCATTGGACTGGAAATATAGTATTGGGTCTCTAGCTGGCCAGCTGCAGATCTCCTACAGAAGAAGGAGAAAAAGAGGTTAATCTATGAGATAATGGTCTGTGAAAAAAAAAAAGATGGAGAAAATGAAGTAGACAAATACCTAGGGGAGCTACTAGAACCAGCGGCTCTTCCTAAAACTGATGAAAAGCACAGGGAGTCAGAAGACATACTGAAAAAACAGCATAATTCAGAGAAAAACATCCCTAGACCGGCTGTCAGGATACTCATGTTTTGGTCTAAAATCTGACACTAACTAGTTGTGACTCAGAACAAGCTATTTAACTGCCCTTGGCAATTCATCTCTAAATGTAGGATACTAGATTTGATGATCTCTAAAATCCCCTTTGGTTCAGACAATCTAGGATTTTATCGTTTTCATTTATCTTGAGAGAGTTCCCATTTCATTTCTTCTGGGGAAGGAGGAACTTGAATCCACTAAAAGCTGTGGTAAACTGAATGCAGGAAGCTTCAGTAAGTAAAAAGAAAGGCAGGACCAAAAAGACAACATAAAATACACAAAATGTCTACAAATAAACTGAAATTTCAGAAGCAGAATGTCTCTTTAATATTTACTATGCTTATTTGATCATGTTAAGCAGAGCAGTATTCCCACTATGATAGGTCAAGGACTTAGAGTAAGACTGAGCTGGAACCAGAAATGAGAGCTAGAGGCAACACCTTCCAAATACATGCTTTAATTCCATGATGGAAAATAGCGAATTGATTGAAAAGGAGGTGAAAGACATTAAAGATCCTTTTGATTGGGAGGAAATATGTCAATGTAAGACTATAGTTGGCATTTTATTTAAAATAATCACATACACTCAAAGATTCGGTCTAACACAAGAAAATGATTAATTTACAAAGCACTGAAATGTCTGGCAGTAAATGTAGAAAACACTGTGTATCAAATGCCATTTAACTTCTTTCTTTTCTCAGACTTCCCTCCACATCAGTGCTAATCATTCAGCACTGACTTAGGCACCCTGTATTCTCTTTTGTATCTGAGCATTTCTGTCACAGACAGAATCGATTGACCCTAATAAACTCATCCTAACTTTACAGTCTTGGGACTATGTACTCTCTCTTCCAGAATATGCTTGTCTTAAAACAAGGCCGTGGAAGAAAGCAAATGCTTAACCAAAAAGAAAGACTGATAGAATTATATGTATCAGTAGAGAAAATATCTGAAAGATACAACAACCTACCCAAACCCTTTCAGATCTCTACACACAGTCCTGCTGTCTGGTGACCTGGCTCTCTACTAAATCCAGACAAGAATATTCTGTTTTTAATTAAGGAAATAAAGGGTTCAAGTCAATCTATAGGAAGAAACCTAAGCACCAAGTGCTGTATTTGAATGCCACTGTCTTTGAAGAGGCACCTCAAAGCCTAAACACAAAACTAAAATAAAAAATCCTGCAGAAAGCTTTTGAGAGTCTTCTCTAACCTCCCACTTGTATAGGGATTAGTTTTATCAGATTAGCTAATTGTCACTTTGAAAATATAAAAATGTGAAATGTTTGGTCCTAAGGGTATGAGGCAAGAGACAAATACCTTACTTGTCTGAGGATCAATGAGAAGTGAGAAAAGCATGTGTGCCTTAGAGAACCTGTGAAATGTGGGTTGCACCAGAGGGTGAAAACAGATGACCTTGGGGTCACATCCCACCTGCTAAATGCTTTTGGTTTAGCCAACTCAGTATTTTTTTTTAAAATTTCAAAATTGTGTACATTTAAATTTAGATTTTTATACAAAAAATTGAGTTTCAGGTTGTTCTGGAAATATCAGAGGAACTGGAAACCTTGAGTAGGCAATTCCACATGGGAAAAAAATAGGTGGAGAGCATAATCTTGTAAGGGACAGAGGCTTGACTTTCACTTTGAGACTGACCGTACCTCAGTGTTCCCAACATAAAGCAAGGAGCTGCCCTTTTTCTGGGGGCAGGAGGGACTTGAATGGACTAAAGTATAATAACTTGAATGCAGAAGTTTCAGCAAGAAAAAAGGTCAGTATTAAAAAGACAACATAAAACAATCAAATTCCTATTACTGTATTGAAACTGCAGTAAGAGAACATTCCTTTACTATATCTACATTTTCCCTATTACAAACTTTGTTTATAAGAAAAATTACCGATATTAAAATTTTAAGTCAAATCTGGGTTTTTTTCTGTTACATAGAAGAAGGAATTTATCATCATCAACACTTACCCTCAACACACTGTACACACTCAAAGAATTTAAAATGCCTCTTGTTTTTGAAATAAGGGAAACCTATAAATCCATTTAAGTCAGCTCATAAAAATACTTCCCTACTGAAACTTGGTCCTAACTGTAGGTTCACAGTATACAATGAAGGTTTAAAGAAAGCTTATTTAACCTACATTAAATCTTGATAATGTATTAATGAGTCTTTTAAAGAGATAATTTTAATTCCCCAATCTTCAGCCATAAAGACTATATAGTGCTAATCTGCCTTGCCCTTTCAATTAAACTTGTTAAGGGCGTTCTATTTAGTCAGCACCCTGAATGGGCCATTAAAATTCTTGTTCGGTAAGAGTTGTGTTCAGTGCTCTGTTGTTTTAAATTCCATTAAATCCAAATGGTCTTTATCGCCCCATGACCACTGTGACTTCAATCAACCAATTTAATTACCTTACAAAATTGTCAGCAGAAGCAGCAAAGAAAAACAGGAAGCACTATGACGTTATCAGATTGAAATCTTCCTCTCCAGTGTTTAATCTAAACTAGTCGATAATGATGATTTGCACCTACTTCCTTCCCTTTCAGGGGCTTTTGACCTTACCTTTCATGTTAAGATTTAGGGCTTAAGATTCATTTGGAGCACTTCTAATACTTTGATAACTGGACTACAAATTGAAAGCCCTTTAGAAGGTAAAGCTTCATCACTCAAATGAAAAACAATCAACACTTGTATTTTGATAAACCATACCACCCTAGTGAGGAAAATCTAGGATCTCCTGCAAACCCCAAGTATTATGCATGTGGTAGATTAATGATTTAAGTATAGTACATTGGAAAGACAGTGAACCACTTTCTACTCTGATGTGTAAAAATAGGCATCAATGATTTCCAGGGAATATATGTAAATCAGGGTACAGTAACAGTAAAATACTATGAACACAAAGCAAAAGTGAAGTAATTTCTCACTAGAATGTTAAATTTCTACCACCAAAGAGCAAAGCATTTGCCTTATCAGAAATTATGATAAATTGCATAAAAGATTATGTCATCATTATCATAGACAACACTTTATAAAATGGTGAATAGACTTGAAAAGACTGATAATCAATGATACATCCTTGTTTTATCTACGGCTTTTCCTCCTTTACATGAGAGCAAATCACATTAACTTTCCTGTGCTGAGTAAATGCTGAAAAACGTCATTTCAGAATTCAGGGAATGAACACACTGTGATGATCACTTGCATTAAACCAAAAAGCAAAACTTGTCTAAAGAAATGTCTACTGACATATAAACCCTTGTTCACTTCTGAAAGAGAAACCTCACAAAGCCAGAAAATGTGTTGAGTTTCGCATGTCTGGGTTGAGGAGTGCTATTTCTGGAGAACGAAAAGATCATTTTTCAAAGTCATTTTCAGAAATGATTGTGCCTTCATTGATGGATCACATCAAGTTATCCTTTGAAGCTTTAAGAGTAAGTGAGAACTTTGAGAGAAACTGATTTTGTCAGAAGCGTGGCGTTGTGTTGGCCATTCTTGGAAAGTTAACCCTCCCTCGCTTTCCAGAGCTCAGCTGAGCAGCTGTCAGGGTTTCATCTGCTGCGGACAGTCGCCGCTATTACTCCCCCATCCCCGCCTCCCAAGAGTCAGTTTTCCTGCTTCCAGATGTAAGGCCACTCCTCCTTCCCGCCCACCTCACCTCCCAAAGGAAGAAAAATCTCTTTCAAAGAACTTGTAGAGAGAAGAGGCTTCTGAGCTCAGTCAGTTCACTCACAGTCCTCGATGTTGCAGCACATCTGCTACTAATCTCATCTGGGAGCACAGTGGGTGCCCAGTAAAATGGGCGATTTCAATAGGAACCCTTTCTTTTCCCTCTCACTTCGTGAGTTTCATCAGGTGGCCAGTCCCTGAACTGGCTGCCTTCATCTTTGCCGTGTGCGTGGAGAGGTGACTGCACGCGGTGCCACAGAAGGGTGGCCAGGGCTCAGTGCCGAGGAGATCCAAGCGCGTCTGCGAAGGAAGACCTCACTGGGAAACATTTTAATAAAGCTGCTCTATCGGCTTGCTTAAAACTTAGGTCGAAACATCAGAGGGGAGGAAGTGGCCTACCATACGCTCGGTTCCTGAGAAAGGACTATCTTGGAGAAGTTGCCCAGGAGTTGGAGAGAAAGTTTGGGTTGGTTTCTTTACTCCTGGCATCTTAAATTCCAATTCAGGCAAAGACTTTGAGTAACGGCCTGACCTCGAAGATAAAAATAAGTAGTGGTTTGGAGAGTGATTTCTTAAAGAAGATGCTTAAACATGCAAAGCCCCCAGACTGCTAGTGTAAGGCCAGCCCTGCACAGAGCCCGAGCCTGTTGCTTCCTCCCGCTTCCCCAGGGACAGGAGTAATAGCAGACCTGGAAAAGAGGGACCATCTAAAGTAACAAAAGAAGAAATAGTCAGGTACCGCCAAGCCGCTGCAGTTGGGTTGGGAGACCATAGAATTGGGGGCCACACACCCGTGGACAAAAGGCTCCCGCTTTCACCTTTTCCAGAAGCGAGCAGGCCGGGACGCAGCTGTGGAGAAACAAAGGTGCCTCATTTGCACAGCTCTGGGACGCGCAGCAACCGAAGCGCCACCACTCGGGAGAAGCCTGCCTGGGGGTGTCACAGGCTCTGAGCCCGGAAAAGCCGACCGGAAAAAGACTGACTTGACTTCCTTGGGGCGAGAGAACTGACTCTCTAAGATGCACTTTGCCTCCGAACCCATGCCCACTGGGTGTGCGCCCGGAAGAAGTCAAGTTGTGCCCAGCAAGGATCCAAAGTTGGAAAATGACCACAACCCACGGCGAGGCGCCTGTCCTTTTAACAGGAGACGACCCTTAACTTAAAGCCTCGGGATATCGCCCTGGGGCCGGTGCCCTGGAGACCCCTGGATGTTTTCTGAAAGGCTGCAGAGTCTCGGGCTCCAGTGGGCAGCCCAGGAGTCAGGCCTGGGGCCTCGGGGTTGGGGTGGTGGCACGATGAACAGGAGAGAACGTTCCTGGATGCAATTGCAAAGTTTTTCTTGGGCGCTACAGAGGAGTCACTCTGTCAAACTCTGAGGCTTGCTTCGCAAAAGCACGTTTGCCCTCGTGTGTGTGTGTGTGTGTGTGTGTGTGTGTGTGTGTGTGTGTGTGTGTGTGTGTGTGTGTGTGTGTGTGTGTGTGTGTGTGTGTGTGTGTGTGTGTGTGTGTGTGTGTGTGTATAACCGGCAGGGGGGACGGGGGTGAAACTGCGCACTCAGAAGACGGGCAGCAGAGGTGAGGGACGTGGCTGGGTGCTGAACTTCCCTTCACAGATGGTGATAGGAGTACGCAGGGTCGAGTCACAGTCCTAGTGGGAACAGTGGGCAGGACAGCGCAGAGCTTCCACTAGCGGGTAAAGGGGGCTGGGGTGGCCTCCGGGCTGGGCTTCGAGGTTGCCATGGCGCCTCGGCTGAGGCGACTGGCTGCTGGCGGCTCCTAGCCTCCCGGGGGTGGGGGATGGGGGGATCCCTAGATGCCGCCTCCCAGCAGAGGCAGCGGGTCTCACCAGCACCCAGAGGCTCGCCGCCCAGGAGCGCCTGCTCCACCAGCAATTCCAACCCCTTCCCTTTCAAGGCACGGGTCCAGGGATGAGACACTGGTTTGACTTTTGAGCCAAAGTTGAAAATAACCATTCTCCAGAGTGGTTTACACACGCTCAACCATCCAATTCACTCAGAAAATATTTACTCCAGAAGAAAATAAAACTCCCACCATTGCATCAAAATAGTCCGAAAATGAAAATGTTGCAGTGATTACAAGGTACACAGTCTTTCCCCACAACGCAGGTCAGAAGTGGAAGAAAATGGATCTCCACGTGGAAGATGTTTGAAGTCAATGTAGAAAATGTCAGGTTATCTAGAAACTGGGCTGTTGGTTTAGAATATCAAAGGTTTGGCATGGAGGCCTTTGCCTAGTACCGTATTTCTTAAGGACATTCTTAGTAAGTGTTGGTCTAAGAAAATGTATTTTTGTGCGTGTCAGCTCTTTGGGAAAGCTGCTATAGACTTTGCTACAGTTGCCAAGATTTTTAATATGAAGATATGAAATGATCAGCGAATGTAACAATCTGATGATTCAGCAAATATTGTGCTGCGAGACCAGAGCCGCAATAATTAAATCTTTAGAGTATTAGTGACAGTTATGCAGCTCCAAGTCTTCTTTTTTTCCCACTCAGTCGGCAAATACATTAATACACACTCATTCACAAACACACATCTGAAGATACTTCAGAATTCCACATAAGTAGGCTGTAATACTGAAAATATTGCGCAAAACTATCTAACTGTAGTACTTACTATGCTTGAAGCAGAACTGCTGAAAACATACACATGCATTCACGTACACACAGACACATTTCCAGTGATATTGGGACTTATTTAATCCTGTCCAAAGAAACAAGCATTCCTGTGAATGCTTGTTGCTAAGAGCAACGTGCTTAAGTACCATCTGAAGGCATGAAGAAAGCAGTGAAACTACTACACTAGGAATCCAGCTAGAAACCATTGTCTCTTTTGTCATTACTAGCCTTCTTGACTCCAGGTGTCTACGTGTGTGGGGAGCGGGGGGAAGTGAGGTTCTCTTCTTTAATATATGTGAAAGCATTCCTACCTTAGTTCCACAAAGCCTGGGAGAGATGGGGATTTTTCCATTAGAGAAGAAACACATGAGAAAATGGAAAGACAGAGATGTTGCTAGCATGATAGGAGATGCAGGCAATCACTCTTCGATTTAAATTTGACTGACAATGTATCTGCTTTTATCTCAAAGACACACTCAGAATGTTAAGGTTTCCTGCACTCTTTGGTCTAAATCCACTTGAACTGTCAAAGGAGATGCCTACAGTGGGAGCGTTTACCACCTTTGGCTTTCTCCTCTCTCACTCTTTTCTACTTTAGGGAACTTTCCCTGACTAGTTCTGCTCCTACTAAATCTCCATTGGCCATGGAGAGCGGGCTGGGCTGAGCGTTGCCCACACTTCATTTCCTCCAAGCAAACCTTCTGACCAGGGTTTCCACTGGAGTCCCACGTTTAGATTTTCCTTTAAGCTCCAAGGAAACCCCGATTCTTAGGAAAGCAATGTTTCCCTAAAATATAACTACCTAGGGTTTTTCAGCATGCAGAGTGAGATAAAGATGCAGACTTAGACCCCCACAACTACCCTCCCCGCTCCACTACTAATTACTACATTCATCATTTATTAGTACAGGACGCACAGAAAGCTGTAAGAGGGGGACTCGGCAAGTTAAAAAAACAAAAACAAACAAAAACCCTTCCTTATGACGACGCTATTGTATTTCTCTCTGGCTGAGCAGCAGCCTCCCCGTTTTAGGTTGAGCCTTGAATCTCGCAATATTTTTAAAGTTCCGCGTCCCAATAGGAGCACCACGGATTGAGAAAGTGGTAAAATTAACCTAAACGGCTCTCTGACAAAGGAAATCAAAAGGGTTAGTGCCTTTGAATTGCTTGTGAGGACCTGCCCTGGTCCCTGGCGGAAGCGCACAGACGCAACTCGCCCAAGAGTTACCAGATATTAACTTAGCCCGGCAAGCTGAGAGGCTTGCAGTCCCCGGCGCGCACTTTCGCACGGACCGCTCAGCCCTCCAAGCCCGGAAGGCTCCGCGGGAGACCGGCAGGCGCGGCGGCTGGCGGTGTCCCCCAGCAACATCACCATCTCTGTGGCAGGCTACTGTGGAGAGGTCATGCAGCGACCACCACCACAAGCTAGCACTCCCTTCACCCTCCCGCGGCTAGAAATGGAAAAAAAAAAAAAAAGAGAGAGAGAGAGAGAGAGAAAGAGAGAGAGAGAAAGAAGAAAATAAAAGCACAAGGGGTTCTTTAAAACCCCGGGAGGCGACGGAGCAGTAAGCAGGTCGGAATGCACCGAGCCCACCGCCACGCAGAGTGAACCCGCTTGTTTACATCCGGCTGCCTTGTGGAGCCAGATACTAGGCAATGGAGAGGGATCTTACCAAATCTTAATACATGTGTGGTTCCTTGAGAATATCCAATCCACAGTAAACAGAGCAGGAGTCTAATGATGTGCTTGAAGACTGGATTACTTAGAAGCAGGGAAATAATCTTCATGGTGTTTCTGTGCCCACACGCACGGCACCCACTTCCCCGATCTAGCGTTAGGCTCCTGGTTCGGGCAGGAATGAGGATGCGTCGAGGGCTGGCCGCAGACACGATCAAGGCATGGTCACAGAGAGAGGAAGGAGTCTCTGCTTCCCAAACCCATTAGCAATCGCTGCATGTTCTTCACTCACTGCGCCAAGGAGCAGCCTTCCACTGCAAGGGATGGTGGGACATCCATGTTAGTCGGGGAGCATCCGGGAGAAATCCAGCACGCACACCCACAATGTCCGGCCACGCGAGCCTGGGGAAGCAAAGGAGGAGGAAAATCAATAGGAAATCCAGCCTTGGAAACTGACTAGGTGTCGATAGTGAGCCACAGTCCCAGCACAAAAGGCGCTTTGCTCGCAAAGGTTTTGCCAGGCCCTATTCTGCTGCACTGCTGCACAGCTTCTGACGTGCAGCCAAGATTAAGTGAGAAAAATTGAGATAGCTGCTCGCCTCTTAAGGCTCCCTGCCAGGGAGCTTCCCAATATCTATTATGCAACCGATCTGATAGCTCGCCTTGAGTTGCAAGAAAGAAGTCAGATTTATTTATTTATTTACGTGGAGAAAATTGCTTTTATTTTCAATAAGTCTTTGCTAAGAAAGTGACTAGTATTTGCAAGCAGACTTCTTACAATTGACTGAGATGTATTTTAATAAATGACTAGATAAATCAAAGTCACTTTGCCTAGGAATTGTAAAAAAAGGAAGTAATCTAAGACAAATCTAACGTGATTAGGTTGAAAGACAGTACTTTTAAATTTTGGCCAGGAATGAATATAGATTGGAATGCAATTGGAGAGGTGAACCTAGTCTTTAAAAACTTGAGTGGGGCATTCCTTATTACTAACCAGGAATAAAGAGAAATTTCTTCAAGTGAACTTCTAGGGGGAAAATGTTGAATCAAATTGAAGGAATCATATTTTCCCACCTATTTTTAGCTCATATAAAATAATTGTACATATATAAAAGACAATGTTTGAATTGGTGCAGCAAACTCCAACCTATTGAATTTGAGCTTCAATAACTTATGCCCAAATTTCTTCCAATTTCAGTTTTTTGAACTTTTTTTTTTCTTGTAGAGATAGATCATAGCTTGGACAACAATAAGTGTCATAGCTTTGTCTGAAAAGGTCTTAAACATTTGCTAGTTTTCTGATGGAAATATTTACAGTCCCAGGTAGTGACTCTTGGCTTTCATAAGCAACAATTTACTCAAGAAAAAAAGTACAGAAACATATTTTCTTTTAACATAAAAATGCATTTTTATTGTTGAAACAGGTAATATGCTGCCCACAGATTTAAAATGTCATGCTAATATTTTACATTAATAAGTGAAACTAACTTGCATAGAAATAAATATATCACTTTTAACATTTTTAAATGATTAAACAGTACAAAAGGCAAACTGTTGGATGTGTATCTTATAATTAATCTCTTTTTCATAACCAACTAACAAGGCATAGGTTAAAACTTATGAAAAATTTTAAGATTATATCCTATTTAAAGACTAATTTTTTTAATAAGGAGTAATATGATTACTATTTAAATCTTGTTATGTTTCCTCCAAATAGCAAGAACACACTAATGTTTTCATTCTATTATAGTGTTTTTGTGAATCTATATTTTCTTAAGATATTATAAAATGCTGATTTGAGAAGAAATCTACATTTCGCTAAGGTATTAAGTGGCAAAGATGGAGACATAACTGCGGTGTCAAAAATAAGTATCATAAATGGCTAGATCTGGCAATTCAATCAAATAATTCCACTATTTGAGCACTTTAAAAGGAACATCTAGTGCTAAAAGCAAGGGTATCTAGCGACTCCTTCAGTCCATGTTTAAAATATCTCTTGTAAAACATTTACAGCCCAACATGTTCTTTCTTGTATTTGCTGTCTCATTTATTCCATTCAATTTGTACATTTTTTTTTTTTTTATCCTAGCAGAGATAATAATGATTGCCAGGGCAACAATAAATATTCTTAGTATTTTCATCTGCCAGTATAATTGATGTCTACTACCAGAAAATAGCATGTTCTGTTGTGACTAATCAAAATACTGCAATCTTGCAGTGTAGATGGCATTTAGTGTAACCTGAGAAAACAAAATGTACCATACATAACTCCTTGTTCATGTATCCTGTTAACAAAATGGTATTTGACATTACTGTTGTAGCTTATCTACTTAAAACTAGGATTCTGAACTATTTGTGAGGTGGGGGGTTATTACTGGATATCTAGTTGGAAAAGTGAAAAATCAAGTTTCCAGAATCATGAAGTTCTAACAAAAAACTAAACAGTAAAAAATCTAGGATAAAATTTTCTTACTATTAATTTGTCCCCAAAGAGCTAACTTCGCACACATGTTAAATTGGTTTATTTACATCCACCAACTAAGTTGAAAGGCTTTAACACAACAGAGAGCAACTCCACAGAGAGCAACTCCACCTGTCCAATTGAACTTCTGCGGGACTGGAGACGACCTTTCTTCAGGACCGCGGACAGCGCTCCAGGCTTGGATTTACTCTGGAGGAGTAGTAGTACATTGAAAGTAGTACAATGAATGAGTAATATGCGATTTGAAGTGAAGTGTGTATATTTCTACTATTTAGAGTTAGGAAATTTGAATTATTGCATTTTTTACATTGTTAAGAGGACAACTGTGTTGTATTTTTCAGTGTAACTAGCTGGGATTGCTTGACATACTTAGGGTACACTAATCATCATCATTTCCAGGGCAACTACTACAAAAGCCACTTACATTAACTGTGAGTTCCCTCATGAACATTAAACTACTTATTTCTCAGTACAAAAAAAAAATGCCTAAAGGACTACAAAGAATTCAGAATGCTGAATAACATGCTGTCAATATTCAGTGGCTAAAGACATTTCTACAGTGTACAATTAGTTATCGCAATTCTCCGCCTCCAGATTTCCATCTGTTACGAGGGTAATAAGATTAATTCCTGTTTATTTCATTAAACTTCACTCACTCCCCAGGAGAAAAATAAAGAATAAATTTTCTTCTTGAAAAGCACAAACCACAACAAAATGATTTGATGGTATAGGAGATGCCTTATTGTATGGCCATTTTGAAGTTATTACAAATTTCTCCCCAAAACTAATACCATACATCTAGTTCTGAGGCTATACAAAGGATTAATAAAGTCATTATACAGTATTTCACTGACCAGATTTACCTCTTTTTAAAATTGTGTCTATTCTGTGACTTGTCTCTTTTTTAAAGAAAAAAAAAAAAACAAAAAAAAAAACGAACACTGTTAGGTGTCAGGTGGTCATATATATTTATTAATAGTGAGATTTATGTAATTTATTATACTATCTCATTTGCTTTTTTCATTGCTGTTTTAACCATATCACAACCTTTATTCCTAGGATCAAATGCTCTGTAGTTTCCAAGGTCAAAACAGAGATGACAAACTTCAAACACAAACATATGTGCACACACAAAGAGGAGCTGCATTTAAAAGTAAGCTGGGGGCGTGGGGGGGACAGAAAAGGCTTATATTGTCAAGCCTATGATAAATTAACAAAGAAGATAATGCATATCATGCAAAGCTTGTTCCAACAACAAAAACAAAAAGTCATTAGCTTCATATTTTGTTATATTTTTATGTTTACTGACAATAATGACCTCTTATTCTTGGGCACTATTACTTGAGAAACAATTTTAGTTTCCTATTCTCCCAGTGAAAATGAATCTTACTCTAGTTAGCTGCCACCTGCTGGGACATGAACAAATGTGTAATAATCTTTATAGCACAACATTTAAAAAGACAATACCTATACCTTTTACTGGAAACATAAATATATATATAATAAAATATATATCCCAGGATATATATATCTCAAAGGTTCTTCAAAGGCTGTTTCATGCCATATCTATATTTAAATTTTTCACATGGAATTCTTACTAAGGATTCCACTTGACTTGTTACCTAAGACCTGCTGTTATGTGACAACTGAAAAATCTTATCTCTATAGTAACACCTCACCTATTCTTCCATGCAAGTGGCCTGTTGTATTTCAGCTTAGCTAAAATAAACAGGCTGCTCATCCATGCATTAAAGGTACCACAGAATAAAGCCAGGGCTGAGACCAGTTAAAACCACACTGTTGCTTACTCCCAATTCACTCTACCTAGCTACAAATGCTATGCTATTTCTTGTGATTCTGAACACATTATCAGCTGTTCCACCACATTCTGCTGCATTGATGATTAATGACATTTAGAGTTTTAATTTTTGATGCCATAAAGTGTATCTCAATTAAGAAATTGAAATGGATATATTTGCATGTCCTGGATTCCCTCCCTCCCTCCCTCCCTATCTCCCTTCCTTCCTTTCTTCCTTCCTTTTAAAATTGTTGCCTGTGCAATCTTCATTGGCTTTAACTAGAAGAAAACAAACAGGTAAGACTTCCAGGCACCACTCATTTCTCTACCACCTTCCCCCTATGCATTTCATTTTTTTGTTTGTTTATTCATGAGTTTCTAAGGCCACTTGGAGGAAGTTGATAAGCTGCCTTGGTGGTTACAGGAATGGGCTCTATAAAAAGTTATAAAGTAATAAATTAAGACAAATCAAGATTGAAATACAATTGCATGTCTTCCAGCAACTAAACTACGAGGCTAATTAAGATTGAAATGAATCAATCATCTCTTGTGAAATGAAAATAATCATTGATCCATAAGGTAATTTCTGATGACAGAATACTTACAGTATGAAGATGAAGAAATGATAGAAGATAATCTGTGCGTTACCAAAAAAGATAGTAGCAGCAAGTTTTCTAATATTCCCCATTCCCTAAATTGGAAATCATTATCTAAGGAGCCTCAGCTCGGTCATGTTGCTTGATAAAGAAACCCTATATCTACCTTAATGGTAAATACATCAGGAGATGAGTTCGGTTAAAAGTTCTTGACGTTTATAATCCACCCCAGTGACATTATCCCCGCCTTACCCTAATGGGATACCCTTCGAGTTTTTCCAGCTCTAAATACTAGCGCCTGTTAAGACGAATGTCTGTGCTTCCTCAGCACAGAACTAAGGATCAGGGTTGATGGAAGGATGGGTGGACGGAAGGAAGGAAGGATGGGGGTTCCACAGACCCGCAGGCAGGCGCACAGCTTCTTGCCATCTGTCTAACTCTTCGCCTCGCGTAAGTTCCCGTAGCAGAGGCCACTTCCTGACACGTCCACTTATTAAATTATTTTATGTGCCGAACACGAGCGCCTGCAGCCAACAGAGCCACTTGCATCCTTGACGGGAATTGGCTGAAGCGAGCGGGATAAAGCCACTCACAGCGAATCGGTCCGGCGGATGCCCCGAGCCGCCTGGGTCCGCTGCGCTGCTGTTCGCCTTCTTTCTTCCCTCTGGGCGTAAAATGCCCCTCGTCCACCCGTGATCCCTCCCGTCCTCAGGGTAACAAACACCTCGGAAGGAAGCCACGAGCGAAGACCACCCCAGGGGGGTCCTTACCTTGCGCGGGGGGCGAGGTGGGCGGGGAGGGCGTGGGGTGGTCCTTGGGGAGGAGCAGCTTGAGGAGGTCGGGCGGAAAGTCCCGGGCTCCCAGACCGAGCAGCGCAGCCGCCGGCGCCGAGCGCGAGTGACGGCGGCGGCGAAGACGGTGTCCGTGGAGCGGCGGCGGCGGCGGCGGCGGCGGAGACAGACACGCCTCCTGGCGGGGGTTCCTCGCCTCTCGCTTTAAAGGCGCCGCGCTCCTTTCCCGCGGGCCCTGCACTCTCCAGGCCACCGTGGCTACCCAGGAGCAGCGCCTGTCCCTGGACAGCAGGAGCTTCAGTGAGAGAATTCCGGTAGCCCCTAGGTTTGGACGTTCTGAAGTCCCCTCCCCCGGGCGGCGCCCCCACCCCGGCCGGGACTTTGTCCTCTGCGCGCACACCTGGCTCCAGGGATTGGGGGACTGGGACTGAGATGCTCTCTCAGGGAATGAGTGATGCAAACCGCCAAAGAACTTGCCTGGTTCTGAGTAATGACACCTATAAGGAGCCCGAGAACCTTTGGTTCTGGGTTGTGGCTTTTATACATCTCCGAAACCATAGCAACGAAACTTCTCCACTACAAGGGTTTAGGGAGCAGCTGGTAGTGTCCAAAGTGACCCTCTTAGTCCAACTACTGCCATTTCACTTTGACATTTGCTGGAAAGCTCTTGATCTACGCCCTGCCCCACCCCCAGCTCCCGTGCACACAACATATACGCTCCAGGCGCGCTGCTGGTGCCCCCTTAGTCGCCGGCAGTCACGGCGCCCCGCTCCCTGCCTCTGTGGCTTCGAACAGGGGCATGGGAAGGGACTTTGCCCTAGTGTCAGGTGGTCGGCTGGCCATCTCCGTGCATGTCTGGCGCCTTAATAGCAGATGCCTCTCTCCTCCCCCCACGACCAGACCTCTGAACTCTCAATCCAAACAAATTGTAGAAAGAAGTTGGATTTGAGATCTGGTGGGTGACGAACCTGAGTTCTCACCCTCAAAGGTTGTCGAAAGGAGTCTGGGGACCAGCCCCGGGCCTGGCAGCCGCCCGTCTGAGTTCTCAGGAAGACTTTTGTAAAGGCCAGACATGGGGAGGGGCACCCGAGTCCCTGAGTCTTCCGCAGCTCGGCTTCCAAGGAGGGGACCGATGGCGGACAGCAGACCAGGCTTTCCCCGCTTCGCGGTGGAAACGATTAGCTTCTGCAAACAACCCCCGATTTCTGCTCCTCTGGGTCGGAAAAGTCAACATCTATTCAATATCGTTGCTATCATATCCTCTACAGTATTAACTAGAGCAGAGGCTTAGCAGTGCCCCGCAGCTGGAGAGCTGCGATTCGCGAGGAGGTTTAAGTGAGGCTGAGCGGGAACAGGCCGAGTGCGGGCCAGGTGGGAGCCCGCGGCTCAGCGGAGTTCACAAGCAGCTTCGATCCCCGGAGGAACTCCAATCTCTAATACCGAAGGCCCTGAAGTAGAGAGGCTCTGAGTCCCCACGGACCAGTTGTCTGGGCAGGAGAGGAACATTTGTTCTTTTGCTGCCTCCTTCCCTGCAGCTCTTCCCGAGTTAAGCCCTCACCCTCCACACCCTGGGGCTAGGGCCAGACTCGGCCTAGCTTTGAAACACAGAAACTCAGTCCTGCCAAAGCCACCCTCTCTGTCACCACCCTCAGCTCCCCCCCCCACCCCCCCACATGCCTACTGCGCCCTTCCGGGTGGGGGAGACTAGGGACTTAGATTAGGGAGAGATGGATTAGTGACAGTGGAGAGTCCATTCGTCCTTTAAAGATCCCCGGGGAACGGCTGGGAGGCTCCCGCAATTAAGCGAACAGCAGCCTTGTTGTAGGAGTAAATAAATAGTCAATGACTCCATTGTGCATCCTGGAGCGGGCAGCACAGACGCGTGACCTGCACTGGACGCCTGGACTCCAGCTGCTGTGACCTGCAGCCTAACGGCTCCTCGAAGCATAGCAGAGGTAGGGCCAGGCTCATTAAAAAAAAAAAAAAAAAAAAAAAAAAAAAAAAAAAAAAAAAAAAAAAAAAATCCCCGATTCAGTTCCATTCCCCCACAGGAGTAATGAAGACAACTTGTCTACTAACCAAAGACACTCTCCTGGTCATCATAACACCCGTCCCCAGTGCCACCTTCCACTGAGGGAGAAGCAAAACACCTGACACGAGTAGAATCAAGTGGAAATCCCTGCGTGATGGCACCCAGCTCTGTTTTGCGGTGGCTCTAAGAGCGTAGAATAGGGAGAGTGTGTAATTTGTATTCAAGTGTTTAGCATAGGGTCTGGCATGCAGTAGGCGCTGAATGAAAGAATGGTAGGATTACTGAGACCAGCGTCCCCTTTCCACACTGTTGTCCACAGGCCCACATTGTATCTGCAGGAGGAGAGGCTTCAGAGCAATCTTCTGTTCCTGCCCTGTGTGATCTTAGAAACTACTCATGGATTTCTTATCCGGAGCAAACAGGACACACTTATAAAAAGAGAAAAACAGGCCCTAGCAAGGACAAGGGGAGAGAGCTGGGAGAAGAGTGGAACAAATCAAAATTATACATGTTGTGACTAATTCATTTCCTCCATAGCAAAATGTTATCTAGATTCTAATGAGAAAAGTACACTAATAAGGGAGCATTCGGCTATACATATCCACTTACCCCTTCACAAAAATTCTCCAGTACTATAAAAAGATCTTTTCCATGATTTATTTCAGGTTTTATGAGGTAAAACATTTAAGGAATCAGTTCCTGAATTTCTCCTGGGGCAACCAAGAAGCTTTTTCCTCTCCATTCTCATTTCCTTTAAGACTTAACCTTCCATACTTGAGATGGTTTCTACCTCTCAGCTAGAGTCTTTCTTACGCAGGAACCACCTCTTCATCCTCCCTTTCTTACCTCTCAAAGTACTTTTATCTTTAGCAGCTCTGGGATTCTTACTCCAGAAGAACAAGCAGGGACCAGTTTGAATTCCCAAGCTTACCACCAGGGTTTGTTCGTTTGTTTATTTGTTTGGTCCTGGTTTGGTTGAGCTGAATATAGAATTGGAAGGTATTATTTTCGATAATTTCATCCAATGCCTTCATTTTACAAGTAACAACCAAAGTGAGAAAAAAGAAGTGACTTTCTCAGGATGGGGCAGAACTGAGGCTGCCTTCTAGCTGTGCAGAGCAGCATCGAGCTGTCTTCTGTCATCCTCTTTCAACACTTAGACTCATGTGAAGTTAGAACTAAAAGAAACTTCAAGGACATGTATTCCATTTCAGTTTCACAGACCTTTCTGATATCTGGAAAAAAGGGTACATGTGCACATGGCCTCATATTTTGCATACAGTGATAGGAGATCCGCAGATCCTCTGAAGCCCATTGTGGGCTGGAGAGGAGCCCCTAGACTCCAGGTTAAGGATCACCCATCTAGTACAACAGTGTCATTTTACAGATGAGGAAATCTAGACCAATTACACAGAGTGACAGAATAGGTTAAGGACATTTCCAGGACTAGAGACCAGGTGTCCTGATTCCCAACTATTCCTATTCCCTCATATCTTTTTTAGCTGTAATTGGACATAAATTACACTGAGGTGTTAATAACTCGTAAATGGCCTCGTGCGTATTTCTCTCATAATAATTAATGTCTGTGTCTGAAGGATGGAATCTATTATTCATTTCTGAAATCTCTCAAAATATTTATTGAGTACATACTTTCTTTCAGACACTGTCCTAGTGCTAGCAAAATGGCAGTGAACAAACAAGAAAATCTTTTCCCTCATTGAGCCTTCAGTTTAGTAGCAGGAACATATGCAAAAAAACCAAATATATAAGCAAATATGTAAGATGTCAGATAGCAATGAGTGCTATGGAGAAAAACAAAGCAGAATAAGTTTTATTTTTTCGAACAAGACATATTGGAAGGACAGGGGTGAAGGAAGGTGTTATTTATATAGAGTGGTCAGAGAAAGTGTCTCTGACTAGTTGTCATTTGAGCAGAAACCTGAAAGAAGTAAGGGAAATATTCATGTGTATATTTGGAGGAGGAAGTTTCCAGGCAGAAGAAATAGCAAGTGTAAAGGTCCTGAGGTTGAAACAAGTATAAAACCCCTGAGGAAGAGCAAAGAAGTTAATTCCCAGATATGAGACAGGAGACTGGTAGAAAATTCATTCAGTGTAAAACAGAGGGTCATGTCCTACAGAGTTCTGTTTTTTTTTTTTTTTTCTCTGAAGGCAACACAGAAGCCATGAGAGATTTTGACCAGAGAAGAGGGATGGTCTGACATGTGCAAAGGGCTACTATGGCTGTTCTATTAAGACAAACTAGACTTAACAAAGGACAGAGTAGAAGCAAGGGAACCAGCTGAGAGGCTACTATAACAGTCCAGATAAGAGCAGACTGTGGATGGAACCAGGACAGTGGCACGAGGATGATGAAAAGTGGTCAGATTCTAGCTATATTTCTAAGTAATCCTGAAAGAGTTTGCTAATGGATCAGATGAAGAATGACTCCAAGGATTTGTCCTGAGTAACTAGGAAAAGGAGTTGTTATTTACTGAGATGAGGAAGATTATAGGAGAAGAGGCTTGGAGGATATCAGGTGAATGATGAGTGAGGATTTGGACATATTAGTTTTGTGACATGCATTGGACATCCACGTAGATATGCTGAATGCGCAGTTGTGTACTATAAGTCTGGAGTTCAAAGGAGAGGTAATTTGTGAGTCATCAGCTCATAGAATTATGAGGCAAATGAGATAATTTGGGGATATATCTAAGCAAGGATGAGAAAAATCCTTAAGACTGAACATTGAGATATTCCAAATTGTAGACATTTAGGAGATGAGAAGGAATCAGCAAAGAAGACAGAGAAGTCACAGCCACTGAGGTAGGAGAAGAACCAAGAGTTTCTCAAAATCCAAGTGAACAAAGTATTAAAGTATTCCTCCAAGTGAGTAATTATTCAGCTGTGCTAAATGCTGCTGATAGTAAGCACTACGAATTGGCCATTTCATACAGTAACGTGGGAGCCACTGGTGACCTTGATGAGAGCAGTTTTGGGGTAGTGATAGGGATCAAAGCATTGCTGAAATAAGTTAAAGGGATAATAAAAGGAGAAGAATTGGGGATGGAGAATAAAACCATTGTTTTCAAGGAATTTTGCTCTTAAGTGTGAAGTAGAAATGGGGCAGTATCTGGAGAACAAGGTGGGATCAAGAGATTTTATTTTTATTTTTTATTAATTTGTTTATTTTAATTAATTTATTTTTTATTTTAATTTATCAATATACACTGTAGTTGATTTTCATGTCCCTTTACCAATTCTTCTTCCGCCCTCCAACTCTTCCCTCCCACACATCAACTTCATATCTGTTCACTTGTTTTAACAAGTTCAAGGAATTGCTGTGATTATTGTGTCTTCTTCCGTGCCCCCCACCCACCATTTGTTTGTATATCTATCTATCTATCTATCTATCTATCTATCTATCTATCTATCTATCTATCTATCTATCTATCTATCTATTTATTTTCATCTCCCACAAATAAGTGAGAACATGTGGTATTTTTCTTTCTGTGCCTGACTTATTTCACTTAATATAATTTTCTATATAATTATATAAGTCCATCCATCTTGCTGCGTATGGCAGCATTTCATTCGTTTTTTATAGCAGAGTAGTATTCCATTGTGTAGATATACTACGGTTTCCTTATCCACTCATCTGATGATGGACATTTGGGCTGGTTCCAACTCTTGGCTATTATAAATAGTGTTACAATAAACATTGGAGTACAGGTAAAGTGAGTTTATTTTTAAACAAAAGGTAGGAAGTACCACAAATAAGTATTCTGACAGGAGTGACAGTGGCAAAAACTGAAGTTGAAGAAGAGACAGATAGATGTTCTTGATTAGTCAAGAGAGAATAAAATCTAGTACAAGTAGAAGGGTTACCTTGTAATAAGAGAAGGGTCAATTAATACAAGTAAAAGGAGGGGAGGCAGAGTATATAGTAAAGATGTGAATTGGTTTCTGAATGTCGTGTTGAGAGTCTACTTCTCCTACATGAACTCCAAAGCCCCATGCTGGGTGGCCTTGCTCCTTAGACATCTTCCTTACCACTCTGGCTCCCACCATCCTAACTACATGCAGATGACTGCTTTGCTTGATTTCACCTAACAGATTTAGTACTGAATTTTTCAGGGAGAGAAGGAAAGGGGAAGAAGAATAGGAACAGGATGAGGATATGAGGTCCACTTGTTGTCCTTTGTGTTTTCTTTATGAAATAAGAATAAAAGACAAGCTGAAAATCTTGACAGGGAAGAAGGTATTAAATGCTTAAGGAGAATAGAGAAAGTGGAAAATTTTTATCTAGAAGCATGGAAGTGTGAAAGGATAACTAAATGTGATGAATACATGGCCAACACTCAGGGCCACTCTACTTTGATGATTTACAAACCTTTGAACATTCCAAAGACCTTCCACCAGTATAAATTTTAGGCTCTTGAGGATACAATCCTTTGCATGTCTCCCCTCATCCCCACAACTGCTGTCCCTTCCCTCACCAATTCCTAAAAATCCAAGTTCTACTTCAACTGTTAGCTAATTTATTTATTCTTTTAGCAAGCATTTATTGAGTACCTACTGTATTCTGGGGAAGTGAAGACAAGACAATGGGAAAAGATTGTAGACAACACACCTTGTATGATATTCCTAAAGGGGGGCCGACCCCATGGCGCACTCGGGAGAGTGCGGTGCTGGGAGGGCAGCAGTGCTCCCGCCATGGGTTCGGATCCTGTATAAGGATGGCCGGTGCACTCACTGGCTGAGCGTGGTGTGGCCAGTCACAAAAAGACAAAAAATAAAATAAAATAATAAAATAAAAAATAAAAATAAAAATAAAAAAGTAATATATTCCTAAAGGCACACAGTAACTTTTGTTAGCAAGATTATGATAGTCTTGCCCCTCCTTTTGTAGAAAGCATTGATGGAAAACCAGGAGTATATCAGCAGTGCATATACAAGTGGCTTCTGTTATAGAGGTGTGTTGTGCCAGAAAATATTTTATACTGAAATTCCCATTCCACCCCCAACAAAAAATGAAAGAAGCAATGAACATCACTAGGAGTATAGAAAACTGGAGAGGAAGTTCTCACTCTCGGTGGATAGGAAGGTATACAGGGGTAGAAGTACACATTTCCCCACAGCACAGGACCTAATTTTCCAGATCATGAGGAAACTGCCAAATACAAATCCTCAGGACCATTGCCCACCAACCCTTGCTCTCTGCTCTTCTGAAAGCTCCATGCAAAGATTCAGAGGGAAAAACTGTTATTTTTCTAAAATCTACTCTATTCTATGCATATATTTGCATAAAATACCACATTTAATTCTTTTAACAGTCTAACCAAGTGCAAAATTTCATTTTAAAGAGAGAGAAACTAAAACAGAAAGAGGTCATGTAACTTGCCTATGGACACACAGCTAGTGAAGGCAGAACTAACTAGGATTCAAATTTTGGTTCTGTATTGTTCTTGCTGGTACCTCAGAGAAGGTTGGTGGGAAAAAAGTAGTATCTGTCCCAGCTTTCTGTCTCTTATCCCAAAGTGTTTCAGATGTTGTTTCTAAGATGCAAGGGATAAATTCTACAGGTTAGGCTGGGAGTATGGAGTACTGGAGAATGGATCAACTCAGATCAAGCAGATTTGCTTCCTTAGCAACCTCCAGAGAAAAGGCTTTGTCTGGAGCCAGAAATCAACAGGAGCTGCTTCTCAGAGGGAAAACCAGGTTAAAAGTAAGTGGAGGGCTCTTCCCTTCAGTCTTTATCAGAGTCTAAGGAAAACCTTGAAACTTGACTTGGTCACCTAAGAGTTTTCTCAGCACTAAAGGATACCCTCTGCCCAAAGCAGTTTTTGCAATAAGTGAGAACTGAAGACAAAACACTTCTGGTAATAACCCTTCATTCATAAAGATAATGCCTTCCTCGTTACTCCTTCTATGGAAGAACCTATATCTACCAGTTACTAATAATAACTTTCTGACTATATAACTGTCCAGTGGAGATGAACAAAATGGGAACTGGAGATGATTTGTAAAAATATTGTGTTCATACATTGTTCCAATGATAGTGTAGAATTTACTCTTATATGTCACAGGATTCAAGCAAACTTTCTAAACAGGTACAGAATATAGAATAGGACTTTATTTTTCATTTGTATAGATTTAAGTTGCATAACATACATATGCATTATAAAATGATTACTACAGTCAAGCTAATTAACATGTTCCTTTCCTTCTGTAGTTACTGGGGGACAAAGGTTGAGGAGAATGAGAATACTTATGATCTACTCTCTGAGCAAAGCCTAATTGATTCAGTTCATCATAGAAGAGGTTGTTTTCATATAGAAATAAGACTGTTTCCTTAATGGCCCTGCCTGGAGGAATCGTCACTGCTGTAAAAAGCTCCTATGGACAGCCTTTACAAACTGACCAGGGTGTCAATAGATTTTTCTCCTCTAACTTAATGTGGTGGTGATTCTAATTAGAAAAGTTTTCAAATCTCTTACTGCAGATGAGCTCAGCTTCACAGGCTGATGTTCATTAAGGATATGGACACACTGCTGACCACATACATTTCATATTTCTTCCTACCGAAGGATTACATGGGATGTTGGATCAGGGCTGCCATAGCAGTGTGGATGTGTGTGGATATGCTCTGGTGGAGAGCACACAACAGAGGTAATAGGATTCTGTTATGGTTTTTAATTCTGTAAATTAGTGGATGAGGCAACAAGTTTAAAATTAAAGGAAAATGAACAGAGAGAAGGCTAGAATAAAAATGTAGGCCTGTACTCTGTATGATAAAGGTAAATGTGGGAATCATAAAATAAACTTTTATTTTGCAATCTGTTGTTTCAACAAACTTTTAATATATAACTGTTTCAATCTGCTTCCAGATCAGCATCCCTTTGTAAACACATGTTAAATTTGAGTACAAAGAGATGGACAAGAGCAATGCATCACTTAACTGCATCAATATTTTTTGTAGTTGATTATGTAAAAATCAGAAGCAGATTTAGCCTTCTCTGTGGACTGTAGAGACTAAGGGTTTGTTGACCATATTTCCACTTCATAAACAAAGCTATCCAACCAAGAATTATTTACAAACTGGAAATGTGGTCAAACACACTGTTCCTAATGTTTTGTTTGCTCTTCTAGGCTGAAAAATTGATAGTTGTGGAGTTATTTCTATAAAACTAGATATATATAATTAGGAAAATGGAAGAAAATAATCTGTAATATAGAAACTAATAATACCTGATAATTAGAAATTGCTATTTTGGTGGATAAATCAGAAGGAATAAAGTAATTTCTATATTTTGTTTCAATATTCACTCATTTAAAACATGATTAAGTTTTATATTTATACACACTTCACTGTATTTTTAAAGCTACCGCAAAAGACTGAGGTACCAAGATCCAATTGTCAGAAGCCAGAATAATGGAAATTAGTCTTAGCTATAAGGGGGTAGAATCTAAAATTTACAAATCTTTTTTACTTATTTTTCCTCATTCTATATTTATAACAACCCCTACAGAGTGTCAAAAGATATATTATCCTCATTTTATAAATGAGGACACAAAGGTTCAGAACAATTTTATATCATAACAAAAACAACACTGGACTAAGTTCCACCAACTCAACCTCTATTTAAAAATAATGGCTTTGGTAAGTCAGTTAACTCTATCATGCTTCTGTTTTCTATCTTGTAAAATCTGGAGCAGGAACTTATTTAAAAATCTTTGAGATCCCTACAATTTTTTAAAAAGTGGTGGTTTCTTGACAGAACCAGTTTCACATTACAGTCACTAGTGAAATGAGGATAGTACTCAGGCCTCTTGACTTTCACCACTATCTTGATGATGAAACACATCTGAAATCAAAAGCTGAGCTGCAGAAGATGTATAGTTCCTTGCTTTAGTTCTTCATTCAAAGTCATCAGAAACATGCAAAACTTAGTCTAACTTAAAAATAAATCTTCCTGTAAAAAAAAGTGATAAATTTTCTTCACTTAGAAAAAAAATGAAAACCTAAAAATACTGATTTTGTCATGTTATGCCTAAAGTTAATGTATACAGGAAGCAACACCATAATACTTTTTATAAACATCACCCTGATTGAACTTAACCATACACTTACTCAGTATTTGGACCCAAGTGGCTGAATACTTCTTAAGAAAATTAGACAACTGAGATATACCAGATTAGTGTCTTCCCAAAATTCCTGTCTACTTGGAACTTGTGAATATGAGTGAGATCATATTTGGAAAGAGGATCTTTGTTGATGTAATCAAGTTAAAAAGAGGCCATACTAGATTAGGATGAGATTAAACCCATGTCTCCCTTTAGCTACAGCCATATTTCTTTGCTAATTTTCACAGCAAAAGTTCTTGAGCCATTTGACCTTGTTTCTATTTTCCTACCTCACCTTCTTGACACATGCCACTTGAGGATCTATCTTTTCCATTTCACTGAAACTGCACTTGCCAAGATCACCACCCTCTTCAATGTTACACAATTCTAAATTCCTATTTCAGTCTTCATCTTCTAGACTCTTCAAGGGCATTTCACACTTGCACACAAACTTCACTTTCTTGAAATGCTATAATAATAATAATAATAATAATAATAATAATAATAATAATAATAATAATAATAATAATAATAATTTTACACATTTTCCAGAGTTTTGTTTTCAATTTTCTTTGTCTTTATATGTAGCGAAATTTAGACAAAGACATATACAGAGGGAGGAACACCATGTGAAGGTAGAGGCAGAGACAGAGGTGATACATCTACAAACCAAGAATATCAAGGATTGCCAGCAACCACTAGAAGATAGGGGAGGGGTATGGGACATCTTCTCTGTCAAAACTCCCAGAAGGAACCAATCATTCCACCATCTTGGTTTTGGACTTCTGGACTCCAGAATTGTGAGAGAATAAATTTCTGTTGCTTGAAGCCACCTACATTGTGGTACTCTGTTACAGCAGCCCTAGAAAACTAATATATAGGCAAACTTAATATTAATAACTACATATTAATATTAATATTAATAACTACATATTAATATTAATATTAATTATTTTAATTGAACTCTCAACACTGCCCCACAAGTTTGCTCTCCCACTCTACTAGACAACTATTTCACATCTCTTTTCTTTTTCCTCCAAACCCTCACTTCAGCTTATATTGTCTTCATTCTTACTTGAGACAAAAGAAATCATGAGATAGAAACTCTTTCATCTGTCCATCAACAAATGCACTGCCCTGTTGCCATCTACTCCCATATCATGACACATACTTGATCTCCCAAAAGATGACATGACTCTGCTTTCTCTTCCAAAAGTCATTCCATTATTTGTGCTCTGGATTCTGTACTATCTCACATCCTCTAACATCCTAATCCTGTCATTTAACATCTCCTTCTTAAGGAAAAAAAAAGAAAGAAAGAAATTCCTGTTTTGGTCTTCATCTTCTAGACTTCTCAAGGGCATTTTACACTTATAGACTAACTCCACTTTCTTGAACTACTACTACTACTACTACTACTACTACTACTACTACTACTGGAGTGAACCAGTAGTATACTACTATGCTGGAGTGAACCAGTTTTAGATCTTCTTTTATATGACCAAGTGAATTAGTCTAGTGCCATGGCTTTTAAATAACATCTATATGCTAAAGACCTGAAATATTTTATCTCCACTCCTTAGCTCCCTTATAAAGTCTATACTCTTATACATAATTCCATTTGAATGTCTAATAGGACCAAGTTACAAGCTGAACTACAGATCCACTCCAAACTTTTTACTTTGAGTTTACGCCATATCAGCAAACAGCAGCAACACCTACTCCATCGTTCAAGACAAAACTCTGAGTCACTCACGATTCTTCTCTTTCTCTCACCACCCCCTCCCCACAGCCAATTCACCAAATCCTGCTAGCTCTTCCTCTAAAATATATTCAAATTTTGCCCATCTCTTCACATTTATTATCATGACCTTGTCCGTAGCCCCCATCATGTCTCACATATGCCACTGTCATAATAAATTATATATATTTTTTCTGCTCTTGACCCCTGTGATCCATTCTCTACATAGCACCAAAATGACCTTCCATTATTAAACACCCACCCCTGCTTAAAACCCTCTGATACCTGCCCTATTCAATATTTTTTTTTTTAATATTGAACTTTTTACAATGGTCCTACAAAGTCTATTCATTGTTCTAACTTCATTTTCTACCAGTTTCACCCTGTCTCAGAATGGTCCAACTACACTGGCTTTTATTTCTTTTCCATGAACACACTATGCTCCTTCTGGCCTCGTAGCCCTTGCACTCATTTGCTTCCTATGCCATATTTAATATTCCTTCTGCCCGAGTTCTCTTGCCCTAGATCTTCATGTAATGAAGTTATTCTCATTTTGCAGGTCTTAGTTCGGTTATTGCCTTTTCCAGGATGGCTTCACTAACCATCTCACCCCACCTGCTACACTCCATCATGTTACCCTGTTTCATTTACTTCTTCGCACTTATCACTATCTGCTTCGCTGAAATATAAACCCCTTAAGAGTGGGGCCATGATTTCCTTATTCATCACTCTATCCCCAGGGCCTGGCATAGAAAAGGTCAACAACAAATATTTATTGATGAAGGCTTACTATTCCATAGTGCAATGCAAAAGGCAACCAATTTAATCACAAGTATATTATAATTTCTAACACATAAAAAACCCCACATTATGTGATTATCATATATTTTGTGTCCATTCATAATTTGCAGTTAAAATATAGAAATTATTTCTCCAACTTACAAACTTCAGACCTGTTTTGCCTTAATTTGGAGAGTTTCATAATTAGATAAAAGATATAAAGTTGTCATGGCAGCTGACCGATTTTTGGAGGTAAGCCTCTGTTTTGCTCGTCCTTGGACAACACTTCCAAGAGAAAGTGCTTGTGCTCAGAATGGCCAGGGCTTTTAGTGTATATGCTACCAGTTTATTGGACCCTTCACTGTTATCAAAGCAAAATTATTGAGACATCCCTTATATTCTAAATATTTCTCTTTTTCACAAGACTACTCATTTTTGACTGTTTAAGTTTCCGGCAGGGGATACATATTCAACTTTGTCCTACAAAGCTGATTGGAGGGGGAAAAAGGAAAAAGACATAACTCACAGGATTATTTTTTTCTGGGTCCTTATACCCCTTTGAAGATGGGAGAAGGAACAGATCTTGAATAACTGTTATATGTAGAGACTTGGTTAGGTATTTCATACATTTTATCTCACTCAACCTTCCTAGAATAACCCTTCAAAGAAGATATGGAGACTGACTTAAGAGGTTTTCAGATTTTCAGTCTACTCTGTGATTGTTGAGCATAGCTCTGCTCACATCCAAAGTTCATACTCTGTCACTCTATTCTGTGAATGTCTCTGATAACAAAGGAATGCCATTTTAAAAATAAAATATATTAAGTTAGATAGGAGGCCTTCTCCTGGCTGAGTATATACTTTGATAATATGCTTGGCTACACATAAATACCACCAAAGGAAACTTCAAAATAGTGTTCCCCTATTTTCTATACAGGTGGTTTTATTCCAGAAGGACAACTCTGAAACAGTTTGAGAGTAAACTAATCTTCAGGGCTTTATCTCAGCATATTGTTGAAATGTCTCCTTTATATGTCAGTTTTCTCATACTATTTCAGACAAACAACAAAAAATAGTTGTTGATTTTTTTTCCTGGTTAAAATATCTTTTAAGCAGAAAAAAATCCAAACTTCCAATTCCATTGACCCTATGTAGACACTTCAAGTTCAAAACTGATTTTAAGTTTGGCAGTTTCTGTTGCCTGCATTATAAAGGTGAGGGAAATCTAAGATTAGACCTTTGACCATGGGAAAAAAAGATGTAATTGATGGAAACCAGAAGACATATATTTCAGCTCACTCCCACTGAAAAATAAGAACTACCTACCTCAGGTAAAGGCATTTTTGAAGATTGTAGAATATTTATGAAAAAAATTATGACTGTGGTGAAAAGCCTCTTGAATGTATATTAATTAATTTATATACATCTCGTATATTCCTTAATGCAGAATTGGAACATATGATCTGAATACAGAACAAAATCATTTAAATCATAAACTTTTCAGAAAATTTGAAAATTATGTTTACAGAAGAATGCATTTTTTTATATAAAAAACCAAGAATATATCCAGAATATACAAGGAACTCAAATAACTCAACAGAAAAAAAAAAACAAGTAACCCAACTAAAAAATGGACAAAGGAGCTGAATAGGCATTTCTCAAAGGAAGACAAATGAATGGCCAACAGACACATGAAAAAATGCTAAACATCACTCAGCATTCAGGAAATGCAAATCAAAACCACTTTGACATACCATCTCACTCCAGTTAGGATGGCTAATATCCAAAAGACTGAGAATGATAAATGCTGGCAAGGATGCAGAGAAAAAGGAACCGTCCTACACCATATGACCCAGCTATTCCACTGCTGCATATATACCCAGAGGAATGGAAATCATCATGTCAAAGGGATACCTGTACTCCCATGTTTGTTGCAGTGCTATGTACAATAGCCAAGGGTTGGAACCAGCCTAAATGCCTATCATTGGATGAGTGGATAAGGAAAATGAGATATATCATCCACACAATGGAATTCTACTGTGCTGTAAAAAAGAATGAAATTCTACTACTTACAGCAACATAAATGGACTTAGAGAAAATTACGTTAAGTGAAATAAATCAGGCACAGAAAGAGAAATATTGCATGTTCTCATTTATTTGTCAGAGCTAATAAAAATAAATAAATATACAAACAAATATGTTGGGGGGAAGAAGACACAACAATCACAACAATTCCTTGAACTTGTTAAGACAAGTGAACAGATATGATGTTGATGGGGGAGGAGGAGAGGGGAAAGAGAGGAATTGGTAAAGAGACATGAAAATCGACTACATTGTATATTGATAAATTAAAATAAAATTTTAAAAAATTTATTTTAACATCTTAAAAAACAGGAATATTTTATAAAATGGATGCCTGTACACATTACTTTCTGTATCTACTGCTTAACCTCCTCTATCTCCTTTATCAGTACACAGACATGCAGTGATTTTTCTTTTTGTCAAAGAAAGTGCTACAATTTCTAAAGCTGCGCATTGAGTGTTTCTGAGCCATAGCCAAAAGCTATTTCAAAATGAGGACAGATTTCTTTTCTCCCAGGGGACAGACAGCATGATGCTTCTTCAGCCCTGCATTCTAAGGCTTTTGTCCCTCAGATCTTATCCAATACCAGGCATAAAAAGACACTTTTACTATTAAGATGCTGACAGCAAGCAAGATGGGATTAAGTCCATTTTTTATGTTAAATTAAATCATCTGTAGTTCTGTAACGATGAATTTACCCATTCATTTAAAGAGAAACAAAAGAGATTTCAACCACTCCATCGGAAGGGAAACAATGACCAAATTGTTCTCAGTTATGAGTCAAAAACAGGCCATTGTGAATGCAGTTGAACATAATTATGACATACATTCATAATTCCTGGCATTGTCTCCATTCTCATCAAAGAGCATACAAAGAGAGTACTTTAGATACCAAAGGTTACAACCATCTCATCTTCCTGACCGATCACTGTGTTTTGTCAAGCCTGGCTTCACTCTTCATTTTATTTGCATCTGTTATAGTAAAACAGCAGTGCATTTGTTATTGTTGCAGAGTTTTCCTAACATAGCGCCTTTTTCAGATTTTCGTAGAGCTTGAACAACTTGCAGATGAATTCTCACAACATCCCTTCAGATTTCCCACGTGTATTCAAACACAATATGCAATTATGTCATTTACATCAGTAGAGAGAAACCAAGAAAGGTTAATATCCCAGTGCTTTTCAGGGAGTTTTTTCTGCCTCATACCATTTTATTTCTCTACAAGGGGGGAAAAAAAATGCAGTTATAGATGGTGATAAAAGAGCTGAACCAAATAAGCCTGGACCATATCAGTGATATTGAGTCAAGTCTTAGCCCTCAGATTCTTCCTAACTTGCAACAGTTTGATCACAGCAACATTCTTCACCACCATTTGGTCAGTAGCTGCAGGGGATAGTGGTCAGAAAGAACAATGGTTAGGAAGGGGCAGAAGGGAAAGTAATACAAGTACATTTTGGGTGTGAATCATTTGCTTTAAAAAGAACAGCAGTATATATAAGTAACTTTCAAATATCACTGATATACCAATCTTACTGTGAAAAGAAAATAAGAAAAATATATTTTAACCACAATTTTAGTGCTTTTGTTAGTTTTGGTGTGTATGTGAAAGAGGGAGAGTTTATGTATATTTACACTGCCATTGCAGAATATTTTGTCAGGACCAAGATTCTAGATTGCTGCTTGGACTAGACTTGTTCAGTAAAAAGTAAGTGCATGAATATTTCTATAGCACTACTGCTGCTTCTTTCTTGTCAACTGCCATACCAGGGCTCAGGCAAGGAGAGGATATCACATAAGGGAAGGCCAAGCAAATGTGTAGGGTTGAGCAGAAGCTAGGGACTGACACAAAGGACAGTTGCCAATGAGATACCAAGCTATTCAGCATAAAGGAACATGGATCCAAGGTGAGAGATGAATGAATCCAAGAAGGAGGTCAGGCAGAACTCAGGTTCCAGAAACTGAGGATCAAGATCTAAGCAGCAGAGATGGACACTTGGACACTTAAAGAGAGAGCCCTCGGAGCCAAATCTAGGCATCAAGAGTCTCGATGTCAAGGACAGTAATCCAGACAATTAAAGATGGTACCATCTTCAGCTCAAAGAAAGAAATGCGCTATCAAATGAGAAGTTGTGAAGAAACCTTAAATACATATTTCTAAGTGAAAGAAGTCAATCTGAAAGGCTAAATACTTAGTATATGATACTAATTATATATGACATTCTGGAAAAAGCAAAACTGTGGAGATAGTAAAAAGATGAGTGGTTACCAGGGGTTAGGAAAGAAGGAAAGATGAATAAGTGACACACAGAGCATTTTTAGGGCAGTAAAACTACATTTTATGTTACTATAATGGTACACATGTCATTATACATTTGCCAAAATCTACAGAATATACAACACTAAGCATTAGCCCTAACAGAAACTATGGACTTTGAGTGATAATGATGTTTCAATATAGGTTCATCAGTTGTAACAAATGTAACGACTGTGATGGGGGATGTTGAAAGTGGGGTGGTTGTATATCTGTGTTGGGGGGAGGGTGGTAGGAAGTATATGGGAACTCTCTCTCCTTTTCACTTAATTTTTCTGTGAACCTAAAACTGCTCTAAAAATAAAGTCTGTCTGGCGGAGGGGGGGAAGAAGGTGGTACCATCAAGGTCAGAGCAGAAGCAGGAGTAAGGCTGCTTTAGCATGGACCCAGAACATCAGTTAAAAAGGATCTCAAGCCTACCTTACTGTCCAGGGCTGGGCCCAACCTTAGAAATAAAGATACAAGAGTGAACACAGAGTTGAATGATGCCATGGACTGAGTTATGTACCCTCACCAATTCATATGTTAACCCCCTAATCCCCAATGTGATAGTATTTGGAGATGGAGTCTTTGGGAAACAATTAGGTTTATATGAGGTCATGAGGATGGGGACCTCATAATGGAGTTAGTGCCCTTATGCAAAGGGACACCAGAGGACTTGTTCACTCTTTCTCTGCTGTGTTAGAACACCTCAAGAAGGCAGCCAACTGCAGGCCAGGAAGAGAGCACTCACAACAACCTAACCACGTGGGTATCCTGACCTCAGACTTCCAGCCTCTAGAACTATGAAAATAAATGTGTTTTGTTTAAGACAACCAGTCTATGATGTTTTGTTATGGCAGCCCAAGCAGACTAAGACAAGTGAGATCTGCCATGTCCTGCTTCTCCTAAACCAAGTCCCCTAAAGCTCAACCTAAAATTTGGATGTGGGAGATGTTGAATGTACTCTTCAGCTTCCAAACATCCAGGCCTTTCAATTTTGTCTCTATAGCCAGATACATTTAACACTTTTGCTAAATGCAGAAGAAACTGCTGAAGGCAAAATGAAGCACTTATATGTCTACAATCCAATTTGCTTTGCAAACGAGTACTATGTTACTCTGAACGAATACCTATTGTTCTTTAGTATAAACGATGTGAAAATCTTAAGAATATAAAAGTGACTAAGGTGGTGGATTTCCCAACAAGTCCCCTAGGCCCTTCTCTGTTAGGTGAAAATGCAAAGGAAAACAAAGAAAATATGGATAAATATGATGCTTTATTTCATCTGTTTTATAACCCTGTCATTAAAATCACTTCAAAGAAGAGTCACTCTCTGGTTCTTGTAGTCTTGAATTTGCTGAAAAATTCCATATTCATCATAGCCATTCCCCACGTATTCTGACTCTTATTTCCAGAGTAACATATCTTCATCATTTTAAGCCATGTTGAAAGTTTGCCCTAGTGTTCTGTTTTCATTGTGATCTTCCCTTAAGGGACAATGACCAGAATCTGTGACATGCCTCAGATTATGGCACAGTAAGGCTTTGTGAAGGGCCACTATAATTTGCCTGTGTTCTTCCTGACTCTGTGGTCAGGAATTGGGAGGGGGACTTGGGGTAAGCATCCTGCCTCTGTGAAGCAATCCGTACGTGCAAAGTGATGTAACCATTACTTGTGTTTATGCTAGTCTCAGTAAGAAAATAAAACCCCCAAAATTCTTTTTTGACGTGACACCTAAGATGACAATAGCAATAATAGAAACTAAAAAGGAACACAATTTCAATTATAAGAGAATCTCAGCATTTCCCCAGGCTTTTAAAAGAGGGAAATTGGAGGCCTTCAAGTAGGGAAAGAAGGGTGGGAGAAGTAGCATTCAGGGCAAAGGAAGAAGTCAGGATTCAAACTGACTCCTAAGTAGCCTGTCCTGTAGATATTACACCAGCATCACTGAAGTGCTGCTCATCGGGTTGGGCTCCCATAGCTCTCCTCAGCCCTACATCTGCTCGGGGGCTGAAAGACCTACCTTAGTATTCAGATGCACTTTCCTCTCTAGCACTATAATTCACTGAAATAACAACTTCTTACACTAGCACCATGTATTGAGGGCCTAGCAAGTGCTGGACACATCCCTAGAACAAACTTCCTGAGTGTCCTTTCTCTTCATTTTCTACAAAAGGCACAGAGATTCAGAGATGGTAACTAACTTGACTAAGATCACAAACCAGCAAGGATGAAAGACAGAATTTTAACCCGTGATTCTAGAATTATGGCCCATTTAGCCAGAAGTAGTGGTGCTGTGCTAGGGTTATAAGTAGTAAGAAATTTGATGCATTATTTTGTGTTAAAATAAGCATGCACAGCTATTTTATATAACACAATGCCAAGTTAACAAGGATTTTAAGATGATATGGAACTTCAAAGAAATTTCTAGGTATATTAGGGCACTGCAGGGTAGATCCCAGGTCCTCCTTCAGTTTCATTCTCCCATGTTATTAGATGCTGTTGGGTTGAAAAGTGGGGTTATCCTCCTTTCCTGCAACCTCTTTCATAGCAGTAAGAATTACAGTTTTTGTAAATAAAATTTCTGAGGAAAATTGGGACACAGCATGCTAAATAAAAATGCAAAAGCTTAGGCATAGAATAAAATCTAGAACCTTTATGTTTTAGTTGACATAGTCCCCAAGTTTTCACTTCATTCCTGTCTCATTGGGCACTAGCCAAGATTATCAGGACAGCCAGGTTGATGTGGATTTGAGTTGCCACTGTGTGTAGCTTTGGAGGCATTCTAAATTTCTCCTCAAAACCTCCTTCCTCACCCCATCTCAGGAAAGGGCCCCACAAGTGGCTCAGGATCTGCTCCATTTCAGCTCCATAGCCATCTTGACTTGAAGAAACACCTCTCTGTGTGGCTCCAAATATCCCTCATGCAAGTCATTTCACACTAACTATAGATGGTTTCTTTGCCCTCTGAGAGCCAGGAACATGTGCTTGCAGATTCCTCCCAAGGATGCTTCCTTGTTGCAGCAATCATCCCCTGGCACATGACAGATCCCTCTCCACCTTCTTCATTCCTTTGAACCATAACTTCTACCCCCAGTAATATTTCAAGATGGGCTTACTTTCCAGTCTAGGTGAGCACAAGAGGCCAATTTTCTGAGCATTCAAGTGCCCTCAATGTCTGCTGCCATCATCCAAGCAGAACCTCCATCCCATGACACTCCCAGCCAGGCTGATGCTATCTCTACCTGCCGGCAGTATTTTGCCCAAGGTAGGAAAGTTTGGCAATCACAGCTTTAAAATCCTACAGTAAAACCCAGTTTTCTGTAATTCAAAACTAAGTAGAAGCCTGTTATATACAGTAGACATAATGCTTAAAAAAAATGAAGACAATATCTTGGAACGCCTCTTTTCCTCTTCTATCCACCATGTTCCCATCAAAACGTATGGTCACTGAACTAGATCCTAAAGCAATGTACAGTTAGTGGTGAATGAACAGTGAGCCTAAATTTTCTTCTCAAGAATGAGAAATTATTGACCCAGTGAATCTCCTGTCAGTGGAGTGGGTGGGAGCTCCTTGTGCACACAGGCTGCTGCTGCTCCCCCGTTTCCACCACCGTCTCACAATCTGGAATAGCTGGTAGCAAAATTCACAGAATCATGTGGCCTAATGCCATCCACCTGCTGTCCTTTTTACCTTTGAAAACAGCTTTGTTCCCTCAGTAAAACAGTAAAAGTAGTTGTTCAATGGCAAAGAATATATTTAAAACCTATAGTGAAAAGTATCCAGATACAGAGATTTCCTATCCAGCTTTTTTCTATTTCTGCTTTGTAGCAAATTCCATAATGAAAAACTGGAAGTAAATAACTCTTCATTGTCCCCATCCCTTTCCAAATGAACTTACCAATCTTCTAGTCTTCCCTTCCATCAAAAACTTACCAGATTTGAAAGCCTGCAAGATATTACCCCAATTCACCTCATTCTGCTTCTAATCACAAAAGCATAATACCCTTTCATTTCTTAACAGACCATGATTTTGGTGTGGAAGTTCTTTATTTTGATACAAATCTCATTCTGCAAAAAAACATGAATAGTCAATATTTCCTCATGTATCATGCTGTTCATCTACAATAACCAATTTATTCATAGAGATTTATTACCTTTCCACAACCCACTGCTTAGCACTGACAAAGCTGATAAGAAATTCACTGTATTTATGAAACCACAACCATTTCAGTTAGGTGAAAAGGAGAAAGTTATAAAGATGCACAATGAGTCTGTTCTTAACATAACTTGAGATGGAATCATACGGTGGTGAAAATGACATGGCCACCTTAAGTAAGCATGTGCTAACAAGTGTGGCTGAGGTTCTCCTGGGTTTCTTTTGGGAGCATTTCTCTTAAGCAGAAACTGTGTGTATGAAAATGCCAGCTCCCTCACATCTTTGACATGTGTGTGTTGGTGTTAAGTTTCCATTAAGTGCAAATTTGATCTTTTATAAAATCATGCTTAAAGCTAATATCACAGCACATCATTAGACTTCTGTATGCTTTTAAGAGGCTGAATAATTGCATTCATTTAGAAGCTACCTTGCGATATGTATAAAACAGAAATCTCATCAAGTTTAGCTAATTGCAATGGAAGTCAAATTCCATTCCCCAAATGTAAATAAAGCCTTCCTACTATTTGCTTACTTACTTTTTCCTCAGAAGAATTCTTGTCCTTGAAATCAATAGTAACTAATTTACTCGGCAGTATTGCTTTAGTTTCCTGGCATGAGAAGTGAGGTATTTTGGAAAATGCAGAATTGTAGATCCCTTCAACTCTATACTTAAACCTTAAAAAAAAATAATTATAGAGGGCTGGCCATTTAGCTCAGTTGATTAGATTATAGAGCTGATAACACCGAGGACCAGAGTTTAAAAAAAAATAATTACAGTATTATAATCTTACAAATATGTTTTACATATTTCAATCACTCGAAGAACATATATTATTTTAATCTGATTTCAATCTTCTCCTCCACTCTTCAAAGCATGTAAAACAGGTATTTTCACTGAACAGAGGGAAAAAACTACAGTTCAGAGAAGTTAAATGACTTTTTCATAGTCACTTACCTTGTGAGTGGAAAACACAGTATCAGAACCTGGGTCTTTAGACTCCACAAAAAATGTTCTTTTTGCCAATATAGTCTTTTGAAAATCCCTTTTAAAAATATCATACGTAGTTCCCTGTCTCTATAAAACAGAAGTTTCTGAAAATAATTTAAAATTTTCTTGATGAATCAAAACAGGTTTTTGAACTGACAAATTGAAGTATGCAGTAATAAATTGCTATTTTCTGCACTTTGGAGGATGAAATATTGCTTTCCCCAACACTGTATAATTCCAGAATGTTGTGCTGTTCTAATTGGTGAGCTTTATTCTTAAATTGGCACTAAGAATCCCTAGAGGGTTACTGAGCTGTGCAGAACTTAATTTATCCTTGCACTGAATGTCCTCAGAATGTCTGTGTTCTGACGGATGTTTGTCTCCCTCGTCCCCATTGCTGTCTGCAGAAACTCCCGCCATTGTTCAGGTATCAGCAAGTGTTGCACCACCATTCCTAATTCCGAAAGGTACTTAAAACATCATCTTTTTCTGCTGTTCTTATTTTTCCCTGTCTCAATCATCTTTAATCTTGCTAAGATTTAGGTAATTACATTTAGCATCCAGTGAGAGTGTTCTTTTCGTCAGTTTGACGAACTAAATAATTATATAGCCATTTCCTCTTACATTTTAATCTTTGTATCTGTGGTTCTTTTCAGAAACTGTTTTCACTGTTCACATTTAGAATATATGTATACAAGGGTACTTCAAAAAGTTTGTAGGGGGCTGGCCAGTTAGCTCACTTGGGAGAGTGTTGTGCTGATAAACACCAAGATCAAAGGTTCAGATCCCCATACAGGCTAGTGGAAAAAAAAATAAAATAAAATTTGTGGAAAATATTACTGAAAGATAATACAAATCTTTCCATGAACTGTTTGACAACCCCTCATATCTTTATTTTGAGATTTGAATTCATGGTTGATCAAAGCTGTGATCAAAAATAAATAGGGATCTTGTTGTTCTAAAGAAAAATTATTCTGAATTTATAATAATTAAATTGTTATTGAAATAATAAAATGAGAGAAAATGATGTCTCAGTGTGGTAAGTAAAGCTACTTAAAGGATATTTTGAATCCCTTTAATTCTTGACATGTAGAAGTGGGAGTATGTAGTAAAATAATGGAGTCATGGAATGTTGCAGAGAGCTCTGGTGACTCTCTGAAGTAGACCCTGAAATTCGTGACCTCTTGTTCTGAATCCATATGTAAGATGATGCTCACAAGCATGAACTATTTCCCAAGTTTATTCCTGGCACACAAGCTACAAATCTACCACTCAAAAGTAGCATACAGGACTAAAAATGAGTGCGACTGATATTATGCTAGGAATAACCATCCCAGTTAAAATATACATCCTTATTTTCATATTTTATCTACCATTAGAAACAAATTAACAGCAAAACACATCATATAGACTTTGATATAGCAAAGTGTCAGAAATGAGAGTCCAAATCATTGTTCAGCAACTGGGTTTCAGAGAGAAAGAATGACCTAAGAATATACAGGAGGTGGTGGTAGTGCCAAGGTTGGAGCCCACATCTGTAAGTCCACTGATGTTTGGAGTATATTATGCTGCCTCACAATTAAAATGCAAGACCATGACATATTAAAACACTGGAGAAAGGCAACACAATGATTTTCAAACTGCACTCTACAAGGGGTCTTCAAAAAGTTCATGGAAAGATTTGTATTATCTTTTAATTCTATTTTTCCATGAACTTTTGGAAGTACTCTCATTACTACTCTTAATAATAACGGCCATCAAATAATTGAAAAGTATTAATAGTGATAGACAGCCAATGAGGACTTTAAGTTTTGTGACTTTCTGGCATGTAAAAATTACCCAAAAGATTTAGAAAATTCAAAAAGACTCTTAAAATGGAAGTAATTAGCATATGTTAGTAAAAAAAAAAAGAAAGCTCCAAAGCAATAGCACCATAATAATCAATAAACAGGTATGTAATACAAGATATAATTCTGATACTGAACAAAGCAATTTCCAGTCAGCCTGAATCTCCATGCCCAATGTAGCAGGTGGAAAAGTAAAACTGTCTTCATGCAATCATTTTGTATATCTGCCTTAATTTATTTTTCCTAAATTGGCTGATGGGACTGAAATCAGGTAGAGCTCTTGCTCTTTACCCACTATGTCTAAAGAAGACAATATTATTCTTGGTGCTGATAGTAATCCCTGTACTAAAGAATGTACCTCAATCACACAGTTAGAAAAGTTAGTATAAATTTTATCACAAAACTATATAAAATTAATCAAAAGAGAAAATGTTCAAAAATACTATACGTCAAAGTATTAAGTTTTGTGATTTAATAGCAAAAGTAGATACTATCATTTTTAATAATTAACATACTTATAGTATCTTTTAAATATATATATATATATTCAACAACACAACTCATGTTTCAGTAGGATATGTCTTGCTTTTCCTTGTAGGTGATTTTTAACTCCATTAACCTAACTGCAGACAAACTGCTTGTCAGATACATTAGATATCCCACCTATTTCACACATGCTTCGCTTATCTGCAGTGATAAAATTGGATTTCACATATTCTTTGGGGGTGAAAAGAATCTCATCCTATTCTTCACTTGATCCTGAACCACCTTCTCTATGCTCTGTCAATGCCTATTACCCACTTCTGGGTGATGATGCAGACAAAATAAAGATACACACACACACACAAGCACACACACACACACACACACACACACACACACACAAGAGGTCTTCAAAAAGTTCATGGAAAGATTCCTATAATTTCCTTTTTTCCACAAACTTTTCCAAGTACTCGTGTATATGTGTATGTGTATGTGTGTATAAATATGTATGTATATATGAAATCATCATAATACAAGATGTACTTAAAACTATTCTGTCATCAAAGCAGTGTTTATGGTTGCCCACCTATCTGCTTTTTTTTTTTGACATAGAATAGACAAATCCTCTAACCAAGTCAAGGTCCTCTTCCTTTAAAGGTCAACAAACCAATGTGCCACTGGAACACAAACAGGGCAGGTCAATAAAATTGGCCATTGTCAATAAGGAGCTTGTGGTTTGTCTTGAGCAAAGATCCTGAAAAATAAACAAACAAAAAAACCCCACCAAGTTGAGAGATAAAGTCACAAATTGTAATGTTGTTTGAATGGCAGTTTCACCTGCATTCTTTGAAATGTAAAGAATAAAGCAATCTTCAGACATGAAACTGGAAATTTTATCCAAAAATGAAAGCCAAATCTTGAAAAAAGGTAGTTAAAGATGAATAGTTAAACAATTTTTGTAAAACCTGGAGAACAGATTTATTTTTAGCAAGCGTTTTATCTTAATGCATATTAGGGAATTCAGAATGTGCTTTGTATAAATAGATTTAAATGTACAATGATTTCAAGTCCCAAATGTGCAGCTAAAATATTTAATGCTTTACAGAATATATATGTCAAGTACTTTGAACTTACAGACAGCCCTCAACAAACAACCATTAGCCATCCATCTGGGAGGGGGAAAAAAAGGAAAAGAAAGAAAAACATCTAGACTGTTCAGTCTTATGAAGCAAAGACATGCCTATGTTAAAAGATTTGAGGCTGAGGATGTTAAATTAGTGGTAAGAAAACTATGACTCTAATTAAATAATTTTGTTCCAAAGTTTAGTAGAGTAAATTTTAGTCTTTAATTATTAGCTTACTACTCTATTTACTTATGTTAGGAGGGTTACAAAAAAAAAAATCTTTAAAATGAACCATCTCTATATAGAAGTCTATGAGAAATGTAGTCATATTTACATAATTTGAAGAATATTGACCAAAATAAACAAGTTAGAAAATAAGTAAGCCTCTCTTCTAAATACCTTTGAAATCCCAGTTCCAAACTTAATACAAAAGCTCAATACAGTAATGAAATTTCAGAAAAAGCAAATCTCAATTATAGAGTATTTTTAAGGTATAAATTTGGTAATTATTTTCAAATACATACAAGAAATTAAAATATCAACTAATCTCATATGCACGGTTTATATTTTTAATCATGAGATTAATTTCTGAAACATTATACTTATATTCATAAATTATTAATGTGTATTTCTAAAACACTTTAAAAACTTTAATTTCAGAGTAGTTCAAACATTTCTCAGCTCCAGGTTTTTTAATGTGTATCTTTAATAGAAGGATATTTCTAAGCAAATCAGGAAATTGTCTAAATCTAAAATTTATTTAGAACCTAGGAATCGGTATTGATGTGGTTTTATTTTTAAGGTTGTAACCTCCAAGAGGGTATTCTTGTCTGTTTTGTTCACTATTACATCTCCAGCACATATGAGGAGTATTCTCAGTTTTACTCCTAGAGAGAGTCCATTGTTCCTCTCTCTGGTAGATCAAGGCTTGCAGGGGACAGACTCTACAGTTTGACTTCTTCATATGATCGAGACTTGTCTGAGTCTCAGTTAGCATTTTCTCATATAATTGTGTGCTGTTATTTTCAGAAATAAGATTTTATTATATGATGTTGCTTTTAATCATGTTCTATTGCAGAACCTTTTAGAATGTATAAAATCACTTTATTATAGTTAAGGAAAAAAGGTTCCTTACTAAGCTTCCTCCTCAAGGAAGTTAACTAAGTGCAAATGTTCCAATTTATTCAGTGTAACCAGGAGACTGATGTGAGCTGAAAATTTTAAAATGTTCCGAGGATTAGCATTTCAAAGAGGCATATTACTGAATCCGTTTTTAAAAACTCCTCACACTCAATTTACTTGGAGAACATTTCCCAAACATTAGTAGAAATAAAATGTTTCAAAAGAAAAAAAAGGAAATCATAAAAATTAGAAAAAGTCACTTTTTTTAGCATACTCAGTGGACAAAAGTAAATAAGCAAAAATCTGCATAGAGTTTATCTCCTTCAAGGCAATATATTTCAAAATTCACGTAAAAGAGGTCAGATTACACATTTTGCTATCTATTACCCAGAAATAATCCATCATTTTTTTTTTCTCACAGAAACTATGTTTAGAGATGCTGTATATGTTCTTCAGCTTGACTTATAGTCCTGGATTTCTGTTAGATGAAGCAAAGATCTAAAAAATGTTTCAGAAATGTCTTTATACTTACTGTTCCCTTTAATCTTTTAAAACTTGTATGTTTTACTTATGTTTTAAAAAACACATGCTCGTTGTTACAGAAAATGCAAACATTAACAAAATACATGGCTTAGAAATTGAAAATATCCACACTCCAAAATGATGACTATTAGCAGATAATAAATATACTTCCTATTTTTTATTCTGGATACACTAATGTGTGTGCGTGTGTGTTGTACAGATAGCTATATATTTATTTTTTACAGAAACAGAATCATATCACATATAATGTGCTGATATCCTTTTCATTTAACATATCTTGTAAATCTTCCCATATTAATACAAACAAATAAATCTAATTTTTAAAATAGCACCGTAATATTTTATGACTATACAGTAAAATATTTATCTAATGCCAGATTGGTAGATATGTAACTTTTTATTTTTTCCCCCCTCTTAGAAATGAACATTCCTGCACTCAGATCTTTCTTGTGTATTTCTGCAGGGTGAGTTTTCTAGAAATGGAAATTCTGGATCAAATGATATGTAATTTTTAAAATTTTTAGTAGCCAAATATCTCTAGTAAAAAGATTATATTAATTTACCCTTTCACCAACATGAATGAGAATGCACTTGGTTACACCTTTGCCAACATGGACTATCAATATTTTTAATACTTGAAAATATTTTAGATGAGAAATATCTTATTATTTTAATTTGAATTTTAATTATTGCTACAGTTACTGTGTAAACTATGTAGTTTATTTCTTTGTGGATTATTCAAAAACTTTTTACATATTAGGGATATTTACCTTTGGCCTGCTGCATTGCTGTAAATATTTTCCCAGGTTGCTGTTTGTTTTTTAGTTTGGTCATAATATATTTTAATACAGAAATGTTTGTTGTGTGCCATGCCTAGTAAGAGCTCCCCAATATGTAAGTATATATAACATAAATTTATTCAAAGATGGGAGAGCAGTCTCAAAATATTTAGCACCATCCCAACTTGAGTTTAGATTTAGAGAGATAGGTAGAAGATAGGTAAATAGGTAGGTAGGTAGGTAGGTAGGTAGGTAGGTAGGTAGATAGATAGATAGAAAGAAAGAAAGAAAGAAAGAAAGAAAGAAAGAAAGAAAGAAAGAAAGAAAGAAAGAAAGAAAGAAAGAAAGAAAGAAAGAAAGAAAGATAGATAGATAGATAGATAGATAGATAGATAACATATAAAGACAGAGAAATAGATGAGCTATACATTCCATGCTACTAGTATGCCTGTAATGGCTTGCACAAACTGCATATCAGTCCTGCATCTATTTTTTTTTTTTTAATTTCTTTCATGGCTTAAAATCTTTAATTTAAATCTTTGATTCATGTGAAATTTATTTAGTATAAGGAGTGAAATAAAAAAACATAACCCAACTCCCCCCAAAATTATTCTGTTATCATCTACTAAATAGTCCATTTTACTGCAGTGATAAGAAATGCTTTATGGGCACGTTTTATTCTGTATAAAACATACAGATATTTGAGGGAAGGAGTGTTGCAGAAAGACAAACTCTAGTGGGAGCATGCCTGGAGCGTTCTAGGAACATCAAAGAACCAGTGTGGCTGGAGAGGAGTGAGCTAGAGGAAGAGGAGCAGGAGATGAGGTCACGCGGGAAATGCAAAGAGGACCCATATTGTGTAGGGCCTCCTAAACAACTCTGCATCGGAGAGATTTTTTTTTTTACTGGTTTCCTTTATTTTATTGGTTTGTTTGTTCATAGTAGGTAGGAATGGGGGTAGATTCTTTAAAATCTTTCCAATTTTTCTCATTGTTATTTGCTCATTAAATTGTCTTACCTTTTTAGATCAGCTTTAATCATTTCTATCTTCAAAAGCATTTATTTCATCTAGCACTTTTTCCAAATTCAAAAATATGGCAAGGTACAAAGTAATCTCATAACATTTAAAGTATATATTTTCCCTCAATCCATATATACGGCTTTTTCTTATTCTTATTTATGCTTCCATTTTATTTAGTTTTTCTTCATTAAGTTATGTAGTCAAATTTTTTAAAAAGAATTTTTCCATAAAACCAGCTCTATGTTTCTATCTTACTGTTTTCCTTTTTATTCACAATCTTTCAACATCTTCAATGAGGATTGTATATTTAGATTAGTTAATGCTGGGGAGCAAAGACTGAACGGGTTTTAATGGGAACAAGTGAAGAGATGGGATAAAAGCTTTTGGAATCTTGTGAAACATCTAAAATGAGATCACATATATTAAAACATAATGAAAAAGAGTTTTTAAAATTAAGTGGTTACTCAAGCAAAAGTGTTATAACACTCCTCCCATCCACATGAACATTTAAAAACATTTTATTGATTTATGTTTTTATTTTAAGAGTTCTTTTCCTCTGTATTTTTGAAGTTTATTTTTCTTTTCCTAATTTTTGGAGTCTAATATTTAAATGATTCACTTTTATTATTTTATATTTAATAATTAAATGTTTAATGCTCAAAATTTTCTTCTGGGTACATTCTTAGCCATATTCTATAGGTTCTGATTTACAAGGTAGTAGTGTCTTTATTTCTTGGAAATTCTACAATTTGTTTGGAAGAGAGGTTTGTTGGGCTTTTTGTAAAAACTGCTTTCAGTTTTTTTGGTTTCTATTTTTGCTACGACTTTCTGTTTATTATATTTTTCAAAAATGTGGATTATATTGCTTCTATTTCTTAAAAATCTATGAGGTTTATATTTGTGGTCAACATGAGATTCTTTTAAAAATTTTAATAGGTTCATTTACATTTAAAAATAAACCTGAATTTAGCATTTGAAATCTATTCAAAATATTTTTTTTATTCTTTCTCTGAATCGAAAAGAATCTAAGTCATTCATAGAATTAAACTAAAATCACTATTTGGTATTAATGCATTGATTCCATCAGTGCAATTAATCCCTTTTAACTAATCTCACTAAGCCTCTACAACATGTCAGGCTCTGTGCTAATTACATGAGATAGAATCGTAAATGAGCCATAACCCATTCTGTCTCACCGAACATGATTTAGTGAGCAAGAGAGTTGTGGACAGTTACAAATAAAAGACAGAGTGTCACATACACAGTCTGGTGAGAGAACACAGCAGGGAGACATTAATTCTGAGAGGATGATCCATGTAGGAAATAGGGAATCATTGCCTTTCCCTAACAGGGTCTCCAATTCCCATTGCTCAAGATGTCAGCCCACCACTGAGATCAGAGTAGACAAAGATTGTCATAATATATACATTGGATCTCAAAGTACCATGAGGGTTGTGCTATAGATGTCATGGTTTGCACTGTAAACCCGAAGTAGGAAATATTTCATCACACATCTTCCAGTGCAGATTTGCTGGCAAGACTTACTAAACTATTTCTCAAATGATAGCAGCCCCCTTACCGTGCTTCAATCCACACAGTTAAAAAGATATATCTTAAGGAAATTTATATTTGAAAGCATGAATCTCTCAGACCATAGTAAAAGCTAGTGAGAAAAAGGCCGTCAGAAAGGGAAAATAAGGTTTATAAAACAAAATGGGGTATTTCTGTTATTATCAAAACATGCCATGGACCTCTAGGGATTGTGGTGCTCAGGTGCAGAATAATGAGGCGTGATTTGGCAATGGAAAATTCCATGAAAGGTCCAATAATACGCTATGCTTCATTAATGTAAGAATTTTTACATTTCTACTGTGATTTTCATCCTTCATTATCACAAAATGCCTTATTAACTGCAGCTACTATGAAGAAAATCTTACTATCACCTTGGGAAAAGTTCCTAGTGATATGTTGTTAAATAAAGATACAAAACAATCACAACAATTCCTTAAACTTGTTAAGACAAGTGAACAGATATGATGTTGATGGAGGGGGTAGGAGAGAGAAGGAGGAAGGAAAGAGGAATTAGTAAAGGGACACGAAAATCAACTACATTGTATATTGATAAATTACAATTTTAAAAATGTCAAAACCAACTTTGTTTAAGGAAGTGAGATAAAAATGTTACCTAAATGGTAATCTCAGAAATATCTAAAGCCAGCACATCTTAGCACCATCACAATTTAAGTTTAGATTTACAGAGTCATTTATTTGCTCAGAGAATAAGGGCAAGGGACTGGCCTGAGGTAGCAGTTTAACAACAGATTTGGACGTCTACCCTTCTGGCTAGTAAAATCCTAGAGTGACAGTCTCTGGAAAACCACATGATCTCTGGGTAACTTTTCAGTCTGCCCAATCCCCTGCTCCTGAGAAGTATGATTTCTCACCAGTCCCCTTCCCTTCTATCTAAGGTTTCTCTGACACTCAGAAGAAATGAGGAAAGAAAACAAGGTATTCAGCAATGTACTTTCTGTGGACAGTTAGTAAAGGGACATCCCCTGCCCACTGCAGAAACACACATTCCATGAACTGCAGTTGGTGTTCCCTATTCTACTTATGGTCAGCCAGAGTCAGAGAGTTCCGCCAGCGCTCCTAGTTGTGGGGTTCACTGAGGACTGCATGGGCTATTTCCAAAGTTTCCTCTCCTGGGACAGCAGCAGCAGCCTCATAACAGGTTGCCGGGGAGGCTGCTGGTCAACAGTCAGTGGCTGCAGGGGATAGTGGTCAGAAGGAAAGGCTGTGTCTTTGTCTTTGCCCTAACAGTGTAACTGTGATCATGTCACCTCTTCAGGCTTCTACTTTGAAGCAAGATAACATATAAAATGCTATTTTAAACAATGCAAATGTAAACTTTTATTCACCAAAAATGCGGGAGGTCAGACTTGATCTCTAACAACCCTCTACTGCTTAAAACTATTTTCCGGGCTGACTTTTTTTTTTCTTTTTTTAACTTTTCTAAAAAACCAGAGTAAGGGCATGGACTCTCTAGAGCTTATGAGTTGGTGACATTGAGCAAATTACCAATCACTTCTTTTTTTTTTTTTTTTTTTTTTTTTTTTTGTTTCCCCAATTTTAATGTCTACTCTTAAGTCATTTGGTGAGAATGCAGTAAAGATGGACATAGTTATACTAGTAAGAAGTGCTGAAACCTTCCAAGTGAAAGTAGTGTATATCGGCACTGTGGTTTGTGTATATCAGCATTATGATTGCTTGTTTTTGCATAATGATACTATTTTACATTATCATGTCAATCTTGAGAATCTGAAACAGCTTCCAGTTACTGCTGTCTCATATTATTTGGCTTTTCTCCTGACAGGTTGAAAAATTAGAGTTTCTCTAATCATGGGCATCCTCAAAGGGTCACATTTCCCCCCTTTGCCATCCACTGTCTTAAAGAGAACAAAGTAATTTTCCAGAGGCAGCATGAATATGGAAAGAATATGTTGGAGCCACATGGATATGAATTCAAACCTCACTTCAATCTCCACTTGCAAAGTACTTATACTTTAGTTTAATCATGAAATTGAGTATAATACCTATCTTAAAGGATTTTTATAAAGATTAAATGAAGCAATATGCATTTATTGCCTGGGACATAACAGTCGATCAATAAACACTAGTGTTGTTTACTGATGACAGGATGAATTATATAATATGTGAATTACATCTCAATAAAGCCGTTTAAAAAAGGTGTCAGGTACTTTGAAGGTAAAGCTGTTGCTATCTGTCATTTTATAAATATAACCAAGACGCAACGCATCGTTCACTCTACTGCCCAGTTTCCCTTCCAAAAAAAAAAAAAAAAAACACTTTCAAAATGTTGAATCCTATAACTATGCAACAAAATAAAATAATCTTTTCTTCACTTGCACCATGCTCAAGGCAGCGGTTAACTGGATATAGATTTGTAAATTCAATGTCAATTTGAATTATACATCAGCTTTATGAGGTCATTTTGTAGACCTAACTAGTTGCCATCAGATCCAGGAAAAAATTAATAGTTACAGTATTTTACTTAACAAGCACTCATAGAGTTCCTGGCACAGTTCTAAACACTTGGAATTACTAACTTTAATCCTCATAGCAAAACTATGAGATAGGCACTATTATTATTAGGCCAATTCTGTAGATGAGGAGTTGAGGCAAGTGAGTGGCAGAACCCAAATTTGAAATCAAGCAGTTTGGCTGCAGAATCTAGAAGGTTTGTGGTAAGTTTCTATTTTCTACTGATATTTATAATCCTGTTTATAGCAATCAACTTTTTAATGACCTCAGTTTACAATTTATGGAAATTCTGCTTATTTTACTGATGATACTTCTTTCATTTACTAAAAGAAATAAGATATTGTCCATAAATACTAAACTGGCTAAGGTTTATATCTCTACTTAGTAGCTAAATAAATAAGTTGGTGAGAAAAGCTACTTTACCTCGAATCACAGATAATTGAAAATAAATGAGTGGTTACATCTGCTCATTTAGAATGTCTTCACTGATGCTTCTCTTAGTTAACTTTTTACTAATGTATTGTTTGTGTGGTGATGGTCATTACCTTTTCAGACCCTCTGTACCTTTCTTGTCTATTTAAAATTTAACCTAAGGTGTCAAATGAGAGCCAGTTTTCAGCCTGCTGTTAACCAGAGAAAGAAGAAAAAACACTGTGTTTTCTAACAGAGTTGAATGAAAGAAAGAAGAAAGCAGAATCCCAAGATAAGTTTTGCCTACTTCACAATTTTGTATGGTACTGGCTACATGAACCCAAGGGAAAATCTGCATGAGGTCTGAGTGGATTTAACAAATCACATACATTTACAGAATCAGCACATCCCCTAAATGTTTGATGAACAATGTTTGGTAACCTGGCTGTCTTTATTTCTCAACTCTTCCTATCTTTGACCTTCAGGAACCACTGTCACTTTTTCCTTCTCTCCTGTCTTTCTTCTACAGTTATTCAGTCCCCAACCCCCACCAGCCTCTAATTCTTTTTTTTTTTTTTTTTTTTTTTTAATTTTATTTTGTCGATATACATTGTAGCTGATTAATGCTCCCCATCACCAAAACCTCCCTCCCTTCTCCCTCCCCCCCTCCCCCCCAACCATGTCCTTTCTGTTTGTTTGTTGTATCAACTTCAAATAATTGTGGTTGTTATATCTTCTTCCCCCCCCCCCCGGTTTGTGTGTGTATGTGTGTATGTGTGTGTGTGAATTTATATATTAATTTTTAGCTCCCACCAATAAGTGAGAACATGTGGTATTTCTCTTTCTGTGCCTGACTTGTTTCACTTAATATAATTCTCTCGAGGTCCATCCATGTTGTTGCAAATGGCAGTATTTCATTCGTTTTTATAGCTGAGTAGTATTCCATTGTGTAGATGTACCACATTTTCCGTATCCACTCATCTGATGATGGGCATTTGGGCTGGTTCCAACTCTTGGCTATTGTAAAGAGTGCTGCGATGAACATTGGGGAACAGGTATACCTTCGACTTGATGATTTCCATTCCTCTGGGTATATTCCCAACACTGGGATGGCTGGGTCGTATGGTAGATCTATTTGCAATTGTTTAAGGAACCTCCATACCATTTTCCATAGAGGCTGCACCATTTTGCAGTCCCACCAACAATGTATGAGAGTTCCTTTTTCTCCGCAGCCTCGCCAGCATTTATCGTTCATAGTCTTTTGGATTTTAGCCATCCTAACTGGGGTTAGATGGTATCTCAATGTGGTTTTGATTTGCATTTCCCGGATGCTGAGTGATGTTGAGCATTTTTTCATATGTCTGTTGGCCATTTGTATATCTTCCTTAGAGAAATGCCTACTTAGCTCTTTTGCCCATTTTTTAATTGGGTTGCTTGTTTTCTTCTTGTAAAGTTGTTTGAGTTCCTTATATATTCTGGATATTAATCCTTTGTCAGATGTATATTTTGCAAATATTTTCTCCCACTCTGTTGGTTGTCTTTTAACTCTTTTAATTGTTTCTTTTGCTGTGCAGAAGCTTTTTAGTTTGATATAATCCCATTTGTTTATTTTTCCTTTGGTTGCCCGTGCTTTTGGGGTCGTATTCATGAAGTCTGTGCCCAGTCCTATTTCCTGAAGTGTTTCCCCTATGTTTTCTTTAAGAAGTTTTATTGTCTCAGGGTGTATATTTAAATCCTTAATCCATTTTGAGTTGATTTTAGTATACGGTGAGAGGTATGGATCTAGTTTCATTCTCCTGCATATCGATATCCAGTTATCCCAGCACCACTTGCTGAAGAGGCAGTCCCTTCCCCAGTGAATAGGCTTGGTGCCTTTGTCAAAGATCAGATGGCAGTAAGTGTGTGGGTTGATTTCTGGATTCTCTATTCTATTCCATTGGTCAGTGTGTCTGTTTTTATGCCAGTACCATACTGTTTTGGTTATTATAGCTTTGTAGTATAGCTTAAAGTCAGGTAGTGTTATGCCTCCAGCTTTATTTTTTTTGCTCAGCATTGCTTTGGCTATTCGTGGTCTTTTATTGTTCCATATAAATGTCTGAATAGTTTTTTCCATTTCTGAGAAAAATGTCTTTGGAATTTTGATGGGGATTGCATTGAATTTGTATATCACTTTGGGTAGTATGGACATTTTCACTATGTTGATTCTTCCAATCCAAGAGCATGGAATATCTTTCCATCTTCTTGTATCCTCTCTAATTTCTCTCAGCAGTGGTTTGTAGTTCTCATTATAGAGATTTTTCACCTCCTTGGTTAACTCAATTCCTAAGTATTTTATTTTTTTGGTGGCTATTGTAAATGGGCAGGCTTTCTTGATTTCTCCTTCTGCATGTTCACTATTGGAGAAAAGAAATGCTACTGATTTTTGTGTGTTGATTTTGTATCCTGCTACTGTGCTGAAATCATTTATCAATTCCAAGAGTTTTTTTGTAGAGGTTTTAGGCTGTTCGATATATAGGATCATGTCATCTGCAAAGAGGGACAGTTTGACTTCATCTTTTCCAATCTGGATGCCCTTTATTTCCTTCTCTTCTCTGATTGCTCTGGCTAGTACTTCCAACACTATGTTGAATAGGAGTGGTGAGAGTGGGCATCCTTGTCTGGTGCCTGTTCTTAAAGGAAAAGCTTTCAGCTTTTCCCCATTCAGGATGATATTGGCAGTGGGTTTGTCATATATGGCTTTAATTATGTTGAGATACTTTCCCTCTATACCTAACTTATAGAGGGTCTTTGTCATGAATGAGTGCTGAACTTTATCAAATGCTTTTTCAGCATCTATAGAGATGATCATATGGTCCTTGTGTTTGAGTTTATTAATATGGTGTATCACATTTATTGATTTGCGTATGTTGAACCAACCTTGCATCCCTGGGATGAATCCCACTTGATCGTGATGAATAATTTTTCGTATGTGTTGCTGTATTCTGTTTGCTAGTATTTTAGTGAGGATTTTTGCATCTATATTCATCAAGGATATCGGCCTGTAGTTTTCTTTTTTGGTTATATCTTTACCTGGTTTTGGTATCAGGATGATGTTTGCTTCATAGAATGAGTTTGGGAGATTTGCATCCGTTTCAATCTTTTGGAATAGTTTGTAAAGAATCGGTGTCAATTCCTCTTTGAATGTTTGGTAAAATTCTGCTGTGAATCCATCTGGTCCTGGGCTTTTCTTTGTTGGGAGCCTTCTGATAACAGCTTCAATCTCCTTTATTGTTATTGGTCTGTTCAGATTTTCTACGTCTTCACGGTTCAGTTTTGGGAGCTTGTGTGTGTCCAGAAATTTATCCATTTCCTCCAGATTTTCAAATTTGTTGGCGTATAGTTGTTTTTAGTAGTCTCGAATGATTCCTTGTATTTCAGATGAATCAGTTGTAATATCGCCTTTTTCATTTCTAATTTTGGTTATTTGAGTCTTCTCTCTTCTTTTTTTTGTTAGCCATGCTAATGGTTTGTCAATTTTATTTATCTTTTCAAAAAACCAACTTTTTGATTCGTTGATCTTTTGAATTGTTTTTTGGTTTTCAATTTCATTCAGTTCTGCTCTGATCTTAATGATTTCTTTCCGTCTGCTAACTTTAGGATTGGATTGTTCTTGTTTTTCTAGTTCTTTAAGGTGAAGTGTTAGGTTGTTCACTTGCCATCTTTCCATTCTTCTGAAGTGAGCATTTAATGCAATAAATTTTCCCCTCAATACTGCTTTTGCAGTATCCCACAGGTTTTGGTATGATGTATCATTGTTTTCATTAGTTTCAATAAATTTTTTGATTTCCTGCTTGATTTCTTCTTGGACCCATATGTCATTAAGTAGAATGCTGTTTAATTTCCATGTGTTTGTATAGTTTCCAGAGTTTTGTTTGTTATTAATTTCTAGTTTTAATCCATTGTGGTCTGAGAAGATACATGGGATAATTCCAATTTTTTTGAATTTATTGAGACTTGATTTGTGACCTAATATGTGATCTATCTTGGAGAATGATCCATGTGCTGATGAGAAGAATGAATATTCTGAAGTTGTTGGGTGGAATGTTCTGTAGATATCTGCCAATTCCAATTGGTCTAGAGTCTTGTTTAGATCTTGTGTTTCTCTACTGATTCTTTGCCTAGATGATCTGTCTAATATTGACAGTGGAGTGTTCAGGTCCCCTGCTATTATGGTATTAGTGTCTATTTCCTTCTTTAGGTCTAATAGAGTTTGTTTTATAAATCTGGCTGCTCCAACATTGGGTGCGTACATATTTATGATTGTTATGTCTTCTTGATGGATCAGTCCTTTTATCATTAAGTAGTGTCCCTCATTGTCTCTTTTTATGGTTTTTAGTTTAAAGTCTATTTTGTCAGATATAAGAATAGCCACTCCAGCTCGTTTTTCTTTTCTGTTTGCATGGTAAATCTTTTTCCATCCTTTCACTCTTAGTCTGTGTGAATCTTTATGGGTGAGGTGGGTCTCTTGTAGGCAGCATATAGTTGGGTCCTGCTTTTTGATCCAGTCAGCCAATCTGTGTCTTTTAATTGGGGAATTTAAGCCTTTAACATTAAGAGTTGTTATTGAAAGGTGTTGATTTATTCTTAGCATTTTATTGGTTGTTTGGTTGTCTTAGGTGTCTTTTGTTCCTTGCTTTCTCATTTACTGTTTGGTTTCTTTGTTTGTTGGTTCCTTAGGTTGTAGATAGTGTTTTTGTTAGCTTGTTTTCTCTTCATGAATGCCATTTTTATTGTACTAGCGGGTTTAGATTTTTCTTAGGGTTTTATGGCAGTGGTAGTTATTTTTCAGGAACCAAACCCAGTACTCCCTTGAGGATTTCTTGTAAGGGTGGTCTTGTGGTAGTGAACTCCCGCAGTTTTTGTTTGTCTGAGAAATATACTATTTGCCCCTCATTTCGGAAGGATAGCCTTGCAGGGTAGAGTATTCTTGGCTGGCAATCTTTGTCTTTCAGTATTTTGAAAATATCATCCCATTCCTTTCTAGCTTTTAGGGTTTGTGATGAAAAGTCTGATGTTAACCTGATTGGGGCTCCCTTATAGGTGATTTGACGCTTCTCTCTTGCAGCTTTTAAGATTCTCTCTTTGTCTCTGAGTTTTGCCAATTTGACTATGACATGTCTTGGAGAAGGCCTTTTTGGGTTGAATACGTTTGGAGATCGTTGAGCTTCCTGGATCTGAAGATCTGTGATTTTTCCTATACCTGGGAAGTTTTCTGCCACTATTTTGTTGAATATGTTTTCAATGGAATCTCCATTTTCCTCCCCTTCTGGAATACCCATGACTCGGATATTTGAGCGCTTGAGGTTGTCTGATATCTCTCTCAGATTTTCTTCCATGTCCTTGATTCTTTTTTCTTTCTTTTTGTCTGCTTGTGTTATTTCAAACAGCCCATCTTCAAGTTCAGAGGTTCTCTCTTCAACTTCGACAAGCCTGCTGGTTAAACTCTCCGTTGTGTTTTTTATTTCGCTGAATAACTTCTTCAGTTCAGCAAGTTCTGCTACATTTTTTTTCAGGACATTGATTTCCTTGTATATTTCCTCTTTCAGATCCTGTATACTTTTCCTCATTTCATCATGATGTCTAGCTGAGTTTTCTTGTATCTCATTCAGTTTCCTTAGAATTATCACTCGAAATTCCTTGTCAGTTATTTCAAGGGCTTCTTGTTCTATAGGATCTAGAGTATGAGATTTATTAACTTTTGGTGGTGTACTTTCTTGATTTTTTGTATTTCTGGTGTCTTTTTTTTGGTGTTTATTCATTGTGGCAGGGGGTTTCACAGTCCACCGGTTTAAGACTAATGACTAACTAGGATGTTGCTGTGGTTGCCAATTTGGTATGGCTCCCGCCGTGACTGCTCAGTTGGCCTCTAGTGTCTTGTGTGTGTGGTTGCCTCGGGTCTTGGGCTTCTCCGGGGATCCACCTTTCTGGTCAGCTTGTACTCTGCTGGGCTGGTGGATCACGTACCACAGGGTGTGTGATCTCTGTTGAGCTTTCACTTTCTGTACAGGACTTCTCCCCGTTCCGTGTGCTCTGGCCCAGGCTGTTAGATCGTGCAGTGGCGACCCCACCGGGTGTGTGGTTTCTGTCGAGTCTCCGCCTCCCTGGCCCCACGTCTCCCCCCTCTGTGCACACTGTGCTGGGTTGGGGCGTGTCTTCTGCACCCCTCGTCTATCAGCTGGGCCTTCAAGACCCTGCTCAGCACCGCCTCGCCCAGGAAGTCTACCAGGTTTCTGCTAGGCACAGACGACCGGTCTCTCTGGGTGCCTTTGTAGCACTGTGTAGATCTTTCTCGGGTCTTGTTCACCTTTGTATCCCCCCGGTGTAAACCGAGTCTAGTGCCCGCCTGCAGCCTGCTCTCCGGCAGGTTCAAGCGGACCTGGGAACTCTCCTACCACACTATTCCCAACCAGAAATTCGTTAGGCTTTTTTCCAAACTGGTGGTCGCAGAGATGGTATCTGCCTCCCAGTAACAGGAAGTTTACCGGGGCCGGAGTCCAGGGTGTGGTGGAGTGACAGTCGGCCCGCCCGTACTTCCTAGCCCTCCCAAAACTGGTCGGGACGCCCCACACCCCCAGCCCTGCCAGAGAACCGTGGAGGGAGTGGGAGAGGAGGCCGGCCCGCAGGGTCCGGAAAGCCCCGCGCCAGGCCAAGCAAATGGGCTCAGTGATGGCCGAGCAGGGCAGAGCTGCCCGCACCTGGGAAAATGGAGGCAGCACGGGGCAGTGAGTGGCCTGGTGGTGCAGGCGGGGAGCCGCGCGGGCATCCACCCCCCGAACAGAGCTGTGCCAGGGATCACTCACAGTGCTGTGCCAGGTCGGGCGCTCGCTCTGTCTCTGGTTTGTTGCCTTCCGTGTTCTCGGCGCTGCCGCCTCGGGCTGTTCAGTCGCGGCGCCGCTCGGGCGCTCCCAGGAGTCTTCTTTAATGCCGGCCTGAAACCTCGAATCCTGGATAGGGCAGCTGGCCGCCTTCAGTGCGGCCCCAGCCTCCGGGATTCTGGCTGCATCCACAGCAGCCCTGGCGCCGTGTTCCCTGTTTCAAGACTCACTTTTGCAGCTAAGAATCAGTTCTTTTCCTGCTCCACACTTCAAAGCTGTTGCCTGTAAATGAGGCAGCCTCTCCTGCCGGGGGCAAAGTGGCGTTGAGCCCCCACGACCGGCCAGCAGCAGCAGTCCTCCCTTAAGAGATGGCCAGAGGAAGGTCCACAAGTTTCCCGGCTGCCCGAGGCCCAGTGGCCACCTTTTCCACCTCAGCTACTCCGCGCCAGCCGCCGCAGCCGCCGCCATCTTGAAACTCAAATTACCAATCACTTCTTGCCTACAAGTCCTCACCTGTAAAATGTGGACAATAATCATACTTATCTCATATGTTTAAGTAGAAAGTGCTTAGAATAGTGAGTCACATGTAGGACTTACTCTGTATAAATGTCTGTTATTGTTAACGGTCGGTTCATACAAGGTAAAGTCAAATAAACTTGAAAATACAAAACAAACTGAAAAAAATAAAAATCAAGATAACAATCAAATCAATGTTTTACAAATTTATATATTTAAAAGCAAGATGGTTAGCATTTTATCATATCTATTTTCCTTAATATTATAATGGGAACATTTCCACCTGTCACTAATATTTTCAATAGTTTTAATGGTTTTATTACAGTATCTCATATGAAGATACGATATATTTAAATTCCCCTCTTAAGAAACAGGCTGTTTCCAGTCTTTAGTATTTGAAAAACGCTAAGATAGATATCCTTGTATGCAAATATCAAATTAAGTAATTGATTTTTATTTCCTCAGAATATAATCTATGAATGTGATTTCTTGGTCAGTAGAAATTAAAATCCTCAGGGCTCTCCATATGTAATCCCCAGTTGCTTTTCCAAAAGGTTATTCTAATGTTCACTTCGATTCTTGGAGTTTGAGGATCCTGGTTACAGAGTACCCTATTCAGCATTGAATACCACCTTTAAGTATTCTTTGCCGATCTGATAGATAAAAACTGTATATAACTCATATATTAATTTGGATATCTTTGCTTACAGTGAATTATGTTTTCTTTATCGTAGTTAATAACTTTTTCTCCTGTGAATTGTTTTTTGACCATCATTTTTTATTATAGCATTTTTAGTACAGTGTTGTTTTATTACATAATGCTTTGTCATATTTTGGCATATTTTTCATCACAATTGCTATTCATCTTTCACTGTTGGTTTCCAGTGATATTTTATTCATTCAACAAGTACTTGTTGAGCACTAACTATGTGCTGTCACTGCTTCAGGCTCTGAAAAAACAAGACAATGTTCTCTGCACAGCAAATAAGACAGTAAAGTCCTTGATCTCATAGAACTTACAGTCTACTCAGGGAGATATTTACTAACCAAGAAAACAATTAAATAATATAATAAATAATTTAATAAAATTGATGTTCAAATAGTATTGATTACTTTCGCCAGCCAGAATTCTACAATATATGTGTCATTCACTCATTATAAAGTTTAGGCAGTGTTTCTCAAAACACAAGAAGTACAGGGTTTTTTTTTCTTGACAGGATACAGGATAATAAAAGCCTCTCTTCTTCCAGGAAGAAGATTCTCAACTCTAGCTGCACATTAGAATCACCAGCTTTTCAAATATTTATGTCTGTCCACCCACCGCTACCCCATGAAGTATTCTTGGTCAGGGGGAAGGAATGGGTATACATTTTTTTAAAGATTACTAGGGTATAAATTTTTTTAAAGATTACTTATGTGCATCCAGTGTTGAGAATAAAATTACCTACTAGTGTCTTCCTGCTTTCTCAAATTGAATACAAAGAGACTTATACCTGGCTTTTATGTTATAACTGGAAGCCCAATTTAGGTCACCTTGGGATAGTGGTGAGAAACACACCAGTCTCTTCATTCTTGGGTGAATTCCAGATGACTGAAAATCTGACCCTAAATCATCTGCTAATAGTTAAAGGGAGGGACTTAGGCTAATATATAACTGAAGATAAAACTAAGGGATACACCACGGACAGTATGGAAGGAAAACTGAACAGCAGTCAAAAATATACAGTAAAGAAGGATAGGGCTATGCTTCAGCATGCTGTGATAACTAGCAATCCCAATGTTAGTGGTTTAAAACCATAAAAGTTAATTTCTTGCTCAGGGTAAATCCTCTATAAGAGTTGGCAAGGAGCTCTGCTTCACAGTTATACTCACTCAGAATGTTAGGCTAACACATGAATTTAAGTTCAAAGAAATACTAGAAAATGAAAATGAAAGTACCATATATTTCTGAAGTGGGCCCATGCCAATAGAATTAATGCTCTTTGTTCACCATCCTTAAAAAAGAATGGTGGCTGGGTTAAAGTGGTCTGTAGACATTTATTATTAGTGAAAGTCAGCTTATACCTTAAGGCAAAACCAGACTTACAATTCCCTATACAAAGCCGAATTCAGCAACAGAGGAAGAAAATAAAATATGAAGAGTTAATGAAATTTTAATACATGTTACCCCTGCCCACCAGGGATATGGTTTAGGAATTGGACCACTCAACTAGCACCTCCTTATATCTAAGGGTGTGAGGGTGACTGTCAGATGGAACTAAAATAAAAAGCTGTTTATTGCTCCCTACATTGTTGTTGTCAATTATGAATAATGAAGTGGCATGGAGTGTATTTTATATCTCTAAACTGCTACAGTATATGAAAAAGAATCATAAGACCTGATGAAGTCAAGAAACAAAGGAAACATCAGGTAATACTGACAGAATGTATTTGTTTATATCATCATCTGATATATGTTGACTAAAGTGAATATCATTTTATGGGACATTAGTTCAGTTGGTTGAATACCATGTTCCTAAAATCAGTCAACAGTCTTATCTAAAGAAAACTCTCCCCAAATCCATGTGTGTATCTACCTCTTGGAAATTAGAGGGGATAAGATAAAAGAAGTTCGATGTATCATTTAAAATACATCCCCATTTTCAAGAAAGGAAGGCAGAGTATGGGCCTCTTTTTTTTTTATCTTAGAAACAACACACTAGGAATAAAACAGTAGTCCCACTCTTACTCCTGCTATGGTCTTGAAATACCTTGCTTCAAGTGAGCAAATTTACTCTTGAGGAATTTAAGATGACATGAGAGATCTACAAAAGCCTTATTTTATTTATTTATTTATTTATTTATTTATTTATTTATTTGTTTGTTTGTTTGTTTGTTTGTTTATTTATTTTAACTTAATATACATTGTAGGAAAGTCTTATAAATACTTTTACACTAATCAAAATGAAAGAAAATATAGCAGATTAAACAGAACAGCAAGTGTGCCTTGTATATTTTAAATTAATAATTACTGCTACTCTGCAGTTATTTCCATTTTCTTTTCCTTCCTTGCTGGAGCTACTTCAGGATCTTGTCCCCAGTGTTTTCGTGAGAGGCTTATTAGCGGACTTGGTTTTGTTGCAGCTTTAAACATACCAAAGTGAAGTCTGGTTTCATAAAAATGTTCAGTGTCTTTCTGTTCTTCTGACTTAAATTGTTGAGTCCTGCTTCCAGAGGTCTAAGAAAACCCAAATAATACGTATACTTGACATATCAAGATGAAGGAGAAAAAAGCAACGATAATAAAACTATAGCTTTTTCAACATAAAACAGAGGAGTAGATCTCATCAAGGCCTAATTCCACTCCCACACATGCCCCCAAATGAAGAGGCAGTATTCAGGATTAACTTCATCCATGAACCTAACCAATTCTAGCATAAATTAGAAGGCAGCAGAAGACATGGGCCCGGCTCTGTGAAAACCTCTGACACTTTTTAACTGCTTTCCGCCTAACAAAGAAGGCTTGGGGTTATTTGCTTCATTTTCCTAGATCTCTCTAAAGCCTATCTTGCAAAACCCTCTACCATGCATTGCTGACCACCAGTGTTTTATTTATCTTTATGAAAGAAAACTGGAAAAAATGCTCCCTCAGAGTGTGGTGCTAGATGCTTCCAGAAGATGTGGGACTTGTCAATCTGCTTTTATCTTTTGCCTTGAACAACAACAACAAAAAGTAAATAAATCATCAAAAAGGAAAAAAGAAAAAAAAATGATGATTTATCTTTCGTAGTACAAGTATAATGTACTGTGAACAATTCAGTGTGTTTCTAAGAGTTCCCATTTTTTTCTTCCTGTTCAGAACCTGGGACGCTGTATTGTGATAGTGTGGGAAAGCAACAGGGCCATCCTTCACCCATGACTTCTTCCCTACGCTTCCTGGGGGCTCCTTTTCTCTCTGAAGTATCACTCCTTACCTCCTCTCCTCCCCAATTTTCAACCTCAAAATTGTCTCAAAAATCTACATTTACTAAAACTGAAATTCTCCATGTTGAGGAAGAACTTTTTAAACCAAATTTCCAAGGGAAGGAAAACTGTATGAGGACAGACCAAATTAAGAGATCGCAAATTAAAAATTTGTTATGTTGTTTTTTGTATTAAATATATAGTAATATGCATAAATGAGATGAAATTTAATACAGTTTTACTTAAATGGAAGCATTTTTTTCTCTAGTTTTAAGAAGACTTCCAAAGTATGACTGATTCTTTAACATTACATTTGAAAGGGTGAAGATGTATAAAAATAATCTCACATTTTGATTTTCTAGAAAAATTATTTTGTGTAGAAAGCTCAGTAGCCTGCATGTTAGAGGCTTCCTCAGACACAATTTGATAAACTTAAGCAAGTTAGAGATGTGATTTTCTTTGAAGCTGGACTTCATTACTGACCCTCGGGAGCAGGATTTCCTTATGTGGTTCTTGTCTATGCTGCTACCTTCAGTCGAAGAAGAATTAGCCTCACAGCACTTCAGTGCTATTTCCATGTGGGAGGGGTTCTTTGGACTATAATATCCAGGCTGGATCTATAATAGAATTCCTAGGAAAGCTTAGAGAAGGTCTGAAGAATAAGCTGGAGGCTCACAAAATTAGCGCTGTATATATCTATTGAAGACCTATTGCGTTTCTTCCACAATTTTTCTTTCCGTCTCTATTTATACGTAAATGCTTTGTTAACCAATTTGTTTTAACCAATTTGTTTTTCTTCAAAGGTAAATATTTTAGTGAAATGGCTGTGGTGTTCTTCCTCTTCTAATAAAATAGGGCAGCATGTATTTGGAACCTCTGATACCCTTGCAAGAGTCTCAAAAGATACTAAGCTTATAAGTCAGCATTACTGCTAATCATTTCAGACTGTAAGGGCTACCATTACAGTTGTTTCTGTATCTTCGTTTATGTTTGTTTTCCATGTGTTTAAAGTGCTAATGACATTCACTGCTTTTGAGATTTATCAGATTAGCACCACTGTAACAGTTTATGGTGTTACATTTTACAAGATTCACTTAATATAACTTTAATTATCACTGAAAAATGGCTCCCAGTCATAAAAATACTTTAAAAATTACAAGCTAAACCTACCTTAAATTAAAAGTCAGGGCTTGTGTTGTTAATAATAATGTTATAAAATGAAAACATCACATGGTACAGTAGCTCAAAATTAAAATATTTATATTTTGAATAATAATAATACATTTAGAAATATAAAACTGCTAAATAAAATGGATTCTTTGTGATACTTTACAGCATTGTAAAAAATTACTGGTGCGACAATTATAGGTTGTTAGCAGTGTATGTTATTACAAGCATTGAGGTTTAGTTTGAAATCTTGGAATTCTACCACAATATAGTCGCTCCAAAATATTATAATGCGATGGTGAAAACAGTGCAAGAATCCTTTGGATGCTAAGTACCATGAAGATTGTATTCATGTAATAGATACACCAAGTTTTGAACCATGTACAAACAAAAACTCAATAAAAGCTTTAAATAATGACTCTGAGAGACCAATATTGCCAATGATTTCTAAAAATTTTGTTGAAATTTTTTAATTTAAGAAATTCCATTTTAGAGGATATTATAAACAAAAATATCAAATCTTTTTTCCAATCAAAACCACTATATACATTAGGATATTTATTATTTCATTTACTATTTCTTCCTTCCTAAACATGTTACAGAACTTCCATTTCTCTAATTTTGCTTAAATTGTTTCCTCTACTTCTTACTAGAATGGTTTCTATGTTTCTCAGTAGCCCCCAACTGCCCATCTCAATTTATATCAGGTAATATTATTTTCAAGACCTTGTTTAAGTCTGAGAGTCAGAAGAAAAACCGGGATTATATGTAATTCCTATTTAGGGTCAGACAAGTGTTTGGCACTGAAAGGTTGAACAACAATGGCAAGGACTGAGAATCTTAGTAGCTTAAAGTTTGAGATCATGGGTCAAAAGGCATATTTGAAATTTGGAGATGAGTTAATCATGGGAAAAGACAGTCAGGGCCAAATCATGACTAGTCAAAAGTTCTATGCCTTTTCTAAAATTCAAGGCATCTGTGCAAGCCAGGGTGGTTGGCTGTAACAAAAAGAACAGGGAGATACATGGCAAGCATTTGGAAACCTGAAATGGATACTGCAAAACATGCTCTGAGAAGTTGGTTCAGGGACAAAAATTTATTTTCCCTGAGGTCTGGGGGGTAGGAGAGGTGGTCCAGGTAGGGACTTACCATATAAGCAGCATAAGTTCAGTTACCGAAAATCGAGGAGAAAGGTAGGAATTTTGTCACAGATTCACAAAACAGAAACTCAGCTAATGGGTGCGGTGCTTAGATCAGAGTGGAGGCAAATGCCCTAAGAGTCAGATTGGCCAAAGAACTTGGACAGAAGTCATTCTACATGGGGAGTCTGGATTCTCAGCCATAAACAGGACTGAAAAACTGACTCCCTCAGGAAAAAATGACACGAAGACAAAAATTCCATGTAATTTCAAGAGATTCTTGACATTTGTAAAGACCTTCTCTGCATCCTTGGTGGTACACAGATCACTCTCACAAACAGCTGAGTCTCGAGATACAGACTGAAGCCTAGCAGACCGTTGCCCTACTGTTCTGGGGAGCCTCCCACCTGCCCCAGCTTCAACTTCTGAACTGCTGTATTAATTATTATTTCCCTCTTTTATTTGACATTTAAAATATGCTACCAGAGTATAGTTTTAAAAATATAATTATGTTTATGTTCTCCCTCTCTCCTGAAGTCTGAGACAATATCTTAAATCTCTTTGCCCTTTATTTTCCAGAAAACTGGCACAAGGGATATTGGCAAAGGTTTGCAGATGATGGTGATCTTATGACAGGATGGGAAGAGCTGGCAAAGACATTGACTTTGAAATTTCAAAATGTCCATCAAGTTTGAGGGAAAGGGATAAATTTATTTACCTTGAAAACCGCATATTGCTCCAGTGAGTATCCAAATATCAGATAAACAGCTGTTCAGATTAACCACATAAACTTTAAATCCTTGCCAAGGGAATCTCACACTTCTCAATATTATGAGACAGAGAGAGAGAGAGAGAGAGAGAGAGCATAAGCATTACGATTAACTTAAAATTATTTAAATGAGTAGAACTTTTTAAAAGTCATTTTTCAAATACTTATAGAAAAAGTGATTAAATACATTGAAAAGAGAAAATTTTAAGAGGCTTTAAAAGTGTATGATTAAAACCAAATAAATGGAAGGAAGAAGAAGAAAATGAGGCACAAAGTCAGGAAAGATTTTGGTAGCAGAGCCATTATCTTGAAGTGTATAGAAGCAGATAGAAGGATTAAAGATACTGTGAATAAACAAAACTTCTCATCTCCCTAGAGAACAGACTAAACTTCTGAGTTAATCTTTTCCCATACAACTAGTGAGATGCTTTGTGAACTAACCGGTATCACTGTGGTACAGAAAAATCCTGCTCTTATTTTGCTTACAAGAATGTTTATGTTTATGAAAGGATTGATGGTTTGGGGCCTCAGGATTATATCTTCTTTTCTTTTGTGCTGGTGGAGGCCCATGTACACACACCCATTCAACAAGTATACACACACACACACACACACACACACACACACAAAGGAGATACCTGTGTTCCTTATAGCTTGAGATATAAACTTGGAGATATCATACTTCTAACTTCTTGAGTACTGTCATGACTTATGAGTCCTATTAACACTAAGTGGAAAAACAGGGACATCAGTTCCATAGTTAAGTTGCCTCACCAGCTGGCCCCAAGGCTTGAAGTACATGTGCTCAGAGCACTGCCCACCAACATGGAAACTCTTCCCAACTCAACAACCCTGTGGTAGAGGAGCAGAGATGTGTGGTGGTAAGTCGCCTGATCAACTGAAATGTGACAACTAAGAGCAAAGAGGAGCAGGAAACACATTTCTGAAATGTACTGAAGTGTTACATAGCAATATACTCTAGGCTGCAAGCAGCAGTAAAGGTAGATCTTAGAATGCAAATTCAGAGGCCACTATTCTAGAAAGAACCTTGAAACTCTCCCCCCACCAAAAACAGCCTAACTTGCAGTCCTTGGAGAAACTGAGGCCCAGTGAAGTAGTGTTATTTGCCTGAGGTCACTTGCCTGATTAGCAATGGCAGGTAGACCAGAATTTCAGACTTTTGGAGCCAAGGTTTTGAGTGACAGTGTTGGAGGCAGTTTGCTCCCTAAAGCCTTCAAAAGACTTTCAGTTAGAAAACAAGGGCAAGTCTTTACACATGAATAATTTAAAAAATATATTGACTGCCAATCTTTTTTTAAAACTCTTTCCAAATATATATACACACACACACATACATACATACATATATATATACACACACACACATACATATATACATACATATATATATTCATCCCTGTTAGTAATGACATCTTCAAAGAAGAGAGAAAGAGAGCATCACATACAAATACATACAGTAAAAAATTCCTTCATTTTCGTTCAGACCTCTCACTTAGGAACAGTAGCCCTAATATTTGAATCCAGTAGCTTCATTCTTCTCAAGGGAAGCCCCTGAAAATACAGTATACTTCCTGACTTAAAAAGCCATTTGACCCCATTTCATTCCATTAGTCTCCTAAGCACACATGCATTTACTTCTTCACCCTGTCATTGACTAAACATTTGTTGCATGTCCGCTATGTTTTAGACACCATTCTAGATTATAGGAATAAGTACAATGACAAATAGAACAGAAAAGTTCTTGTCATTGTTGGACTTAAATTCTGGTGGATACAATAGAGTACACACAATATCACATGACTTTCATGACAAGACACATTTACAGTTTAAAATATTTATTGCAAAGGGAATGGGAGATTCATCTAAATAATTTTCAAATGTTCTTTTTAGCCTTACCATTTTACACCTCTCAGAGTAATTGCTGGATATTAGAAGTGCACTAATGAATAAAAATCACAATACCCCCTGTATTACAAACTCCTATTCAAAGAGCAAAACCATGATACCAAGATATGTTGCTTTCTCCCTTTTTTCATTGAGTAGTCTCAATTATATTTTCTACGACTAATCACCATTTCCACCCTTCACCTCAGAATACTTAATTATTCTAGGGAAAAGTTTTTAAAACCCCATCCGGTTATCTAGAAACCAGTCATTCCTAGACAAGTTCAAGCTGATTTCCTTCTCTTCTATCCTCTCCTTTCCTCCATCCTGTTCTTCCTGCCAGCATTTGCGTGATACCAAGGGCCCATAAATGGAGCACTTGTGTGATGGAGACCAGAAGTCACTTTCCTCTCCCTGGAGCCCAGCTGACAGAAAATGTACCAACTCTGTTTTCTAAAGCTAATTGACACAAATCCATGCACTATATGTAACTCGGGTCAGGTAAATTGGAAAAAAAAATGGGAAAATAAGAAATGACCAAAACTCCATTTATTTTTATTTGGAGATAAGTGCTCTGGTGTACAAAAGATTTAACACATAAGAAACTAAAATAAAACCTTGTGATATAATCAGCAAATCATTTGGTGTGCATTTATTAGCTGCTCTTCTATAATACAATTTACTAGCATTTTCTATGTTCTATTATTCCACTCTCCTAAACTTGATTTTCTGAGGAATATTAATATTAAATCACTGGGAAGTGGCATATTATTCATAGGAAACATAATTGCCAACTAAACAATGTATCAAAATTCAAGTTTAATTTTTTAAAATTTCATGTTTTTATTTATTGCTCCTGAGAAATGCTTGTGTGCCTCTGAAACCCTAGAAAAGTGTAGGGGCCTGTGCTTTTCTTAATCAACAAATATTTATGCGATAAATAGAATGCCTTTGGCCAAGAGTTCACATGTTGACTTGCATCCTGATGAAAATTTAAATAGCTGATTAAACTCCTCAAACACAGGATTTATAATGGATGCTACTATCATTTTGCAAAGTAATTTAATGCATATTTAGTGCAATTATTATGTGCTCTCTTTTCATAAGGAGACCCAGCTGTGATTCTGCAAGTGGAAGAAAGAGAGCAATTGGTAAAGGGCAGCAGTTTGTTGAGATCTGTGTGAAGGTTTTCTGAGCCTCACTTCACTAGAGATATATTATTGTAGCTTTGGAAAAACTTTGTGATGCTACTACCATATTTTGTGTGCATGTTAAGCAGATAAATGTAATATCCAGCACTCAAGGGCTGAAAAATACCTATTTGTAAGTTCTTATCACTAAATAGATAAACACATTTAATGAGAACGCTCATCTGGTATATCCCTTATTAGACCATGGAGAACTAAATGAGCTTGACACAGGGAGATATCAGAGAAATGCCTTGTAATGCACACACACACATATACACACACGCTAACAGAATAAATGAAGACTAAAGTCAATATTTTTCCACTATGTGAATAAATCATAAAGACTTAAAGTCTATCTTAATTAAACCAAACAAAAATTCTTCTCCCAATTTCCAAAGATTTTACTTTCCTCAGAAATTAGTTGCAGACTCTCCCAAGCTGAGTACTAATTTTTAAAAAATTGTTATGAGCTCTCAATTCATATTCTTCTAAAGTAGTAGAATTTTCTTTGGAGAGAGGCTATCAGTTTTTGCAAAGAAACCATAGAAAACATGGTGCTTCACAATAGGAAAAAGGAAGATAGTGAGAAAACAGGGAAATGAAGGGAAGTATATTTTCAGATGAACGTTACAATAAACCTAGCCAGTGTAGTCCCATCATTTATTTCTAAGTCTGTAGTATGCACCACAGGCGTATTCTCATTTTTATTCTTTTATGAGAGGAAAAAAGGCTTATTCTGTGTGTTATATTTTACGTACTTTCTTTTTGTGCCTTTTAATAAAAATGTTATCAAATCTTTCCAGTGCCTTTGGTATCATTTACTCACAGTATTCAGCTTGTACGTGCATGTCTGAAGCAGCCTTCTTCCCATAAGTTCCTGAAATCTTATCAGCCCCATTTTCCCTCCCAAGAAGCATAATAAATACCTTGGTCCTCCGAACCCCATATGAATTGACATATTTAGGCTTTTAACTAAAAATATGTAAATTCTTGCCTCTCTTTAAATGAAATATAGAATTAGTTATTGAAATTGAAAATTATTAGGAAAAACAAGTCTAGAAATTAATATCCTTTAACAGATAAAAAATGAGTATTTTCCTATAAAGGGAATATAATAAATGTGCCATGCTCTATCCTTAGCATTCAAGGGCATTCATTGTGCTAACCCCTTCTCTTCAATCATCTCATGCTCTCTGGAGGAAAGATATAGCTGAGAGGGAAGAGAATCCTCACCTATTTTAAACAGAAGAATAAGCAGAAAAGAGCACTGAGAGATTTTTTTTAAAGTTGGGTTTACATTAGTATAAGGAAAGCACTAAGTCCTTCGGAGCCTCCACAAGAGTTAATCAGTTTAGTTGTTTGGACTCCTGTGAATCAACCTAGTGCTTAAAACCAAAGGGTGACCGGAGGAGTCAAGAGGAGGATACTAGTCCCAAGCTTCATTAATCATGACTTCTAACAAAGTTCTCTGGGGTGCTCCAATATCATATAAATATAGACTTTAAAGGTCTATATTTAACAACCACTGTTGACTTTTTCAGTGAATGTTTATTCACTTGTTTTATGCATTTAATCAAGAGCTGAGAGAGAAGAAAAGCATTCTTTCAGTAGTCCTCAAAAATACCTTAGCTCTAACAAAAAGGACAGGGAAAGCAGTGGGGAGTGAAGAGGAGGGACGGGCTTAAATGCCTTTTTTCCCCAAAAAAATCAGTAAATTGAGGCAGAATTTGAATAGTTTTGCTCAAATTACATCAGTTTTAGAGATCTGTTCTCAGCACTGAAAGGAAAAGAGAAAGGGTAAAGCCTCTTAAAGTACTTGGGTAAGAAACTGATGTCGTTTTTTCTTAACTCCCTCTGAATTAGATTTTCACAGAATAATTTAATATGTACTCTTAAATGTGTATTTTATACAAATGTCAGATGCATTTATATGCAAAACCAAAAATAATATTAAATGATTTGGGAGTCAATATTTGTGATCTTGCATTACAAGCTTCATTGCTTTATTTCACCAACTCACTCTAACACACAGTTTAACAAGTATCACTCAAAGCTCTATTGTACAACTAGCCTTGAGCTATGAATGCAGCGGATGCATAAAAAACCCCATGACTTGCGAAATGGTCACCACCTTAGAGACACTTCCGGTTTAGTTGAGTTGTCTACATCCAGAGTTTTCTTACTGATTACAAGGTTTGCCCCCCGTTCTGGGTGAGCTTAGTCAAAGGGATTTTGCATAAACAGTGCAATTCAGAGGCATGCTAGAGCAGTTCAACTGACTTTTCTAGTTTTGATTACATGCTGATAAAAAGGGTTTTTACAGTCATTGAGAAATAAAGTGGCATATTGTTCTGTGTTCTCTTGAGCTGCAGACTCAGCCAGTAAGTTCTCTATAGTCTATCCTAAATTCAGTGAGTTCTACAACCTGCAATCTTTATCTGCTGTTGTCTGTGTTCCTGTATTTTATTTCATTTTCTGTCAAGTAATTTTAACTGACTAAGACTGTTAAAAGTTGTACAAGTAATACTAATAGAACTGCTGTATAGACACGGGAGGATTGTCACACTACACCCTAAGGTGCAAATTTTAAGGCAGCTTGAGATATCAGCAAAAGAATGGTCAAAGAAATAGGTGGTGAAGATTGATAGGCATTTTAGGGATTGGAGCAAGTAAACATTATTAAGTACATCATATAATTATTGTAACCACCAACAGACGTATGGCTAGAAGCTGGGTGGGAAAGATCTGTCTTCTATATGGGCAGAGCCATCCAATCTGCTGAGGGCCCAGAAAGAACAAAAACAGAGAGAAAGGAGAATCTCTCATTCTATCCATTGGAGCTGTGATACATTCTTCTCTGCTGTCCATGGACCGTAAAACTCGAGACTCTTAAGCCTTTGGATTCCAGGACTTATACCAGCAGCACCTCTAGCTCAGGCCTTTGGCCTCAGACTGAAAATCATACCACTGGCTTCCTTGGATCTAAGGCTATCAGATTTTGACTAAGCCATGCTACTGGCACTCACTTTGCAGATGGCCTATTGTGGGACTTCTCAGCCTCCATAATCAGTAGGAAGCCTACTACCTTCTTACTTGATCTGTATAAGCAAAAAACTTCTAGCACAAGTGAGCAAAAGTCTAACTCAAATAGTAAAAATAGAAAGTCACAGCCCATCAATCAATTCCCAGACTTGAGCCAGTTTACAGATCTGGAACCCCTTGATTGAAGGGGTGGCTGGGTCCCCTTGAAGAAGGACCCTGATACACTACCAAATTTATACTATTAATCTTTTTCCCATCCTTCTCCAAAGGGACCGATGGCCTTTTATCAGAGTAACTGCATTGGGGAAAGGGAAATAATCAGACCACTTGAGGACTCCTGGATACTGGATCTGAACTGACATTGATTCCAGGAGACCCAAAATGTCACAGTGGCCCTCCCATTAGAATAGGGGAATATGGGGGTCAGGCAATTAGGAGAGTCTTAGCCCAGGTCCAACTCACAGTGGGTTCAGTGTATCCCCAAACCCATCCTGTGGTTATTCCCCAGTTCCAGAATGCATAATTGGAATAGACATACTTAGCAGCTGGCAGAATCCCCACATTGGTTCCCTGACCTGTGGAGTGAGAACAATTATGGTAGGAAACACCAAATGAAAGCCATTAGAGCTGCCTCTACCTAGGAAAAGAGTAAAGCAAAAACAGTACCACATCCCTGGAGGAACTACAGAGGTTAGTGCTACCACTAAAGACTTGAAAGATGCAGAGGTAGTGATTCTCACCACATCCTCATTCAACTCTATTTGGCTTATGAAGAAGACAAATGGGTCCTAGAGAATGACTGTGGATTATTGTAAGTTTAACCAAGTGATGACTGCAATTGTAGCTGCTGTACCAGATGTGATTTCTTTGCTTTAGCATATCAGAAGATGGCCTCCTGTGACTGCGTTAGAGATGCCTGATCCTCTTTGGTTAACAGTAGAGGAAGGATTCAAATGCAGCTATTGATCGGGCAAATGATTTTTTTTCTCCATTACTTTCCATAAAGCCCACCAGAAGCAGTTTGTTTTCAGAGGGCAAGGCCAGCAATACACCTTCACTGTCCTACACCAGGGGTATATGAACTCTCCAGGCCTATGTCACAAGTCAGTTCATAAAGATCTTGATCACCTTTGCCTTGCACAAGACTTTACACTGCTCCATTATACTGATGACATTATGCTGATTGAACCTAATGAGCATGAAATAGCACCCACTCTGGACTTATTGTTAAGACATTTGGATGGGAAATAAATCTGACTAAGATTTAGGGAACTTCTACCTAAGTTAATTTTCTAGGGATTCAAGGTTGAGATATCCCTTCTAAGGTGAAGGATAAGTTATCTGTCCCCTCTTACAACCAAGAAAGAGGCACAATGCCTACTGGGCCTATTTGGATTTTGGAGGCAACATATTCCTCATTTGGGTGTGTTACACCAGCCCATCTACCCAGTGACTTGAAAAACTGCTAGTTTTAAGTGGGCCCCAGAACAGGAGAAGGCTCTGAAACTGGTCCAGGCTGCTGTGCAAGCTGCTCTGCCCCTTGGGCCATATGATCCATCAGACCCAATGGTTCTTGAGTTGTCAGCGGCAGATAGGGATGCTGTTTGGAGCAGGCCCTGTAGGTGAATCACAGCAGAGACCCTTAGGATTTTGGAGCAAGGCCCTGCCATCATCTAGTCGCCTTCTGAGAGACTGCTCTTGGCCTCCTACTGAAAACTGAAAGCTTTACTGTGGGCCACCAAGTTACCACATGACCCGAGCTGCCCAAAGAACTGGGTGTTATCTCACCCAGCAAGCCATAAGGTTGGGCATACACAGCAGCACTCGATCACCAAATGTAAGTTGTATATACATGATCAGGCCTGAGCAGGTCCTGAAGGCACAAGTAAGTTACATGAAGAAGTGGCCCAAATATCCATGGTTCCAATTCCTGCTACACTGCCTTCTCTCTCCCAACCTGCACTTATGGATTCATGGGGCGTACCCTATGATCCTACGATCCTATAATCATTGACAGAGGAAGAGACTACTAGGGCCTGGTTTACAGATGTTTCTGTGTGATATTCAGGCACCACCTGAGAGTGGACAGCTGTAACACTATAGCCCCTTTCTGGGACATCCCTAATGGACAGCATTGAAGGAGAATCTTCTCAATGGGCAGAACTTTGGGCAGCACACCTGGTTGTGCACTTTGCTTGGAAAGAGAAAAGGCCAGATGTGTGATTAAACATTAATTCATGGGCTGTAGCCAATGGTTTAGCTGGATGGTCAGGGACTTGGAAGGAACATCATTGGAAAACTGGTGAGAAGGATATTTGGGAAGAAGTATGTGGATAGACCTCTCTGAGTGAGCAAAGGATGTGAAAATATTTGTGTTCCAATGTGAATGCCTAGAAAAGGGTGACCTCAGCAGAAGATGACCTTAATCATCAGGTAGACAAGATGACCCATTCTGTGGATACTAGTCAACCTCTTTCCCCAGCCACCCCTGTCCTTGCCCAGTGGGCTCATGAGGAAAGTGTCCATGGTGGCAGGGATGGAGGTTAAGTATGGGCTCAGTTCCACTCACCAAGGCTGACCTAGCCAGGACCATGGAGTGCCCAGTCTACCAGCAGCAGAGACCAACACCGAGCCCTTATATGGTTCCATTCCCTTGGGTCATTAGCCAGCTACCTGGTAGCAGGTTGATCACATCAGAAAGGGCAGTATTTTGTCCTTTCTGGAATAGACATTTTCTCTAGATATGGATTTGCCTTCTCTGCATGAAATACTTCTGCCAAAATTACCATCTATGGACTCATAGAATGCCTTATTCACCATGATGGTATTCCACACAGCATTGCTTCTGACCAAGAAACGCATTTCAGAGCCAAAGATGTGTGGCAATGGGTCCGTGCTCATGGAATTCACTGATCTTATCATGTTCCCCATCATCCTGAAGCAGCCAGTCTGACAGAATGGTGGAAAGGACTTTTGAAGTCACAGTTACAGCACCAGCCAGCTGACAGGGCTGGGACAAAGTCCTCCAGAAAACCGTATATTCTCTAAATCAGCACCCCATGAAAGGTACTGTTTATCCCATAGCCAGGATTCACAAGTCCAGGAATCAAGGGGTCGAAATGGGAGGAAATAGGAACAAAACTTTTTGGTTCCTGTTCCCACAACTTAATACTCTGCTGGTCTAGTGGTCTTAGTTCCTTAGGGAGGAATGCTTCCACCAGGAAACACAATGATCTCGCTGAACTGGAGGATAAGGCTGCCACCCGTCCACTTTGAACTCCTCATACCACTGAATCAACATCCTAAGAAGGGAGTTATGTTGTTTGTGGGATAATAGATCCAGACTATCAAGGGGAAGTTAGACTACTACTTCACAACGGAGGTAAGAAGATTATGTCTGGAATACAGGAGATCCCTTAGGGCTCTTCCTAGTACTATCATGTCCGGTGATTAAAGTCAATGGGAAATTACAATAACCCAATCCGAGTAAGACTACAAATGGCCCAGACTCTTCAAGGATGAATGCTCAGATCACCCCACTGGGTAAAGAACCATGACCAAGTTAGGTGTTCTCTGAAGGAAAATGGAAAATGGAATGGGTAGCAGAAGAAGGTAGTTATAAATACCAGCTACAACTACATGACCAGTTACAAAAAGTGAGGACTATAACTTTCCTCCCTATTTTGTTATGAATACATACACATATATATGTATGCATTCTTAACTATGTATATGTATATTGTACATATATTAAGCAATTATCTTTGTTTTTGTTCATCTTATTCTTTATCATGTAACATAAGACTTATTGACTTTATATTAGTATTCAAATATTGTTAACTTTACACCATAGTACTTGTATTTAAGGCATGGGATATCAGGAGAAGAGTAAATATCACCTAAGGACCTTACCTTCCACTTCTGGGAAGGGGATTAATACATTTTTGGATAGTAGTATCACTTTAGGGGTAACTATTACTTTGTTACTGTCTCATTTGGAAATTAAGTGTGGTTTAAGGAGATAATATGGGGACAAAGTTGACAAAGGGTGAAGTCATAATGGCTAATTTTAGTTGTCAACTTGACTAGATTAAGGATTACATAGAAATCTGGTAAAGCATTATTTTAGGATGTGTCTGTGAAGGTGTTTCCAGGAGAGATTAGCATATGAGACTGAGTGGACTGGCTGGGAAGGATCTGCTGTCAATATGGGCAGACACCACCTGAACCCCTGGGGGCCCAGAGAGAATAATAACAGAGGAAACCTTTCACTCTACTCTGCTGGAGCTGGGCTACACTCTTCTCTCCTTCATGGACATTGCAACTCAAGACTCTAGCTTTTAGGTTCCAGAATTTATTCCAGTGCACCTCTGGCTCTCAGGCCTTTAGCCTCAGACTGAGAATCACACCATTGGCTTCCCTGGTTCTGAGGCTATCATACTTGGACTGAGCCACACTACCAGCATCCAGTTTGCAGATGGCCTACTGTGGGACTCCTCATCCTTCATAATCATGTGAGCCAATTCCCCAATAAATCCCCTGTCATATATTTATATACATATATATCCCATTGGTTCTGTCTCTCTGGAGAACTCTGACTAATACAGAAGTGCATCACAGTATTGGGGATTTAAAGAGAAGAAAGGAGTAATGGCTGATGTGAGCTTCTGGGAGCAAGACTCAGAAGGACTACGCTATAATAACCCTGTAAAGAAATTACCTAATTTGAGTCCCACTTCCAGGAATGCATCCCCAACATTATCAGAGCCTTCTTATACTCTTTTTCAGGAGAATAGACATGCTTTCTGTTTAGGCATGCCCAACAGAAAAAAGGTTTTGAGCATGTATCCTCAATACATGTAGATTTACTTCTTCGTAATATATTACTAAATTATTTGGTATTTTAAAGTATTTGGCACATTATGGAACAAATTTTAAAGGATGATATAAAAACTAAATACAACATAATTTTAAACATTTTTTTTAATTGATGGGACCAATCTTTTCTTTTACTCCTTCTACAATATTGTCTATAATAAATGTGGTAAATAATGTTTTACCATTTTTTAAGAATTTGGATTAAACTTTGTTTTTACGTTTGTTTGTTTTTTGTCGTTTTCGTGACCGGCACTCAGCCAGTGAGTGCACCGGTCATTCCTATATAGGATCCGAACCCGCGGCGGGAGCGTCACCGCACTCCCAGTGCCGCACTCTACCGAGTGCGCCACGGGCTCGGCCCTTGGATTTAACTGTGTGATAGAGCAATTTGAAAGTCTGGTTTTAAGTCTAGGTTATTTCAATATTGATTTTATTTGCCATCATAGTTAAAAAAAACTAGCTCAAAAACATACATAGTTTCAAAGAAAGTATATCACTAGCTATGCTTAATTGATAGATTTTGCATAATCTATCAATTATGCAAAAATTTTTGCTGAAACAATAGCAAATTTCCATCTTCCCTGATATTAATCAGTCATTCTTACAAAACAAATTGGAAAGTGATGATTTTCTGATTTCTTTTTTTTTTTTTTTTTTGAACAAGTGTGTTCAAAACCTACTGTGTAACTTTACTTGGAAGAATTTTAAATAGGTGAGAAAATTTAATTTCCCAATTTTGTAAGTACATAGAGTTTCATAAGTACTAGAGTTTGTAGAGGTGACATAATTTTCAGCAATAAATTACATAGCAATAAAAATTTTAGCAATAAAATTACACAGCAATGGAAAAATTTCTAAATATCCATTTCTGAAGTGCTCTCTGTATATTGAGATTTTCCAAATAGAATTTACTTTCTCACTTATTGTTTAAATATCACCTTTTCCTTCAAGAGGGACATATTTGGTGGGTTTATATATATAGCATACTGCTGACAGTCATTTCCCTCACAAATATATTTAGTTAATTTAAAATATTTATCTATTTATAAAATAAAAATCTACAACTTTTAAATTTCAACAACTGTTTTAAGTATTTTGCTACAAGATAAATGGCAAATCTCTGTGTGGAACAGATTTTTTTAAAGTCATTCCACCTCTCATTACAGACCATTTAATAATTAAAATATTTCTAGGTATTGTTTCTATGAAAGCTTTGGTGGCAATAAATGGCATGGAAACTATAGTTGTATCACAAGACACTAAAATCAAGTGAGCGGGAGCAGCACTGTCAACACCTCCACACTGAGAAATATTTTTTCCTTCAGGATGCCTCAAGGGCCTGGCTTACTGTCTAAGATGCCAGGGAGTGTGGGAAGCAGTGTTAATCCATATATTGATTAGTAGAAAAGTGGAACTGGGGTCTCGGTGTACACGTGCTGTATGCGGATGAGTGGGGGACAGGTCTAGTTTGAAAGCTGGATGGCAGAAACTAGAGAGAAAATTCTGCACCTCACCTAGGAAATCTGGATTTGGGAGAGGGTGTGGCTGTGCTTTGGCAAAGTTTCTTCTGAATTCACCATTCTTTGGTGACTTTGGATGTGCCAAGTGCAAAATGCTCTTGGTCCTGAAAGCTGTGGGCACTCCTAAGTAGCATCTTCCAAAGTCTGCTGTGTACCTTCTACATCCCTCAATTTGCCATTTAGACCACACACCCTGCGGTGCTGGTGCGTGACCCAGCAGCCTGGCCGAGTGCATGCTGACCAGAGAGGCGGCTCCCTGGAGAGGCCCAAGACCTGAGGCAACCACACACACAAGGCACTAGTGGCCAAGTGAGCAGACACTGAGGTAGCCATACCAAATTGGCAACCCCAGCAACATCCTAGCCAGACAATAGTGTCAAACCAGTGGACTGTGAAACCCCCTGCCACAATGACTAAACATCAAAGGAAAGATACCAGAAATATGAAAAATCAAGAAAGTACACCACCAAAGGGTAATAACTCTTAAGCTCTAGATCCTATAATACAAGAAGCCCTTGAAATGTATGACAAGGAATTTTGAGTGATAATTATAAGGAAACTGAATGAGATACAAGAAAACTCAGCTAGACAACATGATGAAATGAGGAAAAGTATACAGGATCTAAAAGAAGAAATGTACAAGGAAATCAATGCCCTGAAAAAGAATGTAGCAGAGCTTGCTGAGCTGAAGAATTCATTCAAAGAAATAAAAAACACAACAGAGAGTTTAACCAGCAGGCTTGCAGTAGTAGAAGAGAGAACTTCTGACCTTGAAGATGGGCTGTTTGAAATAACACAGGCAGACTAAAAAAAGAAAGAAAGAAAAAAGAATTAAAAGCATTGAATAAAATCTAAGAGAGATATCAGACAACCTTAAGCACTCAAATATCTGAGTCATAGGTATTCCAGAAGGGGAGGAAAAAGGAAATTGCATTGAAAACATATTCAACAAAACAGTGGCAGAAAACTTCCCAGTTATAGGAAAAGACACAGATCTTCAGATTCAGGAAGCTCAAATATCCCCAAACGTATTCAACCCAAAAAGGTCTTCTCCAAGACATGCTATAGTCAAATTGGCAAAACTCAAAGACAAAGAGAGAATCTTAAAAGCTGCAAGAGAGAAGCGTCAAATCACCTATAAGGGAGCCCCAATCAGACTAACATCAAACTCATCATCACAAACCAGAAAAGCCAGAAAGGAATGGGATGATATATTCAAAATACTAAAAGACAGAGATTGCCAGCCAAGAATACTCTACCCCACAAGGCTTCATTCCAAAATGAAGGGGAAATAATATATTTCTCAGACACACAAAAACTGCAGGAGTTCACTACCACACAACCACCCTTACAAGAAATTCTCAAGGGAGTACTGGGTTTGGTACCTGAAAACAACTACCACTGACATAAAAACCCAAGAAAAATCAAAACCCACTAGTATAATAAAAATGACATCCATGAAGAGAAAACAAACAAACAAAGAAGGCTATATACAACCCAAGGAACCAATAAATACAGAAAACAAACAGTAAACGAGAAAGAAAGGAACAAAAGACACCTCAGACATCTAAACAAAAATCAATAAAATGCTAGGATTAAATCAACACTTTTCAATAACAACTCTTAATGTAAAAGGCTTAAATTCCCCAATGAAAAGACACAGGCTGGCTGACTGGATTAAAAAGGAGGACCCAATTATATGCTGCCTTCAAGAGACCCACCTCACCCATAAAGACTCACATAGACTAAGAGTGAAAGGATGGAAAAAGATTTACCAAGCAAACAGAAATGAAAAACGAGCTGGAGTAGCTATTCTTATATCTGATAAAATAGACTTTAAGCTAAAAACCATAAAAAGAGATAATGAGGGCCACTACATAATGACAAAAGGATTGATCCATCAAGAAGACATAACAGTCATAAATATATATGCAGGGCTGACCCCGTAGCTCACTAAGGAGAGTGCGGCGCTGGGAGCACAGCAGTGCTCCCGCCGCGGGTTCAGATCCTATATAGGGATGGCCGATGCACTCACTGCCTGAGCGTGGTGCGTACGACACCAAGCCAAGGTTACGATCCAATTACTGGTCACACAAAAAAATAAATAAATAAAAATAAAAATAAAATAAATAAATATATATGCACCAAATGTTGGAGCAGCCAGATTTATAAAACAAACTCTATTAGACATAAAGAAGGAAATAGACACTAATACCATAATAGTAGGGAACCCGAACACCCCACTGTCAATATTAGACAGATCATCTAGGCAAAGAATCAGCAGAGAAACACAAGATCTAAACAACATACTAGACCAATTGGACTTGGCAGATATCTACAGCACATTCCATCCAACAACCTCAGAATATTCATTCTTCTCATCAGTGCATGGATCATTCTCCAGGATAGATTACATATTAGGTCACAAATCAAGTCTCAACAAATTCAAAAAAATTGGCATTATCTTATGTATTATTTCAGACCACAATGGATTAAAATTAGAAATCAATAACAAATGAAATTCTGGAAACTATACAAACACATGGAAATTAAACAGCATTCTACTTAATGACATATGGGTCCAAGAAGAAATCAAGCAGGAAATCAAAAAAATTCTTGAAACTAATGAAAATAATGATACATCATACCAAAACCTGTGGGATACTGCAAAAGCAGTACGTAGGGGGAAATTTATTGCATTAAATGCTCACCTCAGAAGAATGGAAAGATAGCAAGTGAACAACCTAACATTTCACCTTAAAGAACTAGAGAAACAAGAACAATCCAAACCCAAAGTTAGCAGACAGAAAGAAATCATTAAGATCAGAGCAGAACTGAATGAAATTGAAACCCCAAAAACAATACAAAAGATTAACAAATCAAAAAGTTGGTTTTTTGAAAAGATAAATAACATTGACTAACCATTAGCATGGCTAACTAAAAAAAGAAGAGAGAAGATCCAAATAACAAAAATTATAAATGAAAAAGGTGATATTACAACTGATTCATCTGAAACACAAGGAATCATTCGAGACTACTATAAACAACTATATGCCAACAAATTTGAAAATCTGGAGGAAATGGATAAATTTCTGGACACACACAAGCTCCCAAAACTGAGCCAAGAAGATGTAGAAAATCTGAACAGACCAATAACAATAAAGACGGTTGAAGCTGTTATCAGTAGGCTCCCAACAAAGAAAAGCCTGGGACCAGATGGATTCACAGCAGAATTTTACAAAAATTCAAAGAGGAATTGACACGAATTCTTTACAAACTATACCAAAAGATTGAAACAGAGGCAAATCTCCCAAACTCATTCTATGAAGCAAACATCACCCTGATAACAAAACCAGGTAAAGATACAACTAAAAAAGAAAAGTACAGGCCGATATCCTTGATGAATATAGATGCAAAAATCCTCAGTAAAATTCTAGCTAAAAAAATACAGCAACACATACGTAAAATTATACACCATGATCAATTGGGATTCATCCCAGGGATGTAAGGTGGGCTCAACATATGCAAATCAATAAATGTAATACACCATATTAATAAAATCAAACACAAGGGCCATATGATCATCTCTATAGATGCTGAAAAAGCATTTGATAAAATTCAAAATTCATTCATGACAAAGACCCTCTATAACCAAAGTTAGGGATAGATGGAAAGTATCTGAACATAATTAAAGCCATATATGACAAACCCACTGCCAATATCATCCTGAATGGGGAAAAACTGAAAGCTTTTCCTTTAAGAACAGGAACTAGAAAAGGATGCCCACTCTCACCACTCCTATTCAACATAGTGTTGGAAGTACCAGCCAGAGCAATCAGAGAGGAGAAGGAAACAAAGGGCATCCAGATTGGAAAAGATGAAGTCAAACTGTCCCTGTTCACAGATGACATGATCCTATATATTGAACAGCCAAAAGCCTCTACAAAAAAAACTTTTGCAGTTGATAAATGATTTCAGCAAAGTAACCTGATACAAAATCAACACATAAAAATCAGTAGCATTTCTATTCTCCAATAGTTAACATGTAGAAAGAGAAATCAAGAAAGCTTGCCCATTTACAATAGCCACCAAAAAAATAAAATACTTAGGAATTGAGTTAACCAAGGATGTGAAAAATCTCTATAATGAGAACTACAAACCACTGCTGAGAGAAATTAAAGAGGACACAAGAAGATGGAAAGATATCCCATGCTCTTGGATTGGAAGAATCAACATTGTGAAAATGTCCATATACCCAAATTGATATACAAATTCAATGCAATTCCCATCAAAATTCCAATGACATTTTTTTCAGAAATGGAAAAAACTATCCAGACATTTAAATGGAATAAAAAAAGGCCAAGCATAGCCAAAGCAATGCTGAGCAAAAAAAATAAAGCTGGAGTCATAACACTATCTGACTTTAAACTATACTACAAAGCTATAATAACCAAAACAGTATGGTACTGTCATAAAAACAGACACACTGATCAATGGAATAGAATAGAGAATCCAGAAATCAACCCACACACCTACAGCCATCTGATCTTTGACAAAGGCACCAAGCCTATACACTGGGGAATAGACTGCCTCTTCAGCAAATGGTGCTGGGATAACTGGATATCCATATGCAGGAGAATGAAACTAGACCCATACCTCTCACCATATACCAAAATCAACTTAAAATGTATTAAAGAATTAAATATACACCCTGAAACAATAAAACTTCTTAAAGAAAACAGGAGAAACACTTCAGGAAGTAGGACTGGACACAGACTTCATGAATATGACCCCAAAAGCAAAGGCAACCAAAGGAAAAATAAACAAATGGGATTATATCAAACTAAAAAGCTTCTGCACAGCAAAAGAAACAATTAACAGAGTTAAAAGACAACCAACAGAGTGGGAGAAAATATTTGCAAAATATACATCTGACAAAGGATTAATATCCAGAATATATAAGGAACTCAAACAACTTTACAAGAAAAAAACAAGCAACCCAATTAAAAAATGGGCAAAATAGCTAAATAGGCATTTCTCAAAGGGAGATATACGAATGGCCAACAGACATATGAAAAAATGCTCACCATCACTCAGCATTCAGGAAATGCAAATCAAAACTACACTGAGATACCATCTAACCCCAGTTAGGATGGCTAATATCCAAAAGACTGTGAATGATAAATGCTGGCAAGGTTGTAGAGAAAAAGGAACTTTCATACATTGTTGGTGGGACTGCAAAATAGTGTAGCCTCTATGGAAAATGGTATCAAGGTTCCTCAAATAATTGCAGATAGATCTACCATATGATCCAGCTATCCCACTGCTGGGAATATACCCAGAGGATTGGAAATCATCAAGTCAAAGGTATACCTGTTCCCCAATGTTAATTTCAGCACTCTTTACAATAGCTAAGAGTTTGAACCAGCCCAAATGTCCATCATCAGATGAGTGGATATGGAAAATGTGGTACATCTACACAATGGAATACTACTCTGCTACAAAAAAGAATGAAATACTGCCATTTGCAATTACATGGATGGACCTTGAGAGAATTATATTAAGTGAAACAAGTCAGGCACAAAAAGAGAAATATCACATGTTCTCACTTATTTGTGGGAACTAAAAAGAAATAAATAAATACACAAAAAAACTGGTGGGTGGAGGGAAGAAGACACAGCAATTACAATTCCTTGAAGTTGATACCACAAGCGAACAGATATGAGGTTTTGGGAGGGAGGGGGGAGAGGGAGGAGGAGGGAGGTTTCAGTAATGGGACACAATAATCAACCACATTGTGTATTGAGAAAAGAAAAGAAAATTTGGAAGAAAAAAAAAACAGTGGAACTGTTTATATGAAAAGTAGTATAAAGAGAACTGTAATTATTCTATTTTAAAAATTTTATTTTTTTATTGTTTATGAATATTCATGAGGTACAAAGCTTATTGTCACCCCTTGTGCCCAAGATGTGAAGGCCAGATCCATACTGGCAGCATGCCCATTACCACAAATTGCATTTCTACCCCATGTCCCCCACCCAGTTATCCCCACCTTCCTTCCCCCCTTTCTCACCCCCACTCCACTTTGTATCCCGTGGTATGTTCTCTCCCTCTGCAAGTCCACCACTGTGGTCTTTCTTTCCTTCCTTCTCTCTCTCTCAGCTCCTGCTTATAAGTGAGTACATGCAGTATTTATCCCTCTCTGCTTTGCTTATTTCACTCGACATGTTTCTCCAGGCTCATCCATGTTATTGCAAATTGGATAAGGAAACTGTGGTATATGTACAACATGGAATACTACTCTGTAATTATTCTTTCTGTGCTCTAAAGAATGCCCTTGCACACCCCAGGGAGCATAGCCACTATGAAGGCCACTGCAGAGTGTGTGGTAGCTCTTATCTGGTTTTTTCTACATAACCATTTATTAGTCATGAGCAGAAGAACTGTAGAAGAGTAAGGAAAGAATTGGGATTTGAACACAGGCTCTATAGATCCCAAAAGCAACACTTTTAATGATCACACACACAGCCTTTGCAGTGGAGGCTGGGAATGACTAGCCTTCCCCACTGACCAAGATGTGTGTATGACAAGAGACAAAGACAGAAAAGACCCACCTCATGAGAACCTAGAAGTCAAATGGGCCATAAAAACCTTACCATTCTTATAAGGATCAAGGAATACCCCAAACTTTGACCAGAATATCATGTTCCTTTTTCCTCAGTAGAAGAACTCAGGAAGGAGGGGTGTATGACGGACCCAAATATTTCTCACTAGCACTCTCCAAAATTGAAAGAATAAGGGGGAAAAATCTTCCCAATGTGCTGAGCCCCCCCATCACCTCTCAGCAGTCAAGATAACTCATTCAACGTTTTTGAGGCTTTGTGTTCCCTGTAAAACTTAGATTGGAATACCTGCTGCTAGGGTCAAATGAATGTGTTTAATAAAGTGTAAGATACTATAAATGTGAGGATGGATCAGAAAGAAAAGAATGACAGAGTACCCTGACTGCCCTCAGTAGTTCCAGAACCTGAAAAACATCCGGTGCTTATGGCTAACTGGTGGGTTAAGGAAGGAAGAGAATACATTCAAACTAAGACAATTTCAGAGAAATTGGTTTTCAATTCACAGCTTGGGTGGATAAAACTGTTCCACCCACAGCCAGCTGTGCACAGAGAAAACCTAGTCCCTGTATTGGGTGGCACCTGGTCTGCCTAGAAAGTTTGAGAAACAGTTCTATTTCTGGCCATCTCAAAACTCCGCAAGCACTCCTCCACAACATGCAATTTAATCAGCACTTTCCCTGAGTTGTCTTCCTTCTCTTTATTTCTATTATGTGTTATAAAGCATTTGTAGACTCAAAGAATTCTCATTAACACCCCTTTTTTGTCTTCCTAAAAGAGTTAACCAAAACATAACTCCCTTCCCTCAAAATGTGGAAACCTCATTCAGCAAAATTAAAAAAAAATTTTTTTTAAATACTCATCTAAAAATTATGTTTTGTGTTGCATAAACTCCAGAACTTCCCCCCTTATAGAATCGCTTATGAAAACATCTTTCAATCCAGTATTGGATACAAATGATAACTGAAATGAATAGCGTAATTCATAACATGATATTTCATAGATCTCTTGCCTTTGCTAAAAGTCAGAATCCTTGTAGCCTGGCTTCCTCTCTCATCACTAGACTGAAGTTGCTCCCTTGGAAATCATCAGCTGAAACCTCATCCATCTTAAAGTCATGAAATATTTGACATTGACATCCTGTCTTGGAAATCTTCTCCTCTGTTGATTTCAAGCATGATGTCTATTGCTCTCTGAGTGCACTGTGCAGTTTCATATCTCTGTTCCCTCATCCCGGAATTTCTATGGGAAAGTAGGGAAGAGAAGTCACTTTATAAAAAATTATATAAAATTCTAAAGTAAACAGTAGAGAATATTACAACAAATGCCAATGTATCACCCAGAAATAATCAATGAATAACAAATGCTGACATTTTGTTTTATTTGCCACTAATGTTTTAATTTAACAAAGCATTTCTGATAAATTTGAAGACCCCTTAGTATTCAGTCTATAGTTGCATTTTCTTCTCTTTCTCACTACAGGCAACCTCTCCTGAAATTTTTCTATGTCCTGTCCATCTGAATTTTTCATTTTTAACACTTTTACATATTCAATAATCTATAAACAATACAAATATTGTTTTGTGCATTTTAAAAGTTTAAATAAATGATACTGTTATATAACTGGCTTTTTTCCACTCAATATTACCTTTAGGTTACTTTTTAGATTTATCCATATTGGTACATATGGATCTAGTTCATTCACTTTAACTGTTATGTATGTCATTTTATAAATGTACCACAATTTATTTAATCATTCTCCTATTGATAGAGATTAAAAATTTCCCCAGATTTTTGCTCTTACAAACAATACTGCAATTAGTCTACCTCTATATTCTCCTCTGCACATATGCAAATGTTTCTCTAGAGTATATACTTAGAAGCAGAATTGTTGGTTCATGAGTACTGGTATTTTCAACTTTAATGGATATTGCCAAGTTGGTTCCAGAAACAGTGGTTGAGGGTGGAGACATTTTATTAAAATTTGAATGTAATCGACAAAACAAAGATTTGTTTCTGTCACTGCCATTGTTCAGGACTAACCAGAACCAAAACTTGAGGAATATATAAGTTTTAGAAGTTGGCAATTCACTTATTGCCAGCCAATAACCAACTCCAATTAATTTATAAAGATGCTAATATTAGCAGCTTCTGTGACCTTCCCTGGTATATAAAGTTTACCACTCTTTAGCAGATATCAGTGTTGAAAATCTCAAATAAGCAAAAACTGAAGTGATGTTATCCTTCAAATCAACTAAAATTTGACTAATAGCTCCATTCTTCTTTTGTCCCTTTCCTGACTTACATAGCACCAGAGCTTCCCAGGGACTGGTTCTCCCAGAGGGGTATCAATAAAATTCTATTGTCCTAGAGGGCATGGCCAATTCAGCTGGCAGCTTGCTGCTCATTTGTTATATTAAAGCATGAAAATATTTGTTGAAGCATTGAGCCCCTGTGACTTGGTTCCAGCTGACTCAGAATCACTATGCAAGCTTCTGGGGTCTTGCCCCCTCCATGATCCACTCTTAGGGAGTGAAGATTGGCTAATCTTGAGACCGTTCCACCTTTGTTCTCTTCCATACTCTCCTGGAATGCACACTTGCTATCTTCTCTCTCTCTCTCTCTCTCTCTCTCTCTCTCTCTCTCTCTCTCTCTCTCTCTCTCTCTCACACACACACACACACACACACACACACACTCACACATACACACACACACACTCACACATACACAATCTTTCTCCTTTTCCCTTATCTTCAAAGGCCCTCCACTCTCTTTCTTTCTACTCCAAAACACTTAGGAAAATACCCATGATTTATAAGAACAAAGAACTTTTGTCCTATGCTCTGTCAGATTCTATCAACTAAAAAGGAAAATCCAAGGTATTTCAGGGACAACAGCCACTTTCCTTGATTAACAAAAAGGTAATTAGAGATACCAATTAGCCAGAAGTATTGGTTTAATTAGATGAAATAATTATTTTCTGCAGGACTTGGAGGAAACATGACTAACCACTTCTTAAACTACTGAACAGTTTGGGGAGGACAGATTTTGAATTACCAGTTTCCATTTCTTCTCAATTTTTCTGAAATATGTTGGGCACAGAGTGCTCAATCACAGAGTACCAGTACTGGAAAGTTACCAAATAACACCAGTAAGCAATGCCCCACCATTGTAAAGAAATAAAAATTATCAAGGGCTATAGTTTTGTAAAAATCTGTTTTGTAAAGAACTGTTCACAGATTACTAAAGCATTCAATGAACTAATTCTATTTTATACAGGTACAGTTGAAGAAAGCCAAGAAAATCAGAAGTAACCCACTGGACAACTGTGTTCCTAGCCCATTTACACACAGCTTTACATGTTTTCCTAGAGCTCTATGTAGACACTGAGCAGACTTTCAGGACCTGATACATGGCCCAATGTGAGACTTATCTTGCCTCTTTTGACCATGCTAAACAATTTCTTACTCACGCAGGTGCTGGCTTTGGGGGTATAGGGACTGAACTATACCAGAAACAAAGAAAAAGGAATAAATGCCAAAAGGTTTTGTGAGTCCATCTTACTCAAAGTAAAAGCCTATATACTACTCACAAATTGGGTAGGATTAAGTAGTCATCACTGACAAGGAACATGCATGTGGCTTACCATAAGCTACTCACAAGCCCGAATACTGGAGCCAAATGCTATAAGGCAAGTTGCAATGGTGGGTGGCCATACCAACTGAACATAGCATCCCTGTTTTATTACACATTAAGTTTCAGCAACAAAGATTCCCATGCACTTTCCAGCTGCTCTATTTTTAAGCCATTAAAATATTTCCCTGGAAGGGTTTAACAAAATTTGGGTTAGAATATATACATGATAGAATTGTGACCCAGAATTGGCCTCAGTTCTCTTGACAAGTCAGAGCCTTGGGTAACACAAGCACATGACACTAGGCAAATCAATATCTCCTCTGTTGATGAGAAAGTTTAGAGGCAAACCCAATAGGGTGGTACTTAAAGGAAGAGTCAAGGACCTCACTCTTTGAGAGTTACTTCTCAGCATATGGTCTCTAATCAGGAGTAAAGAGCTGTTTGAAGCAGAATTACTTAAGCCAGCTGGAGGGAAGGAATCAAGGACTGGCCCTTTATTATTTGCAAAGTGATCACTCATTTAGAGAGAAATAAATGAATTCTGTTAAATATGATAGGGCAATGTACTTGTAAACTGGAGACAATGAATTCCACACATGACCTTTTTAGTACTTTATGAAAATAAACCTCAATTGCCCTTAGATATTTGGAAAAATTTCCCCTCATACTCCAATGCCAAGTACAAGCAGGAAAAAGTACCTGAGCAAAAAGTAAAAATCAGTAACCTTAATAGAGTGCAGAGAGTGAATAGGGAAAGTGAAGTGCCAATGCACAGTGGGAGATAGGGAAGTGTTTGCAATGAACACACTGTGCAAAACTGTTTAAACTGGAGAAACTACAAAGATGATCTGGAGAAAAGTCAGGATGTCTAATTCAGTTGGGAGAAAAGACTCTCACCACAGGAATGAACTTAGAGGAATAAGTGAATAGCAGATACCAGATGAGAAAAAATACTAGAAACTTATAAATAACAACATATCTAAATAGCTTATGAGCAAAATGAAAGAAATTGTACTAGAAATTGGTAAGTACTTGGGAAAAAATGACAATAGGCTTACAACATAGCAAAACTTATGGTTTGCAGGGAAAGTGTTACTTATAGGGTTACTTATAGCTTTAACTGCTTAGAGAAAAATGTTAGAGAGAATGTTAGTGAGTTAGGTGTTATACTTATGAACTTAGAAAAATAATAATAGACTAAATTCAGATAAAGTATAAAGAATATAATAAATATGATACTGAACATCAATAAAATAGAAAATAAAGATAAAATACAATCAACCAATCCAAAATATAGCTTTTTGAAAGTCTAAGATATATGACAGATGTATAAGATTCAGTGAGAAAAAATTTTAGTGATGATTAAAGAGTCATAACTACAAATAAAGAATAAAATTTAAATATGATAAAAGAATACTGTTAATGACCATATGCTGATAAATGTAAAAATTTAAACAAAATAGAGTTTCTAGAAAATAACTTATTAAAACTGAATTCAAAATAAAGAGAAAACATGACCCTTAAGATTATTTCAGTCATTAAAGACTTGTGAACTTCAGCCCTCAGAGAAACAGAAAACAGATTTACCCTATCTCCTGAACCAATAAAAATACTAGCCAGAATATATTGAACAATGACACTCAAGACATTGAAGGGAGCTTTACGATTGACCTAGCTTACTGTTGGGAGAGTTTCCAGGACGCACTGCAGGGAGGGAAATTCCATCACAACCCAGAAATCTCCCTGAATCAGACCTTTGGGATGACAAGGTGTCTAGAGTTTGAAGCAAAGAGTAAGATAGAGGAGAGAGGTGTACAGATAGAAACCCCATAGAACACCCCTTTCAATATTCAGCTGAGTACTGATCAGTTCATACAGGCATGTGAGCAAACTATCCAAATCAGCAGAGAAACTACCTAAGCAGATTACAGAGAGCAGTGCATAAGACTCATACAGAGCAGAGAATTGTGAACAGTCCCCAACTGCCAGAGTGGAAAACCTTATAATACATGGGGCATCAGAGAACCAAAAAAAAAAAAAGTTTTGCCCCAGTGATGAATTAAAATTAATCGTAGACTAAATGCTGCTGCTCTGGTTCTGCCTAACAAATCCTAAAAGCAAAACCTAAAAGGATAAACTATTAAAAAGTAATTTATCTGCTTCCCAAAAGAAATCTCAAAATCTGGCATTCAAATAAAAATTACCAGGCATGGAAAGAAGAAAGAGAATACAGTCAATAATGAGGAGAAAAATAAAAACTGACAGAGAAATGACATAGATTATAAAATTAGTGGATAAGTACATTAAACATGATAATACCTGTATCCATATATTCAGGAAACTAGGGCAAAGTTGAACATGCACGAAATATATATAAATATATATTTATATGAGATTTATCTCATATATATTTATATGAGACCCATTAAATTCTCAAAGATAAACCCTACAATGTTTGAGATTAAAATGCACTGGGTCAGATTAAAGGCAGGTTGCATGTTGGAGGAGAGCCAATTAATGAATTCAAAGATATAGCAATAGAAACCATCTAAAATACAATATATATAAATATATTATACGTATGTATATATATTTGTCCAAAGGATTGATGAAAACATCAGAGAATTGTGGTACAACTTAAAGGAGTCAAATATATTTATAGTTGGAATCTCCAAGGGAATGAGGCTAGAAAAAATATTTTAAAAAATAATGGTTGGAATTTCTCCAATATTTATCAAACTCAGAGATCTAATAAGCTCAATGAACCCCAAGCAAAAGACACATGAAGAAAATTACACTAAAGCGTGTAATAATAAATTGCTTAAAATAAATGATAAAGATAAAAATCATAAAATCTGGCAAGAGGGAGACAAATTATTTACAGAGGAACAAAGATAAAGATGCCAGTAGATCTGTTGTCAGAAACCATAAAAGACAGAATACAGTAGAACAACACCTTTAAAGTAGCTACTGTCATCCTAGAACCTTTCACCCAACAAAAACATACTTCGAAAATAAAAGACTTTTTGAGACATATAAAAGCTGAAAGAATTCATCAGCAGCAGATCAGCAGACTGGCAGTATATGTTTTTTTAAAGAAAAAGTTCTTCAAGCAGAAGGAAAATTATAACAGAGGGAAACCTGGATCTACAAAGGAATAAAGAGCACCATAAGTGGTAGCTACATGAATAAATATAGAGTTTTTTCCTTATTCTTTAAATTTCTTTAAAAGATAATTGATTACTTAAACAAAAGTAATAACAATGTTTTATGAGTTTTATAAAATACGTAAATGTAAGCATAGTAAAATGTATCAGAGCAATAGTAACAATGTCAAGATAGAAAAGAAAGAAAATATGCTGTGGTAATGTTCTTATACTACAGGTGAAGTAGTAAAATGCTATTCATGGATATAATCTGTATTAGTCCATTTCTGTTGCTTATAACAAAATACCTGGAACTGGGTGACATAAAGAAAATTAAATTTATTGCCTATAATTTCAGCAGGTGGAAAATCCACAGTAGGGAACATATCTGGTGAGGATCTTGGTGGTGGCGACAGTGACCCAGGGATCTCACATGGCAGAAAATGGCAGAGCAGAGAGAGATAGTTATTCACTCTCCTTTTAAAGCCCTCAGAACCATGTGCATGACAACCATTTTTAATCCATTCACTACTGCATGGTCCCACAGTCCAATCACCTCTCCAAGGCCCCACCTTTCAAATACCATAATAGGATTTTCCACCCTCCTAACACTGTCACAGTGGGGATCAAGTTTTGGGGGGACACTCAATCCAAGGCATCATCTTTTATGGATTTCTCATGATTGTACACATCTTTTACACTATGTCAAGAATTCAAGGTTATAACCACTTTTTTCCAGGGTTATTTCTCAGAATTGTGTTTGCAGCTAGCAGTATTGAGGGATGAGGTAATGCATTCTTCTGGGAGAAATGGCAGTCTTTATTACTGCTTGCTATAAAACAGTGAGTTCTCTGAATTCAGTATTACACTCCTATAATGTAAACGCTTGTCTGTGCTTGCATCCATCTGGGCTTCACATTGCCCCTGTGAGACTTGTGAGTTAAAGGAAACCAACACAAACATACTGACACTCATGGTGTGCCATGAGTAATAAAGTCCTTGTCTCTGACACAGGAGTCTCATGTCTCTTTCCACTATCTATAAAACAATAACAGGATAACTATTTACTAGCTTATAAATAGAATAAAATTCAAGACCTACAAATAATACTTGAAATTGACTATGGTAAGTTAAACATGTCTAACTATAAACCTTTAAAGCAATTGCTAAAATAACACAACAAAGATTTATAGCTAATAACCCAACAAAGGAAATAAAAGGAATCATAAAAAAACAGTTGATCTAAAAGAAGGCAGAGAAAAAGGAAAATAGAAACAAAGAAATGATGAGACGAACAGAGAACAAATACAAGATGGCAAATTTAAACTTAACCATATCAATATACATTTTGATGTAAATAGTCCAACTACGTCAATTTAAAGTTGGAGCTTCTCAAATTGGGTAAAATAATAAGACCCAGCTACATGTGGTCTACAAGAAACACACTTTACATGTAAACATACAAATAAGTTAGCAGTAAAAGGATGGAGAATGATATGCCACATAAACAATAATCAAAAACATCTGAGGTGGTTATATTAATATCAGACTAAGTAGATTTTAGACCAAAGAATATTACCAAGGATAGAGGGTCATTTCATAATAATAAAGGGTTAAAGTAATTATGAAAAATATAACCATTCTAAACACTTATGAATCTAACAACAGAGGTTTTTAATATACACGAAGCAAGAATATTAGAATACCAAGAAAAAAAAAGAAAAATCTACAATTATACTTGGACATTTTTATACCCTTGCTTCAATAATTGAACAAACAGATGAAAATCAGTTAGAATACAGAACTCTTGAAAAGTTCTATCAACCAACAACATCTAATTGACATTTATGGAACACTCTACTCAATAGCAGATTAAACATCATTTCAAGTGCACACAGACTATTTACCAAGATAGACATTCTGGGCCACAAAACAAGCCTCACTAAATTTAAAATTAGTCAAATCTACAAAGTTTGCTTTCTGACCACAATGGAATTTAATTAGAAATTGGTACAAAGGAATATCTGGATAACCCTCAAATATTTAGAAGTGAAATAAGCCTTTCAAAATAACCCAGAAGTCAAGAAGACATCAAAAGAGAATAGAATGTATTTAAAATGAACAAAAATGAAAAACAAAATCAAAATTTGTGGGATGCAGCTGGAGCAGAATTTAGTGAGATCTATTTTAGAAAGGAAGAGTGATCGCAAATACTGATTTCAGTTTCCCCCTTAGAAATAAGAAAAAGAAGAGCAAATTAAATGCAAAGTAAAGAGAGGGTAGTAAATAACAAAGATCAGAGCTGAAACCAATGAAATAGAAAACAGAGTAAGAATACTGAAAAATCAACAAAACCAAAATTTGGTTGCTTGAGAAAGTCAATAAAACTGACAGGCTCTAGCCAGACAAATTGGGAATAAAAAAAGAGAGGCAGCAAAGTATTTGTATCAGGAACAAGAGCGATCACATCACTATAGATTCAACAGGATAACAAAGTAATATTTTAAGCAACTCAGTGCCATTATATTTGACAACTTAAATGAAATGGAAAAAATTCCTTTGAAGACACAAACTTAAAAAGTTAATTTGGTCATTCATATGTCCTTTTATGAAATATTTTTTCAAGTCTTTTGCTCATTTATTGTGTGTTGTTGCTGATTTTATTATTAGTTTTAAGGGTTCTTTATATAGCATACACTCAAATTAGTAAAACCAGGAATGAAAGAAGGGATATTACTACCAATCTTAAAGAAATAAAGAGAATTATAAGGGAATACAATAAACAATTGTATCTCAAAATTTAAATACCCTAGATGAAATGAGTAAATTCCTAGAAACACACAGACTAAGAAAACTGACTCAAGAAGGAATAGAAAATCTGAATAGACCTGTAAGAAGGAGTTGGAGTTATGACTAAGATGGCCCTAACATTTCCCTCAGCTTGATTAAACTTTAGACAGGCTTCTTTCTCACTATAGGACCCTGACCTCCCTTTTCCTAAAGATCTTACTTTAGAAAACTTGCAATTATAAATTCTTTCCCTGTCCCTTTAAAGCTGTAAATTTTCTCCCAATCTCTTCTCAGTTTTACAACTCAAGAATGTCTTTCTCAAGGACCTGGGAACCATCTCTTCAAAGTGTAATCATCAAGAAAGACAGTGTCCCTATCTTCCAGTTTCTGGGAGAGGGTAGGAATAGTGTGCCTTGCTTCAAGTTGCAAAACTATCTACTGTCATGAAGATAGAAAATTTACTTTTACTTCATGTGAAACCAATCAGCAAACACTGATGGCCTAGAGATTTCCTACACCGCCCCAGCTGTCAAGAACTTTCCAGCCCTTTGCCTTGGACTAACTGGGTATCCAGACAACATCTGTGCTTTCTCCCCAATTGCTGACACTAGTACTGAAATAAAATAAACTACTGTCTGCTCATTTTATCCAATGCAATTTTGTTCTTTAATAGTAATGAAAAAAAAGTCTCACGAGGAAAAGCATGGGATCAGGTGGCTTCACTGATGAGTTCTACCAAATATTTAAAAAAGAATTAACAGAAACCCTTCAAAAACTATCAAAAAATAGAATAGGGAACACTTACTATTTTATTCTACAAGGGCAGTATGACCTCGATTTAAAGGCAAAGACACCACAAGAAAACAATTTCCTTATAAACGTAGATGCAAAAATTCTCAACAAAATACAAGAAAACCAAATCCAACAGCATATAAAAAGATGATATAACATGACCATTGAGAGATATTCCAGGAAAACAAGGTTAGTTCAACATATAAAAATCAGTCAATGTTATAAACCCTGTTAACAGAATAGAGAGGGAAAATGACATGATCTTTTCAGTAGACACCGAAAAAGCATTTGACAAAATCTAACACTGTTTTATGACAAAAACACTGAACAAAATAAGAGTATAAGGGAGCTTCCTCAGCCTGATAAAGCACACTTATGAAAAACCCACAGCTAACTTAATGGTGAGATATTTCCCCCTGAAATCAGGAACAGACTAGGATGCCCACTGTTGCTACTTCTATTTAACATTGTACTGAAAGTTCTTGCCAGGGAAGTTAGACAAGAAAAAGGAATTAAATGTATCCATATTGGAAAGAAAGAAATAAAATTACTTTTATTTGAAGATGACATACTATTATATATACAAAACCCTAAAGAATAAACACAAGCACCACTAGAGCTCATAAGCTAGTTCAGCAAAATTGTAGGATAAAAGATCAACATACAATAAGCATTTGTATTTCTGTACCTTAGCAATGAACAATCTGAAGATGAAATAGTGAAAACATTCTAATTTACAATAGCACCAAAAAGAATAAAATATTTCAGTATAAATTTAACACAGCCTTATACACTAAAAACTACAAAATATGATTAAAAGAATTTTTTATATGATCTAAATAAACGAAAAACATTCTGAGTTTATGAATTGGAAGATTTAGTATTGTAAAGAAGGCAATATTCCCCAAATTCCTCTACAGATTTAATGCAATCTTTATTAAAATTCCAACTGCCTTTTTTACAGAAATAGACAAGGTGATCTTGAAATTCATATGAAAATGCAAGAGGCCTCAAAGAGCCAAAATTCATATGAAAATGCAAGAGGCCTCAAAGAGCCAAAATTGAATAATAAGAATGAAGTTGTAGGGTTCACATGTACTCACACGTCCCAATTTCAAAAACTACTACAAAGTCATGTTTGCTGCTTAGCTTACATGGTAGTGCATGGTGCTGATAAAAACCAAGGTCAAGGGTTCTGATCCCTGCACAAGCCAGCCACCAGAAAAACAAAACAAAACAAACAAACAAACAAAAACTGTTACAAAGCTATAATAATCAAGCAAGTGTAGTGCTGGCAAAAAGATTGATATGCAAATATAGACTAAAGGAATAGTAGTAAAAGTCCAGAAATAAACCCATGCAATATGATCAACTGATTTTGAACAAGAGTGCCATTACCATTTGTGTTAGTCTGTTTTTGTGTTGCTGTAACAGAATACCTGAAACTGGGTAATTAATAAAGAACAGAAATTTATTTGGCTTACGATTCTGGGACAGCTGCATCTGGTGCAGGCTTCAGGCTGCTTTTATTCATGGTGGAAAACGTCAGGTAGCTGGTCAGTACAAACAGATCACATGGCGAGAGGAAACAAGAGGGGGGGCGGGGAGGTGCCAGGCTCACTTTAAACCACCAGCTCTCACAGGAACTAATAAAGTGAGAACTCACTCATGACCCGCCTCCCCCCCCCACTAGGGTGAGCATTAATCCATTCATGATGGATCTGTCCCATAACCCAGACTGCTCCCAACATTGACAAGTTGGGGATCAGATTTCCACATGAGTTTTGCGAGGATAACACATTCAAACTCTATCACTATTCAATAGGGAAAGAACGGTCTTTTCAACAAATAGTGCTGGGACAATTGAATATCCACATGCAGAAGAATGAATTGGGCCCATCCTACCATATACAAAATTAACTCAAAGTAGATTAAAGACGTAAAAATAAGAACCCAAAGTATAAAACTCTTAGAAAACTTAGGTGTATATGTTTGTAATCAAATTATCAACTTTTTCTATCCCTATCAAATCTTGATAGGCTGATCAACATTTCCAATCACACCTCATTCAATGTATTCTGACTTCAGAAACCATCTCTAACTATGCCTATAGCCCTGGTTCTATTCTCCTAGGAAAAGACTTATTTCTGACTACTATTTGCTCTCAGACTTCACTGCAATAGTTATTTTTTAATTAGTGATAATCACTTTATCTGTCCCAAATACTTTCTTTCATCAAATTCCATTCATATCCCTATCCCTGAACCCTCATTCCCATGGTCCAGCATGAGATGCATATTCTAGTCCCACTCTATCATACACTATCTTCCAGCCCTCTGTTATATTGAAACATATCTGATCATAGATGTTTATTCATTATATAATAGAATATTGCAAGCTTAAATTAAGATGCACAAGTAGAATATAAAATGAACCCAAAAGGCATCCTTTTAATTTCTCAAACTATTATAATTTAATTGAAAAAAAAAGCAACTCAATCTTTCAGGTGGCTAGTTTGCAAGTTATACAAGCAATTAAAAATTGTTATTAAACATTCCTAAAATTAAGGGTTAAACAATGGAGAGAAAATGAATGTTTACATTTTATTTACATTTCCTCATTTAGACATGAACTCTTTTTTCCACCTAATCCATCATATTTTCTAAATTGCAAATGCACAGTGTTTTTACTTCTTCACTTTCTATTGCACTTTTTAAATTGATTATGCATATTCATGGGGTACCAAGCTGACCTTCAACACCTGTGCCCAGATGTGATGGTCAGATCAATAGTATCAGGATGCCCATTACCGCAGATTGTGATTATTCCCCATGTTCCCCACCTAATTAGTCCCCAACCTCCCTTTCCCTTCCCACCCCCAACATCCCTATGTATGCTTTCTTTCTCTGCAACTCCAACAAACCACTGTGGTTCTTCTTTCCTTCCTTCTTTTCCTATTAGCTCCCACTTATGAGTGAGTAAATGTGCTATTATTCACTCTATGCCTCGCTTATTTCACTTAAAAAATTTTCTCCAAGCTCATCCATCTTGTTGCAAATGGCATAATTTCATTCCTTTTTATGGTCAAGTAGTATTCCGTGGTGTATATATACCACATATTCCTTATCCAGTCATCTGTTGATGGATATTTAGGTTTCCTGAATATCTTAGCTATTGTAAATAGAGTTGTGATGACCATGGGAGTACAGGTATCCCTCTGACCTGATGATTTCCATTCCTTTGGATATATACCTAGAAGTGGGATTGCTGGATCACATGGTAGATCTATCTTTAGTTGTTTGAGAAAACTCCATACTCTTTTCCATAGTGGTTGTACTAATTTACAGTCCCACCAACAGTGTAGGAGCATTCCCTTCTCTCCACATCCTCACCAGCATCCAGGCAAGGAACACACCAAAAACACCACTTCCATGTGGGTGGTCCACTACAGCCACCACAATAGCCACAGCTGCCACAAAAGCAGCTAGATGCCATAACCATTGTGCAGATGGCCCTCCAGCCACTCAAGTGCATTGACACAAGGAGAGTCACCAGTGGAGACCAAAGAAAAGAAGAGGATGTCTCTCTCCACAAAGCCCACTGCAGAGTGACAGAAGAAGCATCTGCTCTACGATAATAGTGGGAGACCTGAACACACCTCTCTCACACTGGACAGATCACCTAGGCAGCAAGTCAACAGAGTACCCATTACTCTTTCAGAAGGAGAGAAGAAATCTAGGGTTATCAGATGTGGGAGTGGGGAGGGGAAGGGGAAGGAGCATGAGGAGGGATTGGATAAGGGGTATAAAGAATGAGTATGATTTGTAACAATATATATGCTAATAATGTTGATTCAATCAACATATGTCAACGTAGAACCCCCAAAATATGTACAATCAATTATGATTCAGTAAAAAAATAAAAATAAAAATAAACACAGAAAGACAAATTGTGTATGTAAAATTACACAGAAGCACAAATACGAGGTACCGAGAACAGGCAAATTTATAGAGACAGAAAGTAGAACACAAGTTATCAGGGGCTGGGGAGAGTTGGGAGAGAAATGCTACTGTTTAATATGTACAGTTTTTTTTTTTTTTTTTTTTTGGAGATGATGGGAAACTTTTGGGTTCAATAGTGCTAATGATCACACTATACCGTGAATGTATTTGATGCCGTTGAAATGTACACTTAAGAGTGGTTAAAATGATAAAGATTATGTGTATTTTGCCACAATAGAAAGTATTAAGGCAAACAAAAAATAAAAAACAAAAACATTGCAAAAAGGAAAACTATAGACAAAAATCTCTTACAAATCAAGTTGTAAAAACCTTCAACAAAATTACGAAATCAAATACAATAAAGTATAAAAGAATTATACACCACAACCAGTTCCAGATTTATTCTAAGTAGGCATGGTCAATTCAACATTTGAAAATTAATTAATGTAATCTACAACATCAATAGGCTAAAGAAGAAAAATTAAATGATCATATAAATTGAAGCAGTAAAAGGAATTTACAAAATCTAATACCCATTCATAATGAAAACTCTCAGCAAACTAGGAATGGAGGAGAGTTTCATCCACTTGATAAAAAACATCTCCAAAGAAACCTTAAGCTGACATGATAATTGTGAGAAACTAGATGCCTTCCCTCCGAGAGTGGGAAAATGGCAAAGATGATCTCTCTTGCTTCTATTTGATATCATATTGAAAGTACTTATAGTGGTATAAGACAAGAAAAATAAATAAAATGTTTACAGATTGGGAAAAATAAAATAAAACTATCTTTGTTCACAGATGGCATGACTATGTATGTAGAAAATCCCAAAAATTCAACAAAAAAATTCTTGAAATTAATGAGCAATTCTAGCAAGTTCACAGGATACAAGGTAAATACAGAAAAGTCAACTGCTTTTCTGTATACAGAAATGAATAACTAGAATTTAAAATTTTTGAAAATATCATTTATATTAATATCAAAAAATTAAATACTTGGGCCAGCCCCGTGGCTCACTTGGGAGAGTGCAGCACTGGTAGTGCCCAGGCCACAGGTTCGGATCCTATATAGGGATGGCCAGTGCGCTCACTGGCTGAGCGTGGTGCGGACCACACCCGGCCGAGGGTTGCGATCCCCTTACTGGTCAAAAAAAAAAAAAAAAAAAAAAAATTAAATACTTAAGTATTAAAGTCTAACAGCATATGTACAAGATCTTTACACAGAAAACTAAAAATCTTTGATGAAAATAATCAAAGATCTAATTAAATGGTGATATATTTTGTGTTTATGAATTAGAAGACTCAGTACTGTTAGGATATCAATTCTTTCCAATTTAATCTATAATCCAAGTCAAAATTGAGTTGGCATACCAACAAGCTATTTTGTGGAAATTTCTAAAGTGATTATACAGTTTTTATGGAAAAGCAAAAATGCAGAATCATCAACACACTACTGAAGAACAAAGGTAGAGGATTGACATTGTGCGACTTCAAACCTTACCACAACGTGACAGTGATCGAGACTGTGGTATTGGCAAAAGAACAGACACATAAAACAACAAAATAAAATGGAAAGCCCAGAAACAAATGCACATAGTCAACTAATCTTTTCCAAAAGGAGCAAAGGAAATTCAAAGGAGAAAGAATAATCTTCTCAACAAATGATGCTGGAACAATAGGACATTCATATGCAAAAAAGAATCTAATACAGACCTTAAACTTCTTCACATAAATTAACTCAAAATAGATCATAGACCTAAATGTAAAATCAAAAATATAAATTCCTAGAGAAAACAGAGGAGATATCTTGGTGACCCTGGGATTGGTGATAAATTTTTAGATACAACACCAAAAGTAGGATCTATGAAAAAATTTTGCTAAGTTGGGCTTTATTAAAACTAGACTTCTGCTCTGCAAAAAGCATGGTTAGGAGAATAAAAAGAGAAGCCACAGACTGGGAGAAAACATTTGCAAACACATTTTCTGTTAAAGGACTTCTATACAAAATATATAAAGAACTTTTAGGACTTGACAATAAGAAGAAAAAAAATTAAATGGGTCAAATATCTAAACTGAAACCTCAAAAAAGATATGCAGATGGAAGACAAGTACATGAAAAATGTTCAACATCAGTTTTCTTTAAGGAAATACATATTAAAACAATAATGAGATTCCACTACACACTTATTAGAATGCCCAAAATCTAAAAAACGAATAATACCAAATCCTGGCAAGGACATGGAGCAACAGAAACTCTCATTCATTGCCTGTGGGAATGTAAACTGGTACAGCCACTTTGGAAGAAAATGTGGTAGTTTTTCACAAGGCTAAACATACTCTTATACAATCGAACAATTGTGCCCCTAGTTATTTACACAATTAAGTTGAAAACTTATGTCCACAAAACAATTTGTGTATGAACATTTAGAGCAATCTGTAGTCATAGACACCAAAAACTGGAAGCAACCACGATGTTCATAAATAGGCGAATGGATAAACAAATTATGTTACCATCATGTAATGGAATACTATTCAGCAATGAAAAGAAATAAGCTATCAAGACATGAAAAGACATGGAGGAACCTTAAGTAATATTGCTAAGTGAAAGAAACCAATCTGAAAAGGCTTCATATTGTATGATTTCAACCATATCGCATTCTGGAGAAAGCAAACCTATAGAGACAGTAAAAAGATCAGTGGTTGCTAACGGCTTAGGGGGATGAGGGCAGGAATAAATAAGTGAACCACACAGGTAAAAACTATTCTGCATGATACTGTAGTGGTAGATAGACAACACTATGCATGTACATGTCAAAACCTATGGAATTTTACCACACAAAATTCTATAGTGAACTTTAGTGTACATAAATTTTAAATCATTTATACACTTTCACAAATAAATATTCTAAGTTATTGGAAGATATTTAAAACTTCATGCTTTTAGAACTTTGCTAATTATTTCCAATGATATGGGAATTTAAAATGATTAATGAGTATTTCTAATTAAAACTCAAACTTGAGGGGTGTGGTGATAGACATAATGGTTTCTCAAAGATGTCTACACCCTAATTCTTGGAGCATAGAAATATGTTACATCGCATGGCAAAAGAGATTACATGTAATGAAAGTTACAGACTTTAAAATAGGCCAGTTATCCTGAATTATCTAGATAGGCTCAGTGTTATCACATGAGCCTTGAGAGCAGAAAACTTTCTCTAGCTAAAGTAGAAGAGATACGGTAGAAGGAGAGACAGAGAGATTCAAAGTGTCAGAAGGAATGGACAGGCAATTGCTGGTTAGAGAATGGAGGGGACAAGGTGACAAGGAGTGCAGCCAACCTTAAGGAGCCAATGGAGGCTCCCAGCTGATGTTCAAGAAGGGAATCCTGAATGAATACTCAGTTCTACAGTTGCACAGACCTGACTTCTGCCAACAACCTGAATGAGACTGAGAGCAGATTCTCCCCTAAGTCCTTCAAACAGGAGACCAGGCCCACAACCACCTTGATTTCAGATTTGTGAGACCCGCATAGGACCAAACTGAACCCACCTGGGATTCTGACTTACAGAACTGTATGATAAGAAAATTGTGTTGTGGCAAGTCATTAATTTGTAGTAATTTGTTACAGAAGAAACTTGTAATTTTGCCCAACTTGAAAACAGCTTTTAACTTAATAAAGAAATGTTTAGAAACACTCACATAATTATCTCTCACATAATGTATAACTGAGCACCATCCAAGAGGATGCTAGCAAAGAGAGCATTATATAAATACTCTTAAACCCTGCATTACCACTGCTATCATGCTGTAGTTTATTTATTAATTCAGCTTATTCATTCATTTATCAGATATTTTTAAAGTGCCAAAAAGGCTTGCAAGAGAAAAACACAAGACAAAAAACAGCAACATGAACATAAGTGAAATAAGAATTAATCAGTCTCGATGGATTAAAGAAAAAAAAAAAAGAACATAGAGAATAAACAATGAGAAAAATTTGTGGAATTAGAAATACAAGATTAAAAATCAGTAATCTTACAGGTGGCTTAATGGAGAGTGGCAGAGCCCTGCGTTCTGGGTTCAGCTTTGACTCTGGCCGAAACAAAACTTTAAACAATTAAATTAATTTCAATTGTCCTTTTATGAGTTGATAGAAATTTTCTAGGCCCTTCAAGATTCCAAACTAATAAAAAAAATAAGAGGAGGGGTGGCTCTGGAAAATGTTCTTATATTTATGTAGTCCTTCTCTCTGACATCATTACTTTGGATTCTTAAATATCTCAAAACCCCAAATGGCATGACGACTATTGTGGGGCAGGAGAGCACTTCAAAAAGACAATTACAGAAAATCCGGAGAAAAATTAGGCTGGTGTGAAAACAGAAAGTGACTGTTTAAGACCTGAAATTCTCTTAAGGGACTATAGTAACACAAATCAGTACTAACAACTAGACAATCATGAATAGCATTTTTTTTTTTGCCAAAATGATAGCTCTCTGAAGATTTAAAGACTTGGCTGACTACTGAAAATCAAGTTTAAAGAGAAAGTTTTGCCAGTGTGTTCCTCTGTACTGACATCTCATTCAATAATACTTCTAATTCAACTGTTATTGAGATGGTTTTATGCTAGCAAGTTGACAATTTAATGGGGGTATTAAGGGAAATTCATTTGGGCCACTAACTAACTACTCCCTAAAGGTTTCCATCTGAATGTTGCATCTTATTGATGCTAAAACTAAGGTTGTGTAAAAATTCCCATAAGGGTAAATTGCAGTATTTTCTCCTTTTCTGAGAAAATTTGGTTAAAGTAACATTGGCAAAATGATAGGAACACAATAAAGTCATTTTTGCCTAATTACTATAATTACAAACTTCAAATGAGATATATGAGTGATTGAGACTTTATACTGAAAACAAGTTTGTATAAGTTGTTACCTGAGAACCTGCTAACTCTAAGAGTTAGGGGCTTCTCTCAGACTGGAGAGTGAGTTTTCTACAACCATCTGAGTGTAAAGGTGTGACAAAGTCATCACAGAATTTATTATGCTAATGTAAAACATGGTTGAATATGATTGTAAATTGTATGCACGCTGTAAATTAAGAACATATGGCTTTCTTTGTAGGTTTTGGATTTTTGAGAAAAGCTAAAGAAGAAATCAAGAAAAAGGAAGGATGGTTCAAGGAAACTAAATAGGGAAATGGAGTGGTTGAGAAGTAATTTCCAATAATCCTGATTTCACTGACTTGATAATTTTTAAGATATAACTGATTTATATTTGAATTATGTCAACTAGGGTTAGAAGAGTCAGTTCACATGGGAAAAAAATCTGCCAAATGATTGTTCTCATGAAAAACTGGGTGATCAATTAAGTAACAAATATCCTAAGATTCACTACAATATTTTCAAGAACATATGGGTCAAGTCTACACTATGAAAACATTTGAAAAATACTCTTTAATTTTAGATTTAATAGCACATTTTTGCTTATTCCTAAGTCAGGACACAATGAAAATGAAATCAGTTAAAGTGGAGGTAGGAGGTACCTGCCTCAACTCTCAGTGCTTTTAGTCCTCTTCTGCTTCCTGAAGCTGCAGAGACAATTTTTTATTCTCCACTTTTAATAGGGAATTGTACCCTCTCATCAGACAAAGCTCACATACCAAAAACTGGACTTAGGAATTGCAGTAAATAGAGCACCACATATTGCACACAGGTATTGAATATTCAATGCTGCACCCCACAGATATGTACAATCAATTATGTTTCTATAAATAAAATTATTTAAAAAAATTTTTTTAATGTAGTAAAGGAGTAATCACCATTATTTTACATATAGGTTTTATATTTCCTAGAGTCATACATCTAATAATATTAGCATGCATATTAGCAGTAATAAAACTCTGTATGTATATATCACTATAGTGTCTACAAAAATTTTCATATGTTACTATTATTTCATCTTCACAACAAAGATGTGAGATATTATAAGGCTCACTTAACTAGTAGCCCACTAATTAGGCATCTCAATTATTGAAAGCATGATCAAGCATCTGGAGAGAAGCAAAAGAAAATTTTTATTCAGCTCTAATCCAGGTCTGGAAATGCCACATAAAATGTGTCTGTTTCACTGTTAGGAGATCTTATCAGTTACACTCTGAGCCTACTTATTTTTAATTTAGGTATAACTCTAAAAAAACTGAGGCATAACTGATTTAAAAAACAACTAGAAGAGATATGGGAAAAGGAGAGACATGCTGCTATTGATGGGCACATTAAGTAGTGGTCTGATATTTGAAACACCACCACCTTCTTATTTTTAAGCAGACTTAAAGACTCAATATGGGAGCATTTGTTGGAGGCACAAATACCTGAGTTATTTTATCAAGTATAATATTTTAATTGTAGTTCAAAGTACTTTGTATATATTAGCATTTAATGCTCACCACAACACTATGATATGGAAACCATTAGTATCCCTATTTTACAGACAAGGGAACTGGCATACAAGAACTTTAGAAACTTGTCCAAAGTCTCACAGCTAAACAAAGACTCCTACCTGGGCAGTCTAGCTCCAGAGCATGTCTTTTTAAATAACCTATTCTAATTCATATGAGGACTCCACACAACCAAGAAACAAATCTATTACATGCAGTATACATGTTTTTTGAAAGCAAGGAAATACATGTCTTTACAGAAACATATTTTCTTCAAAACTATTTTTAATTTTTAGTTTGTTTTTAAGTTTATATGTTTGTTATATAAAAAAAAAAAAACACTTTTAAAAAATAGCCCATTTCTCAGTAATACTAGTTTTTTGTTTGGTTGGTTTTTAGTTTTGCAGTGTATAAAAGATCTGGCTACTTAATTGTCCCTCTGAAAAGCAAAATGATCTCTAACCAGTTCATTAGAAGGAGAAAATAATAGGCAATTCACATGTGCACATCACAAGGAAATGTTCAAGTTTTGCAGTGATGAATAGGCTGATTACCCTGAATAGATCAACACACATTGTATACATGCATTGAAATACAACTCTTTACACCATAAATATATGCAATCAATATGTTTTCACAAAAAAATTTTAAAATAGTAAATTTTACTCTAATGTGAAAAAAAAAATAAAGTATCTCATGGAGTTAGTATAATGGCAAATAATAATAATAATAATATAACCGGCAATTCAGACTAACATGCATTGACTGTCTTTGCATGCTGGGGCTTCCTATGCCAGCTGGCAGCGAGGAAAGTTGCCCCATGACCACATAGAGCCCAGAAGTGTGCAGGTCCTGCTAAGGGCGGAGTGGCTAGACTTCCACAGTAAAGGGCTACAAATAGGCTATTAGTCCAGTTGGCTTGGACAGTCCTGTTGTAAGCCAGTTAGGCCTGCATGTCCTCTTTCACTCTCAAAATATATCGATTTGGATTATAAATTTGGTATAGCTAGAATGGTTAACTACTAGGCACCAAGTTCCTAGGCCAGAAATCTGTCTTCGGCAGCACGTTCAGAATAGTGGGCTTGGACCAGGAGCATTTCAATGGCAACTAGTCCAGACTAAAGACCAGTAGTCTTCAGTGTCTTTAAGACCCCTACATAACTAAGCTAAGGAGCTCAAAAAATGTGGAATTCTATTAGTCTAGTAGAATGGAATTTGAGGAGTCAGTTTAATTTAAAAAGTAATAATATAATGTGATATTTCTGCACTGTACACTTATGAGCAGGTCCGACTTTGTGGACATGCGACCTGTTGCTGTTGCACAAGAACCCATTGTCAGAAAGGCCTTGTGCTTATTTTAATGCTCTGTTATTGCCATATTGAAATTCTTAATGGTTTTTGAATGAGGAAACACACAATTTATTTTGTACTAGGCTCTGCAAATTATATGGCTGGTCCCGTTTGTGAGTATGCAGAGTTAAACTCACACTTAGCATTTTGGGCATTTTTGACATCTCTACTCTACCTGACATGAAACTTATTGTAAATAGTCAATAAAACTTATGGCTGAATTAAAATCTCTTACCAAATATCTAAAAAAAAAATTTCTTTTGCTTCACAAATTAATAATATGGTTATCAGAATACATTTTAGAACACAAAACCTTCCAGGCAAAGTGGGTTAAAAATAATTCTTGTAGAATCATGTATTTTAAAGCCAAGTTATAATTGAATCCCTGAGGACTAAGCAATATCATTTAGCAGCCTGCACAATGTGAAAGACTAAAAGCTTTTAATTAGACTTTTACTCAATAGGGGAGAAAAAATAATTTAAAAGACTCAGGGCTAAAGCTGAATTGTTAGTTTTAACTTTGAACACAATGAAAAAACAATTTGACTAAATTAGTTTAGCTGTGTATTCATTAGCCTTTAATAGAAATGTGAATGCAAACTGACTCCAGGTTATTGTACTTAGAGCCAGCTTTTCAATTAGTGATTGGCAAAATGTTTATCTAGTTTGTTGTTGGAATGTTGAACCATTTACATAACAGGACTGTTGTAAACCTTTATGCAATCTTATTTGGATCTTTCAGGAGAACAAGATTCTGTGTATATAAAATCATAAACTATCAGTAATAAAGTTAGCTAATTTATATCAAACTTGGCACTTTAAAAGAAGTTGTTCTATATGACTCAATGAAGTGGAGAAATGGTAAGATCTACTTAAAGATAGTTAACTGTAATGCTCAGTTGAACTTGGGCAAATCTTGGTTATCATTGGCTTTGAAATTATACAGACCTAATTTCTATGTTGTAAGTGAGTTACTAATTCTATAATATTGGTCACATTAATTAGTCTCCTGAGCCTCTTTCCTCATCTTTAAAATAGGAATTATATATTAGGCCTTCAGTAGTTACTATGAATATTCAAGATAATATGTAAGCCCCTGTCACAGGCACTAAATATATGGTAGCTATCATCATTATCATGTGTTCTTTAAATATATTTTAGTTAAATGCTTTTTGAATAGATAAAACTAATCACATAAAAATCACAAAAACGCTATAAAATGCAAAATGCTACAAAATTAAGGATATACAAAAGGGCATACAGAGAAAAGTAGTCTTCTATGAATCATGTGGCATACTATATTCATTGTTCAATAGATTACACTGTGATAAAAAAGCTAGCTTTTTGTTTGTTTGTTTGAAATTATCTAGAATAATTTTATGTATACTTTTTATTTTTAACTTTTCTTAGTCATTTTGTTTCAGTAGTGTTCCCGCATTCAGTGAAATAAAATATAAATAAAAGGAAAAATTAATAAAACCAAAATTTGTGTTTTTAGAGAAACACAATAAAATTGATCAACTGTAGACATAATGACACATATGGAGAGACATCCAGAGAAAGAGAGAGATAGAGTAAGAAAGAGACAGAGATTTAGAAAATAAAATTACCAATATCTGGTATGGAAGAGCAAATATCACTATAGGTCCTCAAGGTATTAAAGGAATAATAAAAATATTAGAGCCACATTTATGATAACAAACTTGGTAACAGATTATATAGACAAACTACCAGAAAGAAAAAAAAATTGCAAAAGCTGATTCACAAAAAAAAAAAGGAAATCTGAGTAGCCCTATACATATTAAACTTTTCCAGTTCATAGTTACAGTGAAGGAAATCCCAGGCCCAAATGGCTGTAATAGCAAATTCTACCAATCATTAAAGAAAAAAATTATAACAAAACAACACAAACTCTCAGAAAGTAAAGGATGTGGGAATATTACCAACTTATTTTATAATACTGGCATTTTTATGACACCAAAATAAGAAACAAACATTACAAGAACTTTTTATGAATATAAACACAAAAAGCCTTGGCAAAACATGATCAATACAAATTCAACAACATATAAAAACAATATTACATCATGACCAACTAAATTTTTCCCCAGGAATGCAAGGACGGTTTGATCTGAAAATTAGTGAGTGTATTTTAACCTATTAACAGACAAGGAGGAAAACCACATGATTATCTCAACAGATGTGGAAAAGCATTTAACAAAATTTGACATCCACATATAAAATTCTCAGAAAACTAGTAACACAAATAAGGTTTCTCAATCTAATATACAGTGTCTACAAAATACTTACAGCTAACATCATACTCAATGATTACAAATTAAATTCCTTTTTCCTTAAGACTAGAAACAAGAAGAGGATGTTTTCTTATGCCACTTCTATTCCACATCACAACGGAGGTTGTAACCAGTGTGATAAGTCAGAAAGAAAAAGAAAAAAAGAAATGAAAGGCATGGAGGAAGAACAGGGAGGTGTAAAAAAACTGTTTTTTCTAAGACAACATGATGGTGTACATTGAAAATCTGAAGCAATTTACAAAAAACTATCATAATTTATAAGTAAATTAGCAGAGTAGTAAATCACAGCACACACAGAGACTATTAAAATCAACTGCATTTGTATGTACTAGCAATGAAAAATTAGAATTTAAATATCTAATAATTACTTCTTAAATTTATTCTAATATGAAATAATCAGGGATAAATATAATAAAATACATAAAAGACCTGTAGACTATAAACTTTAAAATGTTGCTAAATCTCTGAATTAATGGAGAGCTATGCCATATTCATGGATCAGAAGACTTAACACTGTTAAGATATAATTTCTACCCAAATTGGTCTACATATTCAACATGACCGACCCCAATCAAAACTTCAAAAAGATTCCTTGTAGAAATTGGCATGTTAATTCTGAAATTTACATTTTAATGAAAGGATCCATAAAACCCAAACAGAGGAGTGTTCTATTTAAAGTTAACTCTGGTAACAAGAAAAGGATGAACTGGACACTGGCACATTTATATGCAAAGAGATGTTAATAGTTATAGCATAATATTAAAATTGAGAATTTAACTGAAAAATTAGAAGAATCAAGACAGTGTAGTATTGACATAAGAACAAATATAAAGAATATGGAATTGAGTACAGAATTCACATGTAGACTCACTAATATAATACCAATTAATTTAAAATAAAGGAACAGAAAAGAACCAAGTGACAAAAATCAGAAATGAGAAAGGAGACATTACAACCAATACCACAGAAATACAAAGAATCATTAAAGACAATTACGAACAACTATATGCCAACAAATTTGAAAATCTGGAGGAAATGGATAAACATATGGACACATACCAACTACCAAGACTGAACCAAGAAGAAACAGAAAACTTGAACAGATCAATAATAAGCAATGAGATTGAAGCAGTAATCAGCAGTCTCCAAAAAAAGAAAAGCCCAGGACTGTATGGCTTTCCTGTTGAACTCTACCAAACCTTTAAGGAGAAATTAATACTAAGTCTCTTTAAATTATTCCAAAAAACCAAAACAGAGATCATTTTCCCAAACTCATTCTGTGAGGACAGTATCACCCTGATACCAAAACCAGACAAAGAAACAATAACAATAACAACAACAACAACAACAGAAAGAAAACTACAGGCCAATATCTCTGATAAACATAGATGCAAAAATCTTCAACAAAATATTCAGCAACACAGCAAGAAATTGTATACCATGATTAACTGGGATTCATCCCATGGATACAAGGATGGTTCAACATACAAAAGACAAAAAATGTGACACACCACATCAACAAAATTAAGGATAAAAAACATCTGATTATCTCAATAGATGGAGAAAAAGCACTTGCCAAAATTTGACATCCCTTAATAATAAAGACTCTAAGCAAAATAGTTATAAAAGGAAAATATGTAACACCCAACTATTCCACTGCTGGAAATATACCCAGAGGAATGGAAATCATCATGTTGAATGGATACCTCTACTCCAATGTTTATTAAAGCACTATTTACAATAGCCAAGAGTTGGAACCAGCCCAAATGTCCATCATTAGATGAGTGGATACGGAAAATGTGGTATATCGACAGAATGGAATTCTACTCTGCTCTAAAAAAGAATGAAATACTACCATTCGTAGCAACATGGATGGACTCAGAAAAAATTATATTAAGTGAAATGTCAGGCACAGAAAGAGAAATACCACATGTTCTCACTTATTTGTGGGAGCTAAAAATAAATAAATAAATACACAAACAAACTGGGGAGGGGGCCAGGAAGAAGAAACAATAATCACAATTCCTTGAACTTGTTAAGACAAGTGAACAGATATGATGTTGATGGGTGGGAGGTGGGGAGGGAGGGGGAGGGATGAATTGGTAAAGGGACACAAAAATTAACTACATTGTATATTGATAAAAGTTTTAAAAAGGAAAATATCTCAACAGATCAAAGCCATGTATAACAAATCCACTGCCAATATCATCCTGAACAGAGAAAAGCTGAAAGCTTTTCTTTTAAGAAAAGCACCCTCACCTCTCCTATTTAATATACTATCAAAGTACTAGCCAGAACAATCAAGCAAAAGAAAGAAATACAGAGCATCCGGATTGTAAAAGACAAAGCTAAACTGTCCCTGCTTGCAGATGACATGATCCTGTACAGAGAAAAACCTAAAGACCCTACCAAAAAAAACCCCAAAAAACTCTTAGAGCTGATACATCAATTCAGTAAAGTTGCAGGGTACAAAATCAACAGGCAAAAATCAGTAGCATTTTTATACTCCAGTAATGAACTAGCAGAAAAAGAAATCAAGAAAGCAAGTCCGTTTACAATAGTTACCAAAAAATAAAATAAAATTACCTAGTAATAAAGTTAACCAAAGAGGTGAAAGATCTCTACAATAAGAACTACAAATCATGGCTGAAAGAAATTGAAGAGGACACAAAAAGATGGAAAGACATTCTACACTCTTGGATTAGAAAAACTAACATTGTGAAAATTTCCATACTACCCAAAGCAATCCAGTCCCCATCAAAATACCAATGACATTCTTCACTGATCTTTGACTAGGACCCCAAGAACATACAATGGGGGAAAAGACTACATCTTCAATAAGCAGTACTGGGAAAACTGGAAATCCATATATAGAAGAATGAAACTAGACCCATCCTTCTTGCCTTACACCAAAATTGACCCAAAACAGACTAAAGACTTAAATATAAGACCTAAAACTACAAAACTCCTAAAAGAAAACATAGGGGAAACACTTCCAGAAGTAGGACTGGGCAAAGACTTTATGAATAAGACCACAAAAGCACAAACAACTAAAGAAAAAATAAACAAATGGTATATCAAACTAAAAAGCTTCTGCACAACAAAGGAAACAATCAACAGAACAGAAAGACAAGCTAAGGAATGGGAGAAAATATCTGTAAACTGTGCATCTGACAAGGGACTAATATCCAGAATATACAAGAAACTCAAACAAGAATTAAAAAATAAACAAGTAACCCAATTAAAAATTGGGCAAAAGAGCTGAATAGACATTTCTCAAAAGAAGACATAAAAATGGCCAACGGGTACATGAAAAAATGCTCAACATATATGAGCATCAAGGAAATACAAATCAAAACCACATTGAGATATCATCTCACCCCTCTTAGACTGGCCATTATCAAAAATACAGAGAATAACAAATGCTGGCAAGTATGTAGTGAAAGAGGATTCCTCCTACACTGTTGGTGGGACTGTAAATTAGTTCAATCATTATGGAAAACAGCATGGAATTTCCTCAAACTCTGGACAGAACTGCCATACAATCCGGCAATCCCACTGCTGGGCATATATCCAAAGTAATGGAAATCATCATGTTAAAGGGTTACCTGAACTTCCATGTTTATTGCAACTCTGTTACAATAGCTAGTAGTTGGAACCAACCTAAATATCCATTGTCAGATGACTGGACAAGGAAAATGTGGTATATTTACACAATGGGATACTATTCTGCCATTAAAAAAATGAAATTCTGCCATTTGCAGCAACATGGATGAACTTAAAGAAAATTATGTTAAATGAAATAAGCCAGGCACAGAAAGAAATACCACATGTCCTTACTCATAATAAAGGAAAGTAAGATACAACAATCACAATAATTCATTGAACTTTGAAAAGGAAACAACAGAACTGAGGCCACCAGGAGGAGGGTTCATGAGAAATTGGTAAGGAGCCACAAAAACTGATTATATTGTGTAATGTTGAATATACTGTCTTGATTTGAGCATCACATAGTGCACACAGATATTGATATTCAACACTCTACCCTACAGGTATGGACAATCAATTATGTTTCAATAAATAAAATAAGGAAAGAGAAAAAAAAGAACAAGAAGATACATTACTGGATTTTGGATTTGGATGTTTGAGTATTGAACATTCAGCTAATCCTGAATCAAGCTCATGATTTCCTCTCCCCACACATAATTGCAAAGTTGGGCAACAAAAATCCAAGATATTAGCATAAGACATAGGATATTGCCTTGAGGCATCCTCCCTCGGGGATTTCTACATGGTACCTGATATCTGTATGGAGCTTTGGGAAGTTAACCCACAATTTGAATCGGTTTCAATTTAAAGGACCCTATTTATTTCTATGGGAAAATGGGGCTGTGCATCAAACTTTAGTGTGCGTGTATGTCTGTTTTTCCTGTTTTACTTCATTTTTTTATTATTTTTCATTTTATCCTTTTAGTGTGTCCTTTAATTTTATTTACTGTTTTATTTGCAAAGCTTATAGTGGCAACATTGTTAAAAGTAGTTTTCTATACTATACTGATAACTATGGTGCAGTGTCTGGACATGTAAAAAGACATAGAAAATGAGGGTTCAAAGTTCTCCCCATAAGAAATGATAAATTACCCAGTTAAAAACAAAATATATTATGTTATTCCGTTACAAGTGGATATGAAGATAAAGTTATTATTAGGCTTCTATTTCTATAACATAAAAAGCAGATGCATGGGCATTCTCCTTGCTGTCCTCAGCTCATTCCTTACATTTCTTCTGCAGCTAAAGAGAGTGCATATTTCAAGTAAGATACATATACGTTCAAATCCTGACTTTGTCACTTACCTTGACCCTTAAGTGACAACTGTCTAATGCTCAACTTCTTCCTCTTTTAAAATAGGGAGTAGAATAATAACGAGAATAGTAGTATGACATTTCATGAGTGAGAGATGAACCACAGAGGCCGGGCATGTCAGTAAATATTCATGTAGAAAGTGACATTTAAATGAATTTTTGATTCACAGATAGGTTACCAAGAGATGAAAGGGAGAATGTAACATTTGAAGGAGAACACCGCCTGCAACAAAGACATATAGGTAAGAGATGATAGGGTGTACTTTACAGCTATTCCAGTTTGTACACAGACTTGGAAATTATGAGAGCTGTGAGAGATATGACTATAAAAAAAGATTGGGATGAGATTACAGGTGGAAGTAAATGCCACGATACAGAATTTGGAATTTATATGATAACTACTGAGTAGAAATAAAAATTCTTGACCAAAAGAGTGTTTGATCAGAATTTTACTTTAAGAAGAGTATTCTGGTAATGATGAAAAAGACAACTGGAGCCTGACAACCAATTATATAATCAAAGAGTGACATAATTAGGAGTTTTTACATAGAATGAGACCTCAAATCTAAGATGCCACCAATTGTAAGATGCATCCTTATTTTATGAACTATCACAAAAGAGTATAATACACTGCTAATTAAGCTATGATAATCCTAATACACCATTGATTCTAAGACATGTACCAGTTTCGGAGATATTAACATTTGAACAAATACGCATGCTAGAATTGATTAAATGTGCTATAATGGTTGTCATGAGAAGAAAGGAGAGATTAAAAGTTTTGACAGAATTTGAAAACTGATTAACTATAGATAGAGTGGGAAAGGAAGAAACCAAACACGGAGCTGAGATTTTTAGTTTTATTGCCTGACACTAGTATCAAAAAATGGGAAGTCATAAAGAGAAAATATTGTAATTGTGGTGCCAATGGAACTTTTGGGTGTTGTCAATCAAAGAGTTAGAAATGTGGAATATGGCTTGAAACATGGTTGTAATTTGAGAGTGATATTTGAAAATCACCCACTTAGGAGTAACTGTTGAAGCCATGGGCATATGTGAGCTCAGTGAGTAAAAAAGGATATAGAAAGAAGAGGATAGGACTAAGGACAAAATGTTATATTTTTGGAAGAGAAAAAAGGAACAACAACAAAAACAAAAAGAAAGAAAGAAAAGAAAGAGTAGAAAAGAGTCATTCATGGATAAGGAGTCCAAGATAGGCAAGAAGAAAGTTTCCAGAGGAATGAGTTGGTCATATAGAGTGGCTAAAGAACAGTGAGAGAAGTCAACTACTGAAATAAAAAACAAAGCTGGTTCTGTTTCAACCAAAGTTAATTAAATGAAGCTAAGATTTTACATGCTGAAAAATATTCTCAAAGAAACACGCTGAACAGATTTTATGTTCTTTCTTTTTTGAGAATTTTCCAACATTTAAGAGGGACACATTTTGTTTTAAAAAGCTAGTGTATAGGTGTTTAGAATCTGCCCCAAATTTTTAAAAGCTAATGCATGCAATTTACCAGTAATCTTTAACTGAATCTGAAACAAAGCTGTCATAATAACTTTTCTAGTTCCCAGCACTGCAGATGGTCATTAGAATTTTCAAAGAGAAAAAATAAATGTAGCATCCAGAAATATAAACACAAAGAGCAAAACATTTCTCCCAATGAATAAATAAATATTAATACAAATCAGATAACAAGTACCTTCTAACAGAGGGTAAGGATACCCACTGCATATTCTTCCAGCGCCATAAGCTTTACCAAGTCACACCTTTTCACAGAGAGCATATTGTCATTAAGAGGAAGCACTTCATCTTGTGTACAGCTCCTCATACACCCCAACAGCAACCTGCTTAGGTCACATGAAGGAAAGATTAGGACTTCTGTGTCCTGGACCTCTCTACTTCCACACCAGCTTTTTTCAGTTTCTATTGTGTTTTCCAATGAGAAGAATAAACCAGCATCCAGATTTATCTATAGCTGGACATTGTAGCTTCTGAGGACATTGTAAAGTTAGAACCATGCCAGAGAAAAGGAAAGGAAAGGAGGCTAGTAAGAAGCAAATCGTTTTATTCAAGTACCTCCACCCTGAATGTTTCTGCACTGACAAAGTCATAGTAAAATAAGCACCAGAGGAAGCCCTAGTTCAGAAAATGTAGGCTCAAAAAAGTAGGGACAGAAACTAATAATTGTTGAGCATGTCCTTTGCTGTATGCTCTAGATATATTATTTGATTTCATTCTGAAACTACATCGTGAGATGTATATTATTATTATTTTACAAGTTCTCATACTGAAGACCAAAGAGATATTTGCCCAAAGCTACTTTGTTACAGATCAGGATTCAAATTTAGGTCTGTCTGACTCCAAAATTCATGACCTTTCCCTTACCTAGTGTTGTCTGCTTGAATACTGGGTGGAAATGGCAACAGACTTTGGAGCACATGCTTGGAGCATATTAACAGGCAGTTTTAATGAGCTGATTGTACAAGTGGGGCTCAGTCTTCTTTTTTTACATTCAACTTACAGAGGCATCACCTTCCAACAATGTGCTTATGTGTCAGTGCTCACCTACCAGCAGGACAGAGACACTAAAAGTAAGAAACCCAAAATAATGCTTTGTTAGGTGGACCTCTAATCTGTCAAATAGGTATAACAATATTTCCCTCTTACAGTGTCGTAAAAATTAAAGATTATTCATTTATGCAAGAAAATATTTATTAAGCACCTGTTTTATGCCAAAAACTGCTCTATTTATGTACATCACCCATCACTGTGCATGGCATATCCTGCTACTCAAAAACTAAGGGTGTGGACCTCTTCTTATGGGACCACAAGAGAATAGAGAAGCAACTATTAAAGGGACTGCTCATGACTTCTGAGAGATGTTCTTTTCCTTTTGTCCCCTTGCAGGCACAGTGACCACTGAAGATCACCAGAGATTGTTTTGCCACGTTTCCTTTCTATACAGCTGCAGACTGGATAACAGAGTTGTATAAATGGGCCAAGGTGGCCCCTGTATATCGACCTTTATCTGTATATCGGCCTTTATGCTATTTACTTCTTCACAGCAGGCCAAGACCATTGTACCAAACTCACTAAACTCAAATTTCTGCATATGCACTTTTTATAAATATAGCCCAAATAAACATAGTTTTAGACTTTTACGGCCTGGCCTGCTTTGCCCATACTGTGAAAATGCACCCAACATCTGCTAATCATAGATAAACTAAGTATACAAAAACCACAAAAAAATTTGTAATAAACTAGTCATAAGGAATAATTGTATGTTTCCAAAAGCTGAAGGATACCACCTTCCCACCCACCACACACACACACACACACACACACACACACACACACACACACAAACACACACACACACACAAATCTGTCATAAACTACTATAAGCAAAATTCACAGACACTCTCAGGATTATTTAAGAATAAAACAAATATTTTTTTTCTATATATGGGATCATGTAATCTGCAAACAGGGACAATTTGACTTTGTCTTTTCTGATTTGGATGCTCTTTATTTCTTTCTCTTGTCAGATTTCTTTGGCTAGTACCTCCAATACTATGTTAAATAGTTATGGTGAGAGTGTACATGCTTGTCTTGTTCTTGTTCGGAAAAGAAAAGCTTTCAGCTTTTCCCCATTCAGGATGACGTTGGTGGTGGGTTTGTCATAAACAGGTTCTATTTTGTTGAGATACTTTCCTACCATACCCAATTTGTTGAGGATCTTTATCATGAGTAGATATTGAATCTTGTCAAATGGTTTTTCTGTACCTATTGAGATGATCATATGGTTTTTGTCCTTGATTTTGTTGATGTGGTATATATCACATATATTGATTTGCAAATGTTGAACTATCCCAGGATCCCTGGGATGAAATCCTACTTGATTGTGATGTATAATCTTGATGTGCTGTTGAATCCTGTTTGCTAATATTTTGTTGGGAATTTTTCCATCTATGTTCATCAAAAATATTGGCCTATTGTTTTCTTTTTTTGTTGTGTCTTCATCTGACTTTGGTATCAGAATGATGCTGGCCTCATAAAATGAGTTTGGGAGAATGGCCTCTGTTTCAACTTTTTGGAATAGTTTTAAAAGAATTGGTATTAATTATTCTTTAAAGGTTTGGTAGAATTCAGCAGTCTTGGGCTTTTCTTTGTTGAGAGACTGCTGATTACTGCTTCAGTGTCGTTGCTTGTTAACTGGTTTGTTCAGGTTTTCTATTTCTTCTCGGTTCAGTCTCGGTAGTTTGTATGTGTCCAGATATTTATCCATTTCCTCCAAATTTTCAAATTTGTTGGTGTGTAGTTGTTTATAATAGTCTCTAATGATTCTTTGTATTTCTGTGGTATCAGTTGTAAAGTCTCCTTTTTCATTTCTCATTTTTGTTATTTGGGCCTTCCCTCTTCCTTTTTTAGTTAGTCTAGCTAATGGTTTGTCTATTTTGTTTATCTTTTCAAAAGCAAACCTTTCGTTTCATTGATCTTTTGCATCATTTTGGGGTGTCAATTTCATTTAGTTCTACTCTAATCTTTTTTTATTATTATTTCCTTCTGTCTACTAATTTTGGGATTCGATTATTCTTGTGTTTCTAGCCCTTTGAGGTGTAATGTTAGATTATTTATTTATTGCAATAAACTTTCCTGTTAGTACTGCTTTTTCAGTATCCCTGAAATTCCTAGGGCTGATAAACATAATCAGTAAAGTTGCAGGATACAAAATCAATATACAAATATAAGTAGCATTCTTATACACCAAAAATAATCTAGCAGAAAAAGAAAACAAGAAAGCAAGCCCATTTACAATAGCTACCAAAAAAATGTCTAGGAATTAATTTAACCAAGGAAGTAAAAGACCTCTACAATGAGAACTACAAAACATTGATGAAAGAAATTAAGGACAACAAAAGATGGAAAGACATTCTATGTTCATGGATTGGAAGGATTAATATTGTAAAAATGTCCATACTACTCAAAGCAATCTACAGATTCAATGCAATCCCCATCAATAAACCAATAACATTCTTCACAGAAATAGAAAAAAAAAATAATAATACTAACATTCATATGGAACAAGAAAAGACCCCAATTAGCCAAAGTGATCCTGAGCAAAAATAAATTAATAAATAAATCTGGAGGCATTACATATCTGATTTTAAAATAACTACAAAACTATAGTAACCAAAACAGCATGGTACTGGCATAAAAACAGACTCATGGACCAAAGGGACAGATAGATAACCCAGAAACCAATCCATGTACTTATAGCCAATTGATCTTCAATAAAGGAGCCAACAACATATGTTGGGGAAATGACAACCTTGTCAATAAATAGTGCTGGGAAAACTGGATATCCATGTGTAGAAGAATGAAACTAGACCCTTACCCATTCCCATATATAACTCCAAATGGATTAAAAAGCAACTCAAAATGGATTAAAGACTAAAATATAAGACCCGAAACTATAAAACTCCTAGAAGAAAACACAGGAGATACACTTCAGGATGTCGGACTGGGCAAAGACTTTATGAATAAGAATTCAAAAGCACAGATCAAAAAAAAGAAAAAAAAACCCAAATAAACAAAAAGAAAAAAGAAACATATAAACAATCTAATTAGCTTCTATACAGCAAAGGAAACAATCAACAGAGTAAAAAGACAACCTGTAGAATGGGAGAAAATGTTTGCAAACTGTGTTTCCAACAAGGGATTAATATCCAGAACATACAAGGAACTCAAACAACTTAACAGTAAAAAACCAAATAAACTTATTATAAAATAGGCAAAGGAGCTGAATAGATATTTCTCAAAAGAAGACATAGAGGTACATGAAAAAACTGCTCGACAGCACTAATCATCAAGGAAATGCAAATCAGAACTACATTGAGGTATCATCTCACTCCAGTTAAACTGCCTATTGTCAAAAAGACAGAGAATAACAAATGCTGATGAGGATTCAGAGAGAGACAAACACATACACTGTTTGTGTGACTGTAAATTAGTACAGCCATTATGACAAACAGCATGGAAATTTCTCAAACAGCTACAGATAGAACTACCATACAATTCAGCAATCCCACTGCTGGGTATATACCCAAAGGAATAAAAATCATCATGTTGAAGGGATACCTGTACTCCCATGTTTATCATAGCTCTATTTATAATAACCAAGATATGGCACCAACCTAAATGTCCACTGATGGACAACTGGATAAGGAAAATGTGTATACACACACACACACACACACACACACACACACACACTGGAATACTACTCAGCCATAAAAAGAATAAATTCTGTCATTTGCAGTAGCATGGATGAGCTTGAAGAAAACTATGTTAAGTGAAATAAGACAGGCACAGAGAGAGAAATACTGTATGTCCTCACTCATAAATGGGAGCTGAGAAAGAAGGAAAGAAAGAGAAAGGAGGGAGGGAGGGAGGGAGGGAGGGAGGGAGGGAGGGAGGGAGGGAAGGAAGGAAGGAAGGAAGGAAGGAAGGAAGGAAGGAAGGAAGGAAGGAAGGAAGGAAGGAAGGAAGGAAGGAAGGAAGGAAGGAAGGAAAACAATCGTAATAATACATTTGTCTTTCAGAAAGAGAGAACAAAACTGTTTTCTGGAGCCCAGAAAAGAAGAGAGGGAGGGACATAAGAAGAAATGGGATAATGGACACAAAACAGCTAGTTAAGAAAAATAAGCTCTATTGATGTACAGTCGAGTTAGGCACCTATTATTAACAATAATTTACCACATATTATCGAGTGACTAGAAGAGGGGAGATCGAATGTCCTCAATACAAAGAAATTATTTTGTTTTGTAATGATGAATATGCTAATTACCCTGACTTGATAATCACACATTGTACACAGGTATTGATACTCAACTCTATACCCGACAAATATGTATAATCAATTATGTTTCAATACCAAAAAAAAAGAATAAAATAATTGGTACTGGTTGTAGCACCTTATAGACAGAGCCAACTTTACCTGATTAATGTGCTGTGAGCATTTAATATACAGTAGCTGAATTTCTATAGTTCTTTGTCAAGAATTCATATATAATAGAATGGAAATGTAGGGGCTTTCTAGCATGAAAAGTCATGTGGGGGGGGCACATTTATCCCATTAAAATATAATCTGAAAATGGTATTATATACATGAAAATAGGAATAGCTAATAATAAACTACTTTTATCTAGTTTATAGAAGCAGTGGTTTATATAATATTTAAAAGAGTGGACTGGGTTTAAATCCCAGGTTGGCCACTTGACAGCTGCGAATTTAGGCAAGTTACTTATCTTCTTAGGAGTCAGTGTTTTGATCTGTAAACTAGAAAGAATAACATTTACGATGACCCACATGAAATTGCTAATATCCACGTTTGGGGCCTACAAAGAAGGCAATTTAATTTCTGTACATGTATGTTGAGGGAATTATAGAGATAACCTGTGAAGAGCGTCCAGCACACTTCCTAAAATACAGTGAACCCACAGTAATATTCTCTCATATTCCCCTCAATCCTCCACGGATGATGTTGACCATGAAATATAATCCGTTCTCAATTTCATGTGTTATTGAAGATATCCACAGAATGGGAAACCAAATGCTGCAAGTGATCATTACATACTCTAAGAGCTAAATATAGGTATAGATTATTTCAGCCTACTAATTTTTCAGACAAGAAATCTGAATTTAGCCACTAATAGAGATCCCCTGGTCCATCCTAGTTTAGGATCATGGGCTATAAACCCACAATTTTTCTCATAGAGATAATTCATCTAGATGTCACAGAATAGCTCTCAACCCAAATTTTAAATGCCAATACATTGAGGAGGACCCTTTTTGTGGTCATTTTAAAGTTGAAAATATAATTTAACATCAGTGGCAATTTAGAATGATATGACTATGCTAAGCATTTACAAACTGTAACCATTTCATAAGGTTTAAGTCACTGAGAACATTTGATAAAACATTTAAAGATCCCTAAAATAGAGCTAAAACATTAAATTAGCCATATATATCTTATTATACATTCTATGCTACCATCTCTAAATTTCTTTCATTTATACCTATTAGTTATACCTCTTTAAGGTTTCCTAGGCTTGCTTATTCCATGCAAATGTTAATATATTAATACAATCTTCACAAAATCTTTAAGAAGAACAGGTCACCTTTTTTATTTTAGACATGCTGTTATTTTAGACGCTGTTTGTTACAGTGCGTGTACATGCTATATCCAAAATAAGAATACCAACAGCAGGAAAAAGCGGAGTGTTATGATCACTTCATTTAAGATTAGCCATTTGTTAGCTTAATAAACACTCTAGGCTTTGATTTAGAAAAGTGTTAACTGAAGTTCAGGCTCAACTAAATTCCAAACTGGGAAAGAGCAGACATATTAATATGTGATCAGTAATGGCTGACAGCCTTGGACAAATCTGGTAGAAAATCAAGAACTTATTTTCTGGGTATGAAATGCAAGCATACCATAATCCAGTTTTCATCTGCTTATACCCTATCAGTGATATTATTATATTGCCTCTGAAACTCAAATTGCAAAGCAATTGTTTTTTGCTAACGTTGTACAGCACCAAGTAGGCCAGCATCTCAGAAATATAAAAATACCACTGCTACCCATTTTCAATAAAGAGAAAATTATTTTGGCTATGTTTTAATTTGCAGTGGTAGCATTGTTATCCATAGATCAGAGGAAAAGTAAAGTGAAAGAACTTAAGAGAAAAAAAGGAAAAAGAGACTTCTTCAGAGATGACTAAAATTAACAAGGCCTCCCAAAAATCAGGATCATAGCACCACTTTGTCATTTGTTTAACAAAGTGTATACAAAATTTTTTCTAGCTCTTGACTTAAACCTAAGCAATCCTGGCAGTATTCATCTCCTGCATTAACTACACTGCATTCACTCCCTAGCAGAGCTGGTTATCATTTCACTTTTTTTTCTGAATAAATTTACAAGAATAATACAAAAACAATTGCTCTGTGAATTTTGCCTCTGATACCCCTCTGAAGCAAATGTAAACATGGCATATGGCATAAAAGCAAGCTGCAGATGGCCCTACAACAGCCGTGCACATCTGGCACATAGCTGTTTGATTTTGTATTTGCCAATTCACCAGATGACTCTTTCTGGAGAAAAGCCCAATAAGAGATATTCACTCATCTTCCTTCTTCCACAGGCTCAATGTTTTAGCCACTCTTCTCACCCTCATCTGTACATACTGAAACAATCATGGAATCTCAGCCATTCCAAAGAGAAAAAAAATTACTGTTGTTCAGTTTCATGGTAAATCAGACCCAGATTCTTTAGTTTTACAACTTCAGTAACCAATTCAGAGCTTTATCTCTGGAAGCTGGTTAGATAGCCCATCAAACAGAAGAACATTTGGTGCAATGATTATGTAATGGTAAGAATGCACTGATAGAAATCCAGAAATATCACTTTCCCTCCAAAAGCTTTGCAGCTAGATCTTGGAATCAAGCTTTCAAGATATTTTAAATTCACCCAATTTGACACTAGGTGTGCAATTGGAATAGAATAGGAGGATATCATTCTTTTGTTACAAAAATAATTTTATGTGTTAGATGTATAAGTTCTAGGTAAAGTCCCTTTAAGTATGAGCTATCTGCATAAGATGTCTGTTTGTAGTAGTTATTTTTGCTAATCTCCAATTATTTCTGTTTCTCGCCATTTCCAGACACATGCTATGATTGTTCTCCATGGGTATGTGACTTGCTTTGACTAATAAAATTTGAGTGCAAGTTACATGCATCACTTCCATGTGGAAGTCTTAAAAGCCAGTATGTGATATACCACATTCCCCTTGCTCTGAAGAAGTGACTTGGAAGCATATGTCTAGAAGGAGCCACCGTCAACCTGGGTCTCTAAATAACTGCAATGAGTAGAGCTTTGCTGCCAACTCACTTAGGACATAGAGATTGAGTGAGAAACTTCTGTTAAGCACTGAGATTTGGGAGGTATATTTTACTGTACCATTAACTTATTCTCACTAACACTAAGTCAAACAAAAATTTTATGAATATAATCATCTCAATTTCAGGTTTAACAAAAAGAATTGTAGTGGTTTAGAAACTAGTTCTAAGGTAAAGTACCTTACGTGGTGATATAAAAATGATAAGATTATATTTAGAAGTCTAGAGACTTTAGTCTCTGACTTAATTACCTTCTTTTTTTTTAAATTAGGCCACAGAATGAAGTAAAACCAGAGAAACTGAAAGAATAAGTGGAACGTTTATAGCATAGTGCTATAATCAAGCATGTAATCTCCTTCCGTGCTGTTGTAAGATCTCAAGCTTAATAGAACACCAGTAGCGACTCTAGAAACCAAACTTCCTTCAAGTTTTTAGCATAAAACAGAAAACATGAGAATTTTTAACTACAAGGAAAAAATGTTTGGGGAAGTTGTCAAGTTTGTTTTGTTTTCTTTCTTTTTCTTTCTTTTTTTTTTTTTTTTTTACTTCTAATCTTGATTTCTCTTGGCTTCATTAAAGTTTGAGATTAAAGACTTGACTTCTCATTATGGGTGACTGACCGGGGACCACAGGTTCAGAGACACTTACAGGGCTGTGTCTGAACATGCTTTCCTGAATCTTTCTTCAATGCCTCATCCTCAACATGTCCAAAAGGAAACAAACCTCCTTCCTAAATCCTTTCTTCTAATAATGAAGCAGGGAACCCTGAGCATTTTCTGATTGTTAACCCTGCCCTCTTCCGCTGGAGAAACTGTTTCAAAAATTTTACACTTGTCTGTCTTAATCGCAAACTTTAGCTTCTGTAACCTAGCTTGCTTCCTGCACCCGTGTGCTAACCTAACCGTCACAGAGGTTTTGCACCGCCCTAAGGGCCGAATGCAAATTTGGCTCCAGAACTGACCAATGAGCTATGTCTCATAGCCATCCAATCCGAATTAACAGACTTACATCCCTCATTTGCATAAGAGGACCTAAATGAGAACTTGGGTGAGAAGGTTTGGCTATATAAGGCTGCCCCTTTCCTTCATTCGGGGAGACACTAGCCTGATGCTTGTGCTCACTTTGCTTGCAAGCAATAAAGTGCTGTAACGCCAAAAAGCTGTTACACCAAAAAGAGCTGTAACAGCAAAAAGAGCTGCAACACCAAAAAGAGCTGTTAACTAATAAAAAGCTGTGATACCAGCGTTGGTCTTGGATTCCTCTGTGCGAGCAACCTTGCAACACTAAATTTCCCAGCCACAATAATGGAACCACCATCCCTCAAGTTTCCTGACTCAAAAATATGTGATCCTTGATTTCTCTGTATTTCTTACTTTGCCAGGTCTTGATTCTGCTTCTAAGTTTGTCCCCTTCTATCATCACCATTTCTCTTCTTTAGGTCTAGACTTTATTATATTTTGTAAGGCTATTTCTATAGCCAATTAACTTCTCTTTACATTCAGACCAACCTCTCTCTTTGATCATGTCACTTCTCTTCTTGGCTCTCACTTTTCCGATTGTTTTAGTTTTTGCTTTCTATGGCCATTTATCAATATGGCAAGTTCTCAGCAGCAATAATCTCTTTATCAGCTGTCTTATATTTTTCCTCTATGGACATACATCTTAATACTATAGCAATCTTCCGTTACTGTCCACTGTGATAATTATTTTCAAACTCCAACAGAGACTGAACAAAGATTGGCAATTTTAGTTGTAAAGGACCCACAAAAGATTTGATATGTCTAACTCTGCTTGAGAAGAACTAACCTATGTAGTAAAGTCTAAGTGCATTATAATTGCGTAAAAGATGCTTCATGATGTGACAACTGCCTGACTTCATAGTCTCTATTCTTTATCTGCCTCCCTCCTTGCCCTTCACACCCTATCAAAATAACACACGTGGGTATATACACATACACACACACACACACACACACACACTGACACACTCACATTTTCAACTCTAGCAAACAACTTGCACTTACCTAAATATGCTGATTTATCATGCCTTCCTATATTTGCATATGCTTTTCATTCTGCAAGTAGTATTCTTTTCCTACTTTTCCACTTAATGTTATCTTACTTATCATTCAAAAATCCAAAATATTACCACTTCTGTGAAGATTTCTCTTCTTTCTTTCCCCCAACCCCTAAAATTACCTGGTTCCTCCTTTGTGTTTTCATAATGCTTTGGGTATGACTTATTTTTAAAATGCACTCATCCTATTTTATCTCCTTGACTGTTCTATTAGTTTGCTTGGTCTGCCATAACAAAATACCACATAGTTAGTGGCTTAAAAAACAAAAATGTATTTTCTCACAGTTCTGAAAGTTAGTAGTCTGACATCATCAATATGTCATCAGGGTTGGTTTCTTCTGACGGCTCTCTCTTGACTTGTAGATAGCCATCTTGTCTCTGTGAGTTTATATGATCTTCCCTTGTAGTTATCTAAGAGCTCCTTAGATAACTCCTTGTAGTCATCCTGAGCTCCTCTTCTTATAAAGACAGCAGTTGCATTGGATTAGGTTCCACCCCAACAATTTCGTTTTAACTTAATTACCTCTTTAAGGAGCCTAACTCCAAATATTCCTCACATTCTGAGGTACTGGGGGATAGAACTTCAACATACAAATTTGAGGGGGGAACATTCAGCGCATAACAACTAAGTTACAAATACATTGAAAGCCAAGATGTTCTTGGTCATTTATATATTTTCAGTTTCCTGCACAACTGCCAATACATTACTTGAGTGAAAAATCTCAATTCACTTCTCCTAGAAATAATTAAACAGAGAAGGAATTTGAAGGTAAGTCCAAATCCATAGGAGGAGAGGTCAGAGAAAAGACACGTGAATAGTATTAGTTCACAAGATTCAATCAATGACCTAGGGCACCTAGTCAATCATGCTGTTGTCCAAGCAAAAGGTAATCATAAAAGATAAAGGCAAACAAGTTTTTTCATTGGGGGTAGGGTGGGGTCAACCACAAGTATTGTGAAACCAAGACACAAACCAGAAAATATAGGGAAAAGATTAAAACAGGAATCCTAACACTAAACCTTAGAACTATTATTGGTGCCAACATTTAAGTAGTTGTGGTCTGCATCAGTTAGTTTTTACCACATAATGCTATGTAACAAATGACCCCAAATTCATTGGCTTTAAACAGTAACTCAGGCATGTATGGTTTGGCTGGGGGTTTGCTAATCTACTCTGTGCCAAGCTGGTCAGCTCTGCTTACAGAATCTCTGTTGTGTTTTTCATTGTGGGTTGAATTAAGGTCAACTCCATGTGTGTTCATTCTGGGGTCCAATCTGAATGGGCAGCATCTACCCAGGGGAAGCTCCCCTCATGATAATAGCAAAAGTGCAAGAAGGCCAGCCCACCCATGTAAATCAATGTCAAGCCTTTGTTTGCATCATATCTGCTAACATTCCAAAGCAAGTTACAAGATTGAGTGTGACGTCAAGATGAGGAGTAAACTCTTTACAATGTCAAGATGAGGAATTCACTCCACCTGTAGTGGGAGGGACAGCAATGTCACATGACAAAAGCCATGGATGCAGAAAGTGGTGAATAATTGAAGCCAATAATGTAATCTACCATAAGACCCTTTGAAATGTTAAGGCTGACTTCAAAGGAGACAAAGAAGTTGACTTTCAGTCACTTCAGAGATTGTTTTATCTTTATCTAAATAACCCTCTTCAAAATAAAAAAAAAAAAACATAATCCCTCAAGTAATACACAAAGAGCCTTATTTAGTATCTGGTGCATAGTGTTCACCAGGTAAATATGTGTCAAATGAAGAGGAATGGTGCCCTGAGTTTAGAGACAGCCTTTTCAGAATTAAGCATTGAATATAATCCTGGAGAGCCAATGTGAATAATTAGCTGGGTTCAGAAATTTTGGTGATAGGTCTAGTAGTGTTTGCTTTATATATCTGAGTGCTCTGAGGTTAGGTGTGTATATATTTATGATTGTTACATCTTCTTGCTGGAAGGATTCCTTTATCATTATCTTATGGCCTTCTTTTTCTCTTTTTATGTTTTTTGGTTGAAAGTCTTTTATTTGATATGAGAATAGCTACTCCTGCTCATTTTTGGTTTCCATTTATGTGATATATCTTTTTCCATCCCTTCACTATTAGTTTGTGTGAGTCTTTACAGAGTTGAGTCTCTTGAAGACAGCATTGGGTCTAGCTTTTGAATCCAATCAGCCAAACTATGTCTTTTGAGTGGTGAATTCAATCCATTTACATTTTGGGTTGTTACTGAAAGGTATTGTCTTACTCCTGGCATTGTATTGATTTTTGTTTGAATGTTTCAAGTATCTTTTGTTCCTTTCTTTCCATTTTATTGTTTGTCTTCGGTGTTCATTGGTTTTTTGAGGTGATAAGACATTGTTTCTTTCTTTTTCCCACTTGCATATCTGCTCTATAGATGGGTTTTGCTTTTTCTCATGTATTCATGGTGTTGATTAAAATTGTTTGAATTCCAGATGCAGGATTTCCTCAAGGATTTCTCATAGGGCTGGTCATGTGGTGGTAAACTCTTACAGTTTTTGTTTGTCTGGGAAATACAATATTTCTCCTTCATTTCTGAAGGATAGCTTTGCTGGATATAGTATTTTTGTCTGGATTTTTTTTTTTCTTTCAGCACTTTGAATATATCATCCCATTCTCTTCTGGCCTGTAGCATTTCTGCTGAGAAGTCTGCTGCTAGTCTGATGAGGACTTCCTTATAGCTGATTGACACTTTTCTTTTGCTGTTTTTAGGATTCTCTCTTTGTCTTTGACTTTGGCTAGTTTGACTATAATGTATCTTGGAGAGGATCTTTTCAGATTGAATCTATTTGGGGATCTTTGAGCCTCTTGGATATGAAAGTCCATGTCTCTCCCAATACCTGGGAAGTTTTCTACTAATTCACTGAATAGGTTTTCATGCCTTTTACTTTTATCTCCCCTTCTGGAACACCCATCATTCAGATGTTTGTGCACTTAATGTTGTCTGATAGCTCTCATAGACATTCTTCCTTCTTTTTTAAATTATCTCTTTTTTCTTTTCTTTTTTTTTAAAATTATTATTTGGGGCAGGTCTAAGTGGTTTATTTTGAAAAGACTGTCTTTGAGATTAAAATTCTTTCTTCTGCTTGCTCTAGCCTGCTGCCTAAGATCTCAGTTGTGTTTTAATATTACTGGATCTTAGAAGGGCCTGAGACTAGGTCTTGTATCTCAGTCAATAGGGCCCCTAGAGCATGGGGTACAAGGCACCTGCGTACAAAGTGAATGCAATGGTTAATTCCATTTTAAGCTCACAGTTGAGCTATTCCAGTCTAAAAATAATGCTTTTCCACCATTATACTTTCTTGCTAGTGTAGGTAAGTTCTCCTTTAAGATGGTTTACTGGATTGGAATTCTTGGGATCAGAATATGTAGGCTAAACTCACTTTGGGGGTACCCAAATGTCTGAAACTGAATGCAAGTATCTTACTAGTAACAGAATCCTTCTGACACTAGGAGTTAACTCAGGTGTATAACTGAAGGTTGAGTGAAAACCCCAGATGATCTCCTGTATGCCTTGTGATCCAACAGAGGCAGCAGCAGATGGCTTATATGGCTCAGAAGAAAGGTGCTTATAGGTCAAACATTATGGCTAGTCCAGGTTTTAAAGGTTCAGAAGGAAGAGGCTGAGGCATTGGGCCCCTTTGGGGAGACCAACAGGGATTCTGGGAAACTAGCACTTCTTCTAAATTTGCTACTGCCTAATACAGTCAATTATTGAAAGTACTAAAATAATGAAGGCTAGATATTACAACAATGATATTCCAGTTTTCACCTGTCCAAAAATATCATTAAAAGGTTTGTTTGGAGATAGTGTCCATTTTGAGTTGCTTTCGAGGTGACTAAGTGGCAATGTTAATTAGGCAGTTACATATAAATCACACAAACTTCTTCCCATAGCCTTCAGAGCTTCCATGATCTACCCTCCCAGCTTCACCAGCCCTTTCTCATCTCAGAAGCATCTGGATCAATAGTGGTCCAAATAATCCAGTATTGATTCTGAATCTCTGAAATTCAAATCTTTCTTTCCTTTCTGCTTTTATCTCTACCATTTTCTTTACTTGGAATGTTTTCTTAAAATATCTTCCTGTGATGGCTACATCTCCTCATTCAGATCACTGCACAAATGCCACCTGCTGAAAAAGGCCTACCATGACTACACAATCTAACACAGTTTCCTCACCCCAGCCACCCTTGTTCCCTTCACTTTATTTTTTTTTATAGCACATATCATTCCCTGAAATTATCTTATTTTTCTGATACTTCCTACTAGAATGTAAGCCCTTCGAAAGCAGAGACTCAATAAATACCTTGAATGCATATATTTATGAATGAACAAAAGAATCCAAGTAGAAACAGCAGTTAAGACTGATGCTAAATGTGAGACTACTGACATAGGGTCCTATATATAGACAACCACCATAACTTGTTATAGGACGGATTGCAAAGTTTGATGTGAGACTAATTAGAATAATTGGAATTAAAATAATAATTGTTCATAAATATTTACCCACTTATATGAGAAAATTTGCATGAGCTAGGCACTGTGTAATGCAATTTACATGCATTAACTTATTTAACCCTTAAATAATCCTATAAGATAGAGTACCATTTTTATCTTCATTTTACAGGTTAAAAAATGTATGGTGCCAGTGCCTAAGCTACTTGTTGAGGTACTTTGGGTAAGTAAAGGGAAGCAAAGAGATAAAGTCCGGAGATGTTTTCCTTAAAGTATAAGCCCAACTCTGTGCCTCCTCAGTACACAATGCAGTCCCTTGTAGTCTTTTACTTTTCTGGTAGTTATTACACTAAAGTATGCATTTAATTACCTCATTGCTTTTCTTTTTCCTTCCTTTCCGGCCCTCCTTTCCCTCATGCCACAGAGGACTTGAAATTTAGAATAAATCTTATTTCAACACTCCCTTTACATCCTGTCCTTGATGACCCATGAAGGTTCCAGAGCTCTCCCCTTATGGGTCCCTAAGCCCTCGAAACATGTACATTTCCTTTACTGTCTGTCTATTTTGGATACTTCTTGGTAATTATCATGCTTTCCTTACCTATTGCTTATCTTATGCTCTTTGTCACTGACTACTGTGTTTCTGGGTCCCCTAGCACATTCTAACTAAATTTATAATCCCTTTAGTACATAAAATTAGGTTATCCATATATAAATTGAAAATTTCAATTTACTAGCCAAGGTGAACTCACTTTCTGTTTTGAGGATGTTAATATTCCCATCAGCATTAGTCATAATACATGTTATTATGGCCTTTCTTGATCCAATCTACTTTGTTTTCTTATACCTCATTTATTAAGAACATTTCAAATAGGAAGAAACATCTCCCAGGTAACCTCTAATTTTCTGCTTTGGTTCCTATACATAGCATATACCATGACCATCACATTCCTAGAGTCTACATGAGACAAGCATATTCATGATTACAAATCTGGGGCTCAAATAGTTTCTTCTTTTCAGTGTGGCCACAATAATAGAATGATGAGCAAAGAAATGACTGCACATGAATTATCTAATCAGAGACAGCAATTAGATTTAGAGTCAATAGCTGTGGTGGTAAGGGAAACTTTGGAAAACTGAGCCAGGGTGGTCAAAACTAGGCTGTATTACTAGGAATTATGAATCCTGGACTTAGAGGAAGGAACCACGGGATACGGTTTTGCTTTAAGACTTCTCCTTGTAATGCTGTGTTCTTGGTATTGTTAGCACTTCTTAATTTATGCAATAAAAATGTATCGTTTGCCAGGGAATACAATTGAGATTCAGCTGTAAAAATTGACTCGTTTAAATTTGGTTAATCATTCTGATAAAAGCTTAAATAAATGCTAGCTCCAGTCTACATATATTCTTTCTTCAAATTCATAACTAACTGTGGGCCTGCCCATTCAGTTTCGGCATGTTTTAATGTGGTTCCTTTCACTTATATTCTTACATATGGCTGGATAAATATAAAGTGGCAAGAAAATTAAGGTTAAATAAATGATAATCAAAAGGACAAAGTAAAAATAGCCCACATCAGTAGGGCTTTGTAAAGAGGGGGCATAATGGTAATTGAGACATGTATTTGAGAACTGCTGCTACAACAACCTCTGGAGAAGTAAATATCTACATTGTAATCAGATTCGATCTTAATAGGAAATGACATACACACAAAAAAATCCATGTGTAAGGAGGTCTAAGGTCATGGCTCTGAAATTAATCCTCTACTAAATCCACACATCAAAGTCCTTGGACTTTAACTGAAGTTGTTAAAGACAATTTGAGAACCTGGCTATGGGTGGATAATTTATGATGTAGCATGAAACAAAGAACTTTCTATACCCGAGCAACACAAAGGACGATATTTACTGTCGCCAATTACTTTTATACAACAGAAGGGTCAGCCTCTGCTCCCAATTACTCATGTGCAGAAACAGAACTATTAGCAAGAAAATCAACAGATCATTATAGGTTGTAATGTAAAAAAAAAATCCTGGAAGTGAACTGAGCAGATAACACTGGTCTCTCCATCCTCTGCCCTGGGCATGAGGAGAGCTCTGTGACCTTAAAAAACCCACAGTTAGACATTATGAAATTCTCACCCTAAAAGAATGCCTTGAGTTTGCTTCTCCTTATCACAGGCAAGGGGGTACAGTCTGGAGAGGAGCCAGAACATACTAGGAAGTGGGTCATACCCTTTTGAAATGCCCAAGAATGGTTAGAGACCTCTCCAAGGGACTAACTTGAAACAAAAATTCTCAGCAGATGTGAATCTTCAGAAGAGTTCTTTAAACCAGAGATCAGTCTAAAATTTTTGGAAAGTATATTTATTAGTTATGGTATAAGTTCAGCCATTGTAACAGAGAAAAATGGCTGGAATGAGATGGCTTATTTCTCTCTCATGTAAAATTTGGGAAGGAGGTTCAGGACTGGTATGTTTCTAGATGATAGGAGTCCCAGTACCCATCAAGAAGGACCCAGTTTCTTCTAACTGTTGCTCTCCCAACCTCACCACCTAGTTTATCTCTCATATAGTTTATCTCTCATAATTCAAAATAGATGTTCTAGGACCTGTGATCCTGGTATATTCTAATTAATGGGAAGGAAAAAAGGGAAAAGAGAGGACATGTCCTTTCTTTTTCATTACATGACCCAAATGTTGCACACATCACTTCTGCTCACACTCATTGACGATAATGTAGATATGGACATACCTACCTACAAAGAAGTTTGAGGAAGGTAATATTTAGTTAGGTCTAGAGTCAGTGCTTAAATAAAAAACTCAATTAATAACATAGGGTTTCTAAAAACTTATAATATTGCAATCTACCTATATTCCTACAAAAATAAAAGTAAAAAAACAACAGTCTCTACCATACACAGTAAACAATAATAGACCAAATGAAATGATCCCCTGGTTTCTGAAAGATTAATTCTGTTTCTCTTTCTTTATCCCCAAATATTTGTTTTGGTCTCCCTATTCATTATTTTCTCTCATTATAACGTCTTCAAATTCCTTAAATTCACATCCCTACCATCTTACTTTTTCTTAGTTTTGTTTAATCCCAAGGTTCTGGGGATGGATATAAATATAAAATCATACTTTATTCCATGTACAAAAACAAATCTAAATAAATGTTTTAATGTATCTTAATTTCTACTCAATGTTTGTAAAAATATCCTTATATTGACTGCTTTTTGTATAGACATTCATTTGTATCTACATCAAAACTTCCAGCCTAAGAAAGAGTTCCAGAATTCTATGAACATCAAATCCTATGTATAGCTAATCAATATTAAGCATGAAAAGATTAGATCATTTTAAAATCTTTGTAGAGGAGTACATCTAATAGCATTGCATAGGAAGGAACATGGAGTCCACTTTCAGTACATTTATTCTTTACTGAGCATCATAAATGGAGAGTGTGCTAAGTGATATGTACATAGAAAATGTCCCTGATATTGCAGAGCTTATAGTCTAGTAAGGGATAAATATGCCATTACAAATGGTGACTAACCTATGAGAAAAGTAACGGATTATAGGACAGAATACTGTAGTGACTTACTTTAGACAATTTTCTAATTTGTACCCTCTTGAAGAAAAGATGTTTAAGCTAAATCCTGAATGACTAAAAGTCAGGAGTCATATTGGGATAAGGAAGGAGAACATTCCAAACAGAAGATCAGTGTGCTTAAAGGCCATAAAAAGGGGAGGAATCAAAGATCACTGTAAGAGAAAACTTGTCTTCAACTCAAATCCCAATCAGGATTTTACTTGCCCTACCAGAAGCAGTATGAGGCATTCTTAGCTTTGCTTTGATACTACAGAGAATGTTGATGATCTAGAACAAATAGCACTAAGGTTAGTGACATGAGCTTGGGAGTTAAATAAGCAAAAAGAGCAAACATTCCTATAGCAACAAATAAAATTACACAACCAGCATTTTGCAAAGTGTATGGAAGAAAAAATACTTAAAGTTTACTTAAAAACTAAGAATAAATTGAAAAAACTAATTAAAATTAACTTTAATGAAGTTTTACTTTTCACAGAGAAACAAAACAGGGTTTTAAACAAAAAGGTGGCCATCCTGGGGCTAATGGTGTGGTACAATAGTGGTATCACAAACCACTGATGAACAGCTGAGCTTGAACAACATATGGGAAACCCAGTTTGGATCATAGCAGTTACTCTTCCTCAGCACACGTGGAAGAATTTTATTAGTGCCTGTTACAGATGAACTGGAAGTGTGTGTGAGATCTTTGAAGTGTTTCATAATTTGTTGTATACCAAATGTATGCGGTTCTAGTTCCCTAGTATGGTTTTAATAACTAAAACTTTTCTTGCCTTTACAAACTCTGAATTACAAAACATTTCTTGATGTTGCCATGTCTGGAGTGGGTGGATACTACCAGATAATTGCAGTCAAGATTCTAGTGTCTGCAAGTAAAAGGTCCCATTGCAGAATCCTATTTTTAAAATAACATTTTAGTTCTTGTATGTTACACATTCAATTTTTTTATAAGGTGTCTTAGAGAGCTCAGATTGCCACAACAAAATACCATGAACTGGATGGCTTAAGAGAAATTTATTTTTGCACAGTTTTGAAGCCTGAGTCCAAGATCAGAGTGAGCATGGTTGAGTTCTATGGAGGGCTTTCTTCCTAGCTTGCAGTGTCCTACTTACTGTATCCTCACATAGTGGGGAGAGAGAGAGAAAGAGAGAGAGAGAGAGAGAGAAGAGAGCAAGCTCTCTGGTGTCTTTTCTTATAAAGGCACTAATCCCTTCATGAAAGCCCCACCCTCATGACTTCTTCTAAACCTAATTACCTAAAAGAAATCAGGAAAGCAAGCCCATTTACAATAGTCACCAAAAACATAAAATGCTCTTGTATTTGAAAAATTAACATTGTGAAAATGTCCATACTACCCAAACTATCTACTGATTCAATGCAATTCCCATCAAAATACCAATGACATTCTTCAGAAATAGAAAAAACAATCCAACATTCATTTAGAATCACAAAAGACTCCAAATAGCCAAAGCAATCCTGAGCAAAAACTTAAAGCCAGAGGCATAACACTACCTGAATTCAAATTATACTACAAAGCTATTGTAACCAAAGCAGCATGGTACTGGCATAAAAACAGACACCTGGACCAATGGAACAGAACAGAAAACCCAGAAATCAACCCACATACTTATAGCCAACTGATCTTTGACAAAGGCAACAAAAACATTCATTAGGGAAAAGACTGCCTCTTCACTAAATGGTGCTGGGAAAATTGGACATCTATTTGCAAAGATTGAAACTAGACCTGTACCTCTCACCATACATCAAAATCAACTCAAAATGGATTAAAGACTAACGTGTAAGACCCCAAACCACAAAACGCCTAAAAGAAAACAGAGCTGAAATTCTCCAGGAAGTAGAACTGGGCAAAGACTTTAAGAATAAGGCCCCAAAAGCATAAGCAACAAAAGAAAAAAAAAAAAATGGGATTACATCAAACTAAAAAGCTTCTGCACAGCAACGGAAACAATCAACAGAGTGGAAAGACAACCTACAGAATTGCGAGAAAATATTTACCAACTGTACATCCAACAAGGGTTTAATATCCAGAATATATAAGGAACTCAACCAACTTCACAGTAAGAAAACAAATGGTCAAATTTAAAAATGGGCATAAGAGCTGAATAGACATTTCTCAAAGGAAGACATACAAATGGCCAACAGACACATGAAAAAAATGTTCAACATCACTAATAATCAGGGAAATGCAAACCACATTGAGCTATCATCTCACCCCAGTTAGACTTGCCAGTATTTAAAAGACAGAACAACAAGTGATCGTGAGGATGCAGAGAAATGGGAGCCCTCATACACTGTTGGTGGGACTGTAAAATAGTACAGCCATTAGGGAAAACAGTATGGAGTTTTCTGAAACAACTACAGATAGAATTACCATAGGATCCAGGAATCTCACTTCTGGGTATATGCCCAAAGGAATGGAAATCATCATGGCCAAGGGATACCTGCACTCCCATGTTCATTGCAGCTCTATTTACAGTAGTCAAAATATGAAACCAACCTAAATGTCCATCGTTGGATGACTGGATAAGGAAAATGTGGTATATATACACAGTGGGATACTACTCAGCCATTAAAAAAAAATGAAATTCTACCATTTACAGCATCATGGACAAGCTTGGGGAAAAAAAATGTCAAGTGAAATAAGTCAGACACAGAAAAATACTGCATGCCCTCACTCATAAGTGGGTTCAAAGGAAGGAAGGAAGGAAGGAAGGAAGGAAGGAAGGAAGGAAAAAGAAGCCCACAATAATGAATTGATCTTTCAGAAGGAGAGAACAAATCTGTGGTTACTAGAGGTGGGAAAGGGGGAGAGGAGGAGGGATGGGAGAAATTGGGTAAGAGGCATAAAGAATAATTATGATTTGTAATAATGAATATGCTAATAATATTGATTAACATATGTTGTACACAGGTGATGGTGGTCAATTCTGTACCCCTCCAAATATGTATAATCAATTATAATAAATTCAATATAAATAAATTCAATAGAAAGAAAGAAAGAAAGAAAGAAAGAAAGAAAGAAAGAAAGAAAGAAAGAAAGAAAGAAAGAAAGAAAGAAAGGAAGAAAGAATCCTAATTATCTCCCAAGGAGATAATTCAGTCCATAGCATAGGATTTCTAAATACTTATAATATTGCTGTCTATCTATATTCATAAAAAAATACCAATTTCTTTTCTTATGAAACATTAAGAACGTGTCCTCAGGAACAAGATTAAACCTTTCAGTGATGCAACATGGTTTGGTGAAATAAACATGGGTACTTGGAGTAGGACAGATTTGTCTTGAAACCCCACCTCCAGCACTTTCTATCTCTGCGACAGCAGAACCCTGGACAAGAGTAATACTACTTCCTTTCTAATAGAATTGCTGTAAGAATTACAGAAATAATGTACAAAACATCCAGCCCCATGGCTGGTACTTAGTAACTACTCATAAATATTATTTCACCTTTTTTTCTTATGTCGGTTAGGAGCATTTTGAGTGACAATGATAGTAGTAGCTATTAGTGCATTTGTCAATAAACACATTTAATTATCTCCCAAAAGTAACAAAAAGTCTGGGAGTATAAAGATCTAAGATTAAGTATTTCATGGAACAACAATGCTCACGGCTTTTGATATTCCTTCACACCCATCTAAGCATTGTTTGATCAAACAAGAATGTCAATTGCCCCTTAAGAAGCATGTACATGCTGGTACTGAGATGGCTTGGTATACATGTTTGTCACCTTGTAGTCACCAGATGGCCAATGTAGCTCCAAGCATCATACCCACATTCCATACAGGAAGAACAGAGGAAGAAAATTCCAGGTGTATCTGTTTATTTTATCAGCAAAGGAAAAGTTTCTCAGTAGCCTCCCAGTGAATTTCCTCTTGCTGCTTCATTGGTCAGAACTGGGTCAATTAGTCACCCTACCTGGAAGGGAGTCTGGAAAACAGGGTAGGCAGCTTTCCAACTTCTATACTATGTGTGGCATTGGAGAAAGGAATTAGAAGTAGCTGATGGGTTAGTCATCTGTGGTAGGCAGAATTTTAAGACAACTCGTGGTGTGCACAGACCTTCTCTCAGTTATACAATCAAACTCTAATGCAATTAGTGCTCTGAAGGGAATTTTTTAAATTTTTGTTTGTTTTTAATTGAAACATAATTAATTATACATATTTGTATGGTGTACAGTTTAATATGAATACCTATGTACAATGTGTGACAATCAAATCAGGATAATTAGCATATTAATCATTATAAAACGTAGTCATTATTATAAAGGGATTTTTGCAAATGTAAATAAGGACCCAAATTATATAGAAATTATCTGTAAACTAAGGACCCAAATCATATAGAAACTTTAGCGTATAGAAATTATCTGTGTGAGCCTGACTTAATCACATAGCTCTTTAAACATGGATGTAGACATCAGTGATAAAGAAGCCAAGAAGAATTCCAGGCACCTTTGCTGGCTTAAAGAAGGAGGAGGCCACAAGGCAAGGAATGTGGCAACCTCTAGGGGGTTCGAGTGACCCCCAGCTGACAGCAAGCAAGGAAACGGGACCTCAGGCCTACAACCTCAAGGAACTGAATTTTGCCAACAAGAGTGAGCTTAGGTTTTTCCCCAAGAGTCTCTAGCCAAGAACTCATCGTAGCTGACATAATGGGCTGGACTTCTGAACTACAGAACCATAAGCTAATAAATAAGTGTCGTTCCAAAGCCACTAAGTTTCTAGGAACTGGTAACACAGCATTAGAGAACTAGTACACCATCCAACACTGCCTACCATAGCTCCTGATTTTACTGTTAAAATATTCTTACGAAAACTATAGAGTCGTATTTATAGAATCAAAGTAATTTATGAAAATAGCAGGAGAGATGAAACACACAGTGAAGGAAAAGAGATGACTTATCAAAGACGGCATAATGAAAAGAGGTAGAAACAAGAAGAAGTGGTGACTTGGACCCAAGTCTCTAGACTAGAACAATTTGCATCCTAAACTTGAAGGTTACAGGAAGATTATTTGCATCCAGCAACTAAATCAAATATTTTCTAATAATCGGGAAGTTTTTAAACTGAATCTAAAGGACGAGAAAATTAACATTGTTTCATAAAGCAAGTACATCATTATTTGTCACAAGAGTAACTTGTACCTAAAACAAAGATATAAACTTAGCTATGTTTGGCTTCACTGCAAAGAGCCTACTGTAAGCCTGCAGCTCAAAGCATTTTTATAAATTAAATTTGCTTAGGTTCTGGAAAAAAAAGAGTTTCACCTGAGCTATAATAACTATCCAAAAGTCATAACTGATCTTCGACAAATATTTATTTCATCTAAATACATGCAATATCACCTCCACAATATTATGTTTTTACAAACTAAAATAATGAGTTAGAAAACAACTGAAAGCCACAAAGATGAACATGTTGTATCTTTCAATGTCAGATAAGTTGATGACCATGGAAGCCTTTGATACTTTTTCAGAAATGGAGAATCACTACTTGATTCCATAGGATCAACAAAAAGAACACTAACCCTATATCACCTGGGTCAGATGAGAGCTCACCAGGCCTTCCCCTACCCTGGAAAAAATAAAACTAACCAAAGTGTCCATGATCCAAACCCAGGAATCTGATAGATGACATGATCATTTATAAGTATGACATCGGGATACTTTGAGGAGAGTGAGAAGCCTAAATATCATCCTGCACATTAGAATTCTGGAAGAGAAAAGTAAAAATCACCCTGTCACTTGGTGGAACTGAAGGGTAGAAAAATTAGACTTTGTTATGATTAATGTTAGTACCTTCAGCTTCCACTCTGCCACCTACTTCTATGGAATCTGGGTTTGCATCTTGGGCAGGAAGAGGCAGTTAAAGCAAGCATCAAGGCAAAACAGAAACAACTTTTAAAGAAAGATTGCTTTAACTCTTCAAAGAACCTCCCCTTTCACATACATCATGTCTCTTTCTGTGGCTGGCTCAGATCAGCGAGTATAATTAGACTGAATCTCTGGTGGCAGGGCAGGTGGCAGCTGAATGGCTAGAAAATTACACACTTCGCCTCTAGGCTGCCAGAAGCTCCTGTTTTCCTCTTTCAGATTTTGTTCTTTGAAAAAAAGAAAAAAAGTTTTTCCAAAGAACAAATTTAAGTAGAGCTGTATTCAGAATCTTTATAAAACAGATAATATTATAGGAATACAGAATGTAACTGGTGGGTCTTGTTGAATATGATTAGTAAGTTAATAAAATATAATATTCATACTAATCACACAGGGTAAGGAAGAAAAGCAGGGATGTCAATTATACATGAATTACTTCAAGTTCATATAAAAATCTAATCATATTTATTCCTTGCATAAGTTGAAATATCTTGATCCTTAAACCCTTAAGTAGGAATGCTTATTTTTATCTTGGAGAACTTTAAGAATTAGCTAAAATTATGAATCCTCTTCACACACACACACACACACACACACACACACACAAAATGCACACATTTATGGAGGAGTACCAACATGCATAGAATTCTAGAAACAATTAGGATTTTATCATAGATGAAAAGATCTTAAATTCCAAAAAGAAAGATATATAAATATAAAGGATCAATTCCTTCCTTCAAGAAGTGTACACACAAAGCTGGTCATACGTTCAAATGTTGACAGTCTGTTTCTCAAAAGTAACGTCTAGGGTTGGTGAAGGTATGCTAGAATATAAATTTCGGACGTCTTTTAAAGCAGGTTTTAAATTTAAAAAGACAAGTAAATTATTATAAGAAAAGGGAGTAGTGGGAGAAGGGTGGGACAAGGCTCTAATAAATGAAGCAAGCGAGAAGAGAGTCTGGTTGTTCAGATGGAGTCAAGGGAAAGGACAGAGGGTATATAAAGATATACAGAAGGACACTGGAAGAATACTCTGAAGCCAGGAAAGAAATCTGTTGCAAAGAGCAACAGATGGACATGTGAAAACTATAAAGGGTGAGGATCATTTTCAAAGCAGTGTCAAAAGAAAAAAAGCAGAGGAGTTAGAAGAAATGAAGAAGGAAAAGAACGTTTATTATTGGACTGAAGAAATAAAGAAACATAAGGCAAGAAATTCAAAAATAAGTAATAATACTCAGAAACAGTAAAAAGAAATGACTGTCAGAGGCCTGAGAATATGATGGATTAATAACGACTGTGGCAATTTTCACAAAGTGATTATACTATGTGACTCACGGATGCAAGACAGGTTCAGATGTGACCAGGGGATAGGGGATGGAGAGCCCTTTACTAATTACTCTCAACCATACGGTAAGACATGTTCAGGGATTTCCAGAACATGTGCTTTCATAAATATTTCCTATCATCCATGGGGTATCTTTAGCTCTCTCACTTCATTCCCAAACAAGAGTCCTTGGTGCACACACCAAGGGAAACATCTTGTTCTCCCCGAGTCTCTTAACTTCTCTTGTCCAGTTGGAGTCAGCTTCAGTGGTCTGTGATTTGTCCCAAATCCATGTCTCCATCTTTTGTCTCTCTCCTAAGTTCTAGATGTATATTTGCAAGTGCCTCTTGAATTGCACTATGCAGATATAGTAGTAAAAATAAGTAAATAAAATCTAACTTGTCCACTATGGGACAGATTATCTTTCACTGTGCTCTCCTGATATGTTCCTTCTATCTTGTAAAAGACATCTCTACTTACTAGTTTCCAAAGCTATAAAATTTATAATTGCTCCCTCTTTATTTTCATTTTTCTTTATATCAAATTGGTCATTGAGTTTCATAAATTTTTACTTTAGAAATATACATTCAATTTGGTGCCTTTCCTCACCACCACTATAACTTTAAACACTCATCCAATAACGCCTGCTACCAGGCTGACTCTTCTCCAAACCACTTCTTCTGTGTCCAGATATCCACTCCCAAAGTTAAACCCATGCACACAATTAGTCATAGCACTCCTTTGCTTAAAAGACCTCATGGCTTTCGTTTGCCTACAAGAATAAGCCAAAGCTCCAATCAGGGTAAGGAAGATCCTTTAGAACCATCTGCAGCTGATCTTTCCATCCTCACCCTGCTTACCTCTTGCTCCATCTCCCATTTAACAGCCAAACTCCACTTTCCCAAATTCAGTGAGCAGCATGCTTCTCCAGCCTGACCAGGAAAATCCCACTCACTTTTCACAGACCTCAAATATTACTTCTTGGAAGCCCTTCCCTCCATAGACACAGCTGTGTAATCCATCTGTTCACCTCCAATACATTTCTCTTATTAGAATAACCCATTTATAAATCTGCCTCTCCCATGATACTTTGAGTACCTAGAGACAAATATGATGATGTGCTCATCTCTTCTTCTAGTACAGTGTCTGCTATGTCTTGATTTTAAAATAATGGTGTAACCTCAGACTTCTATTTCAACCTATAGTTATTGATGGGTTTTTTTCAATGTACAGAGCATAGCTATGCAGCCAGAAAAAAAATGTCAAAATGCAGTAGAAAAGGACATTTTTCCAGGTGCTTGGAATTAGTTAGAAAAATTGGAAGCAGTTAGAAGAATTGGAAGCAGCTAGAAGAACTGGAAGCACACATATTGTTTTGCCATATTGTCTTTGGGGCTAGATATCCAAATATAATAGTGTTGCTATATCATGACATGCATTTAAAATTACAAATCTACATGTAATTAAATGAATGTTTATCAAAGTCTTAGAAGCATATGGGAAAAAATAAGGACAGTTAGGATTTTCTTCCAATAATTAAACTAGAAAGCAAACACAGTAGATGTAAAGACACAGTTTTGACCAGCAGGAATTAATCATAACCTAATCAACTTTATTAATCTAAAAGAACATGTCATTCCAAAGAAAGATTGTATATCTATAAGAAAACAAAAAACTGATCATCATAGATGCAAACAGCCACAATGACAATATAAATACTAGCCAGGAGAGAAGATACCTTTCCAGACAGGCATAGACAGACAGCTGATCTGGCTGGAATATTTCCATTATGAAGCTGGACAAAGTAAGCTATCAAAGATGAATGCTATTACACACTGTGCTTATTTAACTAATATCCCTTATTCTAATTCCATCATTACCAATACCAAGTAGTTTGTCTACAAAGACACATTGGCAGGTCGGTAAAGAGAAATACCTGACGTTTATAATAGTTACATTTTTCATTTTAAATTAACAAACTGTATTTTTGTTTTATGTACTGGTCTTTTGTGAAGTTTGCATCATTCAACACACCAACATCTTATCACTTTGGAATATGGATGAAGTTAAGTTTCTGACTTTACAAGGCTGAGTGCCAAATTCATCAGTCATTTCTAAGATATACCATTTAAATTTACATACTATCTCCCAACACAAGTTCCCCCAATAAGAGGAAAATGTAGAGCAATTGGTACCAGTTTTAAAACAATCTCCTAGAAAATATGGTAATTGAGATTCATAAAAGCATAAAACTTTAGACAAAGGTCAAAAAGATTCATCTAAAATAAAGGGCAAGAATGAATTGGGGTGAGGTTGGAGGGAATCATACCTCTGGATCCCAAGGTGTGATTTCAAGGAGGAAAAAGAAACAAAGGCAATGATGAATTCCAAAATGATAAGTAATGAGATCATACACTTAGAATTTGTAATAAAGACATGATTTTAATGGACCAGAAACTAGACTGCTGAGAGCCAAGGAGAAAGCAAGAGAAAAAAATGTAAAGACAATAAAATAATTCTGGAAACTCACAAGGAAATGTGACATAGTAAGATTCACACCTACAGAACCATGAGAATTTTAAAGTTTTGTTCTTAGACCTGCAGCAAACCATTCAGGTCATGTCATTGCAGAAGTGACTATGACCAAAAGATTTCAGAAAAGTAGGAGCCAAAAGAAGATAGTGATCAATGCCAGCTATAAAAAATGGGAAATAAAATGGCTTTGCGAACCTTGCTTCCCACACCAAACCAGCCCCACAAGGAAAAGATCAAAGTCTACGTGTTAACACAGAGGATGTTGCATTGAATGCAGATATCAAAATTAAGCTCCCTTTACTTTATTTACTATAATAAAATCAAGATTATCATGCCCTGCTCTGTGCTCAAGTACAGATTTTGCCACCAATTTCCAGAGCTGAAGGGAGACTCTCAAACCCAATTTTATAAGGTTAAGAAGCTTTTATTTTATTGTAAATACATGTGGGTTCCTTTTTCATAGAGGAAAAATACTCACTATTTTTTAAATGGAAACTTGAAGAGTAAGAGGATCAGTAATACATACTTGGCAAAGATAATCTCAGTCACTGAATTTATCAGGATTTATCTAGCCTTTAGTACTTAGAATGTTTTATATTGTAATTTAAATATAGAACTGGATAAATCCAAGCAGCTATTTGTTCTCTGAAATGGTCTCCTAAAGCAAGTGGTTCAAGTTCAGTAATTTAAAATTTCTAAAGTCAAACTGAAAATTATAAAGAAGGCTATTGAGAAGGTAATCCTTTGCTGGCAGAGCACCAGGCCACCAAACAGGTCTTTTACATCTTTTATTTTTCTGCATGGAGAGTAAAAATTTTAGGACCTTTCAACTCGTGTAGGATTAGCCAAACATGAATGGTAAGCTTTCTAAATATTGATGGAACCCTCCTTAAAGTAAGGCTCTATGTTCTAACACATTACCGCAGCCAAGCAAAGCTCAAGCTTTGGAGCAAATTACTTGACGTTGAGCAGGGTCACTGTTTTTTTTCAATCTGCAGGTAGTTGGAATGGTGAGAAGGTAAGAGAATGAAATGCATATCAAAGATAAATTATATTTATTTGAATTCTTGAAATGTTAATCAATAAATTACACATCCAATGTTAAAAATACGTGTAGGGAAAATAGGAAACAATATTATTACAAATCGTAATTCATCTACTTAACTATTTCTTCCTGCAGATCATGGACCACTTCTGGACTTTGATGACTCCCTTCCTAGTAAAATCACACATGCACGCGTACACACACACACACACACACACAAACACACTCATACATGCACATACAGACATACACACACATAGACTGACTTCACAATACTGCAAAGAATTTCATGGACTTCACAGTTCCTTTGAAGTAAAAACCACTGTATCTAACCTGACTCTTCCTAAAACCCCTCGCTTGATAATATTTTACTCTGCACTCTCACTATGTGTCATACCAGTTTTCATTTCTATATTATTAATATTAATTTTTTAATATGTGGATCCAGGTATAAAATTGTATTTATTTTTCTTCTGCAAGAAAAACTCTACCTACAAAAATGCAAATATCTCAGCTTTTTTTTAACCTTTTTTTTAACCTTTGTAGAGATACAACTGTTTTGTGTCAACAAGTGAGTTAATGGCAGTCCATCAAGAGTTATACAGATTAATGCAATTGTAGTTTTCAGAGATAAAATCTCTGCCTAAGAATTTTGAAAATGCATGAAAAAAATAGTGGAGTTCAGTGAAAACTGAACAGTGAAAACTGTACCACAATGAGGTATTACTTTACACCTACTAGAATAGATGAACTTGAAAAGATTAACAGTATGAAATATTTGCAAGGATGTGTAACAATTGAAGCTCACTTATACTGCTGGTGGGATTGTAAAATACTACAACTTGGGAAAACTCTTAGACAGTTTCTTACAAAGCTGAACATGCACATATACTATGACCCGGTAATTCCATGCCTTGGTATTTACTCAAGATAAATGAAAACATATGTCCACACAAAGATTTATTGAAAAAATGTTCATAACAAGAAACAAATAACCCAATTAAAAAATGGGCAAAGGACCTGAATAGGCATTTCTCAAAAGATGACACACAAATGGTTAACAAGAACATGAAAAATGCTAAAAATCACTAATCATCAGGGAAATGCAAATTAAAATCACAATGAGATATCATCTCACCCCAGTTAGAATGGCTATTATCAATAAGACAGAAAATAACAAATGCTGGTGAGGATTCAGAGAAAAGGGAACACTCCTACATTGCTTTTGGGAATATAAATTAGTACAGCCATTGTGGAAAACAGTTTGGAGTTTCCTCAGAGAACTAAAAATAGATCTACCTTACAATCCAGCTGTCTCACTACTGGATATAAACCCAAAGGAAATGAAATCAATATATCGAAAAGACACCTGCACTTCCACTTTCATTGCAATGCTACTCACAATAGCCAAGAGATGAGATCAACCTAAATGCCCATCAACAGATAAATGGCTAAAAAAAATAATACACACACACACACACACACACACACACACACACACACACACACACACACACACACACACACACAATAGAATACTATTCACCTACAAAAAGAAATGATATCCTATCATTTGCAGCAACCTGGATGGAACTGCAAATTATAATGTTAAATGAAATAAGAGTCAAGCACAGAAAGACAGGTACTGTATAGTCTCATTCATATGTGGAATTTTTTTAAAAAAGGAAAAAATGTGGTTCTCATAGAAGTAGAGAGTACAATAATGGTTACTATAGGCTCAAAGTGGAGGGAGCTGTGGGGGAAGAGAAAGAGTGGACTACCGTGTACAAAACTATGCTGTCTGCCCTAAGTGAATCACTTTGCAGTATATGCATGTATTGAAACAACACACTGTACCCAAGAAAAATAAATATAAATAAAATTGAAAAACAAAACAAAACATATGTTCATAACAGCTTTATTTACAATAGTCAAAAAGTAGAAAATAACACAAATATTTATCATCAGGAAAATGGATGAACTAAACGTGGTATAGTCATAAAATAGAACACTACTCAACAATAAAGAGTACAACCTGTTAATATAACATGGATCTCAAAAAACTATATTGTACAAAAAGCCAGATACAAGAACGCATGTAATTCCATTTATATGAAGAACAGAATAAGCCATTGATAAAAATCAGAACAGCAGTTATCTCTGAGGGAAAGGATTGAATGGAAAGTGGTTAAAAGGAATTTTCTGGGATGTTGGAAATGTTTTATATCTTGAGTAAAGAGTGGGTTAAATGATTTCATGCATTTTTCAAAGTTCATCAAAATGTATATTTGAGATCTGTGCATATTAGTATACATAAATTATACCACAACTTAAAATTTTTAAAAAGTCTAAGGATAGACATCAAGTTTACCTCCTAAGCAAGAGAAACAGTAAGAAACATGAAAAGACCTAGTGAAAATAGAAGGAAAGCTCTAGAAGGAGAGTAGCTAGGAACCCTGTCACAGGAACATTCTCCAGACAAATATAATCATAAAGATGTAGAATCTGCTTGCGGAACTCTACCACACATATCATGCAGGCATTGCCTCTTTAAGTCTTAGTACTTCCTAGCCCCCGCCTCTCTGGAATTTAATCGCTGGCTCTATGGTACTCACAGATTATAACTAGTCCTTCTTCCATGTGATAACATTTAAAATATTTACTGAATATTTTAAATCATCTCTTCCCGTTTTAGTCTTCTCTCATCCAAGCTAAACAACATCAGCTCCTTACTTCAGTTCATCTATATCCAACATGGAATCTGAGGCCCTGCTACTCTCTAATCCCTCTCCATTTTATTTTAAAGGAATTTGTTTATTTTTTAATTGAAATGTATTGATTGTGCATATGTATGGGGTACAGTTATATTTCAATACATGGATACAATGTGTGATGATCAAATCAGAATAATTAGCATATTGATCATCCCAAGTTTATTGTTTCTTTGTGATGAGAACATTTGATCTTCTCTCTTCTAGCTATTTAAGAACATACAATAAATTATTGTTAATTATATATGCCTAGCACCACTGTATACCACTAGAACTCACTTTTCTTATCTAGCTGTAATGTTGTGTCCATTAACCAACCTCTCCCTATTCCCACACCACCATCTCCTTCCCAGCCACTAGTAATCACAATTCTATTCTGTACTTATAAAAGCTCAATTTATTATTATTTTTCTTCATTTGTCAATGCTTTTATTAATCAATATGTCTATATTAGCATTTATGGAAATCATGTCACTTTCCAAATGAACTGTAATTAAATCATATTTCTCCTCTCCTAAATATATGCAGCAGATCAAAATCATAGAATGGTAAAGATGGAAGGCACCTCAAGAATTGTCTAATCTAAACTATTCCTTCTATACTGAAGAAGTTAAGGCCTGGAGATCGACCCACCCAGAGCTTTCAACAAGTTTATGAGAGAATCAGATCAATGTCCTGTTCTTGTTTCCCCAAACTAGAACACCTACTATTATCACATGTGTAGCCTTAGGTCTCTGACGTCCAAAAAAATCTCAGACCTCTAAGATTTAAGTTAAAACATAAACTGGAACTTAATATTATAAAATATTAACAGGAACCAGGCAGACAGAAAGCAAATTACTTGATAAATATTATTTGTCCTTCAGCAGTACCATCATAACGATCATAACAATATACTGGGACATCTAACTGAGTTTCACAGGCTGGAGAGTCATTAGAACCACAGTATTTATTTCTGGCAGTGTGCTAAATGACTTGATTCATGATTCCATTTAATTTTTCAATTGCTTTAATAGGTAGATATCATTTTATCTTTATTTATTAGGTGAATCAGAGAAAACTGAGGCTTAGAGATAGTTAAGTAAATTTCTTAGGACCACATAGGAAGTGGAAGAACCAGGACTTGGGCCCTACTGGTCACATCCACTTAACTCCAAAATACAAATCACATTCATACTCTTAACCACAAAAACAGTATCTTCATTTTATTGTTTGAGAAGCAGTGTTACCATTTTTCTATACGGTACTGGAGCAGACAAATTCCTAGTTAGTAACTAGTTTTTATTAGTATTCTTATTAGTATTAGAATTAAGCAACTTCCATACAATCACTATGTTTCTCGTTAAGAATATGTCTGGGCACAGACTTTATGAACAAGAACCTGAAAGCACAAGCAACAAAAGAAAAAATGAACAAATGGGACTCTATCAAACTAAAAAGCTTCTGCATAGCAAAGGAAACAATCAACAGAGTGAAAGAACAACCTACAGAGTGGAAGAAAATTTTTGCTAACTATGCCTCTGACAAGGGACTACTATCCAGAATATACAAAGAACTCCAGCAATTACACAGTAAAATACCAAATAACCGAATTAAAAAATGGGCAAAGGAGCTGAATTGACAGTTTTCAAAGGAAGACATACAAATAGCCAACAGGTACATGAAAAAATGCTCAACATCACTAGTCATCAAGGAAATGCAAATTAAAACCACATTGAGATATCACCTCACCCCAGTTAGACTGGCTATAATCAAAAAGATGGAGAGTACCAAATGCTGGCAAGGATGTAAAGAGAACGGAACCCTCCTACACTATTGGTGGCACTGTAAGTTAGTACAACCACTATGGAAAACAGTATGGACGTTCCTCAAACAACTACAGACAGATCTTCCATATGATCCAGCAATCCCACTTCTGGGTATATACCCAAAGGAATGGAAATCATCATATCGAAGGGATACCTGCACTCCCATGTTCATCGCAGCTCTGTTTACAATAGCCAAGATATGGAACAAACCTAAATATCCATCGATGGATGCTTGGATATGGAAAATGTGGTATATATACACCATGGGATACTACTCTGCCATAAAAGAGAATGTAATTCTGCCATTTGCAACAACATGGGTGAGTTTGGAGAAACTTATGTTGAGTGAAATAAGCAAAGCACAGAGGGAAAAATACCACATGTACTCACTCATAAGTGGGAGCTAAGAGAGAGAAAAGGAAGGGAAAAAGACCACAGTTGTGTGTTGGACTTGTAGAGGGAGAGAACATACCTCGGGATACAAAATGGAGTGGGGAAAAGTGGGATGGGGAAGGTGGTCAGGGATAATTGGGTGGAGGACACGTGATATAATTGCAATTTGTGGTAATAGGCATGCTGCCAGTTTGGATCTGGCCATCACATCTTGCACACGAGTGGTGTCAGTCAGCTTTGTACCCCATGAATATTTATAACCAATAAAAAAATGTAGAAAACATTGAAGGTATGGAACTTGATGCTAGAAACAAATCTTGAATAAAGATTCAATACAGTGAATGTTTGCTTGTGTGAACTAGATGAATAGAAGCCCTGCAATGAGGGAAAACTCATGGCATAACAGGCTGAACAGAAGTGACTCCATTTTGATAACTCCTAAATTAAAAAGTTTTTTTCTTACTCTTGTAACCTGAACTGCATAGCTTGCAGCTGGACATTAGAATACTATGATTCTTGTTCACATGATTGCTAGAACATAGTGACTTTTGATCACGCTGTACACAGAATAATTATAGAAGAAATTATTAACCCAAGTGGCCAAGTTACTAGCTTACTAACTAGATTTTTTTGAGGTTAACAGGAACTGAATTCATGACTTGACTTCATGGAGGATGATCACTGTGAATCAGCTCCCATCCGATAAGTTCTTTGATGTTTATCTGCAATTTCATGATTATGCCTGCATGTCCCTGCTTAGGTCACCATGAATAAGCCCTCCTTCCACCTGTCCCTATAAAACCATTTGGCAAGTCTGAGAGAAGTGGAGATGGTCTTTGAGACATGAGTCCACCATTTCCCCAGGCTGCCGGCTTCCTGATTAAAGGCTCTTTCCTTACACCAACACTTGTCTCTCAATTACTGGCTATTGAGGAAATGGACCTTTGGGATTTTGGTAACAATGGCAGTACCACAAGACTAAGAAAAATCACAATCCAGCTAGCCTAGAATCTTGTTGGTTGTCAAAACTCAGGTTGTGTTAGTGCTGGTGGTAGGACAGGGGTAGGGAGACATCAGGTGACAGATAAGAAAGGGTCATCAGGTATGTGAAGATGATGGCTATAGGAAAGGGCTAAGACAAAGTCAGACAAATCAACATTTTGGGCATTCAAAGAAGTAGGACTGATCTCGGCAGTAAGGTCTTTCAGCAAGATGCTGCAGTAAAACAGTGCTTTTTATATTCCAACGAACTCTTCTCCAGGACAAGACAAATGCAAACTAGGATGTCCTTGTATAGACTTCATCAAGACAGAAAATTTCTGAGGCAAAAATCCTATCTAGGCTATTTTCTCAAGTCTCCACTGGGACAGAGTGTTGGAGGAGGTGAAATAATCTTGACAAAGAGCATCCCACATCTTCAGCATCATAATTTTCATTCTTATTGCCCCTTGTCCATGTTCAAGTTGCAAGTATCCAGAGAGTAGGATCTTTGCAGTGTTGAAGGAAGGCTAGTCTGGCAGTGGTTTAGCAGGGTGGACCACAGAAACTCAGCTGGTAGTATTCTGTGAAACTCTAATCTCAGGTGATAAAGCCATGGACCAGAGTGGCAAAAGAGAAAATAATTACAGTAAGAGAAATACAAAGAAAGAAGTCACAGAAACTGGCATCTACCTAAAGTTAGGGAATGAAGACAAGGGATGACTCAGAGATTATCCCCTTGATTTTAAACCTAAGAATACGAAAGCGGGATGATCACGAAAGGACTTCATTTAGTGAAAGTTGAGTTTTCTTTGCAACATGTTAATTTTAAGATGGTGGCAGAACACTAATAAGAAACACATTGTAGGAAGTTAAAGATATGGGACTTGAACTTAGGGTTGTAGACATAGATCTGGATCTCTGCCTAAGTACAATGTGGAATCTTAGGGATGCATGAAACAGAGAGGTTAATGACGAGTGGAAATTAGATGGAAATGTCCACAAAAGATATTTCAATTACTTAAGGTGCCAGTTATCATCCAACTCTGACAAGATTCCCATTCAACTGGAATCTCCTTAAGAGCAGAAACTTCTCTATTTTATTCATCTGCATATGCCAAGTGCCTAAAACAGTGCAGACCTGATAGTAGGTATTCAACAAGGTGTTTTAAACCTAAATCAACAGCAATCATGGGCTTTTGGGTGGTTGCAACCTGTTGTCTCACAAAGCCCGTTTTCAGGGTTCAGAACTCATCTTACCACACAAAGTCCTCCTCTCTGGCTTCACCTGCCATGGCTTCCTGGTGCCTATGCTTTGCAATGACCAAATATAACCATTTAAGTTCACACAAACACATCACTTTGTTGCAAAACTGCAAGTCGTTCACATGCTGTTTCTACTAACTGAAATCCATTTATTTTCTTGTCCCACCTACCTGCTTTAACTAACTCCTCCTTGTTCATCAATTTCATCTCAAATGTTGATTCTTTCAGGAAACCTTCCTTATAGCACCATTACTCTGCTGGAGTTGGCTCATATAGGCTCCTGAGGACCAACTGTGCAGGTCTCTTCCCAACTCTATGTTCAGTGACATCATGTTGATAGCCCAAAGTCATCTATGGGAGAGGTATGAGGATCAGCAACTGCTACAAATCAGGACCTGTTTTGTTTTTCTCCACAGAACTAGCTGTTGAACATTTACCAGCACATGCTGACTGAAAGCTCCTTTTCTGTATTCCTTTAACTACCCCATGAATCATCTTACCATAAATATTATCCCACCATCCTAAACTCAATGATTTCTCTTTCTAAATATTGTTTCTCATAGATTTTGTATCCCTAGCTTCCATCACATATACTAAGTACTCAACAAATGTTTATTAAATAAATAACTGAATAAGAACACAGGGCTGGTCAGTTAGCTCACTTAGTCAGAGCAGTGGTGCTGATAACACCAAAGCCAAAGGTTTGGATCCCCTTACTGACCAGCTGCCAAGAAAAAGAGAACAAGAGTAGTTCCTTTTATTGATACTTCAGAATTCTTTTAACCCTGATTTATATCCTAACTCTGATCAAGCCTCAGGAATAACAGCTCAAACTACTTGGCTTCTTTCTCTAGATGTGAGAGTTAATTATGAGAATAAATGAGTTGTTTTTGTTCTTTTTTTTTTTTTTTCTTTACAGAGTTTATATCGAGAACAGCAAAAACCCAAGGAGTGAGCAATAGAAAACGTCCATATCAGGATGCACTGGTTGGGTAGGAAAAGGCAGAGTGGGAGAAAATAGTAAGCTGGGAATACAGGAGGCAATAAAAAGTATATTAAGAGACATCAGAGAGAATCAGAACAACGCATACTGGTGGAAAAGAAAAGATTTATAAAGACAGACTGATCAATTATCAAATGCTACTAGATGTAATTGATAACTCTTTAAGAGAAATAACTTGCCCAAGTTTCAGCACCGACATTGAGGACTTATGCAGAATCACATGATAACAAACTGGCTTTAACATCACATACAGTGGTTTTCTTTATTTCATTAAATAGAAATAAAAGATTTGCTATAAGAATTTCCTAAGCAGAGATTTTACTTTTAAATAAGCAGCACAAATATTTGTGGGATTATAAAATAAGTATACACATACATGCACAGAAACAGGGCAAATTTACTTAGAAAAGAAATATTTATCTCTTCATAATTTTTAAGTGGTAGAAATAAATTTCACATTGATATTTATTTAAAAGCAGTTTTAAATACTGTTAAAATGGTAAAGTGATAATTTCACCAGTCCTTTGAAATAAATTTTTTTAAAAAATTTTTAATTGTGGTAAAATACACACAAGATTACCATCTTAACCATTTTTAAGCGTGCACTTCAAAAGTGTTAAATGTATTCAAATTACCATACCACCAATCTCCAGAACTTTTCTGTCTTGCAGAACTGAAACTCTTTGTTTATCAAACAAAATCCCCCATTTCCCCCTCCTCTCAGCCCCTGGCAACCACCAATTTACTTTGTTTCTATGAGTCTGACTACACTAAATACCTCATATAAGTACTTGTCATATAAGTACTCTAAATACCTCATATAAGTACCTCATACAATACTTGTGTTTTTGCAACTGGCTTATTTCTCTTAGCATAATGGCCTCAAGGTTCATCCATGCTGTAACATGTGTCAGAATTTCCTTTCTTTTTAAGGATAAACAATATTCCATTGTATGTATATACCACATTTTGTTTATCCATCCATCCATTGATGGACACTTGGGTCGCTCCTACGTTTCAGATGTGCTCAAACAAAATTTTTTAAAGTATTTTTCTTAGTAGTTATAAGTGATAATTATATTGAAAGTTAACAAAACTTTAAACCAATAAATCAAACATTATGCTCTTGGCAAGAGACTAATAAAAGTTTCTATATAAAGTAAAAACAGTCAATTTAACAGTTTTTACCAAGTTCAACATTAAAAATTATGTACTTGCCAAATACATAATTAGAAGGAACTTTTTAAAAATGAAAATAATATGCTTCAGTTTTACATACATAATATATGTAAAGTCTCAAATTTTACTAAATTCATTGAATAATTAAAAACTATAAGCAGATATAAAGCCATTGCTTTAAAATTGTTCAGTGTACTACAAGGACATATTTTTTATTGATCACTGTAACCAAACACCTTCAAAATAAATGTCCTGTATTAATTTAGAAATACCTTGAGATGCATTTTACGGGATATTTGGACAATAGCAGCTGAAGAATTTTTTTTTTTAACTGTATACATCAGACACAAGAAATGATTTAAACATATGGCTAGTTCTGCAGCTATAACTTAGCAGCAGATGGTTAATACTAAGTTTGAAGAATTGAGATGGAATTTCATAGTATCTTAATATGCCACCGTGATCTTATTTACCTGTCCAATGACTGCTATGTTGTTCTATAATGTAAATTGCTTAAATCATGGCCATAAGAGCCAAGATCATAGAAAACACTTTTTAAACAAACAAAAAGGAACTTAAAAAATTATAACATTTTATCATAAGAATAATAACACTGGTTTACTCATAAGTCTTCAAATAAAAATATAGTCCCCAACTTAACGACAGTTCAACTTACAATTTTTTGACTTTATGATGGTGTGAAAGAGATATGTATTCAGTAGAAACGGTACCTTGAGTACCCATACAAGTTTTCTGTTTTTCACTTTCCATACAGTATTTAACAAATTACATGAGCTATTCAACACATTATTATAAAATAGGCTTTGTGTTAGGTGATTATGCCCAACTGTAGACTAATGTAAGTGTTCTGAGGATGTTTGAGGTAGGCTAGGCTAAGCTAAGCTATGATGTTGCATAGGTTAAGTATATTAAATGCATTGTAACTTAGGACACTTTTTTCCCTAAAATATTTATTTATTTATTTATTTATTTTTGATTATACATATTTATGGGGTACAGAGTTGACTACCAGTATTTATATACAGCATGTGATGATCAAGTCAATATTATTAGCATATTCATCATTACAAATTGTAATGACTCCTTGTGTCTCTTACCCAGTTACTCCCTAATCCCTCTTCCCTTCCCCGTTTCCCACCTCTGGTAACTATAGATCTGTTCTCTCCTTCTGAAAGTTCAATGTTTTATTGTGGTCTTCCTTCCCTCCTTCCTTCCTTCCTTCCTTCCTTCCCTCCCTCCCTCTCTCCCTCCCTTCTTCATTTCTTTCTTCTCTCTCTCTCTCTCTCTCTCTCTCTCTCTCCCTTCCTCCCTCCCTCCCTCCCTTCTTTCTTTCTTCCCCCTTATGAATGAGGACATATGGTATTTCTCTTTCTGTTTCTGGATTATTTCACAAGTTCATCCATGTTATTACAAATGGCAAAACTTCATCTTTTTTTATGGTTGAGTAGAAATCCATTCTGTTTATATACCATATTTTCCTTATCCAGTCATACATCAACAGACATTTAGGTTGGTTTCATATCTTGGCTATTGTAAATAGAACTGTGATGAACATGGGAGTGCAGGTATCCCTCCAAAATGATGATTTCCATTCATTTGGGTATATACCCAGAAGTGGGAAGGCTGGATCCTTTGGTATTTCTATCTGTAGTGTCTGAGAAACCTCCATACCATTTCCTGTAATGGCTGTACTATTTTATAGTCCCACTAACAGTGTAGAAGAGTTCCGTTTTCTCCACTTCTTCACCAGCATTTGTTATTCTCCGTCTTTTTAATAATTGTCAGTCTAACTAGGGTGAGATGATATCTCAATGTGGTTTTGATTTGCATTTCCCTGATGATTAGTGATGTTGAGGATTTTTTCACGTACATATTGGCCATCTGTCTTTCTTTGAAAAAATGTATATTCAGTTCCAATGCCCATTTTTTAATTGGGTTATTTATTTATTTATTTATTTATTTATTTATACTGTTAAGTTCTTTGAGTTCCTTGTATATTCTGAATATTAAGCTTTTGTTGGATGCATAGTTTGCAAATATTTTCTTCCATTTTGTAAGTTGTCTTTCCACTCTTTTGACTGTTTCCTTTGCTGTGCAGAAGCTTTTTAGTTTGATATAATCCCAATTGCTTATTTTTTTCTTTTGTTGCTTGTGCTTTTGGGGTCTTATTCATAAAGGCTTTGCTAAGTCTTACATCCTGAAGTGTTTTCCCTATGTCTTCTTTGAGGAGTTTTATAATTTCAGATCTTATACTTAAGTCTTTAATCCAGTTTGAGTTGATTTTGGTATATGGCAAGATGCATGGGTCTAATTTCATTTTTCTACACATGGCTATCAAGGTTTCTCAGCACTTTTTACTGAAGAGGCTGTCCTTTCCCCAATGTATGTTCTTGGTGCCTTTGTCAAAGATCAGTTGGCTGTAAGTATGTGGGTTTATTTCTGTGTTCTCTATTATGTTCCACTGTTGCATGTGTCTGTTTTTATGCCAGTACCATGTTGTTTTGGCTACTATAGTTTTGCTTTATAATTTGAAATCAGGTAGTATAATACCTCCAGCTTTATTTTTATTTTTTGCTTAGGATTGCTTTGGCTATTTGGGGTCTTTTGTTGTTCTATATTAATTTTAGGGTTGTTTTTTCTATTTGTATGAAGAATGTCATTGGTATTTTGATGGGCATTGCATTGAATCTGTAGATCATTTTGGGAAGTATGGACATTTTTACACCATTAGTTTTTCCAACCCATGAATGAGGATTGTCTTCCTGCCTTTTGGTGTCCTTTTAAATTTCTTTCAGCAGAGTTTTATAATTCTCATTGTATAGATTTCTCACCTCTTTGGTTAAATTTATTCCTGGATATTTTATTCTTTTAGTAGTGTTGTAAATAGACTTGCTTTCCTGATTTCTTTCTGCTTGTTTGTTGTTGCTGTATAAGAACACTACTCATTTTTGTGTATTAATTTTGTATCCTGCCACTTTACTAAATTTGTTAATGAGCTGTAGGAGATTTTTGGTAGAGGTTATGGGGTTCTCTATATATCGAATCATGTCATCTGTGAACAGTGACAATTTGACCTTGTCTTTCTCGACTTGGATACCCTACATTTCTTATTCTTGCCTGATTGCTCTGGCTAATACTTCCAATATTATGTTAAATAGGAGTGGTGATAGTGGGCATCCTTGTCTTGTTCCTCTCTTTGGAGGAAAAGTTTTCAGTTTTTCCAATTCAGGATTATTTTGGCAGTGGGTTTGTCATATACGGCTTTTATTGTGTTGAAATATTTTCCTTCTATATCTAATTTGTTGAAAGTCTTTGGGCTGACCCCGTGGTGCACGCAGGTTCGGATCCTATATAGGGATGGCCGTTGCTGAGCACAGTGCAGGCAACAGCAAGCCAAGGGTTGCGATCCCCTTACCAGTCACAAAAAAAAAAAAAAAAAAGAAGTCTTTATCATGAAGGGATGCTGAATTTTGTCAAATGCTTTTTAACACTGCCTCTATTGAGATAATCATATGGTTTTTGTCCTTGCTTTTGTCAATGTGGTGTATCACATTTATTGATACATGTATGTTTTGTTTGTTTGTTTTTGTCGTTTCTTCATGACCAGCACTCAGCCAGAGAGTGCACCGGTCAGTCCTATATAGGGGTCAGTCCTATATAGGATCCGAACCCGCGGCGGGAGCGTTGCCGCGCTGCCAGCGCAGCACTCTACCAAGTGCACCACGGGCTCGGCCCGATACATGTATGTTTTGAACCATCCTTGAATCACTGGAATGAATCCCCTTGATCATGGTGTGTAATCTTTTTGACATGCTGTTGTATTCTGTTTGCTAATGTCTTGTTGGTGATTTTTGTGTCTATGTTCCTCAAGGATATTGGTCTGAAGCTTTTTTGTTGTGTCTTTGTCTGATTTTGGTAAGAGGATGATGCTGGCCTCATAGAATGAATTTGGGAGAATGGCCTCTGTTTCACTTTTTGGAACAGTTTGAAAAGGTTTGTGTTAATTATTCCTTAAAGGTTTGGTAGAATTCAGCAGTGAAGCCATCTGGTTCTGGGCTTTTCTTTGTTGGTAGACTGCTTTTCACTGTGTCAATTTTGTTGCTTGTTATTTGTCCATTTGGGTTTTGTATTTCTTCTTAGTAGTTTGCATGTGTGCAGAAATTTATCCATTTCCTCCAGGTTTTTGAATTTGTTAGCATATAGTTGTTCATAATATCTCTAATGATTCCTTGTATTTCTGTGGTGTCAGTTGTAATGTCTCTTTTTCTTTTCTGATTTATGTTATTTGGATCTTCTCTCTTTCTTTTTTAGTTAGTCTGGCCAATGGCTTGTCTATTTTGTTTATACTCTAAAAAAAAACAACTTTTTGCTTTGTTGATTATTTGTATCATTCTTTTGGTCTCTATTTCATTTAGTTCTGCTCTGATCATAATTATTTCTTTCCATCTACTAGTTTTGGGATTAGATTATTTTTGTATTTCTAGTTCTTTTGATTTAACATTAGACTGCTTATTTGAAGTGCTTCTATTCTTTTGATGCAAGCAATTATTGCAATAAACTCCCTTTTAGTACTGCTTTGCAGTATCCCATAGGGTTTGATAAGTTATATTTTTATTTTCATTTGTTTCAAGAAATTTTTAAATTTTCTTCTTTATTTCTTCTTTGATTCACTGGTCATTCAGGAGCAAATTGTTTAATTTCCTTGAATTTGTATAGTTTTCATAGCTTTGTTTGTTTTTAATTTCTAATTTTATTACTTAGGACATTTTCAACTTACAATTGATTTATTGGAATATAACCCCAGTGTAAATTGAGAAGCATCTGTATAGTAAAGCACCAATCTAATTACCTTGTCACAAGTTCTACTAAAACATGTCCACCAGGTCCTAACCATGTATCTCTGATTCAAAGACAAAAAATTTCTAACACCAGTGTTAATTATTCTGGTTCTCTCAATCCCAGAGATTGTTTATAGAGTTCTATGCCTCTAAAAATAATAAAACATCTAAGAAGACAAACACTTCTCCCTACGATCATGTGTTATTAGAAAATTATCCAACTGGATTGTGATATGTACATACAAAACAAGTATTTTAAATCTTAACTATCTATAGTCTACATACTTTAATTTTTCATTCATAGGATCCTGAAGTGTCAATTATTCTTTATTGTTTATACATGGAACAGACAATAGTTGCATGATAATTAATTGCATTGATCAGGGAAATAAACATCTAATAGTCATAAAGATGATTACTCACTGCTATAAAGTAGCAAACCAATTCAAGTTGGTAGAGAAAAAAATGATTAAATACATAAGGTTGATTCTTGTTATTTGCCATTGTTATGTTCTATAAAGTCACTGCAAACCTTGAACTATTGCTCTCAGGAGAAATACAAAGTAAGGTTCCTATGAGTTTCTGGTCCCCAAATTTTCATCAACCAAAACACCATTTGCATTATATAGGTTCCTCTGTCAGTGTTCTTGTTCAAAAAGACACTCTCATCAGCATTGAAAGCCTGTTCTTCCATATCATCCTTTTCCTGTATAACACTTAACAGTTATTTTAAAAATTCTTCTGCAGCATACTGATCTGCAGAACATGCCCCACCTGAAGTTTAACATTTTTCACACTATATTGCCTTTTGAAATGTGTGAGCCTGCCAGCAGTAGCTCAGAATGGTTTAACATGCTCGATGCTAGACATTGTGACCGTAACTTGTTTTGGCTTTCAGTCTCACAAAAATGCTATCCACTATGTTTTTTACATCAGTTATCTCATGAATCCACAAATATAGCCACTTTTTTGTAGCCTCATCACACACCATAGATGTTACTTTCTGAAATAACATCTGGCTAGCACTTTCTGGAGTGGCCTCACATATAAATGAAAGAACTTCTTCCTTTTTCTAAATATACAGTAGTGTTGATTTGTTAATATTGAACTCATGGTTGATCGTACTACAGCTCATGCCTGAATGAAGCTTACCTAATGCTCTTATTTTCACCATAAAGCACATCACTTGTACTGTGGAATACTAGACAGCACTTCAGCATTACACTTGGGGGCCATTTAAAAAAGTGAAATAACCAACAAAAAGTGAAAAAATGTGAACAACGTGGCACTAAATAGACCTAGAGAAGGACAATTGTTTACAGTGTAAGAACTGAAATAAGAAGGCAGAGTGTTACCTTGTTCAACCTCAGCTGGAATGTGTGACTCAAATTTTTGGCATCTTTGCACAATGACCACAAAAGCACCAGAGTATTAGTTTTGAGGTTACACATAAATTTTAGAGAGTAGGCAAATTCACAAATAATGAATCCACAAATAAGGATGGACTACATCTCATAAAGAAAAATTGCAAGCTTACATTTTGGGAGCAGGACTGACAGAATTGCATCAGTGTGGCAGAAAGTTCCAGAGCAAACTAAAGCACTTAAAAAGGTGAGACTATCTAGACTTGGTTCTAACACACTGCTCACTTACCACAGGATCTGCCTTATTTAGCATTTTTTTTATTATCACCTATAAATAAATTCACAATAAATTGGAAAATCAAAATCAGCCACAAAGTCCTGGTCAGCATAACGGCACAGAATTGAAGTTCATTCCGATTTCAGTTCTCTTGCAGGGAAATTGCGGGCCAACATGGTGACATAATACCTGGTGCAATTTGGCAAAAAGGCTTGAAAATGAACAACCATGGTAGGAAATAAGATAAGTATAAAAATAAAAATATGTATATTTACTATATGTCAGAGTTGAGAATCTAAGAGGAAGGGGAAAAAGGAGCTAACATTTATGGAATCCCATTCTCTCCCGGTCATTTCAATATTCCCATTTTACAGAGGAAGAACATTGAGATGAGAAAATAGCATGATCAAGAACACAGTTCAAAGTGAGAAAGCCGTGATTGACACCAACAATTGCATCACATGGGGAACTTCTTTCCCAACAAGAACTTAAGAACAACATCAATTGAAAGAACAAAGTTACAAGGCAGATTAGCTTCTACTAGGGAGATTGTAATAGTATCTTGGATTCCAAGTATGCAGTAGGAAAATGGACTTATTCTCCGTTTTGCCCCACCCTCACCCCACTCATTCTCTACCTTTAGAGTTCTTTACTTTCTTTGAACCCTGACCTCTGGGGACTGCATTACCAAGGTCTCTTGCTATCTGGCTTGTAGCTGGGTTTAGCCAATGGGAAGTATCAGCAGGAGAAGAGAGGTCAGAACAGACCAAGATAGCCCTGACAAGGAAGAGGTAAAAAGTCTGCTAGCATGTATTCATAGCTTAAAGACATGGGCACAATGAGTAGGGTCCTGTCACAAAGCTAGATTTATACACTGTATTAGTCCATTTCTGTTGCTTATAACAAAATACTTGGAACTAGGTAATATATAAAGAAAATGAAAATTATTGCTTATAGTTTCTGAGTCTGGGATGTCCAAAGTCCATCTGGTGGTGACAACAGTGACCCAGGGGTCTCACATTGCAAGATGGCAGAAGCAGAGGGGCCAGAGAGAAAGACAAACTCTCCTCTTTTTTGAAGCCCTCAGAACCACACCCCTGACTACCATTTTTAATCCATTCACTACAGTGTGGTCCTACAATCCAATCACCTCTTCAAGGGTCCACCTTTCAATGACTATAATAGGATTTCCTATCCTCTTAACAGTCACAATGGGGACCAAGTTTCTAATACATAAAACTTGGGGAAACAGAATTTAAGCTTCAAAGAGTTTTGGGGGGACATAATTTAATCCACTACATACACTAAATGGGAACAATGATAACTCATAACATTGTTTAAGACACTTCAGGTAAAATCTGCTGCAAATTTGCCAAAACCATTGTATAAATGCACAGTAATTGTTTTATTTTTACTTAAAAAATAGAAAAAATAAAAATAAAAACTTTTACAATAGGAAAAGTTAAATGACATACATACAAGGTCAAAAATAAATTATAGACTTGTACATGAACTTGAATTTTCTGCTTTCAGCTTTTCACTATACAAGATTAGTAGAGTCTTATCAAAAATTATGGCTTGGTCAGTCCAATAAAGTTTTCTAACCCCAGGCCAAGGACACAGACCCCAGGTTAAGTATAAGTCTGAGGAACTTGAGCACTGTGGCTTTTAATCTCTCTGACAGTAGAAAAAACTATTCATGTCCTTTTTTTCTCCACAAGTGACTCCAAACCAGAAATTCAAAAAACATATTTTTTAAAGTCTAGAGGGGCTGATTTTTATAATTTTTAAAATGGGTTTGTTATGGTAAAACTGATGTAAAATAAACTGCGTATATTTAGAATGTACAATTTGATAGGTTTTGATATATGTATAAACTTATGAAACCATCACCTCAGTCAAGATAATGAATTTATCCATGACACACACAAGTTTTCTTGTACTCTTTTATAATCCTTCCCTCCCACCCATCTTTCTTCCCATCCATTGTTTCTATGAACCACTAATCTGCTTTTTATCACTATAAATTAACTTGCATTTTCTAGAATTTTATCTAGATGAAACCATTAAGTATGATTTTTCTGGTCTGGCATTTTTTATTCAGCACAAATTTTTGAGATTCATTAATGCAATTATATATTTCAATATACTGAAAATATAGTTGCTATAAACTTTATTTTGTGTACGAGTTTTGCATGGACATTATTGGGAAACAATGCTCCATAAATATTTTCACTTTTCTGAATGGTCAGGGCTTTCTGAGCAAAGAGCACTGGCACTCAGGTTAAGGGATGACTGAGCAGCTACCCTAAAGATAGAGATAAAGATAGAGATAAAGTCTTATGTCTCCATAAGGCCATCATTTACTTCCATTTGAAAGGGTGATGGAGCTAGAAATCTTCCCTCCTCTCCCCGGAGAGGATTTGCTTACATTCCAGACACTCCAGAGCAAATTTCTCTCTCTCTCTCTCTCTCTCCGCAGCCCCCCACACACCTTCTGCAGAAAAGGAGTATATCAGCCAGCCACTCCATATAAACCCTGAGATGCATAATTTTGTAGTTCCTCTCCTGTGGTGAAAATCCCTCTCTACCCACAAGGACATTAGCCCCACATTGTATCAGCCTGTGGAGCATTGAGGCATGTACAAATGGCAGTAAGATGGTCCGTGAGTACAAAATTGATCTGTTTTCTGATCCAGTAACTTTGTATTTCCTATTACGCTATATAAATAAACATATATATTAAAAACTTAACTGACATCCTTTCATTTCTCTTGGATAAATACCTAGGAGTGGAATGGCTAGATCATACAATAGATGTATATTTAACATTTTTAAGTAACTGTCCAACCATTTTATAAAATAGTTGTATGGCTTTTCATTCTCACCAGCAGTGTATAAAGGTACCCATTTATTCACATCCTCTCCAGTACTTAATATTGTCTACCTCTTTTACTTTAGCCATTCTAGTATAGGTAATTATATCATATCATTCAATTGTATTTTTTAATTTGCATTTCCTTAATAATAAATGATATTGAGTATCTTTTCATGTGCTTATTTACCATTTATAAATCTTTAGTGACATGTCTGCTCAGTCCTTTGGCCCTGTTCAAAATTTTTAATTGGGTGGTTTGTCATCTTATTATTGAGTTGAAATATTTCTGTATACGCTCTAGTTACAAGACCTTTATCAAATACGTGTTTTGCATATACTTTTTTCACAAAACAGCTTGTCTTTTCATGTTTATAACAGTGTCTTTTTGTTAAAGAAATCTTTTTTAAATTTTTTTTCTATTGTGGTAAAACATATATAAGAATTTCCGTTTTAAGCATTTTTAAATATACAGTTGTATGGAATTAATTACATTCACAATGCTGTGTAACCATTACTTCCATTTCCAAGACTTTCTCATCATCCTAAACGTAAACTCTGAACCCATTAAGCAATAGCAGTGTCTTTTGAAGATCAAAAAAATTAATTTAATTCATTGAATTTTTCTTTTATAATTCATGATTTTTGTGTCCTGTCAAAAAATCTTTGCCAAACCCAAGGTCACTATTTTCTCCTATATTTTCCTCTAGAAGTTATATAGGTTTATGTTTCAAATTTAGATATATGATCAATGCTGAATTATTTTTTTGTATATGGTATAAAATATGAACCCATTTATATTTTTTAAATACATATCCAATTATCCCAGCACCATGCACTGAAGAACTATTCTTTCTCCATTGCACTCTTGTTAGATTCACACATGTATGAACAATGTATTTCTATTTCTCAACTCTTTATTCTCTTTCATTAATCTAGTTATCTGTTTTTGTTCTAATGCCACACCATCTTAACAACTGTAGCTTTATAAGTCTTTTACTCTCTTTGTTTTTCTTTATCAAACTTGTTTTACTTATTCTAGGTCCTTTGCATTTCCATACGAAGTTCAGAATAAACGTATCAGTTAAAAAAAAAGACCATTGATTTTTTCCTTGGGATTTCATTGAATCTTTACACCAATTTGTAGAGAACTGACATCTTAACAATATTCAGTCTTCTTACCAATCAACACAATATGTATCTATATTTATTTAGGTTTTCTTCAATTTCTTTCAACAGTGCATTGTAATTTTTAGTGTGCAGGCCTACACAACTTTCATTAGGTTCATCCCCAAGTATTTTGTATTTTTTTGCTATTATACTCTTTTCCAATTTCAATTTTGGTTGTTAATTGTTACTATATAGAAAAATAATTGATGTTTGTATAGCAATTGCTGAACTGCAACATTGATAAACTTACTCTTTTTTTACTAGTTACTTTTAAATTTTAGCTTTTCTGTAAATTCCATAGCTCACTGAAGGTCTCTTAAATTTTTTTATATTTTTTTCTCTGTTTCGTATTTGGGTAGTTTCTACTGTGGAGTGTTCAAATTTGTTCATCTTATCTTCTTTGATGTCTAATCTATTTTTATCCCAATGTATTAACCACATATAGTATATTTTTCATCTCAGACATTGTAGTTTTCAATCTCTAAAAGTTCAATTTCGGTCTTTTTTTATATTTTCCATATTTCTACTTAAATATTGGAAGATAAGATATATAGTTATAATAACGGTCTAATGTCCCTGTCTGTCAGTTCTAACATTTGTGTCATTTCTTAGACAATTTCTGTAGTTTGACTTTTCTCCTCACTATGGTTGTATTTTCCTGCTTCTTCTCATGCTTGATAATTTTTTATTGGGTGCCATATGCTGTGAATTTTACCTTATTGGGTACTAGGTGTTTTTGCATTTGTATAAATATTCTCAAACTTTTTTCTGGAATACAGTTAGGTTACTTGCAACAGTTTGATTGTTTCAGATTTTGCTTTTAAAAAATTTTAAGGCAGGGCCAGACTAGTATGTAGTATAAGGATAATTATGTCCCTCTCCTAAGTCTAGACTATTCTGGGCACTCTATGCATTGCTCTGTGATTTATGAGGTTTTCTGGTATGGCTTGTAGGTTTATTCCTAATCCTGTGGTGATCACTGTGTACTGTTCCCTCTAATAATTTTGTGTGGTTTTTATCATAGCCTTGGGCACTGTCCTTGTATGCTTGCACTGATCAATATTCTGCTGGAAACTCAAGGTGGGGGAATCTAAAGATCTCTGGTGTTGTCTGTACAGATCTCCTATCTCTGGTATTCTGTCCTACAAATTCAAATCTTCCTAGTCTTCCTCAGTCAGACGTCTGTCAGGCTCCACTTTTGTCTTCCCACCTCCCCACCCCCACTCCCCAGCCTGGAAATCGTTTTAAGCAGTAGCCTGGGACAATAGTAGGGCATACCTTGTTTGTTTCCCATATCTCAGAAATCACTGTGCTTTATTGCCGGATGTCCAGTGTCTTGAAAAATCATTGTTGCATATTTTGTTTAGTTTTTTTGTTGTTGTTATTGTTTCCTATAAGACAATAAACCTGGTGCCTGTCCCTAGTCACAAACCAGAAGTCCCCTCTTTTCTGCTTTCTTCTGGAAAGCTTAGATTGTCAGAAGAGACCCTTATAATTTGATGAGAATTACCAGCAGTTCCAGACATACATCTTCATAGCTCCAGATCCAGAAGAAAGATCTCAACTCATTTCAGATTACCGAAGTAAATGTACCCAGGTTGGTCTTGATTGAACTTGGGTGGCTTGGCATCAGTCAGGTGTCAATGCTGAAACAATCACTGTGGCTTGGAGGATGATGTGTTCTGCTTGGGACAACTTGCATCTCTGCCAACTCCTGGACCAGGGCACATTCAACAGCACAACACTACATAAGCTAAGATAGAAATGCCTCTCCAAAACATAATCAGGGTGTCATTGCAAGAAGGACAAATCAATGGGTAAGCAGAAAAACCAAAACAAAACACAATAAATAGTGGTGTTTTTTATATATTTATTGTAAGATTATGGAAAGATAAGCAGAGGAAACTAACCTTAGTCATTCAATTAAAAAATTGTATGTCTTTGCTTTTTGTTTGTTTGCTTTGCTTTTGAGTCATTTTGTTTACAGTTACAGCTTCATAATAATTCAACTTAGCTAAATAATTCTCTAGTTCCAATATTGTAAATGCTTTTTGTTCAAGATCATAAATGAAATGCCTTTTTTATTAGTAAAATATTCTCAGTACATAAAAAATAATACTGAAAATAAGAAGCTTCTGCTTTATCTTTGTTTTACACCAAATGTTTGCATCATTTTTCAGTTATTTAACGTCTCAAGATGTCTGTTTCCAATTCTGTAAGATAAAGACTTTCTTGGTCTATTTTATATTAAGGATAAGAATATACAAACACAAACCCATTGTTAGTAAGAACTTTGAAAATTTATCTTGTCCTAAATTAGTTTAAATAAGGTTACAGCTTCCTTTTTGACCAATGGTTTTTGTACCACCTTTTGTGAGTATAGCAAATGAGGTGAAAGTGTACATTCCCCCGCCCCTCACCCCAACTTATATTCCTAAATGACTTGTGAGTAGGTGGATATATACTAGGGAAGATATCAACATTATCTTCAAAGTACATATTATTTTTTCAATGACCTTTTCCACAGTTTCTAGTTTCTATAAAAGTAGATCACCATTAAAATACAACTAAAAAGTGTTATTCAGTATATCTTTCCTTTTTCACTATGAGTGAGTAACAAGAAATCATGCATCTGTATTAGAATCCTTCCCGTCTTCCAACTCCACCTGTTCAAAGTAGCATAAAATTCATTTTAAAACTTTCAGAAGTATTGTACTAAGAGTCCTTAAATCAAAATTTTTTGGCATCAGTAAAGTTATATCTGCCTAGCCTTCAGAACAATGGAATGCCTACAAGGAAGTTCTAGCTGGGAGTCACCCTGTTGGATGCATTTAATTTACACCTGGCCTACTTCTCCTCACAAACCACCCCTAATTGCAGACAGGTATAATTATCTAAAGTTTGAATGATTTTTTTTACAAGCATCAGTGTATTCACTTCAGATATGCTTAAGCTTTCCATTTGTCCTCTATTATTTTCCTAAAATGCTAGTTCTTTGAGGAAAATGATATAGCAGCTCATTGAGCTAAATTGAATAATCTTTTTCATCCTGAGAACTACATCAATGCAATCTATATAATTTTATTATTTATTTCTCATCTTGAGTGGATAGTGTTGATTTGCCTCTAACATTTTTAAACTACCTAAAACTCTTTTCAAAGTTATAGAAGAATTCTTAATTATAGGACTCTATCTGCCTAAATTTACAAAAACAGTGAGTCAGAATGACAGTTGGTGAAACAATTAGCATTTTTGTTTTTTGGTTTCTCTTAGATGATTACATAACATGATTTTATTTTTCAATATGATATTATAAACTTTCTTTGTTTTCTGTATCTCTCCATAGTGTCAATTGAGCTAAGTAGCTGCCAGCCAGAAACTAACATATAACCTTAAAAAGAGTATATTGATTTGTGACACAAACTCATCACCTAGCATGCTTTAAAATGGCAGACTATTAAAATATTGATAGGTGATTATTCAATAAATTCATATAAAAAGTAAAGATAAGTATTCAGAATTGACATTGGAGACTCCAAACCTCTTTCAATTAGTTAAACCTTATATTTTGTTGAAGAGAAGACATAGATTGTAGGAATTCCACCTCTGGACAAAGTGAAAACTCAGAGACTGCATTTACCCTGCCAACTGAAACCATTAAAAAACAGATATCAGGCAGTAATGTCTAAAAACAGATCTGAAAGAAAGACAGTGATTCCTGAAAGATAGGGAATGAATGAGGTAAGCTCTAATATTGCCCCCAAACCACTGTCTTGCAAAAGTTTCCAGGCTGTGGCCTAAGGAGAAGAGCACAGGCCTATTCTGGAAGAGTCCACAGCTGAGGAGATGGAGCTGAGAGGCCATGGAGACCAAGGCAGCTAGAGTTCTCAGGGCAGAGAACCAGAGGTGGGAAAGCTGCAAAGAAAAAGAACCCCAGAGTTCTGAGGAGGGTTCCCCTCAAGTCTGCAGGCAAGTACTTATCAGAGCATACACACTAGGAAGCTACCTGAAAAGAATGAAGGAAGTAGTACCTTAGTCAGGGCCAGAAATAGGAGTGCTCCCACAAGCCAGACTGAAGAACCTCATAATTCATGGAAATTTGGTAGAGTTATTGAAGGATATTGCCTCATTAGAACAAAATAATTAGCTCTAGACTAAACAGTGCTGTGGTTTCACATAACAAGCATCAAAAAATTGAAATATTTCCAGGTAAATTAACTACATTTTTGAACAAAGCTCAGGAACATTTATAATAATACAAAAATATTTAGCATTAAACAAGGTAAAATTCACAATATCTGGCATGCAATAAAATGTTACCAGGCATGCAAAGAAGCATGAAAATAAGGCCCATAATGACAAGCAAATCAATATATCATAACCAACCCAGCACTGGCATGGATGTTAGAATTAACAGACAAGAACTTTAATACGATTATTATCCATATTGATCATATTCCATATGATCAAGAAGCTACAGAAAGAATTAGCATTTTAAATAGAGACACAGAAAATTTAAAAAACAGAAATCACACTCTAGAGATAAAAAATACAACGTATGGATAAAAAAGGCCCTGTATGAAATCAACAGTAGTTTAAACTTTGCAAAGAAAAATTTTGTCAATTTGAACAAATAACAATATAAAAACACAAAGTGGAAAAAAAGAGAGAGTGAGAGAGAGAAAGAGAGAAACACTCCAACATAAATAGAGAATTAGTGGCCTGTATTACAAATTAAAGTGACCTAATATGTGTGTAATTGGAGTGTCCAAAGGTGAAGAGAGAGGAGAAAGGGCAAAAAATATTTGCAGAAATACTGGTTGAAAATTTCCGATTTTGATGAAATGTATAAACCCAGACATCTAGAATCTCAACAAACTCCAAGTACATAGGACACAAGAAAACCACAGCAAGTCACATCGTAATCAAACTGCTCTGAAAAGTGATAAAGAGAAAACTTTTTCTTAATGTATTTATCTTTTAGTTGATACATATTAATTGTGCAGATTTATGGGGTATAGAGTTATATTATTTCAATACATGTAGGCAATGTGTGATGATCAAATCAGGTTCATCAAATCAGGTAATATCCAACATCTCAAAAATGTATTATTTCCTTATTTTACTGCATATGAATGTCCAACTTTCCCAGCACCATTTATTGAAGGCAGTCTTTTCCCCAATGTATATTCCTGCTGCCTCTGTCAAAAACAAAGTTGGAGAACTAAAGCTACCTAATTTCAAGATTTACTTTAAGGCCACAATAATCAAAACTATATGATTTGATGAAAAGATAAATAAATGGATGGAACAGAATAAAGAATGCAGAAATCGACTCAAATAAATATGGGCAACTGATTTTAGATAAAGATTCAAAAGCAAGTCATTAGAGAAAGAACAGTCTGTTCAACAAATGGTGCTGGAACAATTAAATATCCATAAGCAAAAAAATTTGAGCTTTTATCCATACTCTGCACCATATATAAAAATTAGCTTCAAATGGATCATAGACCTAAATAAAATATATTAAACTATAAATGTCTAGAATAAAACATTACAGAATACTTTTGCAACCTTGTATTGGGCAAAGTCTTCTTAGATATAGCATAGAACACATAATCCATAAAAGAAAAATGAATAAATTAGACTTTCCAAAATTAAAAACTTTCATTCTTTAAGACACTCTGTTATAAGAAAGCAAAAACAAACCACAAACCAAGAGAAATATTTAGAAGTAATATATCTGATAGAGGATTTGCATCTATATTATATAAAGACTTCTTGACACTCAGTAATAAAAAAGGAAACAACCCAATTTTCTTAAATGGTTTAAAAAATTAGTCAGATATTTTACCGAAGAAGATATATCAATGGCAAATAGGCATAAGAAGTACGATCAATATCACGACAATAAGATACCACTACATACTTATTAGAATGACTAAAATTGAAAATATTTATAATAAGTGTTAATGAGGAGCTGGAGGAACTGGAACTCACGTACACTGCTGGTGAAGATGTGAAAATGCTGAGAAAAATAGCACAACCACTTTAGGAAAAAGTTTGGCAGTTTCTTAAGAAATAAAAAATATATATCCCATGATCCAGCCATTTCAATAAGTATTTTCCTTAGAGAAATCAAAGCATATATCCAAACAAAGACTTCTACATGAATGCTCATTTTTCTGCAATAGTCCAAAACTGCTAACCACCCAGTGTCAACCAAAAGGTAAATAGGTCGCCAAATTGTGGTGGATCCATACAATGGAATACTATCCACCAATCAAAAAAGAATTAACTATGATACACACCAAAACTTTGATGAATTTCAAGATAATTAAGCTAGATTTTAAAAGCTAGACAAAAGAGTACACACAGTTCAATTCCATTTAAATAAAATTCTAGAAAATGAAAACTATGTGACAGAAAGCAAAGTAGTGGTCGCCTGAGAATAGAGGAGGGGCAGGATTACAGAAGGACCACAGGGAAACTTTGGGAGGTGATAGATATTTTACTGGGTACATTTATAGGTCAAAATATATCAAATTATGCAGTTTCATTATGTGCATTATGTACATTATGTCTGTCAATTATGCATTAATAAAATTGTTTTAAAATTAAAACAAGCTGAGACAGGGAATGACCGGGTCTGGGTAGCACATTGGAAAAAGCTGGGCCTGCAGTCAGAGCTATTATTCCAGCACTTGTTAGTTAAGTATGTGAATAAACATCTTTGGGCAAGTTACTTTAAGTTGAATTTACTATCTTTTGAAACAAACAAACACAAAAACTGATGTAAACTATCTATCTTTTCTCATCCTGTCAGATAAATTCTCAATCATTCAAAATTATACCAATTACATTAAAAAGTTGAAACTTGACATAACCAGCAAAACACCACTAAGTCTCCCAAAGCCTTGCCTCCATTGCATATAGCTTCATTCCTGGCAATGAGAGGCTACAATTACAATGGTTGTATTTCCCCTACACCCCATGAGCTAGCAGTGTCTGCAGGTGATAAGTCATCACTGCTTTTGTCCTAACCAGATCTGAATAAGGTTGACAAGTTTAGCAAATAAAAATACAAATCTCGTATGGGCTATTCTTACACTAAAATATTATTTTGTGTTTATCTGAAATTCAGATATAACTGGAGCTCTATTTTATCTAGCAAACCTAGGTGAGATGAACAATTCCAGATTTTAATTTTTGACAGTCTACGTTCTGGAAACATTTCTGTTACCAAGCAGAAATTATTTTAGGTATTTCAAGAAGAATGGGATTGAATAAAGAGAATTCTATGTTTATAAATATGATGTAAGGGGGAAGAATAAAGGTCAGGGAAGGCTCAGTCTATCTCTCAAGTTTATCACTAGATTTCAGAGGAATCAGCTTAGGTCAGGAACTTCAGGAATCAGTTCTACTGGCCATGCCTACCTACAACACCAAGCAGATAATTCATGGGGGAGCCCTCCAGAGAGACCCAATTGGAGACTGATACAAATTTTCATCTTCCTACATATTCACCTTCCCACCACTCATATTAAAGACATATATATGTAAATGTTTATATAAGCTTTATTTATAACAGCCAAAAACTGGTAACCATGTATATGTTCATCAAGAGTACAGCACATATTTTATCAGGGAAATGAAAATCAAAACCTCACTCCAGTTAGAATGGCTATTCAAAAATGAAAAAGAAAACAAGTGCTGGCAAGGATGTGAAGAAAAGGGAACTCTGGCACACTGTTGGTGGGAGTGTAAGCAATTATGGAAACAGTATGAAGTTTCCTCAAAAAATTAAAAATAGAACTACAATATGATCCAGCAATGCCACTACTGGGTATACAGTACAATGCCACTACAACCAAAGGAAATGAAATCAGTCTGTCAAAGAGATATCTGCACTCCCAAGTTTATTGCAGCACTATTCACAATAGCCAAGATATGAAATGAACCTAAGTATCCAACAATGGATGAATGGATTAAAAAAAGTCCATATAGATACACAATGGAATTCAGCCATAAAAAAGAATGAAATTCTGTTATTTGTGGCAACATGGAGGGACATGGAGGATATTTTTTTTAGTGAAGTATGGCAGGCATGGAAAGATAAATGCCACATGATCTCACTCATATGTGGAATATATAAAAAAAAATTGATATAAACGCAGAGAGTAGAAAGAGAATAGAACAGTAGTTACCTGAGACTGGAGAGAGGACGAGGAAGGAAAAACAGGGAGAGGTTGGACAACAGGTACAAAATTAAAATTAGATAGGAAGAACAGGTTCTGGTGCTCTATTGCACAGTAGGGTGACCATGGTTAACAGTTAACATAATAGCTAGAGGAGAGGCTTTTGAATATTCTTGCCACAAAGAAATGATAAATGCACGAGATAATGGATACACTGACTACCCTGACTCCATTACTGTAGAACATATATGTGTATTGAAATATCAGGTGGTACCCCATAAATATGTACAATTACTATGTGCCAATTAAAATAAACTTTTTAAATGTTTAAAAAACATAAAAAAGAATACAACAGACATTAAAATATGGTCATATAATGGACACAGGAACTGAAAAAGAATGAAATACTGTCACATGAAACAACATGGATGAGTCTTGCAGAGAGTATACTGAGTAAAAGAAACCAGACACAAAAGCATACATACATAACTGTATGAGGCAACTTACATGATTCCAAAAACAAGCAAAGTTAATCTAAGATGTTAGAAATCAGAATAGCAGTTACCTCTGAGGTCGGAGGGTGGATATGATTGACAAGCGACACAAAGGAAACTTCTTGGGTGCTGAAAATGTTCTGTATCTTTATCAGGGTGTTGGTTACACAGATATATGCACATGTAAATACTATTCCATAAACTTAATATTAGTTCACTTTACAAGATACATATTATACCTCAATAAAAATGTTTTTTAAAAAGTCATGTTTTCTGAAGTCCACACAGCTTTTCATCACTACTAAAGGAAGAATAATTTTCCCTACTTTTTTTTTACAACTTCCAAATTTCATCAAGTGACTCTCACTGATGTAAACTAGAACCATACTAGTAAGAGATATGAAGGAATGCAGTTCCCAGAATTCTGGCCCCAGAAAAATGGGGGACAGTTTAAAGGGAGTAGGAATGAATGCTGAGTATTCTTCACAGTACTTTTATCTTGTGGAGATAGAATGAAAAAAAAAAAAAAGTGTTCTAGAATGTGGTACTACAGATGATGTTTTTAAAATATTCCTCTTAGTATGTACTAGGATCTATAATTGAAATACAAGAGATATTGTGCATGTGTGTGTGTGTGTGTGTTTCAATCGGTTAGCTAGGAACTACAATATTAAAATTATGAGTCCCTATACAATTGTGTGATTAAAATTTAAACATTCTTAGAATGTGGGAATAGCAATCTTAATTAGACTACACTTTAATAGAACAAAACACAAGCTTTGATTCGCTAACAAAAGAATTTTTACCAAAATGGCAGAAAATGCAATAAAACTAAAATAATACATTTCAAAAACTTTCTTATCATAACCCAAAACACTAAAGATGCATACAATATTTAACTATTTTCCTTGTTTGTTTATTTTGCTTAGAAACAAAATCTCAATGTACACCATCTAGCTTCAAGTTTATGAATTGTTTTATGACTTTTTTAATTACCACATTTTACTACAGAGAAATATTTTACAAATCATAAAGTGTATTGCCATAAAATGGTATACTTTTCAGGTTTTTTTCGAATTAAAAAATCTGTAATTATTCGTGCCACAAACCAATACAGTTCAAGGTTTTATCACATCACATTACAACCACAAAATATATTCCATTACAGAGAATCATAAGTGTTTAAAGCTTACAAAGTATAGTGAAAATACATTTTTAAAGATTTGTCACCTACCTCTTTGCTAATTTTCATCTTTAATACTATTCCCCCCCCTATAATTTGTCACGTGTTCCCTCCCATCCTCCTGTTATGGCTCAGACAATATCATCTGACATGCAAAGTTCATTTACTCTTTTTAATTTGAAAGCCTCCAATTGTAGTCCTAACTTGGTATAAATTTGGCACATCTCCTTACAAGGAGGAACACATGACTACCCACAAAATAAAGATGCACTGCTCCATTCCACCTGTCATCTTTCCAATCTCCACTGAGTGTGGGCACCCTGGGTTCATTTGGATATATTGTGCTCACATATCCCAGCATGGTCCTGAAGAGAAAAACACAGTCTCTCTAATCGAAAGTATTTTCTCTAGCTTCTTCATAGCATATTTTGAAATTTCAAGTTCATTGGCCATTTCCCTCTGATTTACCGCACATTGCTGTTCTGTGGGTGGCATCCAATAACTATTCATGAGAACAGTTGCACCAGGATTACTGAGGGGAAAAAGGCAACTTGAAACAGAGTTTACCAAAGCCCAGGGCCTCTCTCTTCCCATTCTCTTTTTAAAACATTATTAGCACCTTATTTCAATATTGTAGTCATTTGACATTTTTTCATACATCATTGAAGACTTTTGTCAAAGGTTGATGAGAACATTTTCAAATGTCTTCCAGAATTCAGCACTATATCTCTCAGACCCACCATAATATCTTTAACTTTTTAGTCCAGGCTTTGGTTGCTTCATCCCTTCTTGGATTTCAAATTGAAAAATCAAGGCTGGTTGGGATGCTTTGTGAGTCTGCTTCTCATGCTAAAAATTCTATAATTCCAAGAACTAGTAACTATACCTACATCAATTTATCTATCTATCATTTCCCTATTGCATTCAATCTGTTTCTTGGACTAAAGTAGAATAAAACTTGTTTTTTCCCAATTTCCAATTCTGAAATTCTACAATACCATGTTACTTATTTTGCTTATTCTTACTTTTTAAAAAAAATTTTACTAATATCATTTTTTTTTACATTCTATGATGTTGTTGCAGAGCAGTTGGGAAGGAGGAGGAGAGGGGAAAGGAGAAAGAAGTGTGATGGAAGGAGGAGGGGTGGGATTGAGGACTGTGGTACCCCCCACATTCCCACAGGGGAGAGTGGGGGGCTTCCAGCCGTGGCTTGGTCACTTCCGGGCTGGATGCAGATGTCAGGGGTTGTGGCAAAAGCCCTCACTTCCCACTTCCCCAGTTTGGGAACCCAGGGCCCTTCTTGCTGAAGCTCAGTGGTCATCACTGGGCTGGCTGCGGGTGTGGGAGAATGTGGCTGAGGCCCAAGGCCCCCCACCTCCCCAGCTTGGGAGAGCCCAGGGTGCTTCCTGTGGCAGCTTGGTGGTCATCACTGGGGTAGTTGCGCTTGTCAGGGGGGTGTGGCCAAGGCCCTCAGCCCCCACCTTCAGGACTGGTTGCGCATATCAGGGGGTATGGCTAAGGCCCCCAGCACTCCCCCCTTTCTGGTTTAGTAGCCCAAGGGACTTCCAGTCCTGTTAGGTGTTATAGGTGTTCTTTGGTGAAATGAGACCTTACCTAGTTGATATCAAACTTTGTCTCTGGTTGTGGGTACTTTATTTTTTCTTTCAGTTCTGTGTTGGATTATTTGCTGTTCCCACCACTCATATTGTGCACTGGAACTAATTTGCTGTCCTTTGCTTACTTCTAAAATGAGGGAACTTCCTGTGGAGACCAGTACTTGAGCTCTGTGGTTGAACTATATTGCTGCTTTGCTGCTGATTCCCTGGGGAAGGCCTTTTGTGCAGCTCAGGTTTTAATGGTTGATTTTATAGGAACTTCCCATTCTAGTGAGATCTGGAGCACCTGGGTTGTGTAGAAACTCTGGTCTGGGCCTGAGTCTTTTCATCAAACTGCACCCCACGCAATTCTATATTCCTGACCAGCCTCCTCTGAGTGGTCCTATGCTAATTAGGGGGCAGATCAGCTGTCCTTGCTGTGCCCCAATTTTCCCCAGTGAGCCTGTCTCCTCTACCACCCATACTCCAAACGCTTCCCATAGGACGGGCTGTGCGCCGGTCCCTTGCGATGACTCACCAGTCTCTGAGTGGCTCCTTTTTTTCAGTTTATGTGGCTTCTCAGTCCTATGTGGGTCCACGGGAACCCTATTAGTTGTCTGGCTGGCCTAGAGGCCATCAAGGGCCTCTTCTCCCCTGCCCCCTCCAAGCAATTTCATCTGAAAGGCACAGCTATGGCTTTTTGCCAGCTCCTGCTCCATGCATTCAGCAGCTCCAGCCTGGAAATGGCCAGGATTCAAAATGGTCAGTGTTTTTTTCTTTCTCTCCTCATGGCTTTTCCCACCTTCATGCACTCCGTAGGTCTCTCCTCCTTTTCCCCTGAACTCTAGAGGCCCCAGCTTGGCTGTCATTGCTTTTCTATAGCTGTAAATTGCTTGATTTGTGGGAGAGAGTGATGCTGGGGACCGTCTATTCTGCCATCTTGACTGGAAGTCTGCTTATTCTTGCTTTAAACTGTACTTTATTATTTACCTATTTCCTTCTTGGTTTTGCTCTGAACTCTAGAGAAATCAGAAAAAATTGTAAATATCCTGCTTTATAAGTTTCAAATCTTGCAGCATTTTTAAGCTCCCCACATCATGAGTGCATGCACACGTGTGCACACACACAAAAACTCTACTGCCTCTGGAATCATACCTATGTGAATTCAAACCCTAGGTATATACTTGTGGACAATTTATTTCCCTATCCAAGCCTTGGCTTCCTTAAATGTGAACAGAAGGTAATATTCCTACCTCAGAGCTCTGTTATGAGGATTACATAGGAGAACTAATGTATTGTACTCAACACAGTGCAGGCACATAGTAGGTCTTCAGTAACCATTAAGCTGTTCTCTCCTCATTATTATTAATATTATTTCAAGTGTAACAGAGTTCCTGAGTCAAAGTCGGCTTCCTCGATCCTCCACAAGAGGCACCAAAACTGTGACCTGGTGGGAAGGTAGGGTCTCTCAAATCCCTGGATCTATTTTTCATAACCCCTAAAGGAGTTCTTTATTTGAAGATTTTCTGGCAATGATAAAGGGATTTGTTGGCAATGAATGAATCTGCTCTCTGAAAAGAAAACTACATAAAGTTTATTATATGGTGTAAATCTCAGCTCCAGTTCACCTCTTCTTCAGTGAGGAACTCATATATCTCTTAGCTAGTGCACTCAAAGGGATATTTGTTTTGGCCCTGCATGGAAACACTTCTGAATTTTGTCACATGCAAAGATTTCTCCTTCTTTGCCAAGATAGGACGTCCTTTGTCTTCCCACCACCAAATTAATGAACCTGCCTACATCCTTACCTGTATTCTCTGCCTTCCCTTCTGCTATAATGGAAGACATGTCCTACCAACACTCCACTGTGCTCCAGATCCTGATTCCACTCATCTTCTCTGGGATTTGGGCTTTTGCCCTGCAGTCATGCCTGTCTCTCCTGCATTACTGAGTCCTTCCTACCAGGTCATTGCCAGCTGACATCGACATGTTCTATAGCCTACTCCCTCGAAAGTATAAACCCTCTCCCTAATTCTAAATCTCCCTGTACTTAATATCTCATTTCTTTTCCCTTTCACAGGAAAACTTCTCAAAATCTGCTCTCATGGTCACCTTCCATTATTCTTGAATCACTCAGGCTTCCTTCACTTTTGAATAAAAACTGCTGTTTCTATAGCAATCAATAACCTACCATCTTGTCAAATCCATGATCACTTCATGGGTCTTCTCTGTCTTGACCTCTCAGCAGCATTCACAGAACACTCACTCCTTAAAATATTTTTCCCTTCACTTACATGATATCACACAATCTGGACTGTCCTCCTCTCTGACTTCATAATATTTGTCTTAATCAGTTTTGGCTGCTATAACAAAATACCACAGACAGAGTGGCTTTATTTTTCATAGTTCTGGAGGCTGGAAGTCTGAGATCAGGGTGCCAGCATGATCAAGTTCTGGTGAGGACCCTCTTCTGGCTTGCAGACCACCATCTTTTTGTATCATCACATGGTGGAGAAAGGGCAAGAGGGCTCTGAAGGTTTCCTTTTATAAAGTCACTAATCTCAATAATGAGAGTTCCACCCTTATGACCTAATTACCTCCCAATGGCCCTACCTCCTAATACCATCACATTGGGAGTTAGGATTTCAACATATGAATCTGGGGTGGTAAGGGGGGACACAAACATTCAGTTGGTAGCAATATTGGAGAGCTCAGGGCTCATCCATGAGAGGTTTGTTTTCAGCCATTCTGTATGTAATCTCTAAGCATGTAATCTCTTCCAGCTCCATGAACAAAATTGCTGCTTTGGAATTGACTTCCAAAATTTTGTCTCTGGTACCAAGCTCCACTCTTGTGTATCCTGCATCCACTTGACATCTCTATCTACATATCCAATGGGCATCTCCTACTTGACATATTCCCTTAAGTTCTTCTTCCAATCTTTTCCTTCTCATTAAATGGCACCATTATCTTTCCTATCATATAAGCTAAAACCATAGTCTCCCCTCAAATTTAACCTAGTTAAGGCTTAAATTTTATTTTTACCCATGAAATATATCTCAAATATCCATTTTTTTCTACCTCAGATTCCACCATGTCCTTTCAGGCCATCATCATCCTTTCATTTACCTGGGTGGAGAACCTAGAGGAAATGGGGATTCAATCACAGTGCTGATACGTTTACATGGCAAGGAGCTGCCTATTCTTCAGCCCTAGCTTTATGAGAAGGAATTTTAACGGACAGGAGAAGCATAAAATGTATTACACTTATAGCATGAGAAGAAGGACTGGAATGGGGAGGAAACAAGATTACAAATTAAGTAACACATGGCCCAAGTAGACATTATACTCCTTTTTTGGAACGTTCCTAAGGATTGACTAGGAGCTAATGGTAACATTTAAAACATTAAAAAATTAAATTAGAAATACATTTTTTGAACATGTATTAATCCAAAATGACTTCAAAATGCATCAGCTCTGTCTTTTTAATCTGAGTATGTTAAATCTGCAACTATTTAGAAGTGTCAGAATATTTGTGTTTTCAATATGCTGTGGCAATAAATGAGATTTAAAATACCCTTTGATAGAAAATATATCTTCATTTATGAAGCTAGAACTTCAAATAAACCTCATTTATTCCTCTCATATTCCCTTCCTCCTGTATCCCCACATCTCCAACTCTCATGCAGCTCAAGAAATGGTATTTTGAGACATTACTATGTAATCTATTTATATCCTAAAGTAACAAATTACTGACACATAAACATAATTTTTTGTGTGTTATCCAGCAAATATCTCATTGCCCTATGTTAATCTTCCAGTTCTCCAGTGGTCACCTCATTTGGTGAGCAGGGGACCTCTAATTTGTTGTTTATTTTGCTTAGATCCCATAAGCCCTAAACCCCCTTCCTAGAGCCTACTATGGAACAGATGATGCAACATAATGGTGGAAAGAATGCCACCCTCTGGGAACCCTCTGCTCATATATGTAGATCGTGGACCTCTGCAGTTGGCTTTTCCTGCTGTCTTGAGAAGACTCTTTGCAGACTTTCTGTTGGGGGTCTTTATCAATGATTTAAGAGGACTAAATCCTACTTTGGTTTTTCCCCTTACCATCTTTCTCTTACTAGCTTCTACTAACCAATAACTTCTTCTCCTGTTTGCCAGAAACCAAGAGGTTTCTTCAAATATGTATCTTCAGATACATGTCTCTCTGCCAGTCAGAATTCTAGTGCTACCCTGCTTCACTGTATATTCTTACTGCGGTTTTGTTACACACGTTTGTGTTAGTTTACTCTCTCAAGACCTCCTTTGAATTCCCCCTTCATCTACTGTGATTCTGCCTTACTCTTATTTTCCAACTGTGTTTTTCTCTTATTCTATATTTTAACTCGTGTTACATCTTTTATATTTTTACCACCATCAAAGTTATAATATCTCTTAGCCACCCCTTTTCTGAACTTTTTTTCCTGATATTCTTTAGTCTTGGCTTATTCAGAAGAATCACTAAAACCATTCAGGAGTCCCAGCCTCCTTTTACCTCTTATGTATTCTCCATAGTTGAATTCACTTTTTTTCACCCAATCTGAAGCTAACAGCAAATTCATTGTTAACAAGAATTTTAATTATCTCAAACATGCCTCTATGTTCAATCCAACCGAGTTTCCAATCAGTGTTCCCTGGTTGAACAACTCTTCTCAGCCCCCTGTGACAAATCTTCACTGTGATTCTCCCCATGAAGGCACCACCAGCAGCCGTCCCATCCTCTTAGAGACTGAGGAAGTTCTTTCATGCTTACTCTGAAGCTTCTCCCTAAGCTAGCCCTTACAAAAAACAAAACATGTAAGCCAATGGGGTCAGTTTCATTTCCTTTTCCTTCCCCTTCATTTGTTTCTCTTTTTCACTCTAACCCAGCTTCTCTGTATGGAGCCTCTCTTTCAAAGTTCAGATTTGCAGCTGGCCTAGATACGGACAGGGGCTAGGCCTGAAATTGGGAACACCACTGAGAGGTTATACCAGGCAATTTTGCATGGTCAGCTATGGCTTTGCCAGAAATAGTCTTTCCTTCTCCACAAAGACAATAGTCTGAGCACATAGTACAGTGTTGCTTTCCTTTGACTTCTGCAACACCTGGACTACCTGAGTACTTAGCCTGAGATTGAAAAACTGGAAACATTCAAAATTGTTTCAGGAGTTCTGGATGCTTTACTCTTGCTATCATCTCTAAAATAAATCTGCTTCGCTTTCCTCACTTTTTGTTTTACCTGTACCTCTCACCTCAGGGGCAGTCATGCTGCTCATCAGAAATATAAGCCTCTCACACAGGTAAAAGAGGATCCACAAACTAAATTTAGTAAAAACTCTAGTTAATCTATACTGGCTCCAGTATATGTAATTACTTCTAACCTGAAAATCACAGAGGTCTACTGTGTCCAGTCAGGCACGGTATGACAATCAAAGAAAGAGTCAAACAAACAAAATTAAATAAAAATTACTTCAAATCTGCACTAATCTCTTAGAGAAACCCAAAGGACACAGTGAAATATATTAAAGTCCTTTTTGGCCATCACTGCCACTCTCAATATTCTCCATACAGAAGGAGAGCCTCAAAAAACTCAACCCACACAACTCCTCTCTTTCCATATCTTCTCTTTCAATCAATGGCTAAAAATCTTCAGCCATTGGTTGCATCAACTCTTGTTTACACACTGCTTTCCAATTTCCCTTTCTGCATGTTCATGCCATCACTTCTTCCATTTCATGCCTTCCCCTGGAGCCCAAACTCTCTCTTCATGAAACATGCCACTTTGCAGAGAAAACAGGTATAGTGTAATCTGCTCCACTCACAAGAATCAGCACATCACCCAAACTCTGTACAATGGAAGGGAGCCCATGAACTGATCCAACCATGGAAAAATAGAATCCTCACTCTTTTGAAGGGGACACAGGGGTAAGAAATAATATGTGGATATGGTGAAAATGGTATCATACTTTCTGTTTAAAAAGTTTGAATCCATGTTACCTTATCATCCTCCTGCACAAAAAGAGCAGGGAGAGAGATTTTCTGACTCTATTCCTTCCTCCATGATGTGTTTAATGTAACCTTTCTACATGAAGGTATAGAGTTAATCAATATCAATATCAAGTCCAGTGTATATAGAACACTTCTGGAACACAGTAGTGAGAAGAGCACTGGTATAAGAATTAGAAAATCTGGAAATTAATGTCTGCACAATCAGTAGTTCAGTGACACTTAACAAGTCACTTGCTGTCTTAGTTTGGGTTCCCTAGAAACAGACCATAATTCAAATAATTCAGTACAAGTACACTTATGTGTCACTTGACAATGGAGGCAGTCTGAGAAATGTGTCATTAGGTGATTTTGCCATTGTGCAAACATCATAGAGTATACTTACACCCAACCACACACTTACGCTATATGGTATAGCCTATTGTTCCTACGCTACAAACTTGTACAGTACATTACTGTAATGAATACTACAGGCATTTGTAGCAAATGGTATTTATGTATCTAAATGTATCTAAATATATAAAGGGTACAGTAGAAATATGGTATTATAATCTTATGGGACCTCCATCATATATATAGTCTTTCATTGACCATAATGTAATCATGTGGTGCATGACTGTAGTTGACTTGGAAGGTGTTTCCAAGAAACACCAGTACTTGAGGGGAGAAATGAAGCAGTAAAAAAAAAAGAAGTTAATAACAGATGTATTATGAATCAAGTTATCACTGTGGGCAACTGGAGCTTAATCCTGCTGGGGAATTCTGAGAGACAGTATGGAAGATACACCTCCAAGTTATCCCACCCCAAGTTGAAGAAGCTGCGGTATTTATACAACTCCTATCAAAGACTGGTTGAGAAGTTATTCAGCGGGAGGGGTTGTTAATTCCAGCCTGCCTTTAGTATGGCAGAGAAGAATCTATAGGTCAAAGTAAGCTCTCAGAGTCACAAGCCCTATCAGTTGGAAGATGTGTCAGGAGGCAAGAATATAGTAAACACCAAGGTTCTATAGGTAGGGCATTTGTAGTGTCTCGCTACTTCTTCCCTTTACACAATTCAGACTCACTCATACCCCATATGAAGGTCACTTCATCCTCTTGCTGATCCACAATTTATTTTGCAAAGCCACACAGGGAGTAATAGTGGAATAGTTATAGTCTTCACTGTTTTAGCTGATCCCGAGGCCATAACCGGTAAGCAATATCTCCTTCTTTTATCACCCATACTAGCTTTTTCTCAAAAGCATCCTCAATTAGTGCTTCAGCTTCTCTAGTTTGCTTACCTGGTAGAGTGACCCAGACTCTCATCCCTGAGGGTTCTGAGTTCCTGGTTATTATACCCTTGACAGACATGGCTGCTGCAGTGCCTACTCAGAGTTATCATTAGCTGTGGAAAAACAATAAGGCACCTCACTGAATCCCCTGTGCTCTAGACATGCTCTTCCTTGCCCCCATCAAGTAGCAGCAACTCTAATCCTCTTGAAAATGAGAGTCAGTTGTCCTGCCAGCATGGTAACTTCTTTGCCTGCTTGTCTACTATTATGAGAAGCACAAAATGACCAGGTGGTAGCCATAGCTAAGGTGAAGTAAATGCTTACCATGTCTCTTGATAGTTCCTGCTCTTGAGAACCAAGACCTCTAATCCAGCAAGAGTTTAAAGTTGTGGAGGAATAGGAACTACAAATTTTCGAATCAGACTGATGTTGAAATGGGCCATTCCTGCTTCTGCTCCTTGGTTCATTTTCTATCTGTCAGGGAACACCGCACCATAGAAAGACTTGGTGAAATTCTTCATGCCTTTACAACAGGCAAACGTGAAAAGAAAAAAGTCATTAGTGACAACAAATACCTGTCACAAGAGTTAGGCCTTGCCAAATCAGAACTTATGACTATGCAAACATTCAAGATTAATGCTCTCCTTTGTTCACATGGAGAACCCTAGATATGATTAAAGGTCCATCTCTCGACCACATTCTCTCTTGTGCTCTACCCACAAAGAACTGTTTACTTTTTCATCAGCTTTGGATATGGCTATACCATATTCTCATCTCTATACTCAGGAAAAAATTAATCTTGTAAAAAAGATTGACTTTATGTATTTTACTACCTGTAAATCTGGTTAAAATTATATACACACATGTATACCTGCATGTACATACAGCATAGATATGTGTGTGTGTGTGTGTGTGTGTGTGTGTGTGTGTATAATACAGCTTATATATACAATAAGTTTTTATTCTTAAATTCTTGACTAGTTATGTTTTTCTTTTATCAGCATAGAAGTATTTCCATGTAATACTCAAATCTGGTGTTCCAGCAGAAATAATATTTCCGGCAATACCTGGGGACAGGAGTTTATTCTTTTGCATTACAATGCACAAATTCAGAGAGATTTATTTTCCTTACCCTTTTACACTTGGATGGTATTTTAGATACTGTTTGTCATACTACTTTGAAGGAAATGTTTATCTCAAGATACTTAGGGATAGGAGCAATCCCAGAAAATAAGGAGAGACACAAAAGGTTGGGGGGAATGAAAATATTTAGGAAAATTATTATATGATTTCCAGGACAGGAATTTTTTTTAAATAATAATGTTTAGAATCAAGTTCCTAAACCCCGATCTTATAATTTACACTAACATAATTGTCTGTGAAATTTAAATAAGCAGAAATTGTACTAACTTCTGTCCAAATAGAAAACTAAATCAAATATTTTGTCAAAAACGAATGCTCAATTCAATTTGAAAATTTTATACTATTCATCAATTGCATTACACAGATTGAAATTTTCATTCTATTGAAAGGAGAATACAAAAGAATTAAAAGACAGTTTCTGAATTTAAAATATTTGTACAACTATTATTTTATGTCTTTAGTCTAACACATAAAATAACAACAATTTTAATAATGTAAGAATTGTGTGTTTAATAACATTAACACAACAAATTTACACTTGATTTACCTAACTAAATAGATATTCAACTAACCTGATCACCATACTATAGTTCTCCATGTTAAATAAAAGTACATACAAAACAAAGTTCATTTTCCCTATTTGCTTCAAACACCTGGATTTTCAAAGACAGCAAATTTTAATGCAAAGAAAATTTGGTGAACTAAAGATGCCACCTTATGTAATATTAGTATTAAACATATACTAAAGTTATAATTTACAACAATCTGATTAAATCACTTTTAAAAACACTTTAAATCAAGTATACTTAAGATGTTTAACAAAAAACTGTGATTCCAATCTAAATTCAAATATATAAAACTATTCTAGCAAGTAAATGTGTTTCAGTTTGACAGTATGAATGTGCTCTGAACATTTTAAATTCTCCTTAAATGGCTCAAGTGACTACATAAGAAAAATATGGGGTTAAAGAGGGGAAAGGAACTTATATTTATTGAATGCTTAACGCTGTATTTTTCTGCATTTTCAGTGCATTACATATATCCTCTTAAATAGTAATGGTCCTCTTTTCTATACTCTAAATGAAGGGTTGGCAATTTCTGTCCATCAAGCATTAGAGAGTAAATATTTTAGGTTTTGTGGGTCTCTGTCTCAATTACTAGATCTGTCGCTACAGTACAAAAACAGCTATATCCATTATATAAAAGAACGAGGCATCTGTGGTCCAATAATACTTTATTTATTAAGACTGAAATTGGATTTTCATATAATTTTTATGTCACAAAATATTCTTTCTTTGATTTTTTTTTAACTACTTTGAAATGTAGAAAATTATTCTTACCTTGCATGCTGTACACAAAAAAAGATCATGCTAGATTTGACCCACAGGCTGGAGTTTGCTAACCTCTGCTCTGAATTTACCTCTGTATGATTTATACTGTAACAAATTAAAGTATTGGCATTTTACCAAATTAAATTAAATTGATGATTTAATTAAAGATCTTTTCTATTTGCTCTTTTTCTTTCCTTATGCCACTATGGATTACATTTATTTATGCATTGATTTTTCACTCCCCAAAACAATCCCATAACTTGTGCAGAAATTTATAACTAAAGTCAAGGTGATTTTTTACAATATTAAAATCTAAAATTTTATTAATTTTTAAATTACATTAAATATTTCATGCTTATTGCTCAACAATGAATGCTAAAGTCCTCTTTAAAACATAAGATTTTTAAAAGGTAGTCAGTATGGCAGTAAGAAAACTCTATATTTTATAGTATGTAGAAAAGTATTTCATTTCAATAAATTATGATGAAAAGACAAATATGAATTTAATAAAAACTTGAGCAAGTGAGAATTTCAGAAGATATTTTTGAAGTTTTCATAGTTCCTACAACAACAGCATCTCTTGATTTTTTTCTTCTATATCCATAATCACATTTTCAGTCTTCTTTATTGTATAATCCTTCTCTGACCACTAATGTCAGTGTGCCCTGGGGCTCAGTTCTGGTATGACTTCTAATTTTTTCACAAAGATATACTGATGATTAATTTATGTTACTATCATCAGCCTATACCACTTTCTTGAGCAATACATTCTACAGTGAACTTTTTACTTGATGTATCCAGTGGA